>NC_080396.1:9692307-10305769 GCF_030265065.1 Corythoichthys intestinalis | reverse complement strand
AAAAGCAAGCCCAGATCTTGACATTCCCACCTCCATGCTTCACTGTTGGGAGAAGGTTCTTTTGGTGGTATGCAGTGTTGACTTTTCGCCAGACATGGCGGTTTTGGTTGTGACCAAACAGTTCAATTTTGCACCTACATCAGTTGATGAAAACTCTTTTTAATTTAGTCTCGACAACACAACTGTTAAAAAAACAAAAAAAAAACTACTGAATTGATTGATTAGGAAATCAGGTTGAAATAATAGAAAATTCCAAAATGTTGAGGGGGTTCACAAACTTTTGAGCAGCACTGTATATAGTCTTTGGGGGGTAGGGCAATTTTATTTTTGCAAACGATTTTTTAAATTTATTTATTTATTTTATTTTTTACATCTTTTTATTTGAACTTTTTAGTAAAAGTACATCAATCAATACATCTCAGCCAGAACAAAAATAACAGTTCGATTAATCTTATTCATGGTCATCTGGTATAAGAACAAAAAGTAAACGCTTGGACTTTTGACATAATTCCAAAGTTTTGATTGGCTGTATCGTGAGCAGGTCATTAATCTATTTTACACAGACCACGCATACATCACTAATGAAACAAGACACCGCAAGACACAAACACACAAACAAATAAAAATAAATTTAAACAAAAATAAATAAATAAAAATAACAACCAAGAAAAACACACAAAAAACATAGTTCAATAAGACCATAGGTAACATTGATATTGTAATGAAGAAGAAATAAAATTAGGTATTAACTAAACTAAGCTAAATTTAACGAAATAAAAGGGGAAGGAGGGGGTCTTCTAGTCGCTTTCTTGGGAAATTGTGAGTCCATCCAGGTAGTCTTTAAAGGGCTGCCAGGTTTTTAGGAAGGTACTTCCCCTACTAGAGAGTAGACATGTGCCGGTTACCGGTTTCACGGTTTACCGTGGTGTGAAAACGTCGCGGTTTCAAAACCACTAAAATTTTCCGTCAAACCTTAGTATGGTATTCGCTATTTTTCATGTGTCAAAATGCAGCCGAAGTGGCTTGGTGCGGCAGCGCTCACCCTTCCCGTTTGTTGCCGTGAGTGTCAGTGACGCTATTCTTCTAAACAGCAAACCCAAAAACAAACCCTCCAAACACAAGGTGTACTTTTCTTCAATTTATTGAGCTCTCAAATCGTGGTGAAATATACAAATGAATACATTTAAAACGTTATACAATTGTATTTTTCCACATGTGAGTAGGTTCAACAGGATAGCAGTAGCACCATGAAAAAGGTCGCCAAAAACAAAACACACATTTTCCTTTCAAATTCAATATACAAACTAACTAAAACGTACAAAGACGAATGTTGGCCTAGGGCCTAGGCTAACAGCAGAAGCTAAGCAGCTAAGAGCAGCTTCGTCGACGTTTCATGTCTCACAGCCGCTGAGTGAGAAACAAGCTTAAATGAAGGAGGGAGGGAAAAAAAAAGGATCGCGTCAAAGATCGCTAATTGCGAAAGGATGTCTCACTCCTCACTTTTTGTTTCAGATGAAACCTTTCCTCAACATATTTACATTTTAACTAACTTATAAAACTAACTTACACATCTTTAACTAACTTATTAACTTATGAATTCTTTGTTCTTCTTAACACAAAGGCATGACATCATGTAGAAGAGAGTTGACACAGTGCCTGAAAATGGCAGCTTCTCCCCCTCAAAAAAAGTCATACAGTACTATATATTTTTAATTTTATTTAGAAGTGTTTTTACTTTTTTATAGCAATTATTTTGTTCTTGCTCTAATATTGAGCAACTTGAGCTGTGGCTGTGGGTATAGTCTAGGTTCTATTTATTTTAATTTTATATAAAATATTTGTTATTTTTTGTTAGTTTATTTTCACATTATATTGATGTTCCAATTTGCAAATATGTTCTGAAAAAAAAAAACTGTTCAATGGAAAAAAATGTTTTTATTTTTATTTTTTTTAAACCCATACATCTCAAAATTTTGGAGCTATAATTGCAATACCGTGAAACCGCGGTATTTTTGCTCACGGTTATCGTACCGTCAAAATCTCATACCGGCACATGCCTACAAGAGAGTAAGAATCTCATCTTCTCTAGCTTAAAATGAGTCAGAACCTATTTGAGCCAGCTATTATATGATGGGGGATTTGCAAGTTTCCACTTAAATAAAATAAGCCGTCTCGCGAGTTTTTCTTTGATTGAAAATCGTTTTTTTGTTTTTTTTTTGATTGAAGCAACTTTTTCTGGGATTGAATGATTTAGACACGAATGTCCTACCCATGATATGGCCCGAACACAAAAAGGAATGTGTCAATCAAAGAGAACCGTTTCAATGAAAAATTAAGTGTTCAAATGCAAATTTCTGAGTCTTAAATATTTTTTCGTATTCAAAAACTTTTTTTCTATTATTGAATTTTTTTTTAAATTTTGATTGGTGATTTTTCTTTTGAAAATATTTTTTTTTTTTGTTTGAAGCAACTTTAGTTTTTGATTGATTGATAAAGACACAAATGTCCTAGCCAAAATGTAGCCCAAACGCAAAACTACATTACTTCAATCAAAAAAGTTGTTTCAATTAAAAAAACTTGAATTCAATTTAAAAAATGAAAAAAAAAAACCAAAGAAAATTAGTTTTCAAATGCATTTTTTTGAGTTTCAGATTTATCTTTGCATTCAAACACATTTTTTTTTGATTGAAGTGACTTTTTTTTTTGGTTGAATATATTTTGATTGAAGTGAGTTTTTTTTTTTTTTTTTTTTAATAAGAAAGACAAATCTACCTCCATAGTATTGAATTGTATTATATTGAGTTTTTTAATTTCAGTCTGCTGTTTCAAGTATTGACTGTGAAACTTAGTCCTGTTCAGCTGCTTGGACACATACTGTAGAATGGTAAATCTGAGTGTCTTTAATAGCTGGATCAGTTTTATTGTGCCACATGGGAATTTAGTGTACTCCGGTTGTGGTTGTTTGTATTGTGTTGTAAGTTCAGAGATTGGAGCTAGACAGAAAAGGGTCAGGAGGGACAGAGAGAGGTAAAGAACAGAAGGAATAGTGATACAAAAACATGATTGAATTTGAATACATACATGCTACCAAATGTAAGCAGCGTTGTGACAGGCAAAATTTAACAAGTTTAAAAATGATACGACCCAAAAAAATGTGATTTTTTTTTTTTTTTAATGGGGAAGGGGTCACTTAAACAAAAATATATTAAACGTATATATATGTATATACGTATATACAGTCCCTGACAAAAGTCTTGTCGCTTATCCATTTTGTAGAAACAATTGCTAATAACCTGACTTTTAATTATTCAATTGGTTTCAGAAATGGCTCATATGGAAGCTAAGACCCTCCCAAATGATCTTGAATGTACAAAAATATATTTGTTTCACTGAAAAAAGATTTATCATTTAATGAAGACATAAAGGTCAAATTTTGGCAAGACAAAAGTTTTGTCGCCTTCACAAAGTAGTGTGAAAATTGAACAAAAAATGTACTTCAAATACAAAAATTTGTTACATCACATAAGCGAATTAAGTAGTGGTGCTGTGAGATCCAAATTTAATATTTTGCATGACTTCCATGGGCTACGGCAAGGATTCATACAATTTATTGATGAAGTAATCAGGAACATCAAAGAAAGCAGTCTTGCATGCCTCCCAGATTTCATCAACATTCTTGGGTTTTGTATTCCATGCTTTCTCTTTCATCCTACCCCAGACATGCTCAATGATGTTCATGTCTAGTGACCGGGCTGGCCAGTCCTGGAGGAGCTTGATCTTCTTTGCCTTGAGGAACTTTGAGGTAGAGATTGAAGTATGTGATGGAGCACCATCCTGCTGCAGAATTTGTTCCTTTTTATGGTTAGCAATGTAAGAGGCAGCTAAGATTTGTTGATTTTTCACCCTGCAGATCTCTCAGGGTGCAGACAATTAAAAAAACGTGTGGCATTTGCCAAGGCCCGCAGCCTGTCAAAAGGATGGATGCTGGAAAAGTGGCTAAAGGTGGATTTTTCAGATGAATCTTCCATTGAATTACACCACAGTTACCGCAAATATTGTAGGAGACCTACTGGAGCCCGCATGGATCCGAGATTCACTCAGAAAACAGTGAATTTTGGTGGTGGCAAAATCATGGTCTGGTTATGGGGGTGTGGGAGAGATCTGCAGGGTGGAAGGCAACATAACTAGTCTGAAATATCAACAAATCTTAGCTGCCTCTTACTTTCCTAACCATAAAAAGGGACAAATTCTGCAGCAGGATGGTGCTCCATTACATACTATAATCTCTACCTCAAAGTTCCCCAAGGCAAAGAAGATCAAGATCCTTCAGGACTGGCCAGCCCAGTCACCAGACATTAACATCATTGAGCATGTCTGGGGTAGGAAGAAAGAGGAAGCATGGAAGATGAAACCCAAGAATATTGATGAACTCTGGGAGGCATGCAAGACTGCTTTCTTTAATCTTCCTGATGACTTTATCAATAAATTGTATGAATCCTTGCCAAAGCCCATGGAAGTCATACAAAATATTCAATTTGGATCTCACAGCACCACTACTTAATTTACTTATGTTATGTAACGTATTTCTTTATTTGAAGTACCTTTTTTTTTCAATTTTCACACTACTTTCTGTAGGCGACAAAACTTTTGCCTTGCCAAAATTTGACCTTTATGTCTTCATTAAATGATAAATCTTTTTTTCAGTGAAACAAATATATTTTTGTACATTCAATTCAACATCATTTGGGAGGGTCCTAGCTTTCATTTGAGCCGTTTCTGAAACCAATACGGGCGGTAATTAATTTTTTAAATTAATCACGTTAAAATATTCGACGCAATTAATGCACATGCCCCGCTCAAACAGATTAAAATGACAGCACAGTGCAATGTCCACTTGTTACTTGTGTTTTTTGGAGTTTTGTCTCCCTCTGCTGGCGCTTGGGTGCGACTGATTTTATGGGCTTCAGCACCCATGAGCATTGTGTAATTAATTATTGACATCAACAATGGCGGGCTCCTAGTTTATTTTTTGATTGAAAATTTTACAAATTTTATTAAAACGAAAATATTAAAAAGGGGTTTTAATATAAAATTTCTATAAATTGTACTAACATTTATCTTTTAAGAACTACAAGTCTTTCTATCCATGGATCGCTTTAAGAGAATGTTAATAATGTTAATGCCATCTTGTTGATTTATTGTTATAATAAACAAATACAGTACTCATGTATCGTATGTTGAATATATATATATATCTCCATCTTGTGTCTTATCTTTCCATTCCAACAATAATTTACAGAAAAATATGGCATATTTTATAGATGGTTTGAATTCCGATTAATTGCGATCAATTAATTTTTAAGCTGTAATTAACTCGATTAAAAATTTTAATCGTTTGACTGCCCTAGTTATTAGCAATTGTTTCGACAAATTGGATAAGCGGCAAGACTTTTGTCAGGGACTGTACACTCACCAGCCACTTCATTAGGTACACCATGCTAATAACGGGTTGGACCCCCTTTTGCCTTCAGAACTGCCTCTATTCTTCGTGGCATAGATTTAACAAGGTGCGGGAAGCATTCCTCCGAGAGTTTGGTCCATATTGACATGATGGCATCACACAGTTGGTGCAGATTTGTACATGCACATCCATGATGAGAATCTCCCTTTCCACCACATCCTAAAGATGCTCTATTGGATTGAGATCTGGTGACTGTGGAGGCCATTTGAGTACAGTGAACTCATTGTCATGTTCAAGAAACCAGTCTGAGATGATTCCAGCTTTTTGACATGGCTGCTGCTGTAGCCCATCTGCCTCAAAGTTCGACGTACTGTGCTTTCAGAGATGCTCTTCTGCCTACCTTGGTTGTAACGGGTGGTTATTTGAGTCACTGTTTCCTTTCTATCAGCTCAAACCAGTCTGGCCATTCTCCTCTGACCTCTGGCAACAACAAGGGATTTCCGCCCACAGAACTGCCGCTCACTGGATATTTTTTCTTTTTCGGACCATTCTCTGTAAGCCCTAGAGATGGTTGCGCGTGAAAATCCCAGTAGATCAGCCGTTTCTGAAATACTCAGACCAGCCCTTCTGGCACCATCAACCATGCCACGTTCAAAGTCACTCAAATCATCTTTCTTCCCCATACTGATGCTCGGTTTGAACTGCAGGAGATTGTCTTAAACCATGTCTACATGCCTAAATGCACTGAGTTGCCGCCATGTGATTGGCTGATTAGAAATTAAGTGTTAACGAGCAGTTCGACAGGTGTACCTAATAAAGTGGACGGTGAGTGTATATATTTAATATAAACCTCAAACTCTCTAGAACAGGTTATCGTTTACTTTTGTTTTCCTTTTATTTTTTTCCGCTTTTTACTTGGCCACTTTGTTGATTCTAAAATACTTCCTTAAAACTGATAATATTTAAACTAAGAAGCCAATCCTTCATCTAAATTATCCGTATATGTTATTTAAAATGTATTTTTCATCTTTCTTTTACAAAAATCTCAACAATGACATTTGAAATTTTATTTTCCGTTATGCCATAAATTTTTTCCTGTTGTTTGCATTTACATCACTTGTTTGTTTCTCAGGTCAGTGACGTCCAGATGCACGAGTCTGGGTCAGAACCAACTAGCCACGCCATTCCAGCTGTTAGAACACAGAACGGAAAAAATGCTGAAAATGACAGTCGACTGAGGAGCGGCCATACTCCACCCCCAGAGTCACCAAGGGTGAGTTTTTTCCTGTTGTTTTCTCTTTAATACATGAAATTTATTGTTCTGGGGTCCAATTTAGCAGTATTGCGTAAACACGTGAAGTATTATGAGAATTTGGGAGGTGCTTTCGTTGCACATGCTTAAAATTGCTATGTGCAACAGTGTAAATCAAGTCTAATAGATGGATAGCTGAATATATAGGTAGATATAGACAAAGGTAAGTGGAGTAGCTAAAAAATGTACTCAAGAATAGCATTACTTCAGTATAATATTATTCATGTAAAAGTAATCATCCCCCAAATATTACTTAAGTACAAGTAAAAAAGTATTCGTTGAAAACAATACTGATGTAATGAGCAACTGTTTACACTGTTTTTTTTTTTTAAACAATTGTGTATGTTTTTTTCTCAGCACAACGTCATCTACTGTATATGAACTGTTATTATTATTCTGTGCTATAACCAATTACATGACCATATTTACTCAACTCTGAAAGACACACTGGATCTAACAATACGAAAGACAATCTAACTCTCGACACTAACAGTGAACACTCTCTCTTGATCTAATTACTGGCGTGCGTGCAACCTCACATTACACGCAAACAAGGACCCAAACGGGACTGCTCATAGCTGTCGGCAAAAATTAGTTATCAAATTTGTTAGCAACTAATTTATCAATTAGTTGTTGAAGCCTTTGTTACTACCCACATCTGAATATGGATGGGTGGAAGGTAGATAGTAAGAGTGTGACAATATCTCGATACAGCGATATATCGCGATTATTGCAACCTGATGGGTTATCGATATGCTCCCGCCAAGTATCGATACTTTTATTTGACATATTGGCCATACAATGGAGTATGGATGCTGTAAACAGCTGTGTTTGTTGAGCAATTCCTTGGCAGTCCACTAGGGGCGCTCAAGAGTGGCGGTGAAGGTAAAGTGCGCACGAGTCGTCTAGAGAAGAAGTGGGTTAAAAAAAATAAAAAAGCTTCGTGAGAACGGTGGAGGAAAAAGTGAGAAAAATATTGCTACAAATAACACCTCAGGACACACTTTTAATTTTACACCAACAAGAAAGGAAGTAAGGTGATTAAGGACTTTGCTGTATGCAAGAATTGTCTAACAAAAATAAGGTTCACTGGCAGCTGGTGACGAAGTGGACAAGGATTTCTTCACTGCTTTGCTTTCATCACTTGAGGTAAGAAAGTTTTGCAATGTAATTGATCTTTTACTTTACATGTATTATTTTGATGTCATTCGGTGTTGAATGATACAAAATAAACCAGGACCCTAAACTGGATGAAAATGAATATCGAAAAAGCCTACATGAATTTACTGATTTATTTGACATTATTTGAGAACCACTTTCCATCTAGTTTACTACACAAACTGTTATTACTGCCATCTTGATACAATAAGCTATAAAAAATGGTTTGAATAGCTTCCAAGATACTATATATAAGGTTATATGCATGATAAATAATGTAGCCTACATATTAAAAATGGGTAATTATTGCATTTTTAATTTGTATACATTCAATTCATATGTTTTTTAATTCACTCAATACTTCCAACACAAGAAAAAAAACAAATCACAATTTCAACTCAAAAGCTATTAAGAAGCTAATATTTTTGGTTTTATTTTGTTGTTTGTAGGGTGAGGAAGAATGTGACTGACTCAATCTGACATCTCAAATGCTGAAGCAGATGGTGCATGTGCTCAAACCAAAGCTTTTGGCAACAAAGGTCATATACGAAGAAAAGACCCACCAATTTTATCATTGCTCCACTCCAAGCTCAACTGCTGACTGACACCTACAGCACTGTTTTTTTTAAAATTTTTTTTTAAAGATCTAAAACTTTAAAGAAATTATGGGTGCCATTCATTATGATCTCTCCAAGAGATATCAGTGGTTGTGGTTTGTTTCCGCGATAGGTGCAGGTCATAAGTGGAGTTTAAGGGGGGGCCAGGCCCCCCTGGTGGCCGAAAAGTGTCATTGCTTGTAATTGACTTTCCTTTATATATAAAAGTTGTAAAGCGAGAAAACAAACAACAAAAATGAATGAAATGGACAAAAAAAAAACGATATTTTTATAATGGGTCAAATTTATTTTTCGAACAGATCACATGACTAGCACGTTAGACGGTCATTTGCTTTGCATATTACCCCCCCCCCCCCAAAAAAAAAAAAAAAAATAGGGTAGGGCAATTTAATTTTCAAATGATTTTTTTTCTTTGATTGAAAATATATATATATTTTTTTGATTGAAGCAACTTTTTGGGGGATTGAATGATTTAGACACAAATGTCCAACTCATAATATGGCCCAAACACAAAAAGAATTGCTGAAAAAAATAAGAACAATAATGAAAAATTAAGTGTCCAAATGCAAATTTTTGAGTCTCAAATATTTTTTCGCATTCCAAAACTTTTCTATGATTGAAATTTTTCTTTTTTTGATTGAAGTGATTTTTCTTTTGGGGAAAAAAAAAATATATATATATATATATATATATATATATATTTGTATGAAGCAACTTATTTTTGATTGAATAATAAAGACACAAATGTCCTAGCCAAAATGATGCCCAAATAAAAAACAACATTACTTCAATCTAAGAAGTTGCTTCAATCAAAAAAAAAATCAAATAAAAATGGCTTTCAAATGCATTGTTTTTAGTTTCAAATTTATTTTTGCATTCAAACATTTTTTTTTTTTTATTGACGTGACTTTTTTTTATTGAAAATATATATTTTGATTGAAGCAACTTTTTTTGGGATTGAATAATAACACAAATCTACCTCCATATGGCTCCGCCCAGGGGATATAACTTTTGACTGGGGTAACTACATTGGCACGACACCGGCGGGCATACCATATTCAATGGATGATGATCTTGGTGAAAAGTATAGCTGTCCTTACAGCAGCCTGATTTAGAATTCCCCTCAAGAACGATGGGAAACAACGCTCATTTTCAACTTATTATTAAAAACATTCTTGTAAGTTAATTTTATTGCTGACACTGTGTTTCGGGGTCATCAACATGTTGTGCGCCCCCCACCCCCGCCCCAAAAGTCAAACTCTGCCTATGGTGCAGGTACACAATTTGCGGTAGATTTCAAAGCAATGTTGCAGAGAAAAGGTGTCACTGTTTGATAAATGACTTAAGCAGTTTTTTTTTTTCTATTTTAAAATCTTTTTTTTGTTTCAGCATTTGTATCGTAGAATATCATGTATCAAATTTCTGACCAATATATCGATAATCGCTGTATCGTGATATCGTGAGATAATCGTAATCGCGAGTCTTGTATAGTGAATCGTATCGAATTGTGAGGTGCCCTGAGGTTCCCACTCACAGTAAATAGATAGATAGATAGATAGATAGATAGATACAGTGGAGCAAATAAGTATTTAGTCAACCACTAATTGTGCAAGTTCTCCCACTTGAAAATATTAGAAGCCTGTAATTGTCAACACGGGTAAACCTCAACCATGAGAGACAGAATGTGGGAAGAAAAAAAAAAAACAGAAAATCACATTGTTTGATTTTTAAAGAATTTATTTGCAAATCATGCTGGAAAATAAGTATTTGGTCAATACCAAAAGTTCATCTCAATACTTTGTTATGTACCCTTTGTTGGCAATAACGGAGTCCAAACGTTTTCTGTAACTCTTCTCAAGCTTTTCACACACTGTTGCTGGTATTTTGGCCCATTCATTCATGCAGATCTCCTCTAGAGCAGTTGATGTTTTGGGGCTGTCATTGGGCAACACGGACTTTCAACTCCATCCACAGATTTTCTATGGGGTTGAGATCTGGAGACTGGCTAGGCCACTCCAGGACCTTGAAATGTTTCTTACGAAGCCACTCTTTTGTTGCCCTTGGTGTGTGTTTGGGATCATTGTCATGGTGAAAGACATCTTCAATGCCCTTGCTGATGGAAGGAGATTTTCACTCAAAATCTCTCGATACATGGCCCCATTCATTCTTTCCTTTACACTGATCAGTTCGCAAAAAAACAGCCCCAAAGCATGATGTTTCCACCCCCATTCTTCACAGTGGGTATGGTGTTCTTCGGATGCAATTCAGTATTCTTTCTCTTCCAAGCACGAGAACCTGTGTTTCTACCAAAAAGTTCTATTTTGTTTTCATCTGACCATAACACATTCTCCCAGTCCTCTTCTGGATCATCCAAATGCTCTCTAGCGAACCTCAGATGGGCCTGGACTTGTACTGGCCTCAGCAGGGGACACGTCTGGCAGTGCAGGATTTGAGTCCCTGGCAGCGCATTGTATTACTGATAGTAGCCTTTGTTACTGTGGTCCCAGCTCTCTGTAGGTCATTCACTAGGTCCCCCCGTGTGGTTCTGGGATTTTTGCTCACCATTCTTATTATCATTTTGACGCCACGGGGTGAGATCTTGCATGGAGCCCCAGATCGAGGGAGATTATCAGTGGTCTTGTATATCTTCCATTTTCTAATGATTGCTCCCAGAGTTGATTTCTTTACACCAAGCGTTTTACCTACTGCAGATTCAGTCTTCCCAGCCTGGTGCAGGTCTACAATTTTGTCTCTGGTGTCCTTCGACAGCTCTTTGGTCTTGGCCATAGTGGAGTTTGGAGTGTGACTGACTGAGGTTGTGAATAGGTGTCTTTTATACCGATAATGAGTTAAAACAGGTGCCATTAATACAGGTAACGAGTGGAGCCTCATTAGAAGAAGTTAGACCTCTTTGACATTCAGAAATCTTGCTTGTTAGTAGGTGACCAAATACTCATTTTCCACTCTAATTTGGAAATAAATTCTCTAAAAATCAAACAATGTTATTTCCTTTTTTTCCCCCCACATTCTGTCTCTCATGGTTGAGGTTTACCCATGTTGACAATTACAGGCCTCTCTAATCTTTTCAAGTAGGAGAACTTGCACAATTGGTGGTTGACTAAATACTTATTTGTCCCACTTTAGATATTGATTTTTTGTTTTTTTTTTGGGAGTGAAAGTATAAGCTAGAACCCCTCACTGTTTTATATTTTTGTTGAAAAGTAACACAGAGAGGAGTTTGTGATTTTGAAAGGGAGTTAGCGCTCAAAATCCTTTTTGGGTGGAGATGGATTTGTATTTTCTTGTTGCTCTTGTTTTCTTTCCCACATGACTGACGTTAAACAAGTACCAGAGAGCAAACTTTGTTGCTTTGTTTATTCCTTTATTGGCTGTCGTGCCAGGTGGACTTTGGAATAGAGCTGATCAGTTTTCTTCTGTTTAACTGCAACGCTGTTTCTAACAAACATTTCATTTTTGTGTCTGCTCAATTATGTCACATGTGGTTGTGTAACATAACATCATAGGTGGTTTCGTAGATGTTTGCTCATTGTGGGGAACATATTGGTATTCGGGTTTAGTGTTTTTTTTGTTTTGCTGTCAGTCATCGTGGAGTTCACAAGACCAGTCTTGCAGGAACAGATCAGTGTTTACACTCCGCTGCTCACTGGTATGACTCTCAACAATAACAACAACACAAGATGTTTGGACTTGCTGGCTGCCATGGTAACGGGGATTAGGCAAAGGCTGTTGTTGTGTTGATGGTGTCCACAGAAAAACAGAGGGGCCAAGCAGCTCTGTCTGTCTGTCTGTCGGGTAGACCTGTTTTTGCAAAGCTTTTGTGGCCACCTCGGCTGCATTGAAACTCATAAGAAAGGCCAAACGAGGAGGCCGTCGTCTGTTATTGTTAGCCCACAGCCTCTGTGAAATTCTCTGTCAGTTTGTTTACCCGACTCTAAACAGATTCTGCCTCTGAGAGAGATGTTTGTTTGTGGTTCAGACCTTAATTAAAATATGAATCCTGCATTCTGTTTTCGTAAACAGGCTCTGCCTGCTTTTTATTCATTATTTAGTCTCTGTGCAATTTTGATGACTTTGTTTATGTTTACTGCAAACATTGCCAGAGCGGTGAGGCTCGAAAGGGAATGGGGTGGGGGTTGGTAAATTGCTGCCTGCTCGGTAGAGGATGTTGTTTAAGTCGCAGTTGTTGTTGTTGTTTTGATGGCGCTCTAGTTCCCTTGAGCCATCTTTTGTTGTTTGGTTGATTTTGAGCAGAAATCGGCTTCAAACAGCTTTCTATTCAAAACGGTGAGTTGGAATGATCATAAAGTGCAAACCGTTCTTTGTTCTGTGAAATGCTTGATGGATTTTGGCATTACTTGTAGTCAAATGTTTCATCTGGTTCATGGCACTCTTTCATATATGTCGGACTCTCAGTCCCGTAGCATAATCTTACGGGGCCCCCAACTTTCAAAATGCATTTTATGCTGCTTTAAAAGAACCAAAATGGTCCGAAACAATTTCATGATTTAACAGAACTGCATTCATCTTTGAACTATAGGGTGTAGTGCCATGAAAAATTGCCAAATTGTTTCACCACTTCATTGTTTAAAGATTTTCTTCTGTCGAACTTTCTTGATTTGTACGTAACAGAGGTTTAAAAGATACATTGTCATTTGTAGAAAAAAATTGATTTCATTTGTTGATGCTGACGGTGGCAGAACCTGTTATTAGGTTTAGGACATTTTAACACATGGTCAGGTAGCTTTGTATAGTTTTTTTTTTCTCTCCCTTAATAAAAAAGTAATTAAAAAAAACACATTTGTCAGTACCTCCCCATATATACAGTATATATACACTCACCAGCCACTTTATTAGGTACACCATGCTAGTAACAGGTTGGACCCCCTTTTGCCTTCAGAACTGCCTCAATTCTTCGTGGCATAGATTCAACAAGGTGCTGGTAGCATTCCTCAGAGAGTTTGGTCCATATTGACATGATGGCATCACACAGTTGGTGCAGATTTGTCGGCTGCACATCCATGATTTGAATCTCTCGTTCCACCAAATCCCAAAGCTGCTCTATTGGATTGAGATCTGGTGACTGTGGAGGCCATTTGAGTACAGTGAACTCATTGTCATGTTCAAGAAACCAGTCTGAGATGATTCCAGCTTTTTGACATGGCACATTATCCTGCTGAAAGTAGCCATAAGAAGTTGGGTATATTGTGGTCATAAAGGGATGGACATGGTCAGCAACAATACTCAGGTAGAGCTGTGGCGTTCCAACGATGCTCAATTGGTACCAAAGGGCCCAAAGAGTGCCAAGAAAATATTCCCCACACCACCACCACCAGCCTGAACCATTGATACAAGGCAGGACGGATCCATGCTTTCATGTTGTTGACGCCAAATTCTGACCCTACCATCCGAATGTCGCAGCAGAAATCGAGATTCATCAGACCAGGCAACGTTTTTCCAATCTTGTATTGTCCAATTTCGATGAGCTTGTGCAAATTGTAGCCTCAGTTTCCTGTTCTTAGCTGAAAGGAGTGGAACCCGGCATGGTCTTCTGCTGCTGTAGCCCATCTGCCACAAAGTTCGACGTACTGTGCGTTCAGAGATGCTCTTTTGCCTACCTTGGTTGTAACAGGTGGTTATTTGAGTCACAGTTGCCTTTCTATCAGCTCGCACCAGTCTGGCTCTCCTCTGATCTCTGGCATCAACAAGGCATTTTCGCCCACAGAACTGCCGCCGCTCACTGGATATTTTTTCTTTTTCGGACCATTCTCTAAACCCTAGAGATGGTTGTGCGTGAAAATCCCAGTAGATCAGCAGTTTCTCAAATACTCAGACCAGCCCTTCTGGCACCAACAACCATGCCACGTTCAAAGTCACTCAAATCACCTTTCTTCCCCATACTGATGCTCGGTTTGAACTGCAGGAGATTGTCTTAAACCATGTCTACATGCCTAAATGCAGTGAGTTGCCGCCATGTGATTGGCTGATTAGAAATTAAGTGTTAATGAGCAGTTGGACAGGTGTACCTAATAAAGTGGCCGGTGAGTGTGATATATATATATATATTAGGGCTGTCAAAATTATCGCGTTAACGGGCGGTATTTTTTTTTTAAGTATTAACGTTAAAATATTTGACGCAATTAAAACATATGCCCGGCTCAAACAGATTAAAATGACTGCACAGTGCAATGCCAACTTGTTACTTGTGTTTTTTGGAGTTTTGTCGCCCTCTTCTGCCGCTTGGGTGCGACTGATTTTATGGGCTTAAGCATTGTGTAATTACTGACATCAACAATGGCGGGCTACTAGTTTATTTTTTGATTGAGAATTTTACAAATTTTATTAAAACGAAAATATTAAAAGGGGGTTTTAATATAAAATTTCTATAACTTGTACTAACATTTATCTTTTAAGAACTACAAGTCTTTCTATCCATGGATCGCTTTAACAGAATGTTAATATGTTATAATGTTGCCAGCTTGTTGATTTATTGTTATAATAAACAAATAAAGCACTTATGTACCGTATGTTGAATGTATATATCCATCTTGTGTTTTATCTTTTCATTCCAACAATAATTTAAAGAAAAATATGGCATATTTTATAGATGGTTTGAATTAATTACGATTAATTAATTTTAAAGCTGTAATTAACTCGATTAAAATTTTTAATCGTTTGACAGCCCTAATATATAATATATAAATATATAATTTCCGAAAACACTTGGGTGACTTGAAGTTCTGCTCTGAGACCCCAAATTTCAATTTCAAAGTTGTCCTAAATGCATGTGTGATACATCATTGGAAAGCTTAAAGTCTCAATTTTCTGGGGGAGGAAAATTTTGAACAGGAGGGCATATAAAGAAAAAAAAAAAAAAAAAAAAAAATTAAACAGCAAAGCCCTAACTGGAGGTGAGAGCACGCGAGAGCATAATTAAAGACGCCACGATTTTAACGAGATATTATCACATACCTCTTTTTGATCCAAAATCTCCATGTAGCATGTATCACTGAGTTTCAAGACACAGCTGTGATTGGAGGCAGCCGGATTTTTGGGGGATTTTATGGGTGAAACATGGTCATATAACAAGGGTCGCGATGCAGTAATCGCAGACATCATTTACCCTTTTAAATTTGTTCTTTGTTTTGGTCAATTATTTGTCATCTAAAATATTGGGGAAAATGCGATGGTAACAAAAAAATACAATTAAGCGATAGTTATGAGGTAGATATCCGTGACCTTTTTACAGACACCATTTTTTTCATTGTGACGTAATTTGTTTAAAAGTTTAAAATATGCGAGTGAATAATATTTATAGTATATTTATATGTTGTTGTCTTTATTTTTTTTTTTAAACTAAATATTAGACATAAATTAATGATTCTAAGCTAAAAATGACAGCCATTTCGAATAATAAATATAATTTCTGAGCTTCTTTTTGTGGCCGGCTTGAAACAAAAGTGGTTGTGCGATGTCTGTAAACGCAGGTTTCCAGGGTAAAATGGACAAATTAAAAATAGTTTGGGGGCTTAATGCGCCATGAATCTGCTATTGCAGCAAATAGACAAATTGTTCTATCAAACACAACAGTTCTTTTGGCTTAAAATACAGCCGTTTATTTTAAAGATGGGTGCAAGAGCAGAAATTGCTTTTTCAGCCCTGTCTGTGTTTTCCGCCATATATATAATATACTACAGTATGGAAAATACGGTAATTATTTATTTATTTAAATTTTTTTTTTTTTTTTTTTGAGGTTTCGAGCACTCTGGAATAGGTTTGCATCCACCACCAAAGCAGATGTCCTAGTGTGTTTTTTTTATTCAATACATTTTCAAAAATCTCAACAACAAAAAAATCACTTCACCATGAAGTGTTGTGTGTAAAAATGAATTAGGCAATGTGTTCTGTACAGAGCCTTGGTTCGGCTCTGGCTATTGAGAAAGCACTATTTGAATAAACCTAAGTCGAGATGAACATACAAACAAAGAGCTTCGAAATGACTGCCGTAAATATGAACTTTTTATCAGCGAAATACACCCGTGGTCAAAAGTTTTGAGACAAATTGTATTCCTACTGAATGGTCAAGCGTCTCAAAACGTTTGACCATGGGTGTACATTCTCAGAGGGTAAAGTCAACCAACTTTTTACACACTTAAACACAAAACTTGTAACAGCAACATTTGTACAGTTGGAACATAGGTAGCACCGGCTCTTGTGCAAATATTTAAGTTGTCCAGGCTAAACACTAAAATGTGATATAGATTTTTTTTGGGGGGGGGGAGTTCTATTTTAAAACAACTTTACTTCATATTTCCTCCAACTTTAATAATAAGTTGCCTGGTTTATATTTTATTTGTTGTTCCTTTTCATGTTTTTCAAGCGTGTTCAGGCACGTGTGACTCCTCACCTCCCAACCAACAAGGACATTCTTATCAAGTGCATTTGTAATATGTTTACTCAACTGTTTCATCTTGTTTTCTCTCTCGCTGTGTTTTCAGCACTTTGAATGACACCACACCCATTTTCCTTTGTGCTGCTTTGTGTGCGAGTCTGTCTAATAGTTCACCAAAATATGGTGAGCTAGGAAAACTTCCTTTTTTGAAATGCCAATGTTGTGGTGGTAGTCTTTATGAACTAAACTTAAGTACATAGCACTTTACTAACCAAAGAAGAAATGTAAACTTTTCAAACTAAAGGATAAATTGGTGTAAAAATATAGATGACTTTGTTTCAAGGGCGTACGTTTGGCCTCAACTATGGTAGGGACGATATAACAGTTTAATCTGCATGTACACTTTTTGCTGGGGACGGGACATTCATAATGATCAATGCAAAACAAATCTGTACAGATTTATACTAACTTTCATGTGTGTTGGTTCAGCCTACACCAGACATGTCCAAAGTCCGGCCTGGGGGCCAAATGCGGCCCATGGTCAAATTTCATCCGGCCCCCAGCCTGTCATAAAATCATTAACATCTGGCCTGCACACAGACTTAATATATTGGTCAGCAGTACTGCTAATAGCATATGAGGTAGCTTACACACTAAATGCCGCTCCTCATTTACCCACTAAAAGGCAGCAGCACTCTAAGCAACATGCGTGTGACTCTTTACTCCCAATTTTCTAAAATGGCAACAGTCAACAAAAAAAAAAAAGTTGACTGCGACGGCCGACGCTTCAAGGATAGGTGGAAATTGGACTACTTCTTCACTAAAATACGCAACTACTGTGTCTGCCTCATTTGCAAAGAGACGGTCGCTGTTTTTAAAGAGTTCAATGTGAGGCGATACTACCAAACAAGACACGTACGACATGTATGACGTAGCGAGAAATTGAAGCAACTTGAAGCTAGTTTAATTTTACAGCAGCAGGATTTTGCAAGAGGCCGAGAGTCGAAAGAGAATGCCACAAAGGCTAGTTGCGAGATTGTTGAAATTATTAATTTTTAAATAAATTAGTACTGCAGCTATCGATTATTTTAGTAGTTGATTAATCGATGAACTAGTCAGTTCGAATAATTGAGTAATCGGATAAGGAACATGAAAAATTAAAATACCTGAGTTGAGCCACAAACGGTATAAAAAATAAAAAAGGATCAACAAAAGAACAATGTCTAACTTACATAGCAAAAGTCTGCTATCTTAGATGTTATAAAATGCTAATGCCTTTTTTTGTTACAATGCTCCTGACAAATGGTTCAGACACATATTCCTACAAAAAAACTGCTAGATATACCAATAAGCTAAATTACGAATGCATTTTGAAAAAAAAAAACAAAAACAAACATTAGTTCAAACAAAAACTTGGCTTATGTTGGGCTTAACATGGAGCAGCTGGATTCAGCCATGTGAAATGAGGCAGACTAGAGGGCAATGTATCACTTTAATTAAACGAATACTCGAAGCAGCAACATTTAATTCGAATCTTTCTTTAATCGAATACTCAAGTTAATCAATTACTCGTTTCAGCAGTAAAAAAATAATAAGGCAAATGTGAAGCACAGAATGGCTTGCTAAAATTTGCTTAAATATATTGTTCTACGTAAAGGACGTCAGCCAAGGTCGGCCCCCCACATTTTTACCACACCAAATCTGGCCCCCTTTGCAAAAAGTTTGGACACCCCTGGCCTACACTGTTCAATTCAAACCTTTGTTTTCAAAAACTACTAAAGAAACATTTTGAAAACTTTTATTTTAAGAGCAAATTTAAATGCCATTATTTCAACATAACTTGAATTACATTAACATACAAAGTAAATACAAGCTTGTTAATCATCTCTTAATGATCCAGGAGTTAAAAAAAAAAAAAACGTTTGTGTTAAGACCACTCAACATTGTCTGAATAAAGAAATTAAATATAACTGAAAAAGTCTTTGTCAGGGAATAACAAAAAAAAAAACATAAAAATGGATCTGTCCTTCAGGTAAAACACTACTGCTTTTGTCCACAAGCACAGCCAAACTGAACCAAAAATGGAAGCACCTGTGGGCTGCTTTAAGACCACATAAATAAAATAAAATTTAAAATTGGGGAGAAGGGAGTAGACCTCGGTTCACTACATTTCTCACAGTTAATTTAACGTTAGCAGTAGAAAACACATACAGAAAGACCCTTCTCTCTAATCAGCTTCCTACTCGAGTTTTGCTGGTTAGCAAGTTCAAACAGTTTAATGTTTAACTCTGATGCATGTCAGACTTTCAGTAGCAAAATTAGTGGTGTGTTCCCCTCTTCCACAACATAGATGTCTTTTTCCATTTCTTACAGTGGTTGCTACTGGCTGAAAAATAACCTTCTAATATCCCCGATATCTAATAAATCCAATCAATCTAATCGAAACAGCCCCACAGCATCACTGACTGGGACGGTGTGCTTTGGTCAGATGAGACCAAAATTGAGCTTTTTGGAACCAAACACTCTGAGTGGGTCTGGTGTGCCACGAAAGATGCGCATGCTGAAAAGCACCTCATACCCACTGTGAAGTATGGGGGTGGGTTCCGATTCTTCTGAAAAATGGCAAGATCAGCAAGATTTCCGGTGAAGTGATCGGATCGAGACATCCCTAATTACTAAGCTACTGAAAACTAATATATTGCTCCATTAATTTGGTGGAAGGCAGCATCCACAACAAAAGCCTTTAAAATTTAGAACTATTGTTTGGAAACAAAACCCTCCACCCTCAGCAGACTTTTGGGCACTTTTGCTAGCGATTCTTTTTTTCAAGATATCTTTAGACAGATCCAATTCCGAATCCATACGCATATTTTTAGACCGGTGAATATAATGCAACCAGTAGATGACAAATTATATTTTTGGTATTACAGTGGTCTCTACTGACCCGGTATTGTTCAAGATATGCTGTGTTTACAAATATTAAACGATGCTCTGTTACTATCATTAGTTTTTGTAGAGAAGTAATTCCACACAGCAGACGTTTTATCGTGGTTTGATTTGCAATAGCTGAAAATCGTGATGGTGATAAAAACACGTGAATACTGGATCAGATTTGATCTTGTGACCAAATCTGATACTGCAAAAATAGCTGTACATTATTACGCTTGACCTTAACCCAAATAAATGCTGTATGGCATGACTCTTTGTGACTTAGTCCATGCCAGCTCATACATCATTCAGTATGATCCACAGTTGCATTGTTGAATTGACTTTTTGTCATTATAGTTTTTATTATTTAGCTTTTCAAAAAAAAGAATTTTCAATTTATCTCAGTCTTTGAGAAACCACATTGCACATAATAAATTCATTCGTTGTGTGAATGCTTGGAAGTATTCATCTAAGTTCTGTCAGACAGAATGTGTACACATTCTTACAGTGGTTGCTGCTTCCTGCGTTATGATAGGTATTTGTTGAAGTCTGTGACATTTACTTTAACCACAAAAATACGTGGATACTCAGTTTGTGATGTCATAGTTTCTGATGTCAAATTAAATAGTGTTAGTTTGCACTTTTACACACGGCAGGTAATGAAAGAGAAATTTATCTTAATAATTCATGAAAGAGAAATCTTATTAATTCATTTGCTCCCAAAAACCTGTAAATACGTTCCATTTTTAATTGTTTCATTGCCCCAAAGACGTATTTATACGTCTTTTATGTTTTTTTTCATAAGAGACATTCCTGGGTTCTGATTCAACTGAGCTCCAAGGCACAAAGCTGGAAGTCAATTTTAAAGCAATAAAATTGGCCACTGGAGGTCAGTAGCGCATTTGGTAAGGCCTGCAACCCGTTTCAACGGCAACGAACGGCCGGGCTGCTCGGTCGGAGTGCTGGCGGAAAGATGCCAGGTGGCGGACGACCGAGCAGAACAACCTAGAGAACGCCTGGGATGCCAGGCGCTGGATGACCGAGCAGAACGACCAGGACCACCAGTGCAGCAGAAGATGCCGTTGAGTACGTGCTGCTCGCCGAGCAGACTCCGTAGAGACTAAAAAAAAAAATCCATCTTTATGAGACAGGCAGCGATGAGGAAAAAGTTTACCCTGCTGTCGCAGCGGCAACAGCGTCATCTCTCAGTTAGTTATCAGGCATGAAAATCTCTCACCTTTCGGCGAAATTCGCCGTTTTGAAGTCAAAAAGGGCGACCTACGTGAATTGCGTAGTTCCGAGGAGAAATTCTTTTTGGGGGGGGGGGGGGGGGGGGGGTTCGGGAGGTTTTATTTAATTATTATTATTATTATCATCATGTGATTAACTTAGTACGTAAACTGAGCACTTAAGAACACAGTCAGCAAATCCTTCTAGATGCTTCGCTGACGAGAACCAATCATCGGCCCAAGCTGCGTTCCATTATTCCAAACGCGCGCACTCCTTACTGTACATGGAGTTCTCGGAGAGCCTTTGGTGGCATTGCAAAGCTGCGAAAACAAAGAGCAGGCCTTATCCACACCGGGGCAGACCAGAGCGCAGCATACACACTTGCCTGTATTTGCCAGCAGATTGAATTTGGTGAGTCATGGTTTCAATCGTTTTCACATTTTGCGATATAAAAAAGTTGCCATTCGTTGCAGCTTGCGTTGAACACTGGCCGAGCTAGCCAAATCTCCCATGAAAAAAAATAGCTCCCGTTAAATTGGCGTCAAGCTTGTGTATTTAGCGGTAATATAAACGAAGAAACACACTGTTGACTCAAATTAAGCGGCATGCTCTCGGACGGAGGGGGCGCCTCACATCGCTCCCGTCGTCCGCCGGAGACGCGTTATTTTCGGCTTGGATTTGAGCTGACGGCCGGTGTCGGCACAACACCGGCCCGACAAGTGGTGGGAATGAGTCCTGCTTCTTAAATCTTTTCAGAAATACAGGGATCCCTCGTTTTTCGCGGTTAATGGGGACCGGAACCCACCGCAATAAGTGACAACCGCGAAGTAGCGCCCCCCCCCCCCCCCCTCCTTTTTTGTGCGTGTTCAATGCATTTATTCAGATTTTACATTGGAAAAAAGATACATATATATATATAAGACGTGTCTTTTCACTTTTTTCACCAAAGTATCATTTAAAAATGGTTTTCAAGCACTTCAAAATGTAAGAATTATGATAAGTTTTAAACATGTTACTGCCCCACCGAATTATTTTTAAACAAGAATAAAGTAGTAAGAAAATGCTTGGCTTTATTAAATGCTTCATACTGAGTCTACTCAAACCCTCTCAGGCTTTGGTAAACGGTGATTGACACATGTGCAAAGTTTTTCTTTTTATATATATTTTTTTGTTTGAAGCAACTTATTTGATTGAATAATAAAGACACAAATGTCCTAGCCAAAATGTGGCCCAAACGCAAAACAACATTACTTCAATGGAAAAATTTGTTTCAATCAAGAAAAATAGTTTTCAAATGCTTTTTTTGTCTCAAGTTTATTTTTGCAATCAAAAACCATTTTTTTTATTGAAGTGACTTTTTGGCGATTAAAAGTATATACTGTATTTTGATTGAAGCAACTTTGTTTTTGATATAGGTAACTTTGTTTTTTGATTGAATAATAAAAACACATCTACCTCCATCGTTATTGAGAGAGAAAGAAATTAAGAAAGCTTTAAAACTAAAAGCCACCGGGGAGTCTGTTTTATTTAAATATTTATATTTCATTACATAGACATGCGTCGTAGGGAAGGGAGATTGAGGGATAAAAAAAGGAGTTAGATGAGGCTGCTAAAGGCAGTGGATACCTCATCAGCTGGGTGAATAGCAGACCTGGTAAGAACAAGTTTGCAAGGATAGTCGGGTATTAAATACAATTATAAACACAATTACAATGTTATTTTTTTATTAGATTTTTATGTCATTGCTTTATTAATCATTAGGTGCTAGAGTTGTTAAGTATGGATAATAATGAAATAATAGTTTTAAGAAAACTGTGCTGTTGGTGGCTCAGTGACCATCTGATGTGGTTTGTTCTCAGATGAACAAGTTGATGAAGAAAGTTTTGATGCAGAGGTTGAAGGAAGAAAAGAGGCAGACTGACTGAGTCACAGCCAGAAAGTGTTGATGTTGTTGACAGTTGACAGTGAAGTGTTGACAGTTTTGATTTCTATTCACTGTTGCCCCTTCCCAATTAAAGTATGTCACAGTCGCAGCCAGTTATTATCTAAAGCTGGTTAAAACTGAAGTCATGTTGTTTTAAGGTGTATTAAATACTTGTTCATGTGCCCCTTTTGATCTACGAGCACCCGCCCCTCCACCGGTCTCTGCATGGCCCTGCTGAAACACAGTGTGGGTCGACAGAGCTCAATATTTTGTTGGGGTGTACAGTGTACTGGAACATATTTCCTCCACACCCTTCTCACCTTTTTAACCCCTGACCCATTTTCATGCCTGAGTTATGTGTAAATAAATTGTTACTTTGCTATCAAAAGCTCTATTTGTCTTGTTGTTTATGATATTTTGTAAAAGGAAAACATTATTCAGATGTTTGGGATGTAACTAAAGCAAAAAGTAACTGTGTTAAAGTCAAAGTTATGTTTGAAATGTATGCTTTCACAAAAAGCTCAATTTGTCTGTTTTTTCATTAGAAATTGGAAAATTGCTCAAACTAAGCTATTTTCTAATGCTGATTTTTAAAGAATGGAAAAAGATATGAACTTACTTTTTTTCCTGCTGAAAGAAGAGAGTCTAATCTTTCTTTTGGTGGGTTCCATGTTTATATAGCAATAGAACATAATTTTCTGTGGGCGTTGCAAAATCAGTCAAAATCCAGTAAAACGGCTGGGAGCGAAGGGCCTTGCTCCGGTGAAAATGGCTGGGAGTGAATGAGTTAAATGGACAGTTTTTAAGGAGGTATTGAGTGTTTGACTCATATTGAGGCCAACTTATTCTAACACAACTTTCCTTTTGTCACAGATTCCGGCGTCGTCATCCATGATGACCCCACCAGCCGAGGCGCCGCAGCAGCTGCAGCAGGTAGCGCAGCAGCAGGTCCTCAGCCCTCAGCAGATCCAAGCCTTGTTCCAGCAGCAGAAGGCCCTCATGCTGCACCAGGTACTGTCCCTGGTTTCTGTGTTCAATGGGTGTGACCTTCTGTTTGGTCTAAGCCTTGCTTTATCATCACGTCTGCAGCAACAAATTCAAGAAGTCTTCAAAAATCAGCAAGAGCAGCTTAATATGCAGCTGCTCCAACAGAAGAATGCGGGGATAGTTAGCCAGGAGGTAAGCTTACATATTTGCATTACCTTCATGCTAATGTACGATGTTTCCCCAATGTCGAGAATTTACTTGCTGTGGTGGGTAGAGTGGCACCGCAGTGTTTGATAAGCACATTTAACATAATCTAGTAAAACAACGGTTTAGAAAGTATTTACAGTGGAGCAAATAAGTATTTAGTCAAACACTAATTGTGCAAGTTCTCCTACTTGAAAATATTAGGCTAGGTTCATACTACAGGTCTTAATGCACGAATCCGATTTTTTTCATGTTTTATGTTTTTCCGACTCGAGTGAGGCATTAACTTGACGGTCTGAACGGGACAAGTCGCGTAGTGGACCATTTCAAATCCGATCTATGTCACTTTCGTATGTGGTTCAAATCCGATCTGGGCCACATTTTTCCAGAATGTGGCTGGCGGTCTGAACTGTCAGACTCCCAAATCGGAATTCATGCAGGAATTATGTCAACAAAGAGCAAGAGGCACGGAGGACGGCAGTGATGTAGGCATTAGCGCCTAGCTTGAACTCTGCTTTTAAGCACAAACCGGGCTTGACCACAGTCATAAAAAAATAAAATGAAGAAAAGGATAACCCTTACAATTTTCGATTTTCAATCTGTGCGCCGAATGAGCAATATTTCATTTTTGCAAACTGACGCACCCACGTCATTTCACGCACACAAAAGCCTTGACGTGTATGCGTTCTATCAGTCCATATAAACTTTGAATATAAAACTAAACGGGGATTATTAATATCTGTTATGTGTGTCCTCTTTTTGGAAACAAAAATGTGATCATCCTGGAATGAAATAGCGCTAGCATGTGTAATTTGTTTTGATGCTTCTGTGCATGCGGGTCTGTTTGCTGAGCGCATCTCGGACTGCGAATTAGTGCGCATGCGTGAAACTTGAACGGTCTATATGGACAAATGCAGTCTGAACGGGCACGCCAAAAAAACAGATATGGCAAAAAATCGGATTTGTGTATTAAGACCTGTAGTATGAACCTAGCCTTAGAGAGGCCTGTAATTGTCAACATGGGTAAACCTCAACCATGAGAGACAGAATGTAGAAAAAAAAAAACAGAAAATCGCATTGTTTGATTTTTAAAGAATTTATTTGCAAATCATGGTGGAAAATAAGTATTTGGTCAATACCAAAAGTTCATCTCAATACTTTGTTATGTACCCTTTGTTGGCAATAACGGAGGCCAAACGTTTTCTGTAACTCTACACAAGCTTTTCACACACTGTTGCTGGTGTTTTTTTTTTTTTTTTCCCAAATCTTTATTTTATCAGGCCGTCTCATTGAGATTACTATCTCTTTTTGGCCTATTCCTCCATGCAGATCTTCTCTAGAGAAATGATGTTTTGGGGCTGTCGTTGGGCAACACAGACTTTCAACTCCCTCCATAGATTTTCTATGGGGTTGAGATCTGGAGACTGGCTAGGCCACTCCAGGACCTTGAAATGCTTCTTACGAAGCCACTCCTTTGTTGCCCTGGCTGTGTGTCTGGGATCATTGTCATGCTGAAAGACCCAGCCACCTCTCATCTTCAATGCCCTTGCTGATGGAAGGAGATTTTCACTCAAAATTTCTTGATACATGGCCCCATTCATTCTTTCCTTTACACAGATCAGTCGTCCTGGTCCCTTCGCAGAAAAACAGCCCCAAAGCATTATGTTTCCACCCCCATGCTTCACAGTGGGTATGATGTTCTTCGAATGCAATTCATTATTCTTTCTCCTCCAAACATGAGAACCTGTGTTTCTACCAAAAAGTTCTATTTTGGTTTCATCTGACCATAACACATTCTCCCAGTCCTCTTCTGGATCATCCAAATGCTCTCTAGCGAACCGCAGATGGGCCTGGACGTGTACTTTCTTCAGCAGGGGGACACGTCTGGCAGTGCAGGATTTGAGTCCCTGGCAGCGCATTGTGTTACTGATAGTAGCCTTTGTTACTGTGGTCCCAGCTCTCTGTAAGTCATTCACTAGGTCCCCTCGTGTGGTTCTGGGATTTTTGCTCAAAGTTCTTGTTATCATTTTGACGCCACGGGGTGAGCTCTTGCATGGACCCCCAGATCGAGGGAGATTATCAGTGGTCTTGTATGTCTTCCATTTTCTAATAATTGCTCCCACAGTTGATTTCTTTACACCAAGCGTTTTATCTATTGCAGATTCAGTCTTCCCAGCCCGGTGCAGGTCTACAATTTTGTCTCTGGTGTCCTTGGACAGCTCTTTGGTCTTGGTCATAGTGGAGTTTGGAATGTGACTGACTGAGTTTGTGGACAGGTGTCTTTTATACCGATAATGAGTAAAACAGGTGCCATTAATACAGGTAACGAGTGGAGCCTCGTTAGACCTCGTTAGAAGAAGTTAGACCTCTTTGACAGCCAGAAATCTTGCTTGTTTGTTGGTGACCAAATACTTATTTTCCACTCTAATTTGGAAATAAATTCTTTAAAAAATAAAAAAAATTGATTTTCTGTTTTTTTTTTCCCACATTCTGTCTCTCATGGTTGAGGTTTACCCATGTTGACATTTACAGGCCTCTCTAATCTTTTCAAGTAGGAGAACTGGCACAATTGGTGGTTGACTGGTAAATACTAATTTGTCCCACTGTATATTTAATTTACATACACAGCAGTACCACACAAGTAAAGAGTATGTAGGGGGAAAGTTGACATTCTTTACTTTGGTAATTGTGTAATTGTTTTCTTTTTTTTTTTTTTATGTAATGCTATGTGACCAAACTAGAAAAGACAGTTCTGATCAAAAATATTAAGGACAGTTTAAAAATTGCTATAATTTGCATTTTGTACATTGGGATCTTAATGAGGTTTTAAATAGAGCTACAGCATGCAAAAGAAAGTGACAAAAAGCACTTTGGAAAAAGCAATTTATTGAAAACAATGAAACTGAAATAGGCTGATAATCAGTGGATCAAAGGTTTAAGACCATCGCTCAAAAAAATAACAACAAAAAAAACTCTCCGAACCAGAGCAAAATATTTTCTTAGTAGGACTCCGTAATGTGTTCGGGCATGCTTGAAGCAAGTGTTTTCAGGAAGCTAGTGAGAACATTGCTCTAAGAGGTGTAGATGGTTTCACGAAGGGCATCAACTGTCTGGAATGGCGTACCGCAAGCAACACGTCACTTCCACTCATGAATATTCATGACGTTTGCTATTGTTGCTAAGGGGGGGACACGCTACCGTTTTCCCCAATAGGAAATGAATGAAAATCGTGTGCGAAGGAGATGTTTACAGAGCTAAACCTACCAATTCTGTCCGAAAATGATGTCCCTGGTGCCAAATACACTGGTAAAGATGTGGAAGAACATTAAAATGTTCAGTTAAACAGATGGCTTGAGTGTCCAAGGCTGAAAAAGACGAAAAAAAAAACGAGCCGACCTAAGCATAGCCTTAGCTTTTTTATCGACACTCTCCTGTTTCAACAAGCTATCCTTTACCACCAGCCCTGTCTTTATTATATATTATATCCTCTGGTTGTCCTACGTCTATGACCGTTCTTGGGGGTATTTATATTGTTAGTTCTGTGTAGCGATCGTAAATGCTACTCAGTGACGGCCAACGAACACTTTTCATTTTTCATTAATAACAAATATTAATTCTATAATTTATTTACACTTCCTCCTTACTAAAGTTTTTTTTTTTTTTTTTTTTTTTTTTTTTTTTTTTTTTTTTTACAACAGAAAAGGTAACCGTGGCAGTCAGATACCATTTTAATTCTTTTCAGGTCTTTCATTGTCAGACGGAAGCAGCACGGCACAACGTCACGCTAAAAAATAAGTTAAAAATAACAGTGTGACCATCTCTCGCACACCCCCATACTGGATGTAACCCCAGACCATGATTTTGCCACCACCAAACTTCATTGTTTTCTGAGTGAATCTCGGATCCATGTGGGCTCCAGTAGGTCTCCTGCAATATTTGCGGTGACTGTGGTGTAATTCAATGGATGATTCATCTGAAAATTCCCCCTTTTGCCACTATTCCAGCGTTCATCCTTTTGACAGGCTGTGGGCCTTGGCAAATGCCACACATTTTTTAAAATTGTCTGCACCCTGAGAGATCTGCAGGGTGGAAGGCAACATAAATACCGTAATTTTCGGACTATAAAAAGACTGTCATAACTATGACACTATCATGGGCATTACTAATTGGTTATGACAGATGCCATTCAGTGTTATCCAGGAAATTATGTCTAACTTTCTTTATGTCCAGCTCAGAGGTTGCGCTAGACTTTTTCGTTGTCTGTCATTTTGATTGACAGGGTCATAAAAATCCGGTCATAATCTATTTTTACCCGTCACTTAAATTTTTAAAATGATGATAATGACATTGTGGTGACCCTTTGTTTGGCATAATGCACCTTCCGTACTTGTGTGTCCATTTGGCCGAGCGCGTTACCGGTGTAGGTTCAAGCGCCTACACCGGCTACGACAGTCACGTGACAGAGACACTTAAGAGCCGCGCGCGGTCCTCTCACTATCCACTCGCTCTCGCTATATGATTGGCCGAAGAGTCGAAATGCTCTCCCGTGAAATGCCTGTTTAAAAATGTTCCCGTTGTTACTTCTTGCGTTCGCTTATAAGTGCCCATTTAAAAAGGAAAAGCGATGGATGATACTACACACAGAGCATATTATTAACAAATGTTAAAGTTGTATAATCATATAGCGAGAATAAGAAACGTCACTGAGGCCCTAGTAGGTAGGTAGCCTACCATATGTAGCATATGGAGCAATGAAATTAACAGTTGACCTGCTGTGGCCTGAACGTAGTCTCACACTTTCCTCCTGGTGCGCATGGACTTGAATTGCGTGCCCGCTTGTGCAGTCCGTTTTTTTCACCTCTTTTATCAACACCATCGTCGTTTTGGGGCTTTTTGAAGAAACTTCGGACACTCAGTTGCCTTGACATTTTTTCAGAGTAAGGCCAATGACGTCATGCATCAAGAGAGACTATAGCTAATTAATATGCTCACTCGCCACCCTGTGGTCTGGGGTGTGAATTGCAACCGGTCAAAATGACGGATGGACTTCAGTTTTTTCCGTCACCGTTTTAAAAAATCGGTCAACGACGGAAAATATTCGGTTAACGCGACCCCTGATCCATTCAAAAGTGAGATAATTTGCCGGATGACACTTAAAGGCATCTGTTATAAGCATTCATTAATGCTAATGAAAGTGTCATGTCATAATTATGATTGTCTTATGACAGTCTTATGGCGCCACTGTCAAATAAAGTGTTACCAAATACCATAACGAGCAATTAATGAACCAACTGGAACAGTAACTAAAGAAATAATCAGCACAAAACATGAATTTTGATTATTTACATCTGTAGCGCTGCAATGCATGCTAGGAGGCATGTTGGACAACAACAGTGTTGACAGCAGGTGGCAGCAGAGGTTGACTGTCTCAGTGTCGCAGTGATGGCCAATTGAGACTTCTTGGAGAAATGAAGCTTTGCAGCCAATTGATACAAAGCTTCATGGTGGTTCATTTGGTCTTACGATGCCGCTGTCAAATAACGTGTTACCGGTTAATATCTTTTGGGGTAAATATCCCTTAATACAGTGAGGACAGCTGCAGCTTATAGTCCAGTGCGGCTTATCTATGAACAAATGCTGTTTTCGTGTCAAATTTGGTGGGTGGCGGCTCATAGTCAGCTGCGCCTTATAGTCCAAAAAGGTAGTCAAAAATATCAACAAATCTTAGCTGCCTCTTACATTCCTAACCATAAAAAGGGACAAATTCTGCAGATGGATGGTGCTCCATCGCATACTTCAATCTCTACCTCAAGGCAAAGAAGATCAAGATCCCCCAGGACTGGCCAGCCCAGTCACCAGACATGAACTTGATGAAAGAGGAAGCATGGAGGACGAAACCCAAGAATTTTGATGAACTCTTCGAGGCATGCAAGACTGCTTTCTTTGATGTTCCTAAAGACTTCATCAATAAATTGTATGAATCCTTGCCGGACCACATGGATGCAGTCCTTCAAGCCCATTGAAGTCATCACTACTTAATTTGCTTATGTTATATACCATATTTTTGTATTTGAAGTACATTTTTTGTTCAATTTTGACACTACTTTCTGTCGGCGACAAAACTTTTGTCTTGCCAAAATTTGACCTTTATGTCTTCATTAAATGATAAATCTTTTTTTCAGTGAAACAAATATATTTTTGTACATTCAGCATCATTTGGGAGGGTCTTAGCTTTCATATGAGCCATTTCTGAAACCAATTGAATAATTAAAAGTCAGGTCATTAGCAATTGTTTCTACAAAATGGATAAGCGACAAGACTTTTGTCAGGGACTGCATATAAACAACTGTGTTGCGCGCGCCAAAGGTTGCCCGACGAAGAAAAATTCAATTCAATTCAATAAACTTTATTTATCCCTCCGAGTCAAGTGTAGTGTAAGGCCACCTGAACATAAAGAAAAAAAAAATCTTTGCAAGAAGCTTCCAGTTTCTAGGAATTGAATTAAATCGTGGTAGACGTAATATTGGTAAATATCATGAAGTTATTTAAAGAATCAATATTGTATTTATTGGCATGGAATCGGCGACTCACAGTTCTACAAATTTCCTTGTTTCAAACAAGCATAAACAACGGTGGTTTATAGTTTACAGAAAAGGAATGGATTGTGGTTTAAAGCAAATTTAATACAAAAATGTGAATTTATGAAATGACACAAAGTTACAGTATGTTTCCAGTTGCAATTTGTAACTAACCCAGATTTGGCTGACACTTGACTCTTTCTGAAATAAAAATAAAAAAATGTTTAAATTAAAAGTCCATCAGCCACTTGTGACGATTACTGCAATTACCAGAATGTCATAGTTTCAAGAGGCACTTGGTTGAGAGCAAGTGTGGGTGTGTGGATGCGGGAAATGTTTTGTTTCTTTCTAAAAGGGCTTGTTTTGCACATTGTATGCTGACAATAAAGGGGTTTTCTAACCACATTAGTCGATTTTTCCAGGTGCTGTTAAAACACAATTAAAAAAAATTAAGCATAAACTCTTCGCATCAATGCAATCACTGCTGGTGCCTGTCTTTGAACCTGCCGTGCTATGATCTCAAAATACAGGTTCTAAATTGCATGTAAACACATATACAGTGCCCTCCATAATTATTGGTACCCCTGGTTAAGATGTGTTTTTTAGCTTCTAATATATATATATATATATATATATATATACAGTGCCTTGCAAAAGTATTCGGCCCCCTTGAATCTTGCAACCTTTCGCCACATTTCAGGCTTCAAACATAAAGATATGAAATTTAATTTTTTTTGTCAAGAATCAACAACAAGTGGGGCACAATCGTGAAGTGGAACAACATTTATTGGATAATTTAAACTTTTTTGACAAATAAAAAACTGAAAAGTGGGGCGTGCAATATTATTCGGCCCCTTTACTTTCAGTGCAGCAAACTCACTCCAGAAGTTCAGTGAGGATCTCTGAATGATCCAATGATCCGATGATGATAAATAGAATCCACCTGTGTGTAATCAAGTCTCCGTATAAATGCACCTGCTCTGTGATAGTCTCAGGGTTCTGTTTAAAGTGCAGAGAGCATTATGAAAACCAAGGAACACACCAGGCAGGTCCGAGATACTGTTGTGGAGAAGTTTAAAGCTGGATTTGGATACAAAAAGATTTCCCAAGCTTTAAACATCTCAAGGAGCACTGTGCAAGCCATCATATTGAAATGGAAAGAGCATCAGACCACTGCAAATCTACCAAGACCCAGCCGTCCTTCCAAACTTTCTTCTCAAACAAGGAGAAAACTGATCAGAGATGCAGCCAAGAGGCCCATGATCACTCTGGATGAACTGCAGAGATCTACAGCTGAGGTGGGAGAGTCTGTCCATAGGACAACAATCAGTCGTACACTGCACAAATCTGGCCTTTATGGAAGAGTGGCAAGAAGAAAGCCATTTCTCAAAGATATCTATAAAAAGTCTCGTTTAAAGTTTGCCACAAGCCACCTGGGAGACACACCAAACATGTGGAAGAAGGTGCTCTGGTCAGATGAAACCAAAATTGAACTTTTTGGCCACAATGCAAAACGATATGTTTGGTGTAAAAGCAACACCGCTCATCACCCTGAACACACCATCCCCACTGTCAAACATGGTGGTGGCAGCATCATGGTTTGGGTCTGCTTTTCTTCAGCAGGGACAGGGAAGATGGTTAAAATTGACGGGAAGATGGATGCAGCCAAATACAGGAACATTCTGGAAGAAAACCTGTTGGTATCTGCACAAGACCTGAGACTGGGACGGAGATTTATCTTCCAACAGGACAATGATCCAAAACATAAAGCCAAATCTACAATGGAATGGTTCAAAAATAAACGTATCCAGGTGTTAGAATGGCCAAGTCAAAGTCCAGACCTGAATCCAATTGAGAATCTGTGGAAAGAGCTGAAGACTGCTGTTCACAAACACTCTCCATCCAACCTCACTGAGCTCGAGCTGTTTTGCAAGGAAGAATGGGCAAGAATGTCAGTCTCTCGATGTGCAAAACTGATAGAAACATACCCCAAGCGAGTTGCAGCCGTAATTGGAGCAAAAGGTGGCGCTACAAAGTATTAACGCAAGGGGGCCGAATAATATTGCACGCCCCACTTTTCAGTTTTTTATTTGATAAAAAAGTTTAAATTATCCAATAAATTTTGTTCCACTTCACGATTGTGTCCCACTTGTTGTTGATTCTTGACAAAAAATTAAAATTTTATATCTTTATGTTTGAAGCCTGAAATGTGGCGAAAGGTTGCAAGGTTCAAGGGGGCCGAATACTTTTGCAAGGCACTGTATTTGACATCAAATAATGTGTGTCACAATTATAAGCACCCCTGGTGTTAATACTTTGTACAACCCCCTTTTGCCAACAAAACAGCACCTAATCTTCTCCTATAATGTTTCACAAGCTTGAATTTGTGTCTGGTGAACCATTTCTGTGTACATTTGGCCATATGTTTAGGATCATTGTCTTGCTGAAAGACCCAGTGACGACCCATCTTCAGCTTTAGGGCAGAGGGCAACAGATTTTGATTTAAAATGTCAATGTTCAATCACTGACCTTGCCATTTGGCAAACTTTATGATGTGTTCACGAGACTTGCTCTTTGATGATACTCCCGTCTGCTTGGTCCATTTTTGTATGTAGAAAAATATTTGACTGTGATTTCGCGTTGAACCGGAAACAAGTCTGAGCGAACCAATCACAGTCACGCCTCGTCATATGCGTTAACGTGACGCTAGGGTTTGAAAAATCAATAGGACCGCGTCAGGCTACGGCGCAGGGTTGTAACACGGGTCTTCCTTGACGGCGCAGGTCTGATGCAGAAGTATAAGTCGGCCTTAAGTTAGTGTGCATGCGTTCATAAATGATACTGAAGAGGAAGAATTTAATGGGTTTGTGAGATTGAGAGTTTCGTAAGCAAGTTATGCTGTGTTGTGTAGTCTATAGCTATCCGTAGTACTGTAAATGTTGCATTGACAGATACCTATTTATCCTCCATTTTATTGTTATCACATCACACTATAATTAGAAGCATGTCTATAAGTGAGGCATTATTCAGAGCCTCCGGCTCGCACAAGTTGTCAAACTTGCTGGGGGAGTGCCTGTTTTCCAAGGCAAGAATATTATAATTCCTTTAATGTATAATGTATGTTCTTGGTCACTGATCAAATAAAATTACCCCTATAATTACAATTTGTACTAAAGTGTGAATTTTTGTTGTTGTTGTTTTTGTTTGTGTTTTTGCTTTGTGGAGTGCGGTACAATTTATAATCAGAAAAATACAGTACAGTCCCTGACAAAAGTCTTGTCACTTATCCATTTTGTAGAAACAATTGCTAATGACCTGACTTTTAATTATTCAATTGGTTTCAGAAATAGCTAATATGAAAGCCAAGACCCTCCCAAATGATGTTGAATGTAAAAAAATCATTTGTTTCACTGAAAAAAGATTTATCATTTAATGAAGACATAAAGGTCAAATTTTGGCAGGACAAAAGTTTTGTCGCCGACAGAAAGCAGAGTCAAAATTGGACAAAAAATGCACTTCAAATACAAAATTATGTTACATAACATAAGCGAATTAAGTAGTGGTGCTGTGAGATCCAAATTTAATATTTTGCATGACTTCCATGGACTTAGGCAAGGATTCATACAATTTATTGATGAAGTCATCAGGAACATCAAAGAAGGCAGTCTTGCATGCCTCCCAGAGTTCACCAACATTCTTGGGTTTCGTCTTCCATGCTTCCTCTTTCATCCTACCCCAGACATGCTCAATGATTTTCATGTCTGGTGACTGGGCTGGCCAGTCCTGGAGGCTCTTGATTGAAGTATGTGATGGAGCACCATCCTGCTGCAGAATTTGTCCCTTTTTATGGTTAGGAATGTACGAGGCAGTTATGATTTGGTGATATCTCAGACTATTTATGTAGCCTTCCACCCTGCAGATCTCTCGTACACCCCATACTGGATGTAACCCCAGACCATGATTTTGCCACCACCAAACTCCAGTCGGTCTCCTGCAATATTTGCGGCGACTGTGGTGTAATTCAATGGAAGATTCATCTGAAAAATCCACCTTTTGCCACTTTTCCAGCGTCCATCCTTTTGACAGGCTGTGGGCCTTGGCAAATGCCACACAGTTTTTTAATTGTATGCACCCTGAGAGATAAATAGCCTGAAATATCAACAAATCTTAGCTGCTTCGTACATTCCTAACCATAAAACGGGACAAATTCTGCAGCAGGATGGTGCTCCATCGCATACTTCAATCTCTACCTTAAAGTTCCTCAAGGCAAAGGAGATCAAGATCCTCCAGGACAGGCCAGCCCAGTCACCAGACATGAACTTGATGAAAGAGGAAGCATAGAAGACGAAACCCAAGAATGTTGATGAACTCTGGAAGGCATGCAAGACTGCTTTCTTTGATGTTCCTGATGACTTCATCAATAAATTGTATGAATCCTTGCCGAAGCCCATGGAAGTCATACAAAATATTAAATTTGGATCTCACAGCACCACTATTTAATTGGCTTATGTTATGTAACATATTTTTGTATTTGAAGCAGGGGTGAAAGTGGGCCAGAACGGTCAGGAACGCAGTTCCGGTCTAAGATTCAGGGCCGGAGTGAAGTTCCGGTATAAGATTCAGCATTCAGGCACGTGGTGCTTTCATTCTGAAAATATGACGGCAACTGTGAACACACTATGAAAAAAAAAAAAATGCTAAGCTGCCACACATGCATTTCATCTCCAAGAAGAAAACAATCTACCAACATCAGATTTACATACACAAGTGTTAACAACAAGCATAATAAAGTACTTGTGTAGCTGCTGCAGTTATCAGAGTCTGATGATGATGATTCACGTCAGTGTGCGAATGCACGCAGCAAAGCAAAACGCCTGGACCCATTTATCCGTTCAATTGGCTGACATACTGAAATGTGATCAACAGAGATAGTTAGCTCTGATTGGTTCAAATGTGCATGTTTTCTGGAACAGCATAAAAAAGGGTAGTTTAATTGATGTTACAAAAAAGGGCAATGCAACACAAAATGGACCAAATCCGAAGAGCAACGAAAGAGTTGAGCAGGCTTATTTATCATATTTAGTTTTATTTGCTGTGATGGGGAGGTTCAGAACATCTTAGCTGTCAATTTGCACTTTGGACTTACAGTGCCCTCCATAATTATTGGCACCCCTGGTTAAGATGTGTTTTTTAGCTTCTAATATTTTTCTTTTTATTCAAATAATATGGGACCTTAATGGGGAAAAAAAAGGGTTAAATCCAACCTTCAATACAAGTGCATTTATTCAGTGGGGAAAAACCCACATAAAGAAATAATTATTTGACATCAAATAATGTGTGTCATAATTATTAGCACCCCAGGTGGTAATACTTTGTACAACCCCCTTTTGCCAACAAAACAAGGTCTGGGGACTGAGATTGCCATGGGAGGAGCTTGATTTTTTGTCTGGTGAGCCATTTCTGTGTAGATTTGGCCATATGTTTAGGGTCATTGTCTTGCTGAAAGACCCAGTGACGACCCATCTTCAGCTTTCGGGCAGAGGGCAACAGATTTTGATTTAAAATGTCCTGGTATTTCAAAGCATTCATGATGCCATGCACCCTAACAAGGTTCCCAGGGCCTCTGGAAGCGAAACAGCCCCACAGCATCACTGACCCACCCCAATACTTCACAGTGGGTATGAGGTGCTTTTCAGCATGCACATATTTCGTGGCACGTCAGACCCACTTAGAGTGTTTGGTTCCAAAAAGCTCAATCTTGGTCTCATCTGACCAAAGCACACGGTCCCAATTGAAGCCTGGGACCGTGTGCTTTGGTCTAAGTGGGTCTGGGTCTATTTTATTTTTATTTTTTATTTTATTTTTTACCAGGGGTGCCAATAATTATGGAGGGCACTGCATATTTGCTCATTTATGTTAGGCTACTTATTCATTTCCTTAGGATTTAAAAAAGTCAATAATTGAGCGATCTTCAAAATAAATTCCATTTCCCTCTGCATAATATTAGTCATTTGTACTTATTTTTCTGAGTGTATGTTACTTATGTCTTTATTATAAAAATTTTTTAAATTTTTTAAAAAAAAGTAAATGTTTACATTAACTTCAATTTAAATATACATCCTATGTTCTTAAGTAGTTAAAATTGAGATTTGGCATTTAGTATGTGAGGAAATAAAAAAATAAATATAAAATTAAAAATAAAAATTAGGAGATGGAGGTAGGGGTTATTGCTGTTTTTGTTAACTTTTGGTTTGCAAATCATTGAAAAAAGACAATTTTGAATAAAAATCAGTTTTTGTATGTGTTGTACAAATAATGATGCTAAAACAGTTTTCTTTGCATTTCAGTAGTTTAAGAGGTTTGGGACCCCCCCCCCCCCAAAAAAAAAAAAAAAGAAAGAAAAATAAATTAATAGATTTTTTTAAATCCTGGCTCCGTGGCGACCTTCACGTCAGGGAATTTCGGCAACAAATTCTAGCCACTTTCCCCCCTGATTTGAAGTACATTTTTTGTTAAATTTTCACACTACTTTCTGTAGGCGACAAAACTTTTGTCTTTCCAAAATTTGACCTTTATGTCTTCATTAAATGATAAATCTTTTTTCAGTGAAACAAATATATTTTTGTACATTCAACATCATTTGGTAGGGTCTTAGCTTTCGTATGAGCCATTTCTGAAACCAACTGAATAATTAAAAGTCAGGTTATTAGTAGTGTTGACCGATACCATTTTTTGGGCCCGATACCGATACAGATACCTGGCTGTGCAGTATCGGCCGATACCATTCTGATACCACTCTGTTTGCAAAAAAAAAAAAAATATATATATATATATATATATATATATATATATATATATGTGTGTGTACATATAAGGGATGCAACGATACAGTTAAGTCATGGTTCGGTACGATTTTCGATACAATTCAATACATTTAATGCTCTGAAACAGAAAATACAACTGTTAATATTATTATATTTTATTTTTTGCTAACAAGCAAAAATAACAGTGCCATCATATAAACAAGCATTTTAGTGCATCGTATTTATGTGCTTACTTCTTACTGATCTGAAGACATTTTGTATGTAAGTGCTGAGAACAATCTTTAATGTTAGTAAAGTGGGGCACACTGTTGATTGCTGCAGCTCTCTTAGCAGTGAAATTTACCATATAAGCAAAACATCCTATTTGTGGTCCGAGTCCATCTGTAACATGTACTGAATTAACAGTATTTGCAATATTATCTATAATCACTGGTATGAATTGATTTGGCCTGCCTAACTTCCATTCAGTCATGGCGGTTTCTAATTCATCAATGTAGTATATGGACTACACGTCGCTCTGGGCTCGCAGCGAATGGCATGGGATCTAATGTAGCACATCTAGGTTGCTATTAGATGATATCTAGTGTGTGCGTGCGAGAGTTGGCATGGGATCTAACATAGGACATCTAGGTTGCTATTTGATGATATCTAGTGTGCGCGCTGCGCCGCTAGAGTGTTTTCTGGCCATAGAAGTCACTTCTGCTCTTTACTGCACAACACCAGCATATGACACTCGACTTTCATAAACAGGACGAGTTTGAAGTACGGCGCTCTTAATTTGCCACTCATTGTTTATCATGAAACCATGAGAGTTTGCTTAGTCTCCCACGGTCTTAACCTTTCTGATCCCATTGGCTCTACAACGGCAGGCGTTAGCTTATGCATGCTAATCATTTGTGAATGTCCTGCCAAATAAGCAGCGTAATATCACGGATATGCGTTGTAGTTTACATTCTTAATATTGAAGACGAAGGTGTTAATTTCGTTTGGTAATGTCGAGACAAGACACATATGTCATGCATCGGGATTTGGGAAGTTAGCTCACGTGGGGAGGACAGTACGTTTTTGTTCAAGTGTTGCTAGTAGATGGTATCGGCGCCTTAAATGTTGGTACTCGTCGATACCGATACCACCAATTGGGGCCAGATCGGTGCCCCCTGCCGATACTGGTATCGGTATCGGTGCAACTTTAGTTATTAGCAATTTTTTCTACAAAATGGATAAGCGGCAAGACTTTTGTCAGGGACTGAATATCGCAAACCCCCCAAGAGTCGCAATGTCCTTTTTTTAAAAAAAATATTGTTCAGCCCGATCGCAAACCTTTTGTAAATCGGGCATTGTTTTATCCCTAGCTTACAGCGCAGCAGATTGCCATCCAACAGCAGCTTCTTCAAGTGCAGCAGCAGCATCTACTCAACCTGCAGAGGCAAGGCCTGCTCTCTGTGCTCCCAACTAGCGCTGCCGGTACGTCCCATTCTTTTGTTCGACTGCCAACGCGTGAAAGTCTGACAGACTGATTTTAATGTCACGTTGCGATAATTCAGGCTCCGAAAATGGCAGCGGCACGTCAGCCGTGGGTGGGGACTCCAGAGAGTCAACCAATCATCAATCTGCGACCAACGGCCATCCCGCACTATTGAAGAGGAAGGAAAGGTGCTTTCCTGTTTAAACCGAGGCCTTTTATACATCCTGTTGTGCTTTCGGCCTTTGCTTTCTGTGGTTACACATCGTGAGATGCATCACTGACGCTGCTTGTTATGTTCTGTTTTGGCAGTTCGCTGGATGAAAACTCATCAAGTAGTCACCCTCTCTACGGGAACGGCATGTGCAAATGGCCCGGCTGTGAGACTGTCTTTGGAGACTTTCAGGCATTTCTCAAGTGAGTCAAGTTTTGTTGCTGCCATGTTGACCAACTAGCAAGACATCGTGATGCTACTGCTTTTTTAGGGGTTTTAAGAGGTTTCTTCAAAACATGGTGTAAGATTGTTGTTAATTTTTCTTTTATATGTTTGTCTTTTGGAGTTTTGACATACTGTACAACTTTAGAACTTTACTTTAGTACTTTTTTCAAGCTATTTTTAAGTTCTAGTTAAATTTTAAGTTAGTCTAAACCGTAAGTCCTGATAGGATTTTGAGTTTTTGCAGTGTTCAAAATAAATACCTGCTGTATTGGAGCACATTAGGGACCAGTGCTACATGGTGTTTTATCCAGCAATGACTACTGAGCTAAAATTGGCATTTAGCATTATTAAGTTTTTATTTTACACCCTCATCACTCTACAGCGCTGTTTTCACAGATTAAATAAAGCCTGTATGTTAGACACGTAAGCCATGCATCGACAGTGGTCATAATTAAGAGAAACCTAGCCCTCCGCAGGGCTAACGTTACGTGGCTGAGTGACAGTAACGTTAAACTTATTTGTTAGCGATTAGAAGTCTACTGGTTTAAGATGGTGGCTGTTTACTAATGCCACTGACTGTCATTTCGCATCTAGTTCAACATACATGTGATCTCTATGAGACGCATCATACGCTATCTGCTACCACCGTAGCATCATGCGGGCTAGTTATTAGCAACGTCGCCATCGTTTGTAGCAGCTGTCGGCTGCAGTAAGTTTTTTATTTATTTATTTTATTCATTTATTGCTTCTTCCTCTACGCACGTGACATCAACGCGTTGTCCCGCATTAAAAGTAGTCCGGGCAAAACGTGATGCTTAGAGCTGTCAAAATTAAACGATTACTCGAGGTGAATAAAATTACTCGGATCACTTTTTAAACTCGAGTTGCTCGAGTATTCGTTTCAGCTCTACTTGAGTTAATCGATTACTCGTTGCGGCTCAAATTTGATGTCTATCACTGTGATTGACAGTAATAAGAGATAAACCATTTTCTCAAAAACACCCAGATTTTCACACTGAACTCATTGGCTGCAACTGACCGTGATTGACATCTAATCCGTGTGAAATGGCTTTTGCTGCCTTCTCTCCCTGTTCAAATGGATAGAATTCTATTTGTAACCGATTGAAATCCACAGCAGAAGGATGAAGAGAGACATATTTTCTGTTTTCATTTTGTTTTGTAACTGTCTTAATGATTTATGTATCGTTTTATCTCGTTTTTATTTCTTAATCATGTCTTGCTGATTTCCATGAGATGTTAATCCCTGACCTTCCGTTATAACAATGAATTTGCCTTGGCTTGCGAAAAACAAATTGATTGGACGTGATCATCATCAATGGCACTGAAAGTTTTCACAAGTTCTTTTCCATGATGTTTTTCTGCTTTTAAATATGTTTTCAAATCTTTTTCTCTGCAGACATTTGAACAGCGAGCACACACTTGACGACAAGAGCACCGCCCAGTGTCGCGTGCAGATGCAAGTGGTTCAGCAGCTGGAACTACAGGTGTGTTTTGACAAATTCATCATTTTAATCAGACAGACTCAAGTGGAGTGAAATTCACACTGACTATTTTGAACATGGGTGACAGCTGTGGTGCCATGTTGTTTTCACACCATGCCTGGAAGTTGTACCTCTATATCTTTCTGTCATATAACACAGACAGTGAAGTTACCACCTTTATTCCTGTTTTTTTTTTTTTTTTTAACATAGTTAAAGAAAGACAAGGAGCGACTTCAAGCAATGATGGCTCATCTGAAGTCATCTGAACCCAAAGCTGCAGCTCAGCCCGTAAGTTTTGGTCATTTCACACGTTCATGTTAGGCTGTCAGAGTTTTCCCCTTGAAAAGTTGTGAAGCCTGGTGGTAGAAAACCCCCCGCAAGTTTTTTTTGGGTTAATATATATATATATATATATAGGAAATTGGTCTCATGATCCGATTTGCGATGCAAGGCTCACGATAACAATGATCTCACGATATGGCGACACAACAATTATTGATACACGGGTCAGCAAATCATTCTAGGACAGTGGTTCTTAACCTGGGTTCGGTGAGTAAGTCTAAGGCAGGGGTGTCCAAACTTTTTGCAAAGGGGGCCAGATTTGGTGTGGTAAAAATGTGGGGGGCCGACCTTGGCTGATGTCGTTTACGTAGAACAATATATTTAAGCAAATTTTAGAAAGCCATTCTGTGTGTCACATTTGCTTTATTATTTTTTTAATTCGTAATTTCAACAATCTCGCAACTAGCCTTTGTGGCATTCTCTTTCGACTCTCGGGCTCTTGCAAAATAATGCTGGTGTGAAATTATACTAGTTTCAAGTTGCTGCGAATCTTCCCTGTAATATAGTCGTACATGTCAGCATGTCTTGTTTGGTAATATCGCCTCACATCGAACTCCTTAAAAACAGCGACTGTCTCTTTGCAAATGAGGCAGACAGAGTTGTTGCTCAGTTGTTGTTTTTTTGTTTATTGTCGCCAATTTAGAAAATTGGAAGTAAAGGGTCACAAGGGGTAATGTTACTTGGAGTGCTGCTGACTTTTAGTGGGTAAATTTAGTGTGTACGCTACTTCATATGCTGGTATTAGGACTGCAGACCAATTTATTAAGTCTGTGTGCGGGCCAGACGTTATTGATTTTATGACAGAGGCTGGAGGCCGGATGAAATTTGACCTAGGGCAGCATTTGGCCCCCGGGCCGGACTTTGGACATGTCTGGTCTAAGGGGTTCGGTGAAGGTAAAGAAACGCAGAGCCCTGTTTTTGTACGTTGATTAAATCCAGGCAAAGTGGCTTTTTAGACCAGGTTTTGGACTGGTTTGCTCCCAATTTACAAGCTTAATCCATTTCTTTTGACTGCTAGTCCTCGATATGATGGGTGGGAGAACTGGTTTGCTCAGTGGAAGGTTGACTCGCACTTGGTATGAGGGAATACAACAGACCAATGGGCAGCATGGTCTCAAATTTTGACATGTTTAGAAAACATGCTGTAAAAATGAAAAGAATTTTGAACGGGAATTTGCTAAATTTTTAGATTGGTATCTTACATACAGTGCCCTCCATAATTATTGGCACCCCTGGTTAAGATGTGTTTTTTAGCTTCTAATATTTTTTTTTTTATTCAAATAATATGGGACCTTAATGGGGGGAAAAAAGGGGAAAAATCAAACCTTCAATACAAGTGCATATATTCAGTGGGGGGAAAAATCCAGCATAAAGAAATAATTATTTGACATCAAATAATGTGTGTCACAATTATTAGCACCCCTGGTGTTAATACTTTGTACAACCCCCTTTTGCCAACAAAACAAGGTCTGGGGATTGAGATGGCCATGGGAGGAGCTTGATTTTGTGTCTGGTGAACAATTTCTGTATAGATTTGGCCATATGTTTAGGGTCATTGTCTTGCTGAAAGACCCAGTGACGACCCATCTTCAGCTTTCGGGCAGAGGGCAACAGATTTTGATTTAAAATGTCCTGGTATTTCAAAGCATTCATGATACCATGCACCCTAACAAGGTTCCCAGGGCCTTTGGAAGCGAAACAGCCCCACAGCATCCCTGACCCACCCCCATACTTCACAGTGGGTATGAGGTGCTTTTCAGCATGCGCATCTTTCGTGGCACGCCAGACCCACTTAGAGTGTTTGGTTCCAAAAAGCTCAATCTTGGTCTCATCTGACCAAAGCACATGGTCCCAGTTGAAGCCTGGAAAAAATTTCCAAAACTTCCAAAATTTTAAATCAAAATCGAAAGCTGAAGATGGGTCGTCACTGGGTCTTTCAGCAAGACAATGACCCTAAACATATGGCCAAATCTACACAGAAATGGTTCACCAGACACAAAATCAAGCTCCTCCCATGGCCATCTCAATCCCCAGACTTTGTTTTGTTGCCAAAAGGGGGTTGTACTAAGTATTAACACCAGAGGTGCTAATGATTGTGACATGTATTATTTGATGTCGAATAATTATTTCTATATGTGGGATTTTTTCCCCACTGAATAAATGCACTTGTACTGAAGGTTGGATTTTTCTCTTTTTTTCCATGAAGGTCCCATATTATTTGAATAAAAAAAAATATTTGAAGCTAAAAACACATCTTAACCAGGGGTGGAGGGCACTGTATATAGATTTTGAATTTGGAAAAAAAATGGCTTTATTATCTAATTCCGAAGGGTTCGGTGAATCAACAGCAAGGTTAAGAACCACTGTTCCAGAACAGTCTACAAAACAACTAATAAACAGAAAACCAAGCTATTTTCACCCATTTGCTGTGAATTGGAATGAGTTCATCACTAGTGGACGTCCAATCAATTTCAAGTGCATTTCAGGTCATTTCCTGTTGATTTTGGCGCATTTCTGAGTCAATTCCTGTTGATTATGGGCATTTACTTGACACCTTCTGATGATTTTGGGTTACAGAACAGAAAGTGACCTGGGAATGTCCCGAAATGAATAGAAAGTGAATCAAAATGCAAGAAGTGGCGTGTAATTTCCCTAAAATGAACAGAAAGTGAGCTGCGAATGTCCCCCCCCCCCCCCCCCCCCCACACACACACACACTGAACCGAACGTGACCTAGGAAATCCCTAAATGAATAGAAAGTGACTCAAAATCAACATAAAGTGCTGTGTAAATGCCTTAAAATGAACAAGAAGTGAGCTGCACATGCACCACCACCCGCCCCCCGGGAAGACTAACTTTTAGGTCTCTGGTTTCAATGCCATTGACGGTGTTAGATGTCCACTCTATCCTGACTAGGAGGGGTGAATTAACATGCGTAGTCAAAGGCAACCAATGAGCTAACTAGGGCTGTCCCAAACGACTAATTTTCTCCCGATTAGTCAGCCGACTATTTTTACGATTAGTCGACTAATCTAATAATTAATTATTATTATTTATTTTTTTTTAGCGATGAAATTTTTGTTGACGCTTATCAATTCACAAAAAACATATTGGAACACTTAAATTATTTATTAAAGTACAAATAAACACATAAATAACAATAATAAATCACAAATAAACAATGAGTTCAAATGCTGATAGAATTAACTTGCAGCATCCCGACTGGAAAGATGGTCTCTTAAACTGATGGTTTACAACTTTTATTCCATCCTTGGTGCACACAAATAAAACAACACAATTAGAAATTTACAAAAACTTTTCACCTTTTTTTCTTTTAAACCTTAGTTGTATATCAATGAATTGCCTATATGAATTGCCTTTACCTTAAATTGTTACCTTATCATTGACGATCTCTCCCTTGAGTGTAATCACTGTATATACTGTATATATTTATGACCTTTTAACCTTATATAATTTTCTATACCATTAAATAAACCATAAAATGAAATAAACCTTTCAATTAGCATTAAGAACAATACTAATAGCACTTATAGGCCCATTGTCAATGAAACATCATTATTTAGTAAGGCGACAGCACCCTCTGGTGTACAAAAAATGAAAAAACAAAAACAAATTTACAACGGGGTGACGGCGCTTGAGGTGTTTATTCACGGCCGACGTGAAGCCAAGCTTGGCGTTGAAGAGACAGGACAGAAGAGTGTACCCTCCTTTGTTTCTTTGAAATAAGTCAATGTTTTGGACACTCTGGTGCGCTTTTTTTGGCTTTGTGCCGCTTTCCCCGCTTGCATACAGAGCATCCGACATTCTGAACTTTCCACGCATATATTTTTTTAAGCCTTCATTAACCGTCGACGGGATGTTGTGCTCGTCGACGGATTTACGTCATCGATGACGTCGACTATGTCGACTAGTCGGGACAGCTCTAGAGCTAACATTAGACACTATTCTTATGGAAAGTGTTGGTAGCAACCTGTTGCCTCCTTTTTTTAAACAGCGACACCTTTTAAAAACGATTATCGGTTACGGCAGCATATTGAAAACCTTTTGGGATACAAAGTATTGTGATATATCCCCATTCGATATATTGTCACACCTCTAATATCCAGTGGACTCTCATGTGACAAGCACAATCAGTGCTAGTATCATGAATGGAATAGATTTTCTCCACAAGAAGTAACTGAATTCCAGTTAATGCTTGCAACATGTCCTATGCCCGCTAAATGAGGCTCATTTTCTCTAATAAGATGTCACCGAAAAATAAGATATTTCATTTATAGCTTCGTTGTAGCCTGGGCGTGAGGCCAGAAAAGCGTGGAGGCCCGCCAGACTTATAAAGCTCTGGGGGGAGATCCTGGCTTGATATCCACTGTACGGGTAAAGCGACGAAATTGCAGCAACCCAGGCCAACTATACGCTGTGTCTATGATACACTTTGAAATATGAACGGAACATTACCGTACAGTAGGCCTGAACGATATTGGAAAAAACTATTGCTGCGATTTTTTGGGGGGTTTGCGATATTATATTGCGATATTAAAAAAAAAAATTATATATATATATATATATATATATATATATATATATTTTTATTTTTTTTTTTTTTTTTTGGAAGAAATTTTCACTAGATGATCTGAATAGCTGTTTGGAAAGACTCTCAATGACCAGTGTACAGTGATCCCTTGTTTTTCGCAGTTAATGGGGACCAGAACCCGCCGCAATCAGTGAAAAACCACGAAGTTGTGCACCCCACCCCCCAAATTTTTATATTTTTTGTGTGTGTGTGCTCAATGTATTTATTCAGATTTAGCATTGGAAAGAGATACATATAAGGCATGTTTTTTTTTCTCACCTTTTCCCCAAAGTATGATTTAAAAAAAAATATATACATATATATGTATATATATGTGTGTATATATATATATATATATATATATGGTTTTAAGCACTTCAAATGTTATTTTATATTATGATCAGTTTTAAACATAACTGTTAAACCAAATCATTTTTGAACAAGAATAAAGTACTGTAGTCGAAAAATGCTTGGCTTTATTAAATACTTCGGTTTATCTACCTTAGCTGTGACTCTTGTTGGACATGTAGAAATTACAAACTCCTCATGAACACTTCTGGCATTTAATTTATATGTCTCAAACGTCTCCACACACGCACACACATTCATTCCAAAGCGGCTTCCTTGCAGAAACGGTTTTACAAGTTAAACGATGATTGACAGCTGCTGCGCTGTGATGTCCGCTTCTTTGGCAAGACCAAAGGGCGTATGTGGATTAAAAAAAATAAAAACTATCGCACGTCCTTGCGATGGGACTATCGCGCACGCACACATCGCGATGGCGATGTTTAAACGATATATCGTTCAGGCTTACCGTACAGTATTTGTATTCATCCCGTACCGTCACGGTATGGGCATTACAGTTCGGTTCACGCAGTCAGAAAGCGAATATATTAGAGTAAAAAAAATAATAAACATCCATGTATGAGTTAGTTCTCCTTTACTTCATGGAGCAGTACAGGTGATGCGCCTAAACCAACAACCGACATTACGGGAACACCGTACGACATTATTTATTATTTTGATTATTGTGTCATGTTACGGAACTTGTTGTTCTATTGCTTTGTTTCCAAAGAAGTCATCCTTCTCCCGTCCAAATCCGTCTCCTTTGCTTTTTACCTAATGTAACAAGTAATCTTAATGGGAAGGCAAACAGCCAATCAGTGTATTTCCACCAGCTCTCTGATTGGTTGACAAACCGGCGAGCGCAGGGGTCGAGAGATTGAGCGAGAGAGGGAGGGGTGAATTGAGTGGATAAAACTAAACATACAAACACAATTATGGGGCACAGAGTAGATTTTTTTTTTTTTGCTCAATATGTTTTTCTGTGCTCAAAATCTATCATTGCTTGCTCAAATTCTTTAATTGCTTGCTGAATATATTTTTCTGTGCTCAAAATCAATTTTTTTGTGCTCAAAATCTACCATTGCTAGCTCAGAATTATGGCACAAATATAACGCCATAGAAGGCGAGCAGTCTAGTGATGCAATTGGTCTCCATAAGTACTTTTTCTTGTTTATTTCAGTATTAAGTCATTGAAGTATTGTATTGTTATGGAAATACATTTACCGTGTTTTTTGGACTACACGTCACACCTGAGTATAAGTCGCACCAGCCAAAAAATGCGCAATGAAAAGGAAAAAAAAACATATATAAGTCACACCGGAGTATTAAGTCGCATTTTTGGGGGGAAATTTATTTGATAGAATCCAGCATCAAGAACAGACATGTCATCTTGAAAGGCAATTTAAAATACAATAGAGAACAACAGGCTGAAAAGGTGTACGATATGCTAACATTACATGATGCTAGACGTTAGATCGGGCCTAAAATATCCAGCCTGACCCGACCAGCCCGCAGGTATTAAAGCCCGACGCAGCACGAGCTCGATTTGCTTGCCCGAGCCCGGAAAAGAAACGAAATCTAATGTTTTATTTGCGAGTACTCAGGAGAAGGAGGAAATGCGGTGGTGCGATGCGTGGTTGTGTTTTGTGTGATCACGTTTGTGATGATGCCGGTGCAAAATGCATAATGATAACGAATTAAAGCCTGCCTTTTGTAACGAATTCTCCCGGTTAAACAAGACTGTAAGATGGATATTCAGTAAACATTTATATCTTTTATATTTGCGCGTCTGTTCTAACATGCGGATAGTGGATTTGACATTTATTTTAATCTCCTCGAGTTGGCAGAAAAAAATGCAAGTTTTCTCAGTGTTTAAATAGTTTGCATATTTTTATGATCATTATTATTGCATTTACACAATGAAATAACACTGGAAAAGATTGTTAAATATATTTCTCGTATGAGACCAAATCGCCACATTCGTTTACATTCAGCGAAGCCGACACAGTTTTCCGTATAGCATCTTCAACAATCAATTTCAATCCTTTCCATATCCCATTCCTACCACAGTTGTTTGCTTTTCAATTCCCCTGTCTTTAGTTTGTTTTTCAGTCCTATAGATGCTCCATATCGAAAAGGAAATACCACGATGCTCGCTGAGGGGAAGATTGAAAAGAGAGCGGGGCCACTGCGTTCACATGCGCAGGCATGCACAGCACCTTCTCTGTGTTATCTAAATTATTTATTTTATTAACATCCATACATCGTTTTAGTATAAATATATGAATATATATTATTATTTTTAAAAAAATGTTAGTGAGAGAGAAGGCGGCCCGACCCGACTGTAAATAATCACACATAAGTCGCTCCAGAGTATAAGACGCACCCTCTGCCAAACTATGGGAAAAAACTGTGACTTATAGTCCGAAAAATACGGTAGATTAAAAACTTCATTATACATGTCAAATGAATGAACAAATATTATTTTACCTTAACTGAATTAGCACCTTGGCAGTATTACCTCCTCCCCTCCCATGTTTAGTCGGGCAAAAAAACAAAACAAAGAGTTTGAGTCAAACTCCCCCCCCCCCGCTTTAATCCATGTGTACTGTAAATCTACCCTTAGCTGTACATATTATTGAATGTATTTGTTTTTCTTTGCAGGCGAACCTTGTGCCTAACATCTCCTTCTCCCAGGCAACGCCACCCAAAGGTCCTCATTTAAGTTTGTCCCAGAGCGCCACGACGCCATCTACACCCTTGACGCCGCTGTCCGAATCCCCCTCGGTCCTCACTCCCAACGGCGGCTTCAGCGGAACCCCTGTTCGCAGGCGGTACAGCCGCTCAGTCAGTCAAGGTGAATGAGTAACATCCACTTTAAAGAGCATTGTGAACCCGCATTAAATCAGGGCAAGACTTTCAAATTTTAAGCCTTGTTGTCTATCGACAGATATTGTTGACAACAAGGAGTTCTACCTGAGCACGGAAATTAGGCCTCCATTTACATATGCATCTCTCATACGACAGGTAAAGGCTGAGTTTCATTAGAGTGTAACATTTTATGTTTACTTCAAACAATGTCCTCCATTTCCTTTAGGCAATATACGAATCACCGCGCAATCAGCTGACTTTAAACGAAATCTACAACTGGTTCACAAGAAACTTTGCCTATTTCCGACGCAATGCAGCCACATGGAAGGTGGGACGCCACAATAATGGGCAAATTTTGTGTCAGTCACGTGTGCATATGAAAATGGAATTTTCTGGAATTGTGCAGAATGCTGTGAGACACAACCTGAGCCTCCATAAGTGCTTTGTTCGCCTGGAGAATGTGAAGGGTGCCGTGTGGACGGTGGACGAGATCGAGTTCCACAGAAGAAGGCCCCAGAAGGCCACCGGTAATGGGTGAGTTGGCTAATGCCTTGTTGACGCCACAACATCTCAGACCCGACGTTCCGCCCGAATGTTTTTGGGAGCGCCGGCGTCAACGACTCGTGGAGCCTTAAGACTTTCTTTTTTTTCTTTTCAATTACAGATCTGTTTTGAAAAACAGAAGTTTAGCCGGGTCTGCTTCCCAGGTAGGTTGCGTCAGCGAGGCATTGTCATCTTATTTGCTGTGATGATTATGACATTTTTTACCCCTTTTGCAGCTTGGAAATCTAGACTCAAATTCCTTCTACAACCCAGGTGCGATGGGCAACATCCCATTGCATTCCCTGCCCCATATTCTTCAAGAGCAGATGAATGGAGCCCTCGCCAATGGGTCCGGGTACCAAAGCGACAGCAGTGCGACGCAATCGCCTCCGCAAGCTTTGTATGTGCCACACACCTAATTGAACAAGTGCCGATTAACTCATTGGCTGCGACTGACAGTGACAGACGAGGCTGATCTGCTCTAAAAATGAACTGTTTTTATATTGAACACAGTCACTTTGGCATATTACAGTGCTGGCCAAATGTATTGACACCCCTGCAATTCTGTCAGATATTGGTCAATTTCTACCAGAAAATGATAGCAATTACGAATGCTTTGGTAGTGATATCTTTATTTATTTTTGCTTGCAATGAAAAACACAAAAGAGAATGAAAAAAGAAAATTAAATCATTATTATTTTCCACAAAACTCCAAAAATTGGCCGAACAAAAGTATGGACACCCTCAGCCTAATACTTAGTAGCACAACCTTTAGACCAGGACTACACATGTGTACCAATCTGGTGTCTTACAAGTGTAATCAGTTGATTGTAGTCAGGTGCTGCTTGTTTTAGCAGAAACCTCATTGGTTAAACCAGACATGTCCAAAGTCCGGCCCGGGGGCCAAATGCGGCCCGTGGACAAATTTCGTCCGGCCCTCAGCCTCTGTCATAAAATCAATAACGTCTGCCCCGCAGACAGACTTAATAAATTGGTCAGCAGTACTGCTACCAGCATATGAAGTAGCTTACACACTAAATGCTGTTCTTCATTTATCCACTAAAAGGCAGCAGCACTCCAAGCAACATTACCCCGTGTGACCCTTTACTCCTAATTTTCTAAAATGGCGACAATCAACAAACAAAAGAAAGTTGACTGCGACAGCCGACGCTTCAAGGATAGGTGGAAACTGGACTATTTCTCCTCTCAAATACGCAAGAACTGTGTCTGCCTCATTTGCAAAGAGACAGTCGCTGCTTTTAAAGAGTTCAATGTGAGGCGATATTACCAAACAAGACACGCTGACATGTACGACAAGATTACAGGGAAGATACGTAGCAATAAATTGAAGCAACTTGAAGCATAAGCGGATTTTAAGAGGGGGCCAGCCCCCCCCCCCCCACCCCCCCCCCACCCACCCCCGGACCGAAAAGTATCATTGCATGAAATTGACTTTCCTATATACATAAAAGTTGTAAAGCAAAAACACTGCAACCAAAATGAATGGAACTAAATTATTTTTCGAACAGATCATGTGACCACCACCGTAGATGGTCATTTGCTTTGCATATAATTTTCAACAACAAAACTTAGGGGAGGCCAATTTTATTTTTCAAATGATTTTTTTCTTTGTATGAAAATATTTTTTTGATTCAAGCAACTTTTTGGGGGGATTGATTTAGACACAATGTCTTACCCATAATACGGCCCACACACAAAAACGATTGCTTCAATCAAATACAACTCTTTCAATGAAAAATTAAGTGTTCAAATTAGGGCTGTCAAAATTATCGCGTTAACGGGCGTTAATTGATTTTTTAAATTAATCACGTTAAAATATTTGACGCAATTAACGCACTAGGCCCGCTCAGACAGATTTAAATGTCAGTACAGTGAAAGGCCAACTTGTTAATTGTGTTTTATGGAGTTTTTCCGCCCTCTGCTGGCGCTTGGGTGTGACTTGAATATGTTATGTGGCGTAATGTCGCCCTCTGCTGGCGATTCAGTGCAGCTGAATATTTGGGTTTAGGCGCGCTTTTCTGACGTGATTATATGTCAACGCGAACTCACACTAATAGACAGTGCTATTCAGACCAGCTAACGTCCGCATCCAGTATTCAGTGGCAGTTCTCATAGCCCCACCACGCTGTTTGTGTCTAATACATGCATCGCTTGTGAGTTATATTCCTCCTTTGTTTATATTCATGAGCATTAGATAGTTATTGATGATGTGTATTTGAATTTGTTCACATATATGGTGAAATGCAGTTACATTGTTAGATGCTAGTGCTACTGCTCAAATGGACACGTGTGTGTACATTTTATGTTATTTTGTGATTTATGCAAGTTATTGACACATTGCCTTGTTATTTTCAGTTTTACAAAAATACAAGAAACATGCTCCTGTCAAAAAGAGATGACTTCAGTAAAGCCCATGCAACTTTGCCACACCGTCTGATTTCTTTTTGGAACTTATGTTCGCTATCTGTCAATTTGTGTACTCACACACATTGAGGACAGAATAGGGCTACTAGTTTATTTTTTGATTGAAAATTTTACAAATTTTATTAAAACAAAAACATTAAGAGGCGTTTTAATATAACATTTCTATAACTTGTACTAATATTCATCTTTTAAGAACTGCAAGTCTTTCTATCCATGGATCACTTTAACAGAATGTTAATAATGTTAATGCCATCTTGTTGATTTATTGTTATAATAAACAAATACAGTCCTTATGTACCGTATGTTGAATGTATATATCCATCTTGTCTTATCTTTCCATTCCAACAATAATTTACAGAAAAATATGGCATATTTTAAAGATGGTTTGAATTGCGATTAATTGCGATTAATTACGATTAATTAATTTTTAAGCTGTAATTAACTCGATTAAAAATTTTAATCGTTTGACAGCCCTAGTTCAAATGCAAATTTTTCAATCTCGAATAATTTTTCGCCTTCAAAAAGGTTTTCTATGGTTCTAGGTTGTGAGATTGTTGTAATTATTAATTAAAAAATAATAATAAAGCCAATGTGACACACAGAATCGCTTGCTAAAATTTGCTTCAAATATATTGTTCTACGTAAAGGACGTCAGCCAAGGTCGGCCCCTTACATTTTTACCACAGCAAATCTGGCCCCCTTTGCAAAAAGTTTGGACACCCCTGGGTTAAACGGTTTGTGCTCGATCGGTAGGAACAAAAACCAGGGGGTCCTTGAGGACCGGTTAAGGAACCACTGCTTTAGACAGAATGACTGCAAACAACCGCTTCTGATATCCATCAATGAGATTCTTACAATACTCTGCTGGAATTTTTTACCATTCTTCAGGCATGAAAATCTCTCACCTTTCGGCGAAATCCGCCGTTTTGAAGTCAAAAAGGGTGACCTACGTGAATTGTGTAGATCTGAGGAGAAACTTTTTAAGAGGGGGGGGTCCGGAGTAGGCACGGTTACCAGTGTCACGGTTTACCATGGTATGAAAACATCGCGGTTTCAAAACCACTAAAATTATCTGTCACACCGTAGTACAGGATTCGCTATTATTTTTCATGTGTCAAAAATGCAGCAGAAAATGGCACGGCAGCGCTCACCCCTTCCCTTGTTGCTGTGTTTGTCAGTGACGCTATTTCAGCGAAACCAAAAACAAACACAAGGCGTACTTTTCTTCAATTTATTGAGCTCTCAAATCGTGGTAGCTGAAATATAAAAAATGAATACATTTAAAACATTGTACAATAGTATTTTTCCATGTGTGAGTAGCGTCAACAGATTAGCACCATGAAAAAGTTCGCCAAAAACAAAACACATTTTCCTTTCAAACTCAATATATAAAGTAACTCAAAACTTAAAAAGATTAATGTTAGCCTAGGCTTAGCTGGGAGAGCAACTTCGTCGAGGTTTTAAGCCTCACAGCCGCAGAGTGAGGAACAAGCTTGAAGTGGGAAAAAAGGATAGCGTCAAAGATCGCTAATTACGACAGACGATCTTGCCCTAAGCACAAATTTACATTCACTGGACGAGGAGAGGTCTCACTCTCAATATTTTTTTTTAGATGAATGCATGTGCCAGCATATTGAATTTGGTGAGTAATGGTTTCAATCCTTTTCATATTTTAAGGTATAACAAAGTTACTGCCATTTGTTGCAGCTTGTGTCGAACACTGGCAGAGCTAGCCAAATCTCCGGTGGAAAAAATATCTCCCATTAAGTTAGCGTCATGCTTGTGTATTTAACGGTAATATCAAAGAAGAAACACAAGCTTCTTTCTAATATCGCTGTAATTGGTATTTCAGGGACGTGTGGCGCCATTTTTTCAGTGCGACATTCGTGCACAGTGTTGAACACCTAACTGGTTTAGCTTCAAAATAAACTTTGTTTCTAAATATAACATGGCCAACACAAGGTATGTGTGTCTGTGGTGCCTCCTACAGATTACTGAAACGGTGTGTTTCGACAGAGCTCAATATTTTGTTGGCAGCACTTTGAAAATAAACCATTACAACGCCATTTTAATTAAACGAATACTCGAAGCAGCAAAATTTAATTTGAATCTTTTCTTCTAATCGAATACTGGAGTTAATCGATTAATCGTTACGGCACTAGTCCAATCCATTTTGACTGGGGGGGGCGAATGAACAAACTTTATTGGAAAATGCCTTAAAAGGAATAGGACGTGAAAACTAGAAAATGGAAGACTTTTTAATGCCAAAATGTCCAATTCTGGATTGACCCATATTTGAAAAATTGCTGACGATGATCGAACGATCGCTGCCAGCCCCTCCAGTCAAAACATATTGGACATCTATCTGCTGTAAATGGCACTACATCTTGATCATTTCATGCCAGCCATTCCAGTTCAAAAGGATCTGACGTCTGTCACTGTCAATAGTCGTAAACGACTAAATGCAAATAATTTCCTTGTATTCCCGCAGCATCAAAGAGGAGCAGGAGGACGAGGAAATCAGTGAAAATTACCCTTACGAATCTCCCGAGAGCACAGACGAGCACGGGCACAGCCCCGAGACGAACCGTGACGAAGAACACGGCAGCCCCGAACGACTGCGTTTGGACCGCGTGCCCTCGCTCTGACCGCGATGTCCGACATCTGTGACCGCGTATTCCAAAAGAGTTCCAAAAGCTACTGCTTCATCCACATAACCAAACACACTCTTGTAGTTCTTTTATTATTTATCAGTATTTTGTTTGGTTTCTTTGAATCAAGTTTTTAATTCTGTACAGTCAAGTGACATCACACAAACTTGTCTTTTCATGGTTGATTTTTTTTTTTTTTTTTTTTTTTAAACATGAGCACGAGGAGCAGAAGAAGCCAAAGGAAAGGGAACACTGATAGGGAGCACTTCACACTTAAAAGCAAAAACAAAATACAAACACTAGTTGATTTTTTATTTTAGCCATATTATATATACATTTGTAGAGAGATGATTCCTGATATGTTCACTGCCTACGCGATCGCATATATTTGTATGTATAGATATCATCAGGTGATTCGATAACAGAATGTCTTTATACGTGTTGGTATTTTTCACCCCCGCCACAAACATTGCTGAATTTTATCAAATTGAGCATGTAAGAGTAGATGATATAGAAATACCTTTTACTGTAAGTCAACTATGAAGAATAAATTCATCATAATAACTGTCAAAGCTGTGTGGATTTTTTTGGTTGGGGGGTTGTAATAGTGTGCATTAGAAAATATTTGGGAAAAGAGCTATTGAAATTATTTGGGGGTGTTTCTACATCACTTCCTGTCAATGGAATTGAAGTACATACAGTGGGGAGAACAAGTATTTGATACACTGCTGATTTTGCTGGTTTTCCCACTTGCAAAGCATGTAGAGGTCTGTAATTTGTATCATAAATTCTCTTCAACTGTCTAATACAAAAAACCAGAAAATCACGTATGATTTTTAAATAATAAATTTGCATTTAATTGCATGAAATAAGTATTTGATACATCACAAAAATCGAACTTAATATTTGGTACAGAAACCTTTGTCTGCTATTACAGATACCAAACGTTTCCTGTAGTCCTTGACAAGGTTTGCACACACTGCAGCAGGGATTTTGGCCCACCCCACCATGCAGATCTCCAGAGCCTTCAGGTTTCGGCGTTGCTGCCGGGCAAGATGGACTTTCAGCTCCCTCCATAGATTTTCTATCGGGTTCAGATCTGGTGACTGGCCAGGCCACTCCAGGACCTTTAGATGCTTCTTACGGAGCCACTCTTTAGTTGCCTTGGCTGTGTGCTTTGGGTCGTTGTCATGCTGGAAGACCCAGCCACGACCCATCTTCAGGGCTCTCACTGAAGGAAGGAGGTTGTCAGCCAAGATCTGGCGATACATAGCCCCATCCATCCTCCCCTCAATACGGTGCAGTCGTCCTGTAACCTTGGCAGAGAAGCAGCCCCAAAAAATGATGTTTCCTCCTCCATGTTTCACGGTTGGGATGGTGTTCTTGGGGTTGTACTCATCCTTCTTTTTCCTCCAAACATGACAAGCCGAGTTTAGACCAAAAAGTTCAATTTTGGTGTCATCCGACCACATGACCTTCTCCCATTGCTCCTCTGGATCATCCAGATGGCAAACTTCAGACGTGTCTGGACAAGCACTGGCTTCAGCAGCGGGACCTTGCATGCGCTGTAGGATTTTAATCCATGACGGCATAATGTGTTTCCGATGGTTTTCTTCGAGACTGTGGTTCCAGCTCTCTTCAGGTCATTGACCAGGTCCTTCCGTGTAGTTCTGGGCTGATTCCTCACCTTCCTCATGATCAATGATGCCCCACGAGGTGAGATCTTGCATGGAGCCCCAGAACGAGGCAGACTGACCATCAGCTTCTTCCATTTTCTAATAATTGCTCCAACAGTTGTTACCTTCTCACCAAGCTGCTTGCTTATTTTCCTGTAGCCCATCCCAGCCTTGTGCGGGTCTATTATTTTATCCCTGATGTCTTTCCACAGCTCTTTGGTCTTGGCCATTGTGGAGAGGTTGGAGTTTGTTTGAGCGTGTGAACAGGTGTCTTTTATACAGGTAACAAGTTCAAACTGGTGCAGTTACTTCCGGTAATGAGTGGAGAACAGGAGGGGTTCTTAAAAAAGAACTAAGAGCCAAAATATTTACTAGTTGGTAATGCTTCAAATACTTATTTCATGCAGTTAAATACAAATTTATTATTTAGAAGTTATACAATGTGATTTTCTGGATTTTTGTATTAGATTCCGTCCCCCACAGTTGAAGAGAACATATGATACAAATTAGAGACCTCTACATGGCTTGCAAGTGGGAAAACCAGCAAAATCGGCAGTGTATCAAATACTTTTTCTCCCCACTGTAGCTGTCAATGGCATTAGTGTAAATTGGCCTCAATGGAATCTATGTACAGTATATAGCCGTCTTTGGAATAGGTGTCAACGATATAGACATCTATGGAAGTCATTGGAATTGTGAACATCAATGGAAAGCCTTCCAAACTGATATTCACTGCTGGCCAAAAGTATTGGCACCCCTGCAATTCTGTCGGATAATGTTCAATTTCTCCCAGAAAATGATTGCAATTAGAAAGGCTTTGGTAGTAATATCTCCATTTATTTTGCTTGCAATGAAAAAAAAAAAATCATCATTTTACACAAAACTCCCAAAATGGGCCGGACAAAAGTATTGGCACCCTCAGCGTAATGCTTGGTAGCACAACCTTTAGACAAAATAACTGCGAACAACCGCTTCCGGTATCCATCAATGAGTTTCTTACAATGCTCTGTTGGAATTTTAGACCATTCATCTTTGAGCAACTGCTCCAGGTCTCTGAGATTTGAAGGGTGCCTTCTCCAAACTGCCATTTTCAGATCTCTCCACAGGTGTTTTATGGGATTCAGGTCTGGACTCATTGCTGGCCACTTTAGAAGTCTCCAGTGCTTTCTCTCAAACCATTTTCTAGTGCTTTTTGAAGTGTGTTTTGGGTCATTGTCCTGCTGGAAGACCTATGACCTCTGAGGGAGACCCAGCTTTCTCACACTGGGCCCTACATTATGCTGCAGAATTTGTTGGTAGTCTTCAGACTTCATAATACCATGCACACGTTCAAGCAGTCCAGTGCCAGAGGCAGCAAAGCAACCCCAAAACATCAGGGACCTCCACCATGTTTGACTGTGGGGACTGTATTCTTCTCTGTGAAGGCCCCTTTTTTTACCTGTAAACTCTTATGTTCATTCCTTTTCCCAAAAAGCTCTACTTTTGTTTCATCTGACGAGAGAATATTCTTTCAAAACATTTTTGGCTTCCTCAGGTAAGTTTTGGCAAACTCCAGCCTGGATTTTTTATGTCTGGGTCAGAAGTGGAGTCTTCCTGGGTAGCCTAACGTAGAATTTCTTTTCATTCAGACGCCGACAGATAGTACGGGTTGACACTGTTGTACCCTCAGACAACAGGACAGCTTGAACTTGTTGGATGTTAGTCTAGGTTCTTTATCCACCATCCGCACAATCTTTCGTCAAAATGTCTCATCCATTTTTATTTTCTGTCCACATCTAGGGAGCCACAGTGCCATGGGCTTTACACTCATTGATGACACTGCGCACGGTAGACAGGGACATTCAGGTCTTTGGAGATGGACTTGTAGCCTTGAGATTGCCCATGCTTCCTCACAATTTGGCTTCTCAAGTCCTCAGACAGTTATTTGGTCTTCTTTCTTTTCTCCATACTCAATGTGGTACACACAAGGACACAGGACAGAGGTTGAGTCAACTTTAATCCATTTTAACTAGCTGCAGGTGAGATTTAGTTATTGCCACCATCCGTTATGTGCCACAGGTAAGTAGAGAAGCATCACATGATTTTTCAAAGGGTGCCAATACTTTTGTCTGGTCCAGTTTTGTGTAAAGTGATGATTTAATTTTTTTCCCTATTCTCTTTTGTGTCTTTCATTGCGAGCAAAATCAATGACGATATTGCTACCAAACCATTTGTAATTGCAATCATTTTCTGGGAAAAATGATTAAAAACCAGAAAAAGCTGGCAGCTTCTTTGCCGATGTTACAATAATAACAATTGTCACCTTAACTTATGAAGACTGGCGAACGGAGGTCGCAGGAGGACCGTCAAGCGTGTAGACATATTCTGGCCGTATTGTCGACCCAGTTGACTGACGCACACACCACGCTGATAATTTTTCTAACATTTCCATCTTAATTTCAAGGCTAAGCATCACATTTTTCCTTTTTTCACCACCTGCACTTACCTTCTCGGGACCCATGTTTATTTCTCTCACAAGAAAATCTGCCGTGCATCCATCTTGCGGGAAACCAAATTGCGACGGTGTCATAAATCGTCGTATTTCGAGCATTTTGTCGTCATAAGCGGATTTTAAGGGGGGGCCAGGCCCCACCTGGTGGCCGAAAATTGTCATTGCATGTAATAGACTTTCCTATATATATAAAAGTTGTAAAGCAATAAAACCACAACAAAAGTGAATGAAATGAACAAAAAATATATATTTTTGTAATTGGTCAAAATTATTTTTCGAGCACCATAGACCAGGGGTCCCCAAACTTTTTCCTGTGAGGGCCACATAACCCTTCTCTTCTCTGATGAGGGGCCGGGGTCAGTTTGTAACAGAAAAAGTGTGACGATTGCAGGAGTGCCTAAATGTAAAAATGTATTGTTTTTCAGAAAGCCACAATCAAATAACCCTTTCTGGATTCTTCACGGAACCAAAGTAAATAAAATAAAAATGATATAATATAATATAGTATAATATAATATAATATAATATAATATAATATAATATAATATAATATAATTAGGGCTGTCAAATTATTAAAATTTTTAAGCGAGTTAATCACAGCTTAAAAATTAATCGTAATTAATCGCAATTCAAACATCTCTAAAATATGCCTTATTTTTCTGTAAATTATTGTTGGAATGGAAAGATAGGACACAAGACGGATATATACATTCAACATACTGTACATAAGTACTGTATTTGTTTATTATAACAATAAATCAACAAGATGGCATTAACATTAATATTCTGTCAAAGCAATCCCTGGATAGAAAGACTTGTAGTTCTTAAAAGATAGATTTTAGTACAAATTATAGAAATTTTATGTTAAAACCCCTCTTAATGTTTTCGTTTTAATAAAATTGGTAAAATTTTCAATCAAAAAAATTAACTAGTAGCTCACCATTGTTGATGTCAAGAATTACACAATGCTCATGGTGCATAAAATCAGTCGCACCCAAGCGCCAGCAGAGGGAGACAAAAAACACAAGTAACAAGTGGACATGACACTGCTGTCATTTTAATCTGTTTGAGCGGGGCATATGCGTTAATTGCGTCAAATATTTTAACGTGATTAATGAAAAAAATTAATTACCGCCCGTTAACGTGATAACTTTGACAGCCCTTAATATCATATCATATCATATCATCAGGGGTGCACATAATTTTTTTGCCCAGGTTCTCAGAGGAGGACCTGGAGATGTGACTTGGTCCTCATTGAGCTTGAGAGCCGACCCACCTGATGCGATAAATTTATGACAAGCTTTACTTAGAGCCAATTAACTTTGATTAATTATATTAACAGTTAATGCTTGATTAACATCAACTGGCACAACAAAATTGCCATTACTTTGAAGTGAAATGTAAAGAAATAAACATAAAAGCACCAATTCAAAATAAAGGGCATTATGCGGCTCCCACATTAACTCCAAGCCTTTTTAAAAGTGGGATGTCCTCCTCATAAGACCTCATTGAACGTGCATGTTTAGCTTTGTAAAATGCGAGCAAAAACACGTTTGTCAGTGCATGTCGCTGTTCATTACCTTTATTCCGCCCTATTCCGCCACATGTCCATAGGGCGAGTGGGGTCCTGTTTGACATCGATAGTTTGCTTAATTGCCACATGCTCTCTGTTTTTTTCGTGCTTTTCAAAGTTTGGATGGCTGAAATTCTTTGACCCTACATAAAATGCGTTGCTCTAATCGGCGACATTGGGATTCTCACGGCACATTTTGTACCGCATTTCCGTGCGAGCATCATTCGCCTCTAGCCATGGTACCTCCTGTAGCCACTTTTCAGCAAAAGTCCTTTTTTTCGGTAGCTCCGGTGACGTCTCTGTCGTCTGTCTGTCTTTTGACGGGGGTGGGGGAACACAGAAGTAATTACTCAGTGTGGCCTGCCTCATCGACATTTTGAGAAGTTATTTTCTCGTGTCCGCCGCAAATAGAGTGGTCAGCCATCGGTACGCAAAAGCGTATGGAAGCCGTTGAGGGCCAGCGCGTTTGTCTACGTCCAGTACGCATGTGCGGACCACTTATGTGCACCCCTGAATATAATATAATATAATATAATATCATGTAATATAATATAATATAATAATACTGTATTAATTAAATAGATAATAACCAAATAACCATTGCTCAGTTCTTCACAGAAAAAAGCCAGGACATAAATAACTCTATTGAGAGAAAAAAAAAAAAAAAAAAAAATTTTTTTTTTTTTTTTTTTTTTTTTTTTACAATTTTTTTTTGTTTTGTTTTGTTCAGGGGGCCGGACCAAATGTGGCTGCGGGCCGTATCCGGCCCGCGGGCCGTAGTTTGGGGACCCCTGCCATAGACAGTCATTCGCTTTGCATATAATTTTCACAAAAAAATTTTTTTTTTTTTTTAAAGATTTTTTTTCTTTGATTGAAAATATACAGTATATTTTTTTTGATTGAAGCAAGTTTTTTTGGATTAAATATTTAGACACAAATGTCCTAATCATAATATGGCCCAAGCACAAAAAAGATCAAAGAAAACTTTTTCAATGAAAAATTAAGTGTTCAAATGCAAAATTTTCAATCTCAAATATTTTTTCGCATTCAAAACTTTTTCTGTTTCAAATTTTTCTTTTTTTGACTGAAGTGGTTTTCTTTTTGAAAATCTATATATTTTGTTAAGCAACTTATTTTTAGATTGAATAATAAAGACAATGTCCTAGCCAAAATGTGGCCCAAACACAAATCAACATTACTTAAATGAAAAAAAAAAAGGACTTTAAAAAAAAAAAAATCAAAGAAAAATCGCTTTCACATCCATTTTTTAAAAGTTTTTTTTTTAATTTCACATTTGTTTTTGAATAAAAACACTTTTTTTTTAATTGAAGCGACATTTTTTGGGTTGAAAATATATACAGTATTTTGATTGAAGCAACTTGTTTAAAATTTATTTGAAGCAACTTTTTTTTGATTGAATATTAAAGACACAAATCTACCTCCATAATTGTCAACTTATTATTATATATATTCTTGAAAGTTATTTTTTTTTGCTGACACTGCGTTTCGGGGTCAGCGACATGTTCTTAGATCCCATGCCAACTCTCGCACGCACACACTAGATATCATCTAATAGTAACCTAGATGTGCTACATTAGATCCCATGCTATTCGCTGCGAGCCCAGAGCGACGCGTAGTCCATATACTACATTGATGAATTAGAAACCGCCATGACTGAATGGAAGTTAAGCAGGCCAAATCAATCCATACCAGTGACTATAGATAATGTTGCAAATACTGTTAATTCAGTACATGTTACAGATGGACTCGGACCACAAATAGGATGTTTTGCTTATATGGTAAATTTCACTGCTAAGAGAGCTGCAGCAATCAACAGTGTGCCCCACTTTACTAACATTAAAGATTGTTCTCAGCACTTATATACCAAATTTCTTCAAATCAGTAAGAAGTAAGCACATAAATATGATAGACTAAAATGCTTGTTTATATGATGGCACTGTTATTTTTGCTTATATGATGGCACTGCTATTTTTGCTTGTTAGCAAAAAAAATTAAATAAAATAATAATATCAACGGTTGTATTTTCTGTTTCAGAGCATTAAATTTATTGAATTGTATCGAAAATCGTACCGAACCATGACTTAACTGTATCGTTGCATCCCTTATACGTATATATATATATATATATATATATATATATATATATATATATTGCAAACAGAGTGGTATCGGAATGGTATCGGTATCGGCCGATACTGCACAGCCAGGTATCTGTATCGGTATCGGGCCCCAAAAAATGGTATTGGTGCAACACTAATATAAAATTTATCAAGTTTATATATATTTTATATGGAACTTCTATGGAAAGCATGTGACACTCAAACCACATATATGATCCTAAGTAAATTTTACAATAGGAAACCTGAATACAGTGGTATGAAAAAGTATCTGAACCTTTTGGAATTTCTCACATTTCTGCATAAAATCATCATCAAATGTGAGCTTTGTCAAAATCATATAGATGAAAATACAGTGTCTGCTTCAACTAAAGCCACCCAAACAATTATAGGTTTTCATATTTTAATGAGGATAGCATGCAAACAATGACAGAAGGGGGGGGGAAATAAGTAAGTGAACACTCTGCCTGAGGAGATTTATAGAGCAATTGAAGCCAATTTTTACCAAACAATTTAAGTCAGCTGTGTGCCCACCAGGGGTCGCGTTAACCGAATATTTTCCGTCGTTGACCGATTTTTTGAAACGGTGACGGAAAAAACTGAAGTCCATCCGTCATTTTGACAGGTTGCAATTCACACCTCAGACCACAGGGTGGCGAGTGAGCATATTAATCAGCTATTGTCTCTCTTGATGCATGACGTCGTTGGCCTTACTCTGAAAAATGTCAAGGCAACTGAGTGTCCGAAGTTTCTTCAAAAAGCCCCAAAACGACGATGGTGTTGATAAAAGAGGTGAAAAAAGAGGGACTGCACAAGCGGGCACGCAATTCAAGTCCATGCGCACCAGGAGGAAGGTGTGAAACTACGTTCAGGCCACAGCAGGTGAACTGTTAATTTCATTGTTCCATATGCTACATATGGTAGGCTACCTACCTACTGGGGCCACAGTCAGCTGTTTTTGTCACTGCGGAGAAAAAGTTACATATTCATCTGCTTGATGTGTGATGGCACGGTGTGGATTCTCTGTTAAGCTTGTTCGGACAGAATATTATTTAAAATGAATGAAAACTAAATACTATTGAATATGTTGAAGCGGTATGCAATGTTAAGAGTCTTGTTAGCTCGAACTGCTGTGTCCAGCCGCTGTAGCTCTGCTGCTCTCTGTGAACTCTCTATTCAAGCCAGAACGCGCGCGGCTCTTAACTGTCTCTGTCACGTGACCAAATGGACACACAAGTACGGAAAGTGAATTATGCCAAACAAAGGGTCACCACAATGTCATTATCATCATTTTAAAAATTTAAGTGACGGGTAAAAATAGATTATGAGCGGATTTTTATGACCCTTTCAGTCAAAATGACAGACAACGAAAAAGTCTAGCACAACCTCTGTTGCCCACTCACTGATAAGCAGTGTTGTTAATAATGGCGTTAGAATATAACGGCGTTACTGACAGCGTTATTTTCTTCAGTAGTGAGTAATCTAATCAATTACTTTTCTCATCTTGGCAACGCCGTTACCGTTACTGAGGCGGGAAGGGCGTACGTTACTATGCGTTACTATGTTGGTTGACTGACGCGAGAAAAGTCTGAGAAAGACGGACTCACGGAGACGACAGAGCATAGCAGGAATGGGGAGGAGGCAAGGGAGTGTGATGCCGTAGCAAACGCGATGCTACTATGCTAGGTGGCTCCAATAATACCTGACTGTAGCCGATAGCCTACAAACTATGCCCACATGATGCTACGGTACATATCACATATATACAGAACTAGATGCAAATGATAGACACGGCGGCATTAGCAACATCTATAAAGAACTAGATGCGTTAGTAAACAGCCGCCATCTTAAAGCAGTAGACTTCTCAAGAAGGCTCTGTTGTAGAGAACCTTCCTAGCCAACCTAAGTAACTTTTTATCTAAAATGTTCCTAAATGGGCCAAACTTAACTTAAATCTATCTTTAAATGATGAAACTGTTTTAAAACTTACACATGTCGAAAGTAGACACAAGGGAACTAATGCAATAACGGGAGCAATTTTAACAACTTTAATGGTTGATTCACAACATTAAATGACTTCCACACATAGCAAAGGTTACTCTCTAGTTATCGTAATATCTGCAATACCCCTGTGTCTATTTAAGTTTAGGGTAAACAATTGGGCTAGGGCCAATTGTCCCAAAAACCCTTTAAACTTCACATTGTGTGACCTGTTTCTTTTTTTTTTTTTTTTTTTTTTTTTAGGAAAAAAAACCATGAAATCATCACCAGTTACTTTGCCAAGTAACTAATTACTCTTACATTCAGATAACTGAGTTACTAACACAATAACTTTTTGGGAGAAGTAAATTGTAACTCTAATTAATTACTTTTTTAAAGTAAGATTAACAACACTGCTGATAAGTGGTTTAAAGCTGCCCTGCCCATGATAAAAAACACACCTGGTAAGAATTGTCTTTATGAGAAGCATTGATGTGCATCATGGCTCGGTCAAAAGAGCTGTCTGAAGACTTGCGAGCAAGGAAGGTTGATTTGTATATAGTTGGGAAAAGGATACAAAACCATCTCTGAAAGTCTGGATGTTCATTAATTGACAATCAGAGAAGTTGTCTACAAACGGAGAGAGTTTGGCACTGTTGCTTCTCTCCTAAAGAGTGGCCATCCATCAAAGATGACGCCAAGAGTTCAGTGCAGAATACCCAGAGAGGTAAAAAAAAAAAACCCTAGAGTGTCTGCTAAAGACTTAGAAAATCACTGGCCCAGTCTAATATCTCTGTGCACACATCGACTATATGTAAAACTATGGCCAAGAATTGTGGTCATGGAAGGACTCAACGAGGAAGCCACTGCTGTCTCAAAAAAACAAAACAAAAACAAAAAAACATTGTCTCTAGTTTATTGTCCGCAAAAAGGCACTTGGACACTCCACAGACGTTTTGGCAAAATATTTTGTGGACTGATGAAACCGAAGTTGAATGGGTTGTTCGGTGTAACACACAACGTCATGTGTTAAGCAAAAAATGAAACAGCTCACCAACATCAACACCTCATCCCCGCCGTGAAGCTTGAAGTGGAGGAAACATCATGATTTTGGGCTGTTTTTCTGCCTCAGGGCCTGGACAACTTGCAATCATTAATGGAAGAATGAATTCATAGGTTTATCAGGATGTTTTGCAGAAAAACCTGAGGCTGTCTGTCAGACAGTTGAAGGTAAAAAGAGAGTGGATGCTGCAACAAGACAATGATCCAAACACAGAAGTAAATCAACTAGAGAATGGTTTCAGAAGAACAAAATACACGTTCTGGGGTGGCCAAGTCAAAGTCCAGACTTGAACCCCATTGAGACGGTGTGGTGTTGAAGTAGAGAGACAGAAACAGTGACATTTTGCAGCTCTCTTTGTAGCATTTCCTCGTTGTGAATAATTCCCCCTCAACGGGCTGACTGGTCCTTCTCAAGCCATTTATTTAGTTATTGGGGAAAAATACATGGATAAAAAGAATATCCTGTAAAAATATTGGAGTAGAGAGACTGAAACAATGACTTTTTGCGGCTCTCTTTGTCGCGTTTTCCTCGTTCTGAATAATTCCCCCTCAATGGGCTGAATAGTAAAACCGATGAGCCCATTCTCCCGCTGACGTCATCCACCTGTTGGGGATGCTAGAGCCCTATAATGGTAGGCGTGGCTAACCGGCAGATTAAAAGACTAATTTCTCGTCATCTGCGGTTTGCTAAATTGTTGTATATAGTCGAATCGTCTCAAAATATGATTTTAATTCACATAATAACGCTATTTAAGACTTTTTTTCTCATGTCGTATGCTCTTTAAATGTGATGGTTCACTTACTTATTTTTCCCCCTTTTGTCATTGTTTGCATACTATCCTCATTAAAATATGAAAACCTGTAAATGTTTGGGTGGTTTTAGTTAAAGCAGACAGTTTTTTCATCTGTGTGATTTTGACCAAGATCAGATCACATTTAATGGTGATTTCATGCAGAAATGTGAGAAATTACAAAAGGTTCAGATACTTTTTCATACCACTGTAATTAGGGAACCTAACACATAAGGAAAAGATATATATGACTGGTCACATTGCTGGCAGAAAGTCGAATTTGTTCCCAAAGAAGGGTTGGACTCCGCCAAGGCTGCCCTTTGTCATCGATTCTGTTCATAATTTTCATGGACTGAATTTCTCGGTGCAGCCGAAGCGTTGAGGGGGTCCGGTTTGGTGGCCTCAGCACTGCGTCTCTGCTTTTTGTAGATGATGTGGTCAGTGTTGTTAATAACGGCGTTACAATATAACGGCGTTACTAACGGCGTTATTTTTTTCAGTAATGAGTAATCTAATTAATTACTTTTCTCATCTTGGCAACGCCGTTACCGTTACTGAGGCGGGAAAGGCGTGCGTTACTATGCGTTACTAAGTTGGTTGAATTTAAAAAAAGTCTGAGAGAAACGGACTCACGGGGACGAGAGCAGAGCAGGAGTGGGGGAGACGCCGCTGCAACCGCGATGCTAGGTGGCTCCAATAATACCTGACTGCAGCCATAGCCGACAAACTACGCCCACATGACACGGTAGATATCATATTATAGAACTAGATGCAAATGACAGACACTGCTGCACTGCCAACATGTTTTAAGGACTACATGCGTTTGTAAACAGCCGCCATCTTAAAGCAGTAGACCTCTCAGGAAGGCCCTGATGTAGAGATCCTTCCTAGCGAACCCAAGTAATTTTTTAAAATCTAAAATGCTCCTAAATCGGCAAAATCTTAACTTAAATCTATCTTTAAATGATGAAACAGTTTTAAAACTTACACATGTTTAAAGTAGACAGAAGGGAACTAATGCAATAACGGGAGAAATTTTAACAACTTTAACGATTGATTCACAACTTTAAATGACTTCCACACATAGCAAAGGTTACTAGCTAGTTATCGCAATACCCTTGTGTCTAGTTAAGTGGAGGGTAAAGAATTGGGCTAGGGCCAATTGTCCCCCAAACACTTTAAGCTTCACATTGTGTGACGTGTGTGTGTGTTTTTTTTTTTTTTTTTTTTTTTTTGAGAAAAAAAAATATATCACTAGTTACTTTGCCAAGTAACTAATTACTCTTACATTCAGGTAACTGAGTTACTAACGCAATTACTTTTTGGGAGAAGTAATTTGTAACTGTAATTAATTACTTTTTTAAAGTAAAATTAACAACACTGCATGGCACTAAATGCGTTAGTAGACAGCCGCCATCTTAAAGCAGTACTTTTTAGGACGGCTCTGTTGTAGAGAACCTTCCTAGCGAACCTAAGTAACTTTTTATCCAAAATACTTCTAAATCGGCAAAATCTTGACTTGAATCTATCTTTAAATGATGAAACAGTTTTAAAACTTTCATATGTCGAAATTAGAGAGAAAGGAACAAATGCAATAATGGGAGCAATTTTAACAACTTTTTACAGTTGATTCAGGGTAAAGGGTAAATTAGGGTAAAGAATTGGGCTCGGGCCAATTGTACCAAAAACCTTCACAAAAAACTTCACATAGTGTGGCCAATGTTTTTTTTTTTTTTTTTTTTTTGAGGGAAAAAAAAAAAAAGTAATTATCACCAATTACTTTGCCAAGTAACTAATTACTCTTACATTCAGGTAATTGAGTTACTAACGCAATTACTTTTTGGGAGAAGTAATTTGTAACTATAATTAATTACTTTTTTTCAGTAAGATCAACAACACTGGATGTGGTGCTGTTGGCTTAATCACGCCGTGATCTCCAACTCTCACTGGAGCGGTTCGCAGCCAAATGTGAAGCGGTCGGGGTGAAGATCAGCTCTCATATATGAATCTAAATAAAACATTTCCATTGTTTTTTATAACTCCATGAAGTTCATGAATCCATTAAGAACATTGAAATCATTTTATTATTATTCTTTGCTAAGTAATGTAATGGTGTCTCCGGTGTCTCCTGACGTCATTAACGCTCCTCCCAATTGGTGAGTAATGATTGGCAATAGATGATGGATAAGGACGAGTAGAATAGGAGGGGATAAGATATGTGCGTTTTACCACACAGAAGTCCCATGCAGTCTACAATCGGCAGGACAAATCAGCACCAAAGACAGGTACTATTTTTTATATTACCGATACATATCATTCCAAACACACAATAATAAAATGTTATTTCTCTGCAGATGACAAAGTCTCTTGCAGACGCTCCTGTGATGGATTTTATGGAGCATTTGAAAAAAACTAACATTGAGTGTCTCGGTATGTTTACCAAATTTCCTAATTGACTAAAAGTACTGGGCCTTGAATGAATGGTTGTAAGTTACAATTAAAATCATACTGTATAGTGTGAGTGTGTGTATTTGCATGACCTATAATGCTCACTTTTGGTGAATAATTCCACGCCCTCAAATAATTAGAATGAATAATACTACTGTAATGCTAAAAATGTTCTGAAATACACATGGTTAAATTAACTCGTTGGCTGCCATTGACAACGAGAGAAACCAGAGTTGTATTTGAAATGATCTGCTTTTACATTGACCACATAGTAAATTTGGCTTATTATCACTTACATCTCTGAAATTAATTAAATTAACTGCCATTACGGCTCCTGTGTCATTTCATAAATTAACTTATGGGCTGCCATTGAAACATGATCATTCAATGCCAGTCATCCCAGTTAAAATGGATTTGACATCAATCGTCAATTGCAGTGCATGCGTTAAAATTTGAAACTTGTATTAATTACAATTATGTTACATATATTTAAAAAAAAAAAAAAAAAAAAAAAAAAAAGGCAATTTAAAGGTTAGGGATATCAAATCTAGTAATTTAGGATCAGTGCAGTAGTATGCAGTACTGTTTTGATTTTTGATTTATTTTGAGCAATGGCATTTTAATCGCATGGCAATATTTGGCAAGATATATGGGATAAATATGTAGATATTTTATGATAGAAGATTGAAATATATTTATTCTATTTCATATTTCTGATTCATATTTAAGATTTAGATTCAAATATAAGATTATATACTGTATATATAATATAATATAACATAATATAATATGATATGTAATAATATATATATTTAATATTTCAGATTTAGATATTTAATATTTCAGATTTAGATTTTGAACAATAGGGCATTTTTTGAGACCTTTGAATTTTTTTTAATGTTTCTCATTTGCACACTCATTCTGTTACATAATAAATAACGAACACTTCAAGATGATCCGCCTTTGTTTACTCAAGTCTTCGATAATCAATATGCATGCATTAAGAAATGTGGGTGGATGTACAATAATAAAGGAAATTGGTGTGTGAGTTTATGTAAGCTCTGAGTTTTGTTTTGTAAATATACATGGCTAAACGGGGAGTTAGCTGAATCGTTAATGATAACTTTACTGCATACTGCCTCATTCAAATCTTAATATATGAACATTTAAATATGTAAACTAAAGTGCAATCACATTCGTAAATGAATGGCTTCTGGTTTTTAAATGTAAATAAACCAATCTATTGTGATAAAACAACAAAATTGCAATAAGTGCATTAACCATCAAAGTGAAGTCTAAATGTAACTGTAGTCTTGAAACAAATCTGAATATGGAAAAACATTGCAATAAAATAATGCAAACTGGTTAAACTTGAGTGTGATATCTGGCGCCATCTAGCGTCGTGAATGGATATAACGTCTAGACCGCGAATATAAGACGACCCCACTTTTTCAGTATATATATATATATATATATGTATGTATATATATATATATATATATATGTATATATATATATATATATATATATATAATCATATATGATTATATATGATTAAAACTCTAATTGCAATATATATATATATATATAAGTGTCCTTGAGCAAGATGCTGAACTCCACGTTGCTCCTGGTGCTGCGTCACCAGTAGACAAACGCGCTGGCCCTCAACAGCTTCCATACGCTTTTGCGTACCGATGGCTGACCACTGTGACCACTTGCGGCAGACACGAGAAAATAACTTCTCAAAATGTCGAAGAGGCAGGCCACACTGAGCAATTACTTCCGTGTTCCCCCACCTCCGTCAAAAGACAGACAGGCGACAGAGACGTCACCGGAGCTACCGAAAAAAAGGACTTTTGCTGAAAAGTGGCTACAGGAGGTACCATGGCTAGAAGCAAATGATGCTCACATGGAAATGCGGTACAAAATGTGCCGTGAGAATCCCAATGTCGCCGATAAGAGCAGCGCATTTTATGTAGGGTCAAAGAATTTCAGCCATCCAAACTTTGAAAAGCACGAAAAAAACAGAAAGCATGTGGCAATTAAGCAAACTATCGATGTCAGACATGACCCCACTCGCCCTATGGATATATATATATTATATATATATTGCAGCTTGAGTTTTTATACCTACATACCGTATTGGCCCGAATATAAGATGGTGTTTTTTTTGCATTGAAATAAGACAGAAAAAGTGGGGGTCGTCTTATATTCGCAGTCTAGACGTTATACCAATTCACGACGCTAGATGGCGCCAGATATCATTAAAGCGATCCCCTGCAGATCTCTCAGGGTGCAGACAATTACAAAACCGTGTGCCATTTGCCAAGGCCCACAGCCTGTCAAAAGGATGGATGCTGGAAAAGTGGCAAAAGGTGGAATTTTCAGATGAATCTTCCATTGAATTACACCACATTTGCCGCAAATATTGCAGCAGACCTACTGGAGTCCGCAAGGATCCGAGATTCACTCAGAAAACAGTGAAGTTTGGTGGTGGCAAAATCATGGTCTGGGTTTACATCCAGTATAGGGGTGTGCGCGATAGATCTGCAGGGTGGAAGGCAACATAAATAGTCTGAAGTATCAACAAATCTTAGCTGCCTCTTACATTCCTAACCATAAAAAGGGATAAATTCTGCAGCAGGAAGATCAAGATCCTCCAGGACTGGCCAGCCCAGTCATCAGACATGAACACCATTGAGCATGAGCATGGAAGTCGAAACCCAAGAATGTTGATGAACTCTGGGAGGCATGCAAGACTGCTTTCTTTGATGTTCCTGATGACTTCATCAATAAATTGTATGAATCCTTGCCGAACCGCACAGATGCAGTCCTTCAAGCCCATGGAAGTCATACAAAATATTAAATTTGGATCTCACAACACAACTACTTATATTATGTAACATATTTTTGTATTTGAAGTACATGTTTTGTTCAATTTTCACACTACTTTCTGTAGGCAACAAAACTTTTATCTTGCCAAAATTTGACCTTTATGTCTTCATTCAATGATAAATGTTTTTTTTTTGTCAAACAATATATTTTTGTACATTCAACATCATTTGGGAGGGTCTTAGCTTTCATATGAGCCATTTCTGAAACCAATTGAATAATTAAAAGTCAGGTTATTAGCAGTTGTTTCTACAAAATGGACAAGCGACAAGTCTTTTGTCAGGGACTGTATATACTATATACACTAATACTTGATTTTGGTGACGGTTAGGTAGCTCTTTGGGACAGGAAGCTGACAGAGCGTGGGATGGATCCAGTATCTCGGAAGCACATTCAGACAGTTTGAGAAGCAGCAGCAGTGTGTTTTCTGATGACTCATACCAGCCCATTTCAGGGGGTACTGTACATGTCGCCGCACATGTTAAAATGTTGAAATAAACCTCTGAGGTGTTTCTTATTCACCCACCCACAGAGGACTGCGCAGAACTTCTGCTGGCTTGTCTGCATTGTCGCTTCCATGAGCTCACGCACCTGCTGGTGGACACTTTTAATCGGGCTGTCGGGCACTTATTTCCTTCAATGAGTCACATAGCTGCATCCAATGAAAATGACCACTACGGATGGGAGTGCTGGACCTGCAATTTGGAATTGGACTGGGACTGCTGCGGCCCCTGTCAGGATACAGCAGAACTTCTTGAGTTGGCCATGGAGGTATCTGAAGTTTGCTATCGCTGAGGAGAGCTGAATTAGCCAGAAGGTACATACTGAAAGTAATTCATTGCCATTCAACCTCTGATAGTTTTATATTGTGACTAAATATTGCCATCCAGTGTATTTGTTGAGCTAAACGAAATGTTCGAATAGAGTTTGACCAAAGTCTGAGTAAGTTTTATGCGTATTTTGCGTAGCTATTTTGATTGGGAATGCCAGTTCTTTACATTGTTGTGTAACTGTGTGAGAATAGGGCCTCATTAATACAGATTAAAGCGCTTTTCTTTTTGAGAACATTATTTTTTTGAGTGATAGGAATATTATTTTTGTTGTGCTTTCACTAAATATACTTATGATTGTGTTGCCAATAAACAGCGCGGTCCAATGAACGCCTGTGTCCACTCGCCTTTCTTTGCCTTTTAGCTCTCAATGTACAAAAAACGGCATCATTGTAATCTGTTTGAGGCAATGCATGAATGGGTCATTCCGCGCATGTGTTAGATGTGTCAAATATTTTAACTTGATTTAAAAAATTAATTACCGCCCGTTAACGCAATAAATTTGGCAGCTCTATTTTTTTTGGTATAAATTGTTTTCAATTACTCTGTAAGTCTCCTTAGGCAGATGATTCACTTACTTGTGCCCCCCCCCCCCCCCCTTCCGTCATTGTTTGCATTCTATCCTCATTAAAATATGAAAACATAAATATTTGGGTGGTTTTAGTTAAAGCAGACACTGTTTTTTCATCTGTGTGGTTTTAACAGATCAAATCACATTTGATGGTGAGTTTATGCAGAAATGTGAGAAATTCCAAAAGGTTCAGATACTTTTTCATACCACTGTAGAGCGCCTACACTAACTATGAATATGTTGGTGCTATCGTTAACCAGTTGTATTTCCAGTTGACACAATGTGAGGGGCCTGATGACCATTGAAAAAAAGAAGAGGGGGGGTCAGAAAGATAAGTGATTGGGAGGGGTGGCGTGTACACAAATCAGCCATGTGAGGTGTAGAACCCAGTATTTGTGTGAATCCCTTGTGAGTCTGAGTATGCTGATATCCTATTCTATGCTAACTGTTCGCTCATCCTGATACCGAGTTTTACTTCTGAGTGTGTCTAATTACACCTAGTTGTGCTTGAATCCCTTCAGTTGTGAGAGTCCTGCAGACGAGTGAAAAAACCGGCAGGAGCTGCCCCAGGGCCGCAGCCCTTCCCCATCTCTCCTCCCGCAGCCCAGCAAAGGGGCCACAGTCATCCCCCTGGAAAGTCAAATCTAATATGTAGGATAAAGAAGAAAAATATGACTCTAATAGCCCAAAGAACCAGAGCAAGTCTCTTAGAAGTAATTTTTTCCTAAAAAATTACTCAAGTAAATGTAACAGTACCGTATTTTTCGGACTATATGTCACACCTGAGTATAAGTCCCACCAGCCAAAAAATGCACAATGAAAAGGAAAAAAAACATATATAAGTCGCACCGGGGTATAAGTTGCATTTTGGGGGGAAATTTATTTGATAGAATCCAGCACCAAGAATAGAGATGTCATCTTGAAAGGCAATATAAAATACAATAGAGAACAACAGGCTGAATAGGTGTACGGTATGCTAACATTACATGATGCTAGAAGTTAGATCGGGCCCAAAAAATCCAGCCCGATCCACGGGTATTAAAGCCCAACGTGGCCCGAGCCCGTTTGATTTGCATGCCCGAGCCTGAAAAAAACGGAAATTTTATGTTTTATTTGTAGGCACGAGCCCAAAAAAACCCACGAAATTGTATGTTTTATTTGTGAGAAGTCAGGACTCAGGAGAAGGAGGAAATGCGGGGATGCGATGCGTGGTTGCGTTTTGTGTGATCACGTTCGTGATGATGCCGATGCAAAATGCAGCTCAGAATTAAAGCCTGTCTTTTATAACGAATTCTCCCAGTTAAACAAGACTATAAGATGGATATTCAGTAAACATTTATATCTTTTATATTTGCGTGTCTGTTCTAGCAGGCGGATAGTGGATTTGACATTTTAATCTCCTCGAGTAGGCAGAAAAAAAAAGTTTTCTCAATGTTTAAATGGACTACAGATTTTTATGAACCTTATAAATGCATTTACACAACGAAATAACGCTGGAAAAGTTTGTTAAATATATTTCTCGTATAAGACCAAAAGCGCCACATTCGTTTACATTCAGCGCAGCTGACACAGTTTTCAGTCGAGCACCTTTAACAATCAATTTGAATCCTTTCCATATCCCACTCTTACCGCAGTTGTTTGCTTTTCAATTCCCCTGTCTTTAGTTTGTTTTTCACTCCTATAGCTGCTCCATATCGAAAAGGAAATACCAGGATGCGCGCGGGAGGGGAAGATTGAAAAGAGAGCGAGGCCAATGCATTCACGTGCGCAGGCATGCACAGCGCCTTCTCTGTATTATCCAAATTATTTATTTTATTTCACATCCATACATCGTTTTAGTATAAATATATGAATATAAATTTATTAGGGCTGTCAAACGATTAAACTTTTTAATCGAGTTAATCACGGCTTAAAAATTAATTAATCGTAATTAATGGCAATTCAAACCATCTATAAAATATGCCATATTTTTCTGTATATTATTGTTGGAATGGAAAAATAAGACACAAGACGGATATATACATTCAACATACTGTACATAAGTACTGTATTTGTTTATTATAACAATAAATCAACAAGATGACATTAACATTATTAACGCTATGTTAAAGCGATCCATGGATAGAAAGACTTGTAGTTCTTAAAAATGTTAGTACAAGTTATAGAAATTTTATATTAAAACCCCTCAATGTTTTCGTTTGAATAAAATTTGTAAAATTTTCAAACAAAAAACTAGTAACTCGCCATTGTTGAGTTCAATAATTACACAATGCTCATGGATGGTGCTGAAACCCATAAAATCAGTCGCATCCAAGCGCCAGCAGAGGGCGGAAAAACACCAAAAAACACAAGTAACAAATGGAAATGACGCTGTCATTTTAATCTGTTTGAGTGGGGTGTGTGCGTTAATTGCGTCAAATATTTTAACGTGATAAATTAAAAAAAATAATTACCACCAGTTAACGCGATAATTTTGACAGCCCTAATATTTATTTTTAAAAAAGCTAGCGAGAGAGAAGTTGGCCCGAGCCGAACGTAAATGATCACACATAAGTCGCTCCAGAGTAAAAGACGCACCCTCTGCCAAACTATGAAAAAAAACTGCGACTTATAGACCAAAAAAATACGGTAAATGTAACGCCTAACTAGCCACCTCTGCACACGATATCATGTTTTATAATGTTGTATAAAAATGATTTGATTGAATATTTGCTCGAACATTTGGCTAAAGCAAATAGTTACATTACTGTATATTAAATTACAACACATTGGGAGAAAATAGTTCTCAATGTGGCTGACATTGTGTTGTTTTTTTATACTGCGTAAATTGAAAACAAAGACACCTCAATTTAAATACACTTTTTAATGTTTTCTGCATTTAATTCAGGTTCACAGAGTGGAGTGTGTACAGTAAAACTCACCACACTCAACAAAATGAAGAGAACAACGCAATTGGTATGAACTGCGACATAATAAGAACATAACTAACAATGTTTCATGCCTCATATGCAAATGTACCATCAAATCACAAAACTCATTGACAGCGATAGACATCAATTCCATTTAATCTGGGATGGCTGGCATTTATTGATCATGCTTCACTGACATTGACGGTGTTAGACGTCCAATCGAATTCGACTGCAGTGATTGAATGATGGCTGTCAGACTCTCCCAGTCAAGAAGGTTTGGACGTCTAACGCCGTCAATGGCAGCCAATAGGTTAAAATTGTATCACTAATAATGGAATCACATTTCTGGGTAGCTAGGTTTATTTAAAAAAATGTCATCTCAATACTTTTCATTCCTAAGGGCCAACGTTTTGTCAAATAAAGCTTAGTTAGACTTGCAACATGATCAAATTTAAGAGTTACTTAAATCTACTTTTCCGATGATTTACATTCATTCTGGTCCAAATGGTCACCAAGACTAATTTTAAACACCTTGATGCCTGAATTTACTTTAAACAAATATACATAAAAAAAAAAAAAAAAACACTGGGGGAATACATAAATACATGAAAATAATAATTGAAAAAAAAAAAAATATATATATATATATATATATATATATATATATATATATATATATATATATAGACATACCAAATTAAATTGAAGAATACATATGAAAAAATAGAAAAAATATACAAAATAAATGTAAAAAATACTTAAATTCTTTAGAATGATTCGTTAATTTTCAATCAAAACATTGTATATGTTCTTTTAATGAATTATTATTTTTCTTCTGGATCGAATCAACTAGGGCTGTCAAAAATATTGCATTGATGGTAATTAATTTTTAAAATTAATCACGTTAAAATATTTGACACAAATAATGCACATGCCCCGCTCAAACAGATTAAAATGACATCAGAGTGTAATGTCCGCTTGTTACTTGTTTTTTGGTGTTTGGCGCCCTCTGCTGGCGCTTGGGTCCAACTGATTGATAGCAACAAAGGCGAGCTATTAGTTTATTTTTTGATTGAAAATTTTACAAATTTTAATAAAACGAAAACATTAAGAGGGGTTTTAATATAAAATTTCTATAACTTGTACTAACATTTATCTTTTAAGAAGTACAAGTCTTTCTATCCATGGATCGCTTTAAGAGAATGTTAATAATGTTAATGCCATCTTGTTGATTTATTGTTATAATAAACAAATACAGTACTTAAGTACCGTATGTTGAATGTATATATCCGTCTTGTGTCTTATCTTTTCATTCCAACAATAAATTACAGAAAAATATGGCATATTTTATAGATGGTTTAAATTGCGATTAACTTTTTAATCTCTAATTAACTCGATTCAAAATTTTAATCGTTTGACAGCCCTAATACATAACAAATTAAATTGAAGAATACAGATGAAAAAAATAGAAAAAAATATGCAAAATAAATGTAAAAAATACTTAAATTATTTAGAATGATTTGTTAATTTTCAGTCGAAAAATTGTATATGTTCTTTTAATGAATTATTCATTTTCTCTGGATCGAATCAACTGAATAAACTAACAACTGAATTATGAACTGATCTACTGGATCTAATCAACATAAAAATCACATGGACACGATCGACAATGGACTATTGGGAAAATGAACAATCAAGGGGGATGGTTAAATTAAAAATAAAACAAAAAACCTTGTAATCACTACGCAATCTGAATGTCAAAAATTGTTATACGATATTTTCTGCGTCCTATGGTATATTGGGAGCGGGTCTCAATAAGCTTCGGCTTCTCCCGTCTGCCCTTTTCTTTTCGGGTTGAACTAATTGTAAACACATATAAATGCTGTATGTTGTTGGATTTGTCATGCCTGAAGGGAAAATAAAGAAAATAATTTGTAGCTATGTTTACAGTTTACTTTTTATGTACTGTACTTAAGTATTCCTCCAAATCTTTATGCATATTTGTTAACTGTTGGGCTGCCATTGACATTTGAAGCAAGAGGGCTTCTTGAAGTCCACTTGAAATGGATTGGACGCCTACTAGTGACAAACTCATTTCAATTCACAGCAGAATGACAATTGAACAACACATTATTGGAAGTCTAGTGTCGTCAATGCCACCGAAAGAGTTCAGTGTAAATTCAGGCACATTTGACAGCTTGTAACACACATTACAGCTACATTGCAGTAACTTTGGCACACTGGCAGCACATTTTTGGCTTTACAGTATATTTGAATTACATTCAGGCAAACAGAAATAACAGTGAAGTAACATTGTGCTATTCAAGTTAGTTTTGGGGATGATTGACCTCAATGTGTTCAACACAAAAATAAATAACGTCCGAAATATAGAAAATATAACTTAGCCGAGATGTATCATTTAGCAAGAATGTAAAAATCAACTTTCAATTAGACCTCCATTTTGACAAAAGCACTTTTTAGGATAATAAATTGCCATATTTCAGAATAGTCCTCAATCGATTGTTGTGCAGTTCTTTGTTGCACAATTAGACAAAGTATTTAGAAAAAAGTTGTACACATTGCATCCATTTTTTAAAGAAATCATTTGCCTGAATAAGATGATAATGTGTAAAATATACACATTTAAGAGATACACATACATTAAAAGCCATTCTTCTAAAATAGGGGTGCCCAAACTTTTATTAAACTGCTTCAAATTGTGAAAATATCGTTAAATATGAGGCACAAGAAGCTTGAGTCAGCCTACATTATCTTGCGCTTCTCAGCTTCAACACCAGATGGCGCTAGTCACTTTAACAGTGTCTCTCCATTTGCTCACATGTCAAAACCTGACATGTTGAAATTAGTATTGCACCGATACCATTTTTTTGGCTATACTGTACCTATAGACTTCATAATGTATTGACGGGTCAGATCGGTCATGCACTGCTCCTCCCATTCAAGTAGGAGGCCGCCCACATCAAGAGAAACTATTCACAAACACACGCACGCAGCGATCTAACGCCGGATTTCTGTTGGAAAAGTACAAAAGCTGTACCGCATACAAACAGGAAGGATTCAAGGTAATTATTATATTTTTCGTACCATACATGCATTTTGAAAGGTTGTTAAAAAATTAGCCGCTACTGCATTGGCATCATAGTATTTACGTAAAATAAATGCTAAATGCACATTTTTTTTTACTTTTAACCAAGAATCGAGACTGTTTTACATCCATTTTTATAAAGAATTCGGGGATTTAAGCATTTATTCACAAGAACGTTCACCAGAAAAGCTCTGTTTACATCAGGTGGCCGCTAGCTACATTCACTAACAGACTAGCATTGTACTTCGACATGTTTACGTAAAATAAATGCTAACTGCACGTTTTTTTCTTGCTTTTAACCAAGAATCGAGGCTGTTTTACGTTCATATCTATAAAGAATTCGGGGATTTAAGCATTTATTCACAAGAATTTTCACCAGAAAAGCTCTGTTTACATCAAGTGGCCGCTAGCTATATTCACTAACAGACTAGCGTTTTACTTAGACATGTTAACGTAAAATAAATGCTAACTGGAATTTTTTTTTTTTTGCTTTTAACCAAGAATCAAGACTGTTTTACGTCCATATATATATATAAAGAGTTTGGGGATTTATTCTCATTTATTCACAAGAATTTTCACCAGAAAAGCTCAGGTGGAGAGCGAGCTACATTCATTAACAGACTAGCATTGTACTTCGACATATTTCTGTAAAATAAATGCTAACTGCATGTTTTTTTTTTGTTTTTTTTTTGCTTTTAACCAAGAATCAAGATTGTTTTACGTCCATATCTATAAAGAATTTGGGGATTTAAGCATTTATTCACAAGAACTTTCACCAGAAAAGCTCTGTTTACATCAGGCGGCCGCTAGCTATATTCGCTAACAGACTAGCATTTTACTTCGACATGTTTACATAAAATGTATGCTAACTGCACGTTTTTTGCTGTTGCTTTTAACCAAGAATCGAGACTGTTTTACGTCCATATTTATAAAGAATTCGGGGATTTAAGCATTTATTCACAAGAATTTTCACCGGAAAAGCTCTGTTTACATCAGGCGGCCGCTAGCTACATTCACTAACAGACTAGCATTGTATTTGGACATATTAACGTATAATAAATGCTAACTGTACGTTGTTTTTTTTTTTCTGCTTGTAACCAAGAATCTAGACTGTGTTACATCCATATCTATAAAGAGTTCTGGGATTTAAGCATTTACTCACAAGAACTTTCAACAGAAAAAGCTCTTTGTGATTTCACTCAGTCAACTTTAACAGCCTCGCCAACAGAGCAGGCCCCCTATTTTTCGGCGCTGTGTCCCCTCAATACATTATGAAGTCTATGCTGTACCGATACATTTTTTTTTGCAGGAAAAGACCAATTCTTTTAATCCCAAATTACCGCAAATTTAATTGAATGTAAAGTAACTTCCGTTCATTCACTGCCGGCTTTCCCTCTTCAAATGGATTGGACAACGATAAGTGGTGAACTTGTTTCAATTTACAGTAGAAAGATGATTTAACGCTACACGTCTATCATCATTTTGGGAAAGGCGAGAAGAGTTTTTTTCTTTACAGTAACGTGTGTAGCTGGCGGCCATCTTGGTCAAGGCGACGAGCAGTTGGAAACTAGCGCTCGAAAACGACAAAGTGTGCAGCAACGGCACGTTATTTTTAATGTTCCACGATACCTAAGACGTCGTTTTAGCGTTGTATCGGTACGGATACTGTATCGGTACAACAATATTAGTGCGTTACGATACGACAACATATAGTGTCATGTGGAGGGATTTCAAGTTGGCCCTTGTATCCTTCAATTTTTCCGAGAAAAAAAGTTTGGACACCCCTCTTCAAAAATGTTCTCGTACATCACTTCATTCCAGGATTATTCATTCTAAGTAGTCATTGGTTTCTTTATGTTATCTGCTCTTCTTCTACATGCGACAACCATTTTGGTATTTTTTTTAATCACTGCAAAAACTTTATACAGCAGCTTCAGATTCTCCCGAAACATCAGTATTTCTGAAACAAAGTTAACGCCAGTATCTACAGTTCCTCTTAAGTCAGCAGGGTAACACAAACCACTAAAAGGCACTTAAATGATTTCAAAAGATCATATTGTCAAGACGCGAACGACAGGCACATAGTTAACCAACATGAAGATTTGGGTTGTAACAGGGCAGGTGAACAAAATCATGCTTACTTAATGTGCTACAAGTGCTGGAGATCAAATACACAATAGTCATACATGGCTAAAAACAAGCAATCTTATACATTACTGCGTAAGTGTTCAGAGAAACCAGAACAATAGTGACTTAATGCCTAGATACAAAAAAATAAAAACAAAATATGATTTGATTAACAGAAGAAATTCCAGTGTTTTGTTTTCTTTGAAATTCAAGCTCATTTTAACTGGGATGGCTGATAATTAATGACCGTGTTTCAGTGCCAAAGTGTTAAATGATGAAATAATATTAAAGCAGTTAGAAAAGTAGGAAGATTAATGTGTTGTCTTAGTTTGAATGTTTTAAGTGGTCAACTGTTTATCAATAGTTGCGATTCCATTAACCCTTGTAATTCGCAAAGCAGAAATTTCGATGTGAAAATCTGGTAATGGTAGTGTGTGAATTTAAAAGAAACGCAAATATAGTTTTCATCAGGTTTTTCAGACATTTCAATTTATATAATGTATATACATAATGTATAAATACATATATACATATACAGTGGTATGAAAAAGTATCTGAACCTTTTAGAATTTCTCACATTTCTCCATAAAATCACCATCAAATGTAATCTGATTTTTGTCAAAATCACACTGATGAAAAAACTGTTTTACCTAAAACGACCCAAACATTTATAGGTTTTCAGATTTCAATGAGGATAGTATGCAAACAATGACAGAAAGGGGAAAATAAGCAAGTGAACCATCACATTTAATATTTTGTAGGGTTGTTCCGATCATGTTTTTTTGTTCCCGATCTGATCCCGATCGTTTTAGTTTGAGTATCTGCAGTTCCCGATATTTCCCGATCCGATTGCTTTTTTTTTTTGCTCCCGATTCAATTCCAATCATTCCCGATAATTTTTCCCGATCATATACATTTTGGCAATGCATTAAGAAAAAAATGAATAAAACTCGGACGAATATATACACTCAACATACAGTACATAAGTACTGTATTTGTTTATTATGACAATAAATCCTCAAGATGGCATTTACATTATTAACATTCTTTCTGTGAGAGGGATCAACGGATAGAAAGACTTGTAATTCTTAAAGGACAAATGGACTTTGTATATTGTGACTAAATATTGCCATCTAGTGTATTTGTTGAGCTTTCAGTAAATGATACTGTAGCCATGCCCAAATGCATGATGGGAAGTGAAACCATGACTGTGCGTAGTGCTACCAATTGACATATCTTCTCTGCGTTGGGAAATAACATCAGCTGTTAAGAAAAAGATCAGTTACTACCTTGCTTCCCCACATTACTTCTCACGATATTTCAAATCGTAGGGAGAGGGATTGTAAGGCTTTAGTCAATTAAAATAATACTCCAAAGGCTTCCAAAATTCACTCTACTTATTTTACGCTGCCTTTTAGCTCTCTATAAAGGTAAAACGGCGCCATTACAGATTGAGCGCGACAATGCGTGAGTGGGTCGTGCAGCGCATGCATTAATTGTGTTAAATCTTTTAACGTGATACATTTTTTAAAAAATTAATTACCGCCATTATCGGGATAAATTTGATAACCCTACCTTAAGCCAAAACTAAAGACTCTGGATGAGTGTAACATATTATGTCTGTAACATTAAATACAATTAGAAAACGATTTAATTAAAAAATATATATATACTAAAAAAAGGCATGTCCGATATTTTTTTGCCGATTCCGATACTTTGAAAATGACGTCATCGGACACGATCGATCGGGATGCCGATGGATCGTGACATCTCTAATATTTTGTGGCACCCGCTTTGGCAGCAATAACTTCAACCAGATGCTTCCTGTAGCTTTAAATCAGTCTGGTACATCAATCAGGACTCATCTTGGCCCATTCTTCTCTACAAAACTGCTGTAGTTCAGTCAGATTCCTGGGATGTCTGGCATGAATCACTGTCTTTAGGTCATGCCACAGCATCTCAATGGGGTTAAAGTCTGGACTTTGACTAAGCCACTCCAAAAAGTGTATTTTGTTCTTCTGAAACCATTCTGAAGTTGATTTGGATCATTGTCCTGTTGCACCATCCATCCTCTTTTTAACTTCAACTGACTGACAGGTGGCCTCAGGTTTTCCTGCAAAACATCATGATAAAACTTTTGAATGTTTTCTTCCATTAAGGATTGAAGTTGTCCAGGCCCTGAGGCAGCAATACAGCCCCAAATCATGATGCTCCCTCCACCATGCTTCACGTTGGGGATTAGGTGTTGATGTTGGTGAGCTGTTCCATTTTTTTCTCCACACATGACGTTGTGTGTTACTCAGAACTAATTCAACTCTGGTTTCATCAGTCCACAAATCATTTTGCCAAAACGCCTGTGAAGAGTCCAAGTGCCTTTTTGCGAACATTAAACAAGCAGCAATGTTTTTTTAGACAGCAGTGGCTTTCTCCGTGGAGTCCTCCCATGAACACCATTCTTGGCCATAGCTTTACATATAGTCGATGTGTACACAGAGATTTTGGAGTGTACCAGTGATTTCTGTAAGTCTTTAGCAGACACTTTAGGGTTCTTTTTACCTGTCTGTGCATTCTGCGCTGAACTCTTGGCATCATCTTTGGTGGACAGCCACTCCTTGGGAGAGATGCAACAGTGCTAAACTCTCTATATTTGTAGACAACTTCTCTGACTGTCGATTGATAAACATCCAGACTTTTAGAGATGGCTTTGTGTCCCTTCTCAATTTTATACAAATCAACAATCCTCGATCACAGGTCTTCAGACAGCCAGGTGTTTTATAGTTGGTAGGGCAGCTCATCAGTGATTGGGCCCACACCTGACTTAAATTTTTTGGTAAAAAATTGGTTACAATTGCTCTTTAAATACCCTTAGGCACAGGGTGCACTTACTTATTTTTTCCCCTTCTGTCATTGTTTGCATGCTATCGTCATTGAAATATTAAAACCTATAAATGTTTGGGTGGTTTTAGTTAAAGCAGACACTGTTTTTACATCTGTGTGATTTTGACGAACATCAGATCACATTTGATGGTGATTTAATGCAGAAATGTGAGAAATTCTAAAAGGTTCAGATACTTTTTCATACCACTGTATACATATACAGTACAGGCCAAAAGTTTGGACACACTTCATTCAATGCAACACAAATGAAGGTCCCAACCCCATTGATAAAACAATTAATTCCACTAATCAACCCTGAAAAGGCAGTGCCGATCGCATCATTTTTCAGAGGATCGGAATCCGGTGCAAAGGATTGGGTTTTTAATGTAAAAATTTATTTATGTTTTTCTGCTTCATGCTCGTACAGCGCCACAGCTTATCACCTTCCCTCCTGCGGCCAAATTGTCCAGCTTGTGTTTGGTACTTAAAGTTAATGATAATTGACAGGTTTGCAGCTTTGATCTTGCCAGAGAAGATTGGTAGCTCTATGATCAAAGGCACGCATGTGTCAATCATCTTAAAACCTGCATAAGTGTGCTGTGGCAACTCATTGTGTAAGTTAAGAGAGCAGCGTGAGCGGATTTGAGTGGACTCATTTAATGAAGCATTTAATAAGGACAAGCATTTTTCTACGTTGTTGTTTAAAAATAATTCACATTATGAAGGTGGCACGGTGGGACAGTAACAGGTATGTCTTCTCAGGGTTGATTAGTGGAATCTGTGAAGTCAAAAATCATTTTAGGTGACTCTCTCTTGAAGCTCGTTAAGACAGTGGTTCTTAACCTTGCTAAAGCTACCGAACCCTACAAGTTTCACATGTGGATTCACCGAACCCTTCGGAATTAGAAAATAAAGCATTTCTTTTTCGAATTCAAAACCAATATATCTAAGTTAGTAAGCTAATTATTTAGCAAATCCCCTTTCAAAATTCTTATTTTGACAGCATGTTTTATAAACAGGTCCAAGTTTGAGACCACTCCGCCCATTGGTCTGTTGTATTTCCCCATATCAAGTGCGAGTCAACCTTCCACTGAGCAAACCAGTTCCTCCCCCAATTAGTTTGAGGTACTGGTCCACGATATTTATTGGTCCGATAATTATCGATCTGATAATAGGAATTATGACATCATCCCGATAAATCCAATAACATTATGAATAGGACCGATAATATGTACTGTGCTGGCTTTACAGTTTACACACTAGTATGGGAAATCAGTTGACCATTTGCGGGGCATTACTGCCACCTGCTGGTCAAAATAATTTTCTGCTTCTATTTTTTGTTACAGTAGTTTGGTTCATTCACTTACACATTGCGGTGTCTAGCTGGTTAATTCACTTACACCTTGCGGTGTCTAGCGTCAGCATTGACAATCGTGAATGCTTTCTGTTACTTTTCCGCCTCGGAAATATATGTCTGTAAGTATTTTATGTTTACGATAACATATGGATGTGCAACATATGTTTACTTCTGTGGTGAAGGGTCATATGTACAGAACTTAATGAGTTGTAGTGTTATAGAAGCCAGCCATTGCTTTAGTCGCTCAAGCTAGTGTGCTATGCTATGCATAAAACAGTTGTGTGTATAAGTGTATTGTGCAGTTTGTTGTATATTGAGTATTGAATGTGTGTATTTTTCTGTTGTACTTTCACAATATGAAGACGAGTGCCTTCCCATAAAAGCAAAAAAAGACAAAGCCTTGTGGTTTATGGGAAGTGCATTAATTTTTAGCTCACTGTTGGGGAGTGCATAAGTGAAACGCACTGTTTTGTTCATGTCATTATGAAAAATCTGGTGAGATCAAAGGCAAATCTATGTTGAATCCACCACTAGTTTTTTTTTTTTTTTTAAACTCTCCAGGTGTTCAAAACTCAGGTTATACATTTAAAAAATTATATATTTATTATCAGCTATCGATATCGGTATCGGCTTTGAGGAGCAGGAAGTTACTGATATTGGTTTCAAAAAATGGATATCGTGCACCCCTAGTTTGAGGACTAGGATTTAAAGGAAATGGATTACAGCTTTAAATTGGGAGCAAACCAGTCCAAAACCTCGTCTAAAAAGCCACTTTGCCTGAATTTAATCAGCGTACGAAAATAGGGCTCTGCGCTTCTTTACCTTCGCCAAAACCCTCACTTACTCGAACCCAGGTTAAGAACCAGTGCATTAAGGGAATAGCAAGAGTGTGCAATAAAGTAATCAGAGCAAATGTAATAGAATATTATACATGGTTTTAGCAGTTTCACTTTTTTTTTTTTGCTAACTACTAGGGCTGTCAAATGATTAAAATTTGTAATCGAGTTAATCACAGCTTAAAAATTAATTAATCGTAATTAATCGCAATTCAAACTATCTCTAAAATATGCCATATTTTTCTGTAAATTATTGTTGGAATGGAAAGAAAAGACGGATAAATACATTCAACATACTGTACATAAGTACTGTGTTTGTTTATTATAACAATAAATCCACAAGACGGCATTAACATTAACATTCTTTCTGTGAAAGGGATCCACGGATAGACTTTTAATTCATAAAAGATAAATGTGAGTACAACTTATAGTAATTTTGATAGTTTGTATATTGTGACTAAATATTGCCATCTAGTGTATTTTTTTAGCTAAACTTAATGTAATAGCATATTATTTTGCATAGCCATTTTGATTGGGAATGCCAGATCTCTTTGCATCGAGCACTTTTCTTTTTGTGAACATTATTTATTTTTGAGAGATAGGAATATTATTTTTGTTGTTCTTTCACTAAATGATACTATAGCGATTTAAATGTTCTTAACTGCCCAAATGCATGATGGGAATTTGAGCAACCATGAGTCACAGTGGTTGCTGCAAAGGATATATCTTCTCTGTGTTGAGTACAAGTCATGGTGTTAAGTAAATGATCATCCCTGGTCATGCTTCCTCATGTTGCTTGCCACAATAGTTATAACAAATGTAGAAGAGATGCAACTGAGTAACCCTTTAAATAATGCGGCTACAATAAATGTCTGCGTTACCAATTCATCCTGCTAGGATAATGGTAGTGCTATGGACCCCATTGGACCGGTGAATCATGTTAGCTAGGGTGACCAAACGTCCTCTTTTGCCCGGACAAGTCCTAATTTCACGTAGAATCCTCGTCGTCTGGGCGGGTTTTATGATTTTTCACGGGACCAATTTGAAGAGAATCCCTCCAGCTGCTGGGTGGCAGCAGTTGACATGATTCCTACTAGAAGGGAGGGAAGGAGTAGTTCTTTTTCATTGGCAGTTTACCCCATCATGAAGCATTACCGCCATCTACTGGGTTGATGTTTTGGCCACAACGCCTGCCCAGTTGTTAATTTTTTTTTACGATAAATACGTATATAATGGCAACTGTTGACTTCTGTCGGAGCTTTGACTGTAAAATCCCGTTTGGTGTCGCATCGTTACGCTGCCGATGATTATAAACTATTATAGCAAAGTTTGATTTTTGCCTCAGCTAACTATCAGTAAGCTAAACCACGCTATGCATTAAGGGAAACGTAGTTTTGAACTGCTACGTTTGGAAACATGCTGGTTGAATAGTTTGTCAGTTTACTTCGGTTATTGTTTGTGTGCAATCTAGAACATTGAATGAGAATATCAATTGAATGGGAATAAGAATTTGTCAAGGAAAATTGTCGCTATAGTAATTTATACAAATGTTTAGTTGACACATAGCCTACTGTGTGTATGTGTATTGTATTGACTAGACTACATTTCAATGGGTCTGCATTATTTTTATTTTATTTTTTTTTCCAAAATGCATTTTTCAATCCAGAGTGAGGGGGCACACTTTAAATATATTAAAGTGATAAAGGCATCTTGAGTGAACTTCGAGTAAAATTCAAGTATCTTAAGGCCGGGCTGAGTGTCCTCTTTTTTGGAAATCAAAATATGGTCACCCTAATGTTGGCTCACTGTCGTCAGATGGCTCGGTTCCTTCTCTTACCTCCTGAGGAAGACGGCGGCCAACATATAAACACCGAGAGGTGTTAGACTGCTTTTTGTGAACACTTTTATTAACAAAACAAAAGCATGTGGGGAAGCAGCACTTGGGCCTGCCGCTAACTGCGCATTTTCTCTACTCTCTCGCTCCCTCTCTCGCTCGACCACTTTCTTCCTCACTGCTCAATCTGACAATGCCGGTCACATTGAAAATAACAGCGGTCCCCTTGGCGGGTGCCGGTAACACCTGCGTCCACTCCACTTGCTTGTCTCTGCCCTTAGCTCTCAATATACTTCAAATGGCGCCATTGTAGTCTGTTCGCGGCAATGGTTGAGTTGGTCGTTCTGCGCATGCGTTAATTGCGTTAAATATTTTAACGTGATTAATTCAAAAATTTATTTACCGCCCGTTAACGCGTTAATTTTGACAGCCCTACTAACTACATAATTCCACACGTGTTTATTCATAGTTTTATTACCTTCAGTGAGAATTTACAATGTCAATAGTCATGAAAATGAAGAAAACACACAAATGAGAAGGTGTGTCCAAACTTTTGGCCTGTACTGTACTAAATATACTGTATAATACAGTACATACACTGCTTAAAAAAAAATAAAGGGAACACTAACGTAACACATTTTATTATTTATACAAGTGTGTTTGTAAAACTGAATTTTCATTTGTTTTGCAACTATATTTTCTGCTGCACAACTGAATTGCAAAACAAACAAAAAAACGGATTTGTATTTTTTTTTTTTTTTTACTTGGTTTGAACCACTGCTGCACTAAGTACTACCTGTTATATGACGATTATGTTGGGATAGTTTTGTTCAAGTTAAAAAAAAAAAAATAATAATTTGGATGTGGCTCCTACACCCCTCCTCATACATTGCTGAGGTATCGGATAGGGACTTGGTATTGGTAGATCCTCAAAATCATGTGACTCGGGTGCAAAAATGTGTGATGGTGAAATCTCTATGTTAGTGGGAAAGTTTATGTACAAATTTCTTCGATTCATCCATTGGCTTGAATCTACAACTTCTTTAATTTGTTAAGAAAGAGTTTTAAATGTGAAGATGACTTCCAGCGACACAACACTCATCTCATAATAAGGCATCGGCACAATCGACTTCTAAGACACAAGGAGTGTAAAGCACTACAGTAATAGATTTCTATTATTATTGCTTGTGATTTAAAAAAAAAAAAAAGCAGCGGTATGCTACCTTCGTTTGTGATTTCCCCCAGATTCTTTGGAATCAACATATTTAGCATCTACCCTAAGATAAAAGTTTTCTTTCATATATAAAAATTCTAAATGTAGCTCATTGTCATCAAACTTTGATTAAAACAGAGTTTAAAATCAGTCCGAGGCTGAGGAGAACTTGAAAAGACACATATTATAATATATAAAAAAAAAAGAGAAAGCCGAAGACGTGTAAACGGAGAAAAACAAAAACAAAACGGCAGCTCAGAACGCAGCCGCATGGACGTGATCATCCAGTGTGGGGCGCTAACAGCCCTGCTCGTGCTCATCCATGCTTACGCTGCTCTTCCGACTGCTGTCCTTGGAGGCGTCCGGCGAAACGGAGGAGAGCAAAGGGTCCCCGCCTCGCACGGGCGACACGTTGTCTTCCATGAGGATGTCGTTGAGTTTGGAGGCCGGCCTGCCGTGAACGTAGTGACCGTCGGAGAAATCGTGGTGACCTTCGTTTCGCTCCGCCACGCCGGGGTTCTCCGGGGTGCAGGCGCGGTGGTGCTGCTGATGCGTGCGGGGGTGGAGTGCGTACAGGTCCTGGTGACAGTCCTCCAAAGGGGGCTCCTGTTTAATCCTACGGCCCGCCAGGTCAGCCGAGCAGAGGGCCGACGACGTGACGGCCAAGCCGTGAGCGCGGGCCTGCATTTCCAACTCCTACGGACAACATACAGACAAAGTGTTGACCGAGAAAGAATGGGTGGGTTGTCATGATTTTCACTCTTTCATGAATATCTTCCCATCTAGTGTTGTTCTTGGCATCCCTTTTAATTTTCGTCTTAGTCGTTTGGACGTTAATACTTATTAGTAGAGATGTGACCCGATCGATCGGCATCACGTCATTTTCAAAGTATCGGAATCGGCAAAAAAATATCGGACATGCCTTTTTTTAATATATATATTTTTTCATTAAATCGTTTTCTAATTGTATTTAACGTGACAGACATAATATGTTACACTCATCCAGAGTCTTTAGTTTAGGATTAAGGTGGGGTTATTAAATTTATCCCAATAACGGCGGTAATTAATTATTGCATGCGCTGCACGACCCACTCACGCATTGTCGCGCTCAATCTGTAATGGCGCCGTTTTACCTATATAGAGAGCTAATAGGTAGTGTAAAATGAGTAGAGTGAATTTTGTCAGCCTTTGGAGCCTTTTTTTAATTGGCTAAAGCCTTACAATCCCTCTCCCTACGATTAGAAATATCATGGGAAGCAATGTAGGGAGCAAGATAGCAACTGATCTTTTTCTTAACACCTTATGTTATTTCCCAACGCAGAGAAGATATATCAATTGGTAGCACTACGCACAGTCATGGTTCCACTTCCCATCATGCATTTGAGCATGGCTACAGTATCATTTACTGAAAGCTCAGCAAATACGCTAGATGGCAATATTTAGTCACAACATACAAAGTCACAAGTCTTTCTATCCGTGGATCCCTCTCACAGAAAGAATGTTAATAATGTAAATGCCATCTTGAGGATTTATTGTCATAATAAACAAATACAGTACTTATGTATGTTGAATGTATATATTCGTCCGAGTTTTATTCATTTTTTTCTTAATGCATTGCCAAAATGTATATGATCGGGAAAAATTATCGTAATGATTGGAACTGAATCGGGAGCAAAAAAAAAAAGCAATCGGATCGGGAAATATCGGGATCGCCAGATACTCAAACTAAAACGATCGGGAGCAAAAAAACATAATGGGAATAACCCTACGTATTAGACTTAGTCATCTCAAAATGTGCTCATATTCGTCTAGTTTTTAATGACGAAAACTCAAGACTAATTTCATGTAGTTTTAGTCGACGTTTACTAAAAAAAATTTCGTCTGTAAAATTAAAAAACTACTCCAAAAATAAATAAAGAACAGTTTCCAATTATTTTTAAATTAACACTGACAGACATGCACATACAGTGTATCACAAAAGTGAGTACACCCCACGCATTTCTGCAGATATTTCAGTATATCTTTTCATGGGTCAACACTGACAAAATGACACTTTGACACAATGAAAAGTAGTCTGTCTGCAGCTTATATAATAGAGTTCATTTCTTTTCCCTTCAAAATAACTCAAAATATAGCCATTAATATCTAAACCCCTGGCAACAAAAGTGAGTACACCCCTTAGAAACTACATCCCTAAATGTCAAAATTGAGTACTGCTTGTCATTTTCCCAAGAAAATGAAAATGTCTGGGAGTGAATGAGTTAATAGACAACAAGGCAAGGCAAGGCAAATTTATTTATATAGCACAATTCAACACAATTTCTGGTTATATTTTTTAGGTGGTAATAAGCGAATTTGGTGACGGACTTTAGATGGCTATCAAATTTGAGGTCTGAATCAATAATTACGCCAAGGTTTCTGACTTGATTTGTAGCTGTAAGTGACATTGTGCTAAGTTGCCTGCTTATATTTGACCTTTCCTTTTTTGGCCCAAAACTGATCACCTCTGTCTTCTCCAAATTCTGGCACATCCATTCATTGATTTGATGAATGCATTTACTCAGGGAGACTAAGGGACTATAATCATGTGGGGACACAGAAATGTACAGTTGTGTGTCATCTGCATAGGCGTGATAGGAGATGTCATACTGTTCCTTTATCTGAGCTAACGGAAGCATATAGATGTTAAATAAGAGTGACAACAGGGTCACTACTAGAGAATGTGAATAGAACTGTAGCTTTGCCCTCAACCTTTTTAAATGGCATCAATTTCATAACTAAAAACCTATTGAGTAGCTCATGAAAACAATGCTGACGACCTTAATATTTTGAAATCGACTTTAAAGTGATCCTCGATCTTTAGGACAAGTAATTATTAAAAGATAAATATTAGTATGAGGTATAATAATTTGATATTAAAACTAGGGCTGTCAAAATTATCGCGTTAACGCGCGGTAATTAATTTTTTAAATTAATCACGTTAAAATATTTGACGCAATTAACGCACATGTCTCGCTCAGACAGTATTCTGCCTTTTGGTAAGTTTTACAGCAAGGCTTTTTGTGCTGTCTAACAGCGAACTCTTGTGGTCACTTTGCGACATGGTTAATTGCTTTCTTGCCAGTTCAATATGGCTGCACGATGTCTCGGGCTGACGCCTACGTTGTAATTTTGTGCTTATATGATCCTTGGACAAGATTTGTCCGTGAGTATGGTTGTTGTAAAGAATGTACATATTATGTTAGTAAGCGAAATGTTATATTTTTTGTATGAGACGCTTTTTGTTTATGTTTAGTAAACCTGTATGTAGCATGCTAAGCTAACGTTGTTGCTAATGCAACGTTTGTGTACTTTTTTTTGTAGTTTCACTACGGTCTTAAGAGGACAGTGGTTTGAGGCCATTTTATTAATAAACCAGATGAAAAAGGAAGAAGTCTGATTATTAAGGCGTCGTTCACTAGCTGTCTAGCTTTGGAAAAAGTAAACGCTTCGGAGTGAGGACAGCATAGACAGATTTAAATGACAGTAGAGTGAAATGCCCACTACAGTCCTTATGTACCTTATGTTGAATGTATATATCCATCTTGTGTCTTATCTTTCCATTCCAACAAATTATTTTACAGAATATATATATAATTTACAGAAAAATATGGCATATTTTATAGATGGTTTGAATTGCGATTAATTGCGATTAATCACGATTAATAAATTTTTAAGCTGTAATTAACTCGATTAAAAATTTTAATCGTTTGACAGCCCTAATTAAAACCCCTCTTAATGTTTTCGTTTTAATAGAATTTGTAAAATTATTTTAAGTGATAGGTCGCCATTCTTGTTACGTTACAGTGCGTGACGTCACCGGGCCGAACTTCCAGCGTGTCACTCTTAGCTACCCCAACATGTCGTCGGTTCTGCCCATCCAATTTGAACCAGATCGGAAAAGTGAAGAGGAGGACAGCACTGTCGGTCGTTCACAAGACGAGCAGCAAAGGCAAAATGAGAACAGCAAATACAGTACCTTATAAGAGAAGAATTGGGCAAAACTGGTGTTGTACTCGCTGCAAGTGCGTCTCAATGATAACGGAGCGAAAGAGTGTATGCTGTTGAGAACTCCGGTTTTAGTTGGCAGGTCTTCAAGGTAAGATATTGCGTTTTCAAACTTATCCTAGTATAATTATGTAGATTGTTAGTGTCCAAAGCTGTCGTATGCTTTACATACAGTACAAGCCAACAGTTTGACGGGAACAAATCCTGGAATCGAGTGTAATCCATGTCTTGTACATTGTAACACGTGGTAGGTAGGATATGTGCATAAAAGTACCAAAAAGGGGAGAAGCTTCCACTTATGCACATTTATTCACACAAAAAAATTATATTTTCACCTCGACCACTCGTCACCCGGGAGCTCAGCGGTACGCACACACGCGTTCCCAGACGAACTCCAACATAAAATAGGGTGAACAAACGTCCTCTTTTGCCCGGACAAGTCCTACTTTCAAGTAGTATCCTCGTCGTCTGGGCGTGTTTTATAAATTCATAAAAATGTCCGGTTTTTATGATTTTTCACGGGACCAATTTGAAGAGAATCCCTCCGGCCGCTGGGTGGCAGCAGTTGACATGGCTCCTACTAGAAGGGAGGGAAGGAGTAGTTCTTCTTGTTTTTGTTGGCAGTTTACCCCTATCATGAGGCATTACCGCCATCTACTGGGTTGACAATTTGGCCACAACGCCTGCCCAGTTGTTAAGTTTTTAACGATAAATACGTAAATAATGGCAAATGTTGACTTCTGTCCGGGGCTTTGACTGTAAAATCCTATTTGGTGTCGCATCGTTGCGCTGTCGATGATTGTAAAATTTTCTAGCAAAGTTTGATTTTTGCCTCAGCTAGCTATCAGTAAGCTAAACCATGCTAGGCATTATGGGAAATGTAGTTTTGAACTGCTACGTTTGGAAACATGCTGGTTGAATAGTTTGTCAGTTTACTTCGGTTATTGTTTGTGTGCAATCTAGAACATTGAACGAGAATATCAATTGAATGGGAATAACAATTAGTCAAGGACAATTGTCATTTCCATGGGTCTGCATTCAATGTATATATATATTTTTTCAAACTGGATTTTTCCATCCAGAGTGAGGGGGCACACTTTAAATATATTAAATTGATATAGACATCTTTGAGTGAACTTCGAGTAAAATTCAAGTATCTTGAGTGTCCTCTTTTTTGGAAACCAAAATATGGTCACTCTAACATAAAAGTAAGGTCCATGTCAGAGACACTGTCGTCACTGTAGCGTGCCATAGTGCTTGAATTATTTGGTATGATTTGGGGAAAACTCCCATGAAGAATAGTCAACAAAAAAGATAGCAATAGTAATCCAAATCCGCGTTTTTTTTCACTCACTCGAAGATCCAGGAATTAGACCGATCTCATGGCAATGTTGTAACCGCGATCAGGCCGTGGAATCCACAAAATAGACTGATCCGAAAAGCCGCAGTGGGACCGACGAATTCAGAAACTAGACAGATCCGAAACCAATATTGCAGCCGTGGTGGGACCGTCAGATCCGGAAATTAGACGGATCCCTTACTTGACTGAGATCCGGGAAAAATGTTCGGGCGCCAGTTGTAACGTGTGGTAGGAAGGATACGAGCATACAGGGTCCAAAAAGGGGAGAAGCTTCCACTTATGTACATTTATTCACACACAAAACAAAAATATCATAATTCCACCTTGACCACTCACGTCACTCCACTTGTTACCATTTGACTGGAAATTGCATCCAAAAGCAGCACATCGTGGCATTTCACTAAGCGAGTTTAGGCAGCAATACGCAATTGTTGTACACGCTACACATTTGGAAACATCCCACTTACGTCATCACTGCGATCCCGCAAAACATGGCGCCAACTATCGGTCAAAACATGTACTAAATATGATAAAATATTGCCATTGATTCAACATTTTATGTGTTTCTAACAACATATTTTAGTACAAGAGAACAATTGTGGTTTATTAAAGCCTACATGTATTTAAGGTAGAGGATAACTTTAAAAAATTTGGGCCGCCGAAATGGTCCAACAACAACAACAACAACAAAATCACGCAATTGTTGCATTTTTTCCCTACAAGGCCTGCATTTCCTCAATAGATGACGCACTGACCAATGGTGGCCCTTTGTTAGAGATGTCCCAATCTGATATTTGGATCTGATCAGATGCCGATACGGGCAAAAAAAATGCCCATCGGTATCAGATCGGCCGACACGGAAAAATTCCGATCCAGACTTCCGATCCAGTTTTTTAAAAAGTCCGGTCCGGGTTTTCCAGCGCACTGCTTTACATAATCCATTGCACTTCTTGCTTCGGTTTCTCTAAAATCCGGTCCGCATTTTACGGCACACCTTCAACACACTACATTACCGTCTCCCAATTTACCGAGAGACTTTATTGGTAAAAATGTCAGCTGTGTGGGATCATTTTACCTTAAAGGACGACAAAGACGAAGAGGCAGAGTGAAACATATGCTGCAATAAAGTCAAGCGTGGTGGTAAAGCTGTAAGAAGTTTTAATACAACCAGCCTAATCAAGCATTTAGCGAAATACCACCACATACAATATAAGGAGTATGTTAAGAAAACCGAAGACAAAAAGAAAGGTCCTACGCAACTAACACTGGCACAAACCTTTGCTATGCGTGACAAACTGGCACTCGACAGACCCAAAGCCCAGGGAATAACAAGAGTCATTGCCGAAGAATTCATTCTGGATGAGGAGCCATTATCTCTCGTGAGTAAAGACACACCATCCAACACTTAGAACCACGGTACAACACGCCCAGCCGTCATTACATCCTTGAGTGATTCGGCCGTGGAAGATTCGAGAACGATTCACAAACATCCAAATTCCGATTACTGAAATATGTCGAGTAAAGTGGAACTAATACACAGCGCGGTCTTCGGGACGCAATGAGAAACTGACCGCATTGCGTCCCAAGAGTAAACATCATGCTTGTCATAGACCCGGGTAATAGCAATGCTCAACTCACGGCTTTAGCTCAACTCATGCCGCTGGATAAAAAACACAAGAATACCTGACTGCTGCTGACAGCCGCTACAATTTACGTCAATATCGTTTTACTGTAGATAATATCATATGTATATAGAACTAGATGCAAAATGACAGACTCGACGGCGTTAGCGACATTGAAGTATGGAAAACCAGATGCGTTAGTAAACGGCCGCCATCTTAAAGCAGAAGACTTCCCTAGTAGGCTGTTGTGAACCTTCCAAGCGAACCTAATTAACTTTTTAGCTAAAATACTCCTAAATCGGCAAAATCTTGACTTGAATCTATCTTCAAAACAGTTTTCAAACTTTCACATGTCGAAAGTAGACAGAAGGGAAATTATGGAATAACGGGAGCAATTTTAACAACTTTAACAGTTGATTCGCAAAATTAAATGAATTGAATGTAGTTTAAAGCTGCTGATACAGAATGTGGACTTGAGTATTTTATTTACCGTTTTAAAATGTTAACTTGATACTGAAATAGTCGTTCATTTAAACCTGACAGGCTTTTTATACAATTATTGTACCTAATGCACGAAACATTAAAAGCATCTAATAGCTTGGTGGGTTTGTGGGATTTTCCACTGAGGTTGTTTGTGTGTTTTGCTTTTTTTAAGACAGTTTACAATATTATTTGCACGTTTTACTGACTGACTACGCCATTTCTGTTTTTTATTTATAATGTTTTGTGTTTGTCACTGAATAAACAGGTCAGTTTCTTGTTACCAACCATTGTGTGTTATTCCATCTCACCTAATTCAGCTGGCTAGTTGTTATCAAGAGTACTAAAACCCTTTTCAACATGAGTCTGACAACTACAGTGCCTTGCAAAAGTATTCGGCCCCCTTGAACCTTGCAACCTTTCGCCACATTTCAGGCTTCAAACATAAAGATATAAAATTTTAATTTTTTGTCAAGAATCAACAACAAGTGGGACACAATCGTGAAGTGGAACAAAATTTATTGGATAATTTCAACTTTTTTAACAAATAAAAAACTGAAAAGTGGTGCGTGCAATATTATTCGGCCCCCTTGCGTTAATACTTTGTAGCGCCACCTTTTGCTCCAATTACAGCTGCAAGTCGCTTGGGGTATGTTTCTATCAGTTTTGCACATCGAGAGACTGACATTCTTGCCCATTCTTCCTTGCAAAACAGCTCGAGCTCAGTGAGGTTGGATGGAGAGTGTTTGTGAACAGCAGTCTTCAGCTCTTTCCACAGATTCTCGATTGGATTCAGGTCTGGACTTTGACTTGGCCATTCTAACACCTGGATACGTTTATTTTTGAACCATTCCATTGTAGATTTGGCTTTATGTTTTGGATCATTGTCCTGTTGGAAGATAAATCTCCGTCCCAGTCTCAGGTCTTGTGCCGATACCAACAGGTTTTCTTCCAGAATGTTCCTGTATTTGGCTGCATCCATCCTCCCGTCAATTTTAACCATCTTCCCTGTCCCTGCTGAAGAAAAGCAGGCCCAAACCATGATGCTGCCACCACCATGTTGTGGTTGCGGTGTGTCTCCCAGGTGGCTTGTGGCAAACTTTAAACGAGACTTTTTATGGATATCTTTGAGAAATGGCTTTCTTCTTGCCACTCTTCCATAAAGGCCAGATTTGTGCAGTGTTCGACTAATTGTTGTCCAATGGACAGACTCTCCCACCTCAGCTGTAGATCTCTGCAGTTCATCCAGAGTGATCATGGGCCTCTTGGCTGCATCTCTGATCAGTTTTCTCCTTGTTTGAGAAGAAAGTTTGGAAGGACGGCCGGGTCTTGGTAGATTTGCAGTGGTCTGATGCTCCTTCCATTTCAATACGATGGCTTGCACAGTGCTCCTTGAGATGTTTAAAGCTTGGGAAATCTTTTTGTATCCAAATCCGGCTTTAAACTTCTCCACAACAGTATCTCGGACATGCCTGGTGTGTTCCTTGGTTTTCACAATGCTCTCTGCACTTTAAACAGAACCCTGAGACTATCACAGAGCAGGTGCATTTATACGGAGACTTGATTACACACAGGTGGATTCTATTTATCATCATCGGTCATTTAGGACAACACTGGATCATTCAGAGATCCTCACTGAACTTCTGGAGTGAGTTTGCTGCACTGAAAGTAAAGGGGCCGAATAATATTGCACGCCCCACTTTTCAGTTTTCTATTTGTTAAAAAAGTTTAAATTATCCAATAAATGTTGTTCCACTTCACGATTGTGTCCCACTTGTTGTTGATTCTTGACAAAAAAATTAAATTTCATATCTTTATGTTTGAAGCCTGAAATGTGGCGAAAGGTTGCAAGATTCAAGGGGGGGCGAATACTTTTGCAAGGCACTAGTAAGGAGGCTAAATAACTTTAAACTTTAATACATGCTCAGATAGGCCGGTATCGGTATCGGCTAGTATCGGTATCGGATCGGAAGTGCAAAACTATCGGTATCGGATCGGAAGTGCAAAAACCTGGATCGGGACATCCCTACTCTTTGTGCGAGTGAAGTCTGGCAAGCCGCACCCGTATGACAACCAACCCAGTTCCTATTATATGCATATCACTGCACGGTCAGAAAGCAATGTATAGAGTGATGAATACATTTGCTAAGCGTGTTATATTTTGTAGAAGAGCGACGAATGGTGACGTTTTTAATGTTGTCATGGTTCAAATGGTATCAGACAGCACGTCAGAGGCCTCACACACATGATTCAATGTACTTCTTGTGACAGGATTTCACGAATAATTATTTCCGATGGAACAATCCAGGGAATGGACTTGCGAGGAATAAACATTGCAGAGACCTATTTAAAAAGAAACACTTTTGTTTTGTCAGCATTAGATGAGAAAAAAAATTGCTTATACAAGTATTGCACTCAATTTTACTCCTAACATTTTCGGTTGCGACTATAATACTCTATCCCTGCATTTTTAAAAGCATATTGCCTCAATCTGGAGGATGTTCCACTGGTATTGTGCCATGATAAATCACTTAAAACGCTCCGGTATATGACTGAAGTCATGGAGCTTGTCGGCTTAGCAACCGTAACTAAGTAGGGCGACGCTTTTGCGAAAGGTCAATTATCTGGAAATTCCCCTGACCTGAACCGCATAGAAAATCTATTGACAGTTGTCAAGAGACACCAGAACCAAAAATGCAGGAATTTATGCAAAATAACTAGGGCTGTCAAAATTATCGCGTTAACGGGCGGTAATTAATTTTTTAAATTAATCACGTTAAAATATTTGACGCAATTAACGCACATGCCCCGCTCAGACAGATTTAAATGACAGTACAGTGAAATGCCCACTTGTTAATAGTGTTTTATGGAGTTTTGCCGCCCTCTGCTGGCGCTTGGGTGTGACTGATTTTTATAGGCTTCAGCACCCATGAGCATTGTGTATGTAATTATTGACATCAACAATGGCGGGCTACTAGTTTATTTTTTAATTGAAAATTTTACAAATTTTATTAAAACGAAAACATTAAGAGGGGTTTTAATATAAAATTTCTATAACTTGTACTAACATTTATCTTTTAGGAATTACAAGTATTTCTATCCATGGATCGCTTTAACAGAATGTTAATAATATTAATGCCATCTTGTTGATTTATTGTCATAATAAACAAATACAGTCCTTATGTACCGTATGTTTAATGTTTATATCCATCTTGTGTCTTATCTTTCCATTCCAACAATAATTAAACAGAAAAATATGGCATATTTTATAGATGGTTTGAATTGCGATTAATTGCGATTAATTACGATTAATTAATTTTTAAGCTGTAATTAACTCGATTAAAAATTTTAATCGTTTGACAGCCCTAAAAATAAACATGTCTTGAATGCAAAGAAATGACAATACTTTTCAAAAGCCTAACAATGTTGCTTAAAACAACAATTCTTGTAATATTCTAATTTTCTGAATTCAAAGTTACAACAAATGAAAGCTAGAAATGTTTCACTCGGTGTCACGAATGTCTCAGGGTTTCCTCCAGCGCGTTATAAGCCTGGCGGGCTGTATAACTATTATGACATGTCTCATGGAAAATAAACTTTTTCATTAGAGGTTGACCGATATATCGGCTGGCCGCTTTATCGGGCCGATATATACAGTCCCTGACAAAAGTCTTGTCGCTTATCCATTTTATACAAACAATTGCTCGTAACCTGACTTTTAATTGTTCAATTGGTTTTAGAAATGGCTCATATGAAAGCAAAGACCCTCCCAAATTATGTTGAATGTACAAAAGTATATTTGTTTCACTGAAAAAAGATTTATCATTTAATGAAGACACAAAGGTCAAATTTTGGCCAGACTCAAGTTTTGTCGCCTACAGAAAGTAGTGTGAAAATTGAACCAAAAAATGTACCGTAATTTTCGGACTATAAACCGCTACATTTTTCCTTCATTTTGAATCTTGCGGCTCATAGTCCAGTGCGGCTTATTTGTAGATTTGTTTTGGGTTAATAGGTAACACTTTATTTGACAGCGGTGTCATAAGACTGTCATAAGACCGTCAAAATTATGACGTGACACTATCATGGGCATTACTAAATGCTTATGACATATCTCATTAAAGTGTCAAATTATGTCGCTAACTCCATTTATGTCCAGCTTGGATCTTTGACATCCATTCAAATGTGAGATAATTTGCCGGATAACATTAAATGACATCTGTTATAAGCATTCATTAATGCTCATGACAGTGTCATGTCATAATTATGATTGCCTTAGTCTTATGGCGCCACTGTCAAATAAAGTGTTACCAAATAACATAACTAGTTATTAATGAAACTGGAACAGTAACTGAAGAAATAATTAGCACAGAACATGAATTTTGATTGTCATTTACATCTGTAGTGCTGTAATTCATGCTAGGACGCATGTTGGACAACAACAGTGTTGACAGCAGGTGACAGAAGAGGTTGACTGTCTCCCCCAAGGGCCCAGTGATGGCCACATGAAGCTTCTTGAAGCAATGAAGCCAATTGGTTCAAAGCTTCATGGTGGTTCATTTGGTCTCATGACAGTCGTATGATGCCGCTGTCAAATAAAATGTTACCGGGTAATATCTTTTGGTGTAAATATCACATAATAGAGTGAAGCCAGCAGCGGCTTATAGTCCAGTGCGACTTATCTGTGTACAAATGTCGTTTTCGTGCCAAATTTGGTGGGTGGCGGCTTACAGTATGGAAAATTACTAGGGTTGTTCCGATCATGTTTTTTTGTTCCCGATCCGATCCCGATCGTTTTAGTTTGAGTATCTGCCGATCCCGATATTTCCCGATCGGATTGCTTTTTTTTTTTGCTCCCGATTCAATTCCAATCATTCCCGATAATTTTTCCCCTATCATATACATTTTGGCAATGCATTAAGAAAAAAATGAATAAAACTCGGACGAATATATACATTCAACATACAGTACATAAGTACTGTATTTGTTTATTATGACAATAAATCCCCAAGATGGTATTTACATTATTCACATTCTGTCTTGGAGAGGGATCCACAGATAGAAAGACTTGTAATTCTTAAAGGATAAATGTGACTTTGTATATTGTGACTAAATATTGCCATCTAGTGTATTTGTTGAGCTTTCAGTAAATGATACTGTAGCCATTTAACTGTTCTGCCCAAATACATGCTAGGAAGTGCAACCATGACTGTGCGTAGTGGCACCAATTCATATATCTTCTCTGCGTTGGGAAATGACCTATGTTGTTAAGAAAAAGATCAACTACTACCTTTCTTCCCACATTGCTTCCCACGATATTTCTAATTGTTGATAGAGAGATTGTAAGGCTTTAGCTAATTAAAAAAAGGCTCCAAAGACTGCCAAAATTCACTCGACTCATTTTACGCTGCCTTTTAGCTCTATATACGGGTAAAACGGCGCTATTATAGTTTGAACGCGACAATGCGTGAGTGGGTCGTGCAGCGCATGCGTTAATTGCGTGAAATATTTTAACGTGATTAAGAATTTAAAAAAAAAAAAAATACCGCCGTTAACGCGGTAAATTTGATAGCCCTACTTTAAGCCCAAACTAAAGACTCTGGATGAGTGTAAGATATTTTGTCTGTAACGTTAAATACATTAGAAAACGATTTAATTAAAAAAGTATATATATTAAAAAAAGGCATGTCCGATATTTTTTTGTCGATTCCGATACTTCGAAAATGACGTGATCGGACCCGAGCCGATCGATCGGGACAGCTTTAAAAATTACGGTACTTCAAATACAAAAATATGTTACATAACATAAGTGAATTAAGTAGCGGCGCTGTGAGATCCAAATGTAATATTTTGTATGACTTCCATGGGCTTGAAGGACTGCATCCATGCGGTTCGGCAAGGATTCATACAATTTATTGATGAAGTCATCAGGAACATCAAAGAAAGCAGTCTTGCATGCCTCCCAGAGTTTATCAACATTCTTGGGTTTCGTCTTCAATGCTTCCTCTTTCATCCTGTTCATTTCTGGTGACTGGGCTGGCCAGTCCTGGAGGATCTTGATCTTCTTTGCCTTGAGGAACTTTGAGGTAGAGATTGAAGTATGCGATGGAGCACCATCCTGCTGCAGAATTTGTCCCTTTTTTATGGTTAGGATTGTAAGAGGCAGCTAAAATTTGTTGATATTTCAGACTATTTATGTTGCCTTCCACCCTGCAGATCTCTCGCACACCCCCATACTGGATGTAACCCCAGACCATGATTTTGCCACCACCAAACTTCACAGTTTTCTGAGTGAATCTCGGATCCATGCGGGCTCCAATAGGTCTCCTGCAATATTTGCGGCGACTGTGGTATAATTCAATGGAAGATTCATCTGAAAAATCCACCTTTTGCCACAAAACAGTGAAGTTTAGTATATTCTTGTACATCGAATATGATTTGGGAGAATCTTAGCTTTCATATGAGCCATTTCTGAAACCAGTTGAATAATTAGAAATTGTTTCTACAAAATGGATAAGCGACAAGACTTTTGTCAGGGGACTGTAGACTATTTTCTGACATCAGCTGATAAACAAACAAAAAAAAAAAAGCTGATAACAAAGGATTTTGATCAGGCATCTGTGTGGTCAACTGACTGACAGTAGGACCCCTGAAGGACCCTGCAGCAGCTTGAAGGCAGCTTGCTACAGGAAAGCTTGTGGCTTGCCTGTATTGTGAATACTCAAAAATTGTTTTTATCTTGCATGAGAGAATATGCAATGTTCAAGTTCAGGATTTTGACATCAGGCTTAATCTTAGACTTGATTTGGTGGATTTGAATTCAACAAATTCTGTGTAGTTTGTTAGTTATTTGTTAGTTTCAGGGCTCCAGAGTGGCTAAGCTAGCACGAGTCAATTGGGCCATCTTAGCATGGCAATAAAAATGAACACATGCATACATGAAAATCATTGATTTCCCATGCAATCAATAGTGTTGGCTATCTTCTCAGGATAAACTTAATAAAATTTACTATTGCATGTCAAAAATTGCAGTGTGAACAGCAACATTTGTTATCTAGAAGCTCTGCACAGGAGCAGGGCGGAGTGATATAACATTGTTTTTTTCACGGCTGATTTATGTCAGCAAGTAACCAGTTTTTATTGTTCCTCGTTCTTCATAGGGAATTTGTGGAAACTTCCTTTGCCCATTTCTTCTGTCTGTTTCCACAGCCTCTAAATGCACATTTTGCCGGCCGTCAGTTAACTCATCGGACTGATGCTGCATTTGAGGAAGGTGGGAATTCAGAGTTTCCAATCTCCGATCTTGAAAAACATCATTGGAATGCCACCACTATCAAAATTTCTTTTGAATGCCAAAATAAAAATAAATAGTCTCGATCAGGCATCTTTGCTGTTTACATTCGCTTGGAACGCTTTGAGGTCGCAACTGGTACCATCTGAGCGGGATAAGTCCGACTTCCCATCTTCCTTGAATGCAGCGTGACCACGAGTGGCCGAAGCAGTCCCCTCTATTGTGGTCGTATTACACATCTAAAAAAATAGTCGTGCAGAATGAAATGAATTACGGCAGTTCGGTGTGACATTGTTTTGGCCGCATGTGTGTTTTGGAACAATGATCTGTGTTTTTAATTTATTTGACTATGTCTGATCAGTTCGTAGATCTGTATCGTTTTTTCATTGGCATCCTAAGTTGGCGACATTGACTCACGCTAGCTTAGCCACTCCGAAGCCCTGAAACTAACAAATAACTTGCAAACTGCACGGAATTTGTTGAAATCAACTCCACCGACTAATTAAACCCCCGCTAACTCGAAGATTAAGCCAAATTTAAAAAATTTTGAACTTCCATTTTAAGGTGTTTACTGAGGGATCCTGACACTCTAAATGTAACTCATGGCATTAGCGTAGCATTCACATTAGCATTAGCATGGCGAGCATCTTCTTAAACTCTCACTTGTTTATATCTCGTCGTGACGTCCTCGTGGGTTTAATTATTTGAAAAATAATGTACTGTTCTTGCCGAGTGTGTATAATCATAAAAAGTGCAGGTTTGATAGCAGTCTTAGGTCATCATTGTAAATTTGAAGCTGTTGCAGCAATTTAAAAAAATGTGTATCAGCCTAAAATATCGGCTTTGGATATCGGTATTGGCATTTGCATTTCTATTGTATGAGATGCACCTGTAGTGGAAATAGTTTTTGTTTCTTTAAAGACCAAATGTGAAGTAATTTCATAAAATGCCAAATAGGGTCACAATTAACGTAATTAAACATTGTCCAACAAATAAAGCATGAAAAAAATAATTTATATGTTGTATATTTGACAAAATAATCGCGTTTCCGAAGTTCGAGCCTGAAAGGGGACGAACCCGGAAGTGATGCGTCACACCAAGAACAGCGATGGCAGCGCTCCATACGGCCACCCTACAAAGCCCCTTCAAACAATGATTCAAACAGCGATAAAAGCGATAGATCGAGCGCAAGTGAGGAGATCCAAGTTTTTGAAGAGTTGGAGGAAGAGGAGGAGGTTGGAATTTTATGTTGGACCGTACATGTATTAGCCAGACGCTAATCAGGATGCAAACAATGTGCCCAGACTACCTGAGATGGAATGGAGACAAGACCCATTGAGATTACAAGATTGGTAAGATATAGGCTGTTATTATTTTTATGATTGGAAGCATGTCAGGTAAATTACAGTGCCCTCCATAAGTATTGGCACCCCTGGTTAAGATGTGTTTTTTAGCTTCTAATATTTTTTTTTTAATTCAAATAATATGGGACCTTAATGGAAAAAAAGAGAAAAATCCAACCTTCAATACGAGTGCATTTATTCAGTGGGGGGAAAAAATCCCACATAAAGAAATAATTATTTGACATCAAATAATGTGTGTCACAATTATTAGCACCCCTGGTGTTAATACTTTGTACAACCCCCTTTTGCCAACAAAACAAGGTCTGGGGACCGAGATGGCCATTGGAGGAGCTTGATTTTGTGTCTGGTGAACCATTTCTGTGTAGATTTGGCCATATGTTTAGGGTCATTGTCCCAGCCTGGGACCGTGTGCTTTGGTCAGATGAGACCAAGATTGAGCTTTTTGGAACCAAACACTCTAAGTGCCACGAAAGATGCCGCCAAACACTCTAAGTGGGTCTGGCGTGCCACGAAAGATGCGCATGCTGAAAAGCACCTCATACCCACTGTGAAGTATGGGGGTGGGTCAGTAATGCTATGGGGCTGTTTCGCTTCCAAAGGCCCTGGGAACCTTGTTAGGGTTCATGGTATCAGGAATGCTTTGAAATACTAGGACATTTTAAATCAAAATCTGTTGCCCTCTGCCTGAAAGCTGAAGATGGGTCGTCACTGGGTCTTTCAGCTAGACAATGACCCTAAACATATGGCCAAATCTACACAGAAATGGTTCACCAGACACAAAATCAAGCTGCTACCATGGCCATCTCAGTCCCCAGACTTTGTTTTGTTGGCAAAAGGGGGTTGTACAAAGTATTAACACCAGGGGTGCTAATAATTGTGACACACATTATTTGATGTCAAATAATTATTTCTTTATGTGGGATTTTTTCCCCACTAGATAAATGCACTTGTATTGAAGGTTGGATTTTTCTCTTTTTTTCCATTAAGGTTCCATATTATTTTAATAAAAAAAAAAAATAGAAGCTAAAAAACACATTCTAACCAGGGGTGCTAATAATTATGGAGGGCACTGTAAACCACCTACTATTGTCTGGGATAAAAGAAAAGTTTTGACGAATCCCCGATCGTGTTGTGGAGTGGACGGTGGAGGCTAGCGACGTTGGCTTTTGTTTGCCTGGCTTGTTTTTGCGAGCACCTCCGCCTTCGGACCCTCTGACGGGGGCGGGGGTGTTCACCGAGGGATGTCAGGTAGATAAACCACCTACTATTGCTTTGGATAAAAGAAGAGTTTTCACGGATCCCCGATCGTGTTGTGGGGTGGGCGATGGAGGCTAGTGACGTTGGCTTTTGTTTGCCTGACATGTTTCGGCGAGCACTTCAGCCTTCGGACCCTCCGATGGGGGCGGGGGTGTTCGCCGAGGCATGTCAGGTGGATAAACCACCTACTATTGCCTGTAGGTAATAGTAGGTGTAGACAGAAGTGTCTACACTTCTACACAGTGTCTGTAGACAGAAGTGATCATTTTTGGGCCAAAAAAGGAAAGGTCAAAGATGAGCAGGCACCTTAGCACAATGTCACTTACAGCTACAAACCAAGTCAGAAACCTTGGCGTAATTATTGACTCAGACCTAAAATTTGATAGCCATCTAAAGTTCGTCACTAAATCTGCTTATTACCACCTAAAAAATATAACCAGAATTAAGGGGCTTCTGACTCAACAAGACATGGAAAAACTCATTTTCAGCAGATTGGACTATTGCAACGCTATATTTATGGGTCTTGATAAAAAATCAGTCAGGAAACTGCAGCTAGTACAGAATGCTGCAGCCAGAGTCCTCACAAATACAAGGAAGCTGGACAACATTACACCGGGTTTGAAATCACTACACTGGCTTCCAGTGAGTCAAAGGATAGACTATAAAATACTACTGCTCATCTACAAAACACTTAATGGCCTTGGACCAAAATACATGCTTGATTTATTAGATTCCTATGAGACATCTAGACCCCTAAGGTCTTCTGGAACCGGTCTCCTGCATGTTCCAAGAACAAGAACCAAGCAGGGTGAGGCAGCATTTAGTTATTATGCTCCTCACCTCTGGAACAAGTTACCTGAACGTCTGAAGTATGCTCAAACTGTTAGCTCCTTTAAATCAGGGCTAAAAACACTTTTGTTTAGCACTGCATATCCATAACTGTCTATATATTTCAATGTACTTGCTTTCTATTCCTCTTGTGCTTATCTCCATTGGTGATTTCTTATTAGTAGTAGTAGTATTTGTTTTATTTTTATTTATCTATTTTTATTCTATTTGTGATTAAATGCGGTTTTTATGTATAATTTTATTTCCTATTTTAAATGTCTTGGTTTTTCGTTGTATTGATTTAAATGTGATTTTTATGATCTTCATGTGATGTAAAGCACTTTGAATTGCCTTGTGTTGAATTGTGCTATATAAATCAATTTGCCTTGCCTTGCCTTCCCTGGGATAAAAGAAAAGTTTTGACGAATTTATAAGTGTAGGCAAAATGAACTCAATACAACTATGATCGGGGATTGCCACGAGTTAGCTTTCGGCTGGCGTCGCTGGCTTCTGCTGTTCGATCCGCAGCACGATCGGGGTTTTGCCTCGAGTTACCTTTCGGCTGGCGTCGCTACCTTCTACTGTTCATTCCACAACAGTTGGCAGCTCTGCTTTGACAAAGTCATCATCATCTATCCAAAAATCACACTTACTTTTTGGCAAATCCTTGATCATAAGCAGACCGGTTGAGGAAGCAGGCATCTTCGAAGTGTTTGTAGAAGAGAACACTACTCGATGATGGCGTGAAATTCATTCGCTTCGTGCCAACAAAACATGTCAATTTACGTGCCCTGCTATCCTTTGGCCACTCACACAACTTTTCTTTAGATTGAGAACAATACATCGCCACACATCGCCGTGGCATCTTACCGAGAAGCAATACAATAATACTGTTCTATGGCGGACTTCCTCGCAGTTCTCTGTGTGACGTAATTTCCGAAGATTTCCAAAGCTTGTTGAAGAAAAGCATTTTCGTTGTCAAGGGCGTTGCTATGGGTTAAACAAAGAATCTGGAAGGGTTGCGTGAAAAAAAATAACGAAAATATGCTTATAATTGTTTAGCCATTGATATTATTCAGAAACATGGTTGGCCAACCTTACTTCAAATTTGGTCTTTAAAGCAGCATGTAGATGTAAACCCACTGATAAATTCATCAATTCATGAGTGGAATTTTCATTGCGGCTCTTCGGGCCAGTGTTTGTGAAATTTTCAAAGCACACAAAGAAATACAAAACTATTAACCACAAGTATTCACGTGGCTCTCAATAGAAGCTGTCAAGGCTTTTTTTTTTTTTTTGTAGTGAAGTACCAAGAATTGCTTCAAGCAAGAAAGCCAACATAATGTGACCAATCAGGCGAGGTCTGTATCATGTCTAGAAATCAACAGATGGATGTCAAATGATTCATTGCCAGCCATCCCAGTTCAAGACGACGATTGCCATTAATGTTGAGTTTAAGGTTGAGACTATCTAACTGGTTTTTTTGGTTTGGGGCGTGAGACAAATAAAAAAAGAAAAGATCAAGGTGCTTTCTGTACCTGTATCCTCAACATGAGATGTCGATTGGCATTTTCAAGCCTCCTTTGACAGTTCTCCAGCTCTTTGGCCCTTTGTTGCTCGCGTTGCAGCTTCCTGATGTAGTCCACGGACGCCTTGAGGATGGTGCCCTTGTTCCAGCGCATGTCCCTGTGAAACACAACCAACAGTAAACCGTGTGCTTTAGAGTACGTCTACACTAGGACGGATAATGGCCTTAAACGTGTAATTAGTTGGACTATACGACATGTCGGCTACACTAGTATGCCTCTAATCCGGATTATTTGTTAGACGGATAATGTAGTCGGGTAATGTTACCCGCCGCATACGCGCCACGCCGCCTAATATGGACTGCTGTTTCCGTACAACATTCGGATACTTAGGACGGGACGTAATCACTGTTTTTAGTACGGCATGACAGCATCATAAACAATGGAGGCGGACGATCACGACGAGGCTTTCTTGCTCCGTTTTTTTCCCACAGATATTTCTTGAACCTTCAAACTACGTCTCAGTAATATGGTTCAATTCAGTGCCCATTTGGGGTCCTCCCATAGCGGATGAGGTGGAGATGAGCGTTTTTAACAGAGCTCGTCTCCAGAGTTGTCTCCAATCAGCCAGCTGGCCCCTCCCAACTCAATGCCGACCGAACATGAATACTGTATATGAAAATGCGTAGAGGAAAATTAAACCCTGAAAAGTGACCTGCGTGGTAGCCCCAGTCAAGGAGGCGTGCGATCAGTTTTTTTCCCAGACATTTCTGCCCGTCAAAACTGTTGCCACTTCCAGGATCGCCACTTTTATGCACAAGCAGTCCTGGTTGCTGCTTCCAGGAAATATACTCAGCGCTGGACCGTATCCTTCTATTTGTTATTTTCCAAGCGGTGAGAGCGCAACTGAGCATCGATTGTAACATCCAAAGTAATGATGTCAGGCTTCCGTTGTTTTATAAAGATTTATTTCATTCACAACACGGCGCCTGCTCGTATAAGCAGAGCGTGCTCTCCCTTCCACTCTCGCTCCTGTGTTATGCGTTTTGATTGCGATCACGAAAAAAAACAGTGATCACAAAACAATGACAGTCTAGAAGGTGTCGTAATTTCAAAATTTTCCGCGGGCTAGGAATGAGTTTTCGTTTCAGAGGTAAACCGCGCGGGCGATGACGTAACACATGAGGCTTCTCCTTTTTACTAGGGCTATCAAACGATTAAAATTTTTAATCAAGTTAATTACAGCTTAAAAATTAATTAATCGTAATTAATCGCAATTCAAACCATCTATAAAAGATGCCATATTTTTCTGTAAATTATTGTTGGAATGGAAAGATAAGACACAAGACGGATATCTACATTCACCATACGGTACATAAGTACTGTATTTGTTTATAATAACAATAAATCAACAAGATGGCATTAACATTATTAACATTCTGTTAAACGATCCATGGATAGAAAGTCTTGTAGTTCTTAAAAGATAAATGTTAGTACAAGTTATAGAAATTTTATATTAAAACCCCTCTTAATGTTTTCTTTTTAATAAAATTTGTAAAATTTTCAATCAAAAAATAAACTAGTAGCTCGCCATTGTTGATGTCAATAATTACTAGGGCTGTCAAAATTATCGCGTTAACGGGCGGTAATTAATTTTTAAAAATTAATCACGTTAAAATATTTGACGCAATTAACACACATGCCCCACTCAAACAGATTAAAATTACAGCACAGTGCAATGCCAATTTGTTACTTGTGTTTTTTGAAGCTTTGTCGCCCTCTGCTGGTGCGACTGATTTAATGGGCTTCAGCACCCATGAGCATTGTGTAATTATTGACATCAACAATGGCGGGCTACTAGTTTATTTTTTGATTGAAAATTTTACAAATTTTATTAAGACGATAACATTAAGAGAGGTTTTAATATAAAATTTCTATAACTTGTACTAAAATGTATCTTTTAAGAACTACACGTCTTTCTATCCATGGATCGCTTTAATAGAATGTTAATAATGTTAATGCCATCTTGTTGATTTATTGTTATAATAAACAAATACAGTACTTATGTACCATATGTTGAATGTATAGAATGCAGTGGTGCCAATACTTTTGGCCAGCACTCTATTATAGATTTACCGCTTTCACCAATGAGACGTTGCAACAATAATCAGATTACTCCATTTTACCAATTGAGATGTACGTAACAATACTAAATGGGGTTTAAAAAAAAAAAAAAAATGATTGAGATATATCGCGATATTACGTCACACAATTCTAATATCAATTCAAAATCCGTCTGTATCGATGTGTCTTTTTGGTGGAAATAAACAATTCAGTGACTGTACTTCTACTTCTGTCCAGTAGGTGGCAGTGCACAGCAGCATTTCCTTGCAGTCTGCTAAAGTAACAACAACACTGGACTAATCTGAGTAGGGAATTGAGTATGTTTGCTCTTGTTGTTGCTCGGATTAGTCCTTTTAGAAGTCTGAAATTTGGGCTCATTTTTAATTTTACTGTAAAAACGGAGGCATGGAGCATGGGTATCGCCAGACATATTTCACTGGTGCACGTACCCCAGTATTGATCTAAAATAATAAAATAAAATACTTTGGAGTTTTAAGATTACACAGCATAATCTACAAAATGTGCCTACTTCCCTCCAAACAGGAGACTTTAAAAACTGCAGTAATAAAACCTCTCCTAAAAAAACCTAATCTGGATGCCTCAACCAATCGTAAATACAGGCCAATATCAAATCTGACATTCCTGGGGAAAATTATCGAAAGGGTTGTGTTCGAACAGATCCAGAAATTTATGATGCAAAACAATCTTTTTAACTCATTTCAGTCTGGATTTCGGCCACAACACAGCACCGAGACCGTGCTTATCAAAGTCCTAAATGATATTCGTCGGAATACCGATGCAGGCAAATCATCTGTTCTGTTACTATTGGATCTCAGCGCTGCATTCGACACGGTTGATCACGACATACTACTCGGCAGATTGGAACAGTGGGTAGGGCTTACTGACACTATTCTTCAGTGGTTCACATCCTATTTACATGATAGGGATTTCTTTGTGGCAATCGGAAACCATAAGTCAGAATGAACCAAATTCACGTGTGGAGTCCCTCAAGGGTCAATTCTTGGACCACTCTTATTTAACATCTATATGCCTCCATTAGCTCAGATAATGGAACAGTATGACATCTCCTATCACGCCTATGCAGATGACACACAACTGTACATTTCTGTGTCCCCACATGATTATAGTCCCTTAGTCTCCCTGAGTAAATGCATTCATCAAATCAATGAATGGATGTGCCAGAATTTTCTCCAGTTAAATGTGGAGAAGACAGAGGTGATCATTTTGGGCCAAAAAAGGAAAGGTCAAAGATAAGCAGGCAACTTAGCACAATGTCACTTACAGCTACAAATCAAGTCAGAAACCTTGGCGTAATTATTAACACAGACCTAAAATTTGATAGCCATCTAAAGTCCGTCACTAAATCTGCTTATTACCACCTAAAAATATAACCAGAATTAAGGGGCTTCTGACTCAACAAGACATGGAGAAACATGCATGCATTCATTTTCAGCAGATTGGACTATTGCAACGGTATATTTACGGGTCTTGATAAAAAATCAGTCAGGAAGCTGCAGCTAGTACAGAATGCTGCAGCCAGAGTCCTCACAAATACAAGGAAGCTGGACCACATTACACCGGTTTTGAAATCGCTACACTGGCTTCCAGTGAGTCAAAGGATAGACTATAAAATACTCCTGCTCGTCTATAAAACACTGAATGGCCTTGGACCAAAATACATACTTGATTTGTTAGATTCCTATGAGACATCTAGACCCCTAAGGTCGTCTGGAACCGGTCTCCTGCATGTTCCAAGAACAAGAACCAAGCAGGGTGAGGCAGCATTTAGTTATTATGCTCCTCACCTCTGGAACAAGTTACCTGAACGTCTGAAGTATGCTCAAACTGTTAGCTCTTTTAAATCAGGGCTAAAAGCGCTTTTATTTAGTACTGCATATCCATAACTGTCTATATATTTCAATCTACTTGCTTTCTATTCCTCTTATGCTTATCTCCATTGCTGATTTCAATCATTATTATTATTAGTAGTAGTTTTTGTTTTATTTTTATTTACTTATTTTTATTCTATTTGTGATTAAATGCGATTTTTATGTATAATTTTATTTCCGATTTTGATTGTCTTGGTTTTTACGTTGTATTGATTTAAATGTGATTTTTATGATTTTCATGTGATGTAAGGCACTTTGAATTGCCTTGTGTTGAATTGTGCTATATAAATAAATTTGCCTTACCTTGCCTATTTAATATGGTCCTATTACTCGATTCACTCCATATACTACACAATCTGCACATGCTCCTTATTATGGTACTTTATGCGCATAACTTTGGCTGTGATAGGCATATAAATTGAAAATCCCGCGAAGCACTTTCGGGAGATATGCTGCGTTCATGTGTGTCGGGAGATCCGAGTTCCCAAGTTGGAAAACCATGCTAACTTGCTACAAAGAAGAGTAGCCTATTTTAAAGGGATCCTCTATTTTTAAGACAAGTAATTCTTAAAACATAAATGTTAGTATGAGTTATAATAATTTGATATTAAAACCCCTCTTAATGTTTTTGTTTTAATAAAGTTTGTAAAATTATTTTAAGTGATAGGTCGCCAGTCTTGTTACGTCGCAGTGCGTGACGTCACTGACCCCGAATGCCGAAATTCCAGCTTGTCACTCATTAGCTCTCCCAACATGTCGTCAGTTCTACCCTTCCTATTTGAACCAGATCTGAAAAGTGAAGAGCAGAACAGCACTGTCGGTCGTTCACAAGACGAGCTTCAGGGAAAAATGCCTGAGCAAATATCTGATAAGACAAAAGTTGGGCAAAACTGGTGATGCGAGAGAGTCTTGTTGGGAACTCCGGTTGGGAGCGAGAGTGCATGCTGTTGGGTTTCGGGAACTCCGGTTTTATTAGCAGATATTCAAGGTAAGCATATAGCATTTTCAAACGTTTTCCCAATATAATTATGTAGATTGTTAGCATCCAGAGCTGTCGTGTGCTTTACATACAGTACAGGCCAAAGAGCACACCTTGTGTAATCCAGGTCTTGTACATTGTAACGCGTGGTAGCTAGGATACGTGTATAAAAGTACCAGAAAGGGGAGAAGCTTCCACTTATGCACATTTATTCACAAATAATAATATTTCCACCTTGACCACTCTTCATTCGGGAGCTCAGCAGTACGCAAACACGCATTCCCTGACGAACTCCAACAAGGAGTAGCTGTAGCGCGCCATAGTACTTTAATTATTTAGTATGATCTGGGGAAAACTCCCACGAAGAATAGTCAACAAAAAATATAGCAATACTAATCCAAATTCGCATTTTTTACTCACTCGAAGATCCAGGAATTAGACCGATTCCATGGCAATATCGTAGCCGCGATTAGGCCGTCGATTCCACAAAATAGACTGATCCGAAAAGCCACTGTGGGACCGACGAATAAAAATAAATGGACTGATCCAAAACCATCATTGCAGACGCGATGGGACCCTTACTTGACTGAGGATCCAGGAAAAATGTTCGGGCGCCAGTTGTAACGCGTGGTGGTTAGGATACATGCATACAGGGACCAAAAAGGGGGAGAAGCTTCCACTTATGCACATGTAGTCACTAAAAATAATAATTCCACCTTGACCACTCACTTCACTCCCCTTTTTTCCATTTGACTGGAAATTGCATCCAAAAGCAGCACATCGTGGCATTTTACTTCGCGAGTTTAGGCAGCAATAAGCAATTGTTGAACACGCTACACATTCGGAAAGATACCAATTATGTCATCACTGCGAGCCCGCAAACCATGGCGCCAACTAACGGTCAAAATATGGACTAAATATTATAAAGTATTGCCATTGATTTAACATTTTATGTGTTTCTAACAACATATTTTAGTACAAGAGAACAATTGTGGTTTATTAGAGCCTACATGTATTTAAATCAGAGGATCACTTTAATGCTCCAACGATACACATACCTCTCAACGCTAGGCCGTTGGCAATCTTACAAATAGTGACTTATGCCTTTACAAATTGGTGACTAATGGTATGGTCTTGTAATAGGTTACAGTACAGTATAACAATATATAATAAGTTATATATTGTAGATAACATTGTGCTGAGAAAAAAAAAAATACCAGCGTTTAAAAAAAATAAAATAAAAATTCAGACATTGTAGGCAATAATTCAATATTTGACTATTGTTTTCACCGAATACTTTTTAAAAACTTGTACTTGAGTAAAACGTTTGAGTACTTTTACTTGAGTAATATTATTTTGAAGTAACACTACTCTTTCTTGAGTCATTTATCAGCTACTCTACCCACGTTTGCCTCTTAGATCAAATGGATTGAATGTCTATCAGCATCAGTGGTAGCCAATTAATTTATTTCAGATACTAATGACATTTAGCAGACAATATTGATAATCTGGTGTGTAGCAGATTAGAGAGCTTTCTGTTTGGACAATGTTCCAACATAACCCGTATTTGTTCGACACTGAAAAGTCAGTATGTCACCCACAAGATGAGATATTAGAATATTCTGGTCTTTTGTAACAGCTGTGACGTACAATATTACAGGCTCATGTCTAAAATGAGACATCCTGTGGTTGCGGGGGCCTCTTTATTTCCCTCAGACATCAATTCGGCACTGTTGTTACCTCGCCTAGTGCTTGCTTTATCAGTGTAACTTACTTTGTTTCCCATTTGTTATGCTTACGGAAAACAAGAACAGTGCAGCCTTATTGGAAGAAGCCCATTTCACATCCGTTTGAGGAAAAAAAACAATGGTCGACTTCTTTGCAGAAAGAAAAGCTTCTTTCAAACTTGCAGAGGGATAAAGGGGGCATGGATGATGACTGTCTGATTTGTACTGCAGTGATTACATTTTTAGTAAGGGGACTGTCTGGTCAAAACAAAATAAATTGTATAAGTATCCTAGAGAATATTATAATGTACAATCACTCCGACCGATAAATTATAATTCTTCTATGTGCACATACAGTGGGGCAAATAAGTATTTAGTCAACCACCAATTGTGCAAGTTCTCCCACTTGAAAATATTACAGAGGCCTGTAATTGTCAACATGGGTAAACCTCAACCACGAGGGACAGAATGTAGGGGAAAAAACAACAACAGATAATCACATTGTTTGATTTTTAAAGAATTTATTTGCAAATCATGGTGGAAAATAAGTATTTGGTCAATACCAAAAGTTCATCTCAATACTTTGTTATGTACCCTTTGTTGGCAATAACGGAGGCCAAACGTTTTCTGTAACTCTTCACAAGCTTTTCACACACTTTTGCTGGTATTTTGGCCCATTCCTTCATGCAAATCTCCTCTAGAGCAGTGATTTTCACAGATTTTCTATGGGGCTGAGATCTGGAGACTGGCTAGGCCACTCCAGGACCTTGAAATGCTTCTTACGAAGCCACTCCTTTGTTGCCCTGGCTGTGTGTTTGGGATCATTGTCATGCTGAAAGACCCAGCCACCTCTCATCTTCAATGCCCTTGCTGATGCAAGGAGATTTTCACTCAAAATCTCTCGATACATGGCCCCATTCATTCTTTCTTTTATACATATCAGTCGTCCAGGTCCCTTTGCAGAAAAGCAGCCCCAAAGCATGATGTTTCCACCCCCAGGATTCACAGTGGGTATGGTGTTCTTCGGATGCAATTCAGTATTCTTTTTCCTCCAAACACGAGAACCTGTGTTTCTACCAAAAAGTTCTATTTTGGTTTCATCTGATTATAAAACATTCTCCCAGTCCTCTTCTGAATCATCCAAATGCTCTCTAGCGAACCGCAGACGGGCCTGGACGTGTACTTTCTTCAGCAGGGGGACACGTCTGGCAGTGCAGGATTTGAGTCCCTGGCAGCGCATTATGTTACTGATAGAAGCCTTTGTTACTGTGGTCCCAGCTCTGTGTAGGTCATTTACTAGGTCCCCCCACCCGTGTGGTTCACCCATGTTGACGATTAGGGGCCTCTGTAATCTTTTCAAGTAGGAGAACTTGCACAATTGGTGGTTGAGCAAATACTTATTTGCCCCGCTGTACACTGCTGGACAAATGTATTGGCACCCTCAGCCTAATACTTGGTAGCACAACCTTTAGACAAAATAATTGCGAACAACCGCTTCCGGTGTCCGTCAATGAGATTCTTACAATGCTCTGCTGGAATTTTAGACCTTTCTTCTTTGGTCAACTGCTCCAGGTCTCTGAGATTTGAAGGGTGCCTTCTCCAAACTGCCATTTTCAGATCTCCTCATACGTGTTCAATGGGATTAAGGTCTAGGTCAGGTCTCTCTATGGGACTCATTGCTGGCCACTTTAGAAGTGTCCAGTGGTTTCTCTCAAACCATTTTCTAGTGCTTTTTGAAGTATATTTTGGGTCATTGTTCTGTAGGAAGACCCATGACCTCTGAGGGAGACCCAGCTTTCTCACACTGGGCCCTACATTAAGCTGCAAAATTTGTTGATAGTCTTCAGACTTCATAATGCCATGCACACGGTCAAGACGTCCAGTGCCAGAGGCAGCAAACCAACTCCAAAACATCAGGGAATCTCCGCCATGTTTGACTGTGGGGACAGTGTGTATTTCTTTGAAGGCCTCGTTTTTTGTTTTCCCCTGTAAACTCTATGTTGATGCCTTTTCCTAAAAAGCTCTACTTCTCTCATCTGACCAGAGAACATTCTTCTAAAACGTTTTTTTGGGCTTTCTCAGGTAAGTTTTGACAAACTGCAGCGTGTTTTTTTTTTATGTCTCGGGTCATAAGTGGGGTCTTCCTGGGTATCCTACCATTGAGTCCCTTTTCATTCTGATGCCGACGTATAGTATGGGTGAAAATGTTGTACCCTCGGACAGCTTTAACTTGTTTGGATGTTAGTCAAGGTTCTTTATCAATCTTTTGTTGAAATCCCTCGTCAATTTTTCTTTTTCGTCCACATCTTGGGAGGTTAGCCACTACGCTACAGCACATTACACTTGCATGGTAGACACAGGAACATTCAGGTCTTGAGGAGATGGACTTGTTGCCTTGATATTGCCCATGCTTCCTCACAATTTTGCTTCTCAAGTCCTAAGACAGTTCTTTGGTCTTCTTTCTTTTCTCCATGCTCAATGTGGTACACACAAGGAGACAGGACAGAGGTTGAGTCAACTTTAATCCATTTTAACTGGATGCCAGTGTGATGTAGTTAGTGCCACCACCGGTTATGTGCCACAGGTAAGTAACAGCTGCTGTTAATTATACAAATTAGAGAAGGGTGCCAATACTTTTGTCCGGCCCATATTTGGAGTTGTGTGCAAAATGATAATGATTTAATTTTTTTTCCATTCTCTTTCTTATTTTTTCATTGCAGGCAAAATAAATGAAGATACTAGTACCAAAGCATTTGTAATTGCAATCATTTTTTTGGGAGAAATTGAGCATTATCTGACAGAATTGCTGGGGTGCCAATACATTTGGCCAGTAGTGTATATTCTTTTTGTATATATTAGGGCTGTCGAACGATTAAAATTTTTAATCAAGATAATCACAGCTTAAAAATCAATTAATCGTAATTAATCGCAATTCAAACCATCTCTAAAATATGACAACGAATTATTGTTGGAATGGAAAGTTAAGACACAAGACGGATATATACATTCAACATAATGTACATAAGTACTGTATTTGTTTATTATTTTAATTTTAATAACATTTTTAAAATTTAATAAACATTTTCAATCAAAAAATAAACTAACAGCTCACCATTGTTGACGTCGCCGAGCGAGACGTCACATGGGCCCCCTGCCGTTCTTCCACAGTGTCTTTAACTACGTAAGGTAGTGATTGAAATACACCACAAGGTTTCAATGGTGAGTGTTGAGTTAATTATCAAGGGTTGATTGAATATTTGCTTGTGCTCATATATACCTAATACATATTTTTCTTATTGATATAACCAGTAAATGATTATTGCTTGCTATAATAGGTTGTAGTGTAATGTTTAAAGAGTTAAAGAGGGTCGGGGTGACAACTGCCTTGCTTCATGGCCGCAACATTGCATAACTGGACCTTCTGGGACATCTGCAGCATCTTACGTCTAGACTTTCGAGGACATCTTCCATTCGAGGACATCTTCCATGGCCGCAGCGTTGCATAACTGAAGTGTCTGGGTCATTCTGACCACTTTAATTAAATGCCCTTGCTTACACACGTGTATTTAGTTAGTTCCGCCTACATGCTCACACATAGCCAATCAAAATCACATGGGTGTCTCCAGCTTGCTTTCCCCCTCCCTTGAGGGCGGCACCTTTCTGTATTAGGACAAGCCCCTAATAAAAGAAAGAGCAAGGAGTTTAGTTTTAGATCAATTTTGGTGACTAAACAGCGTAATCTAGCATTTCACTGTCTAGTCCCTCCTTGCTCTCCTTGGCCAAGAAAACTGAGTGTCTTCTCTCCTTCTTTTTGGGTAATTTTACAAATGTCTACCTAAGGTTCTATTTTTTAACTTGACAGTGAGTTTTGAATTAATTAGAGATCTAGCCAAGGCAAAGTCGGCGTAGGTTTTTTTGTGTATTTTGCATTGCTATTTTGATTGGGAATGCCAGTTCTCTTTTCATTGAGCGCTTTTCTTTTTGTGAACATGATTTTTTTGAGAGATAGGAATATTATTTTTGTTGTGCTTTCACTAAATGATACTTTAGCGACTTAACTGTTCCGCCCAAATGCATGATGGGAAGTTGAGCAACCATGACTGTCAGTGGTGGCTGCAAATGGGATATGTTCTGCGTTGTGCTCAATAATGCATGTTAAGAAAAAGATCATCTCTGTCATTGTTCCCCACGTCGCTCGCCACAATAGTAAAGTTTGTTGTGAAAGAGTTGCCAAAGCTTATGCCAATAAATGGCGCGGTCCAGTGAATGCCTATGTCCACTCGCATTTCTCTGCCTTTTAGCTCTCAATGGACAAAAAACGGCGTCATTGTAATCTGTTTGAGGCAATGCATGAGCGGGTCATTCCGCGCATGCGTTAAATGCGTCAAATATTTTAACGTGGTTAATTAAAAAAAATTATTACCGCCCATTAACGCGATAGTTTTGACAGCACTAGTATATAGTATATAGTATATTCACCATTTTGCACTGCTGGTCTCCTGTATATAACCTGTTTTGAACATAGTATGTAGACAGGACAAAACCGCATATGACCATACCTGCTGTTTTTGTTGAATTATCAAATATAAAACAATTCAATATAATTTTTTTCTGTTGAATGTTTATCCTAAAAAGTTTAATAAATATTACCATGTTTCAAAAATATTTGGTTGAGCATTTTTGGCTGTCAATAGAACATCAATATTACAACTTTTGACAAATCTTTGATTTTTTTGTTTTTGTTTGTTTGTTTGTTTGTTGTCGTCTTTTTAGGGTCCAAATGTTGATTATAATTGTCAGTGAAGAAAACAACAGTTTGGACATGAAGGTTTTATGGTGTCCTGAAAAAAAGGGAGCCAATCTGGCTATTGTGAACCTTTTTTTTTTTTTTTTTTTTTTTTTTTTTTTTGAAAAATAAAGGCAACATCAAAGGCATGCAAATTCTTTGACAAAAACAAAAATTCTGGCTCTCTGGCAACCTTTGTGTCAGGCAGTTCCGGCAACCAATTCTAGCCACTTTCACCCCCGGTTACTACCCACCTCTGGTTATAATCCTTTTATCAGTGCAGGAAATGCAAACAAAATAAAATTTTCATAATTTGTTGTCAAAAAAAAAATAATATAATGGTTCCATGAGCTCTTTTGCTACCAAGCAGTACAAATCTTTTTGGGACTAGTCCAGCTCCGGAAGCCTTTGTAGATAAAAGGAGTAACTTACGGGTCATTTGACTTTGGAATTAAAGTTCCCAGTTCCTTAATTCGATCGTTGATGTTAAAACGTCGTCTTCTCTCAACTGCGAGAAAAAAGTAGATTCTGTTAACCATAATCCTCAATTGATGTCTGAGTAAATTTGACCCAAAGAGCAACACTCACTCAAGTTATGGTTGTCCTTCTTCTGTCTCTCCTTTGCAAGAGCTCTTACTTCGGCTGCCGGGAAACACAAAGGTCATTACGTGTCCAGATGAGATAGAGCTAACTGTTCCAAGTCACAAATCACACGTACCAACAGGAAACCCTTCGGTCCTCTGATAGTTGTCGAATTTGCCACATGACCCAGACTTATCCAACATGTGCATTACGGACGGTGATTGTGACGCTGCATGGCAGATAAAGTTGTTTTCAGAATCATGATGGACTGAACACATACAATTGTTCTCATTGACTCGTTCTACATTTCTATATAATACACTGCTGTATTATTGTCTGCCTGGGGAGTAGAACTCAGAATTAATGTTTCCATGTCTGGGAGACCAGAGTATGTTGTCACACTCTTTAAACGTATGTACAGTCCCTGACAAAAGTCTTTTCGCTTATCCATTTTGTAGAAACAATTGCTAATAACCTGACTTTTAATTATTCTAATGGTTTTAGAAATGGCTCATATGAAAGCTAAGACCCTCCCAAATGATGTTGAATGTAAAAAAATCATTTGTTTCACTGAAAAAAGATTTATCATTTAATGAAGACATAAAGGTCAAATTTTGGCAAGACAAAAGTTTTGTCGCCTACGAAAGTAGTGTGAAAATTGAACAAAAAATGTACTTCAAATACAAAATTATGTTACATAACATAAGCCAATTAAGAGTGGTACTGTGAGATCCAAATTTAATATTTTGTATGACTTCCATGGGCTTGAAGGACTGCATCCATGCAGTTCGGCAAGGATTTATACAATTTATTGTAGGGCTCTCAAACGATTAAAACTTTTAATCGAGTTAATCACAGCTTAAAAATTAATTAATCGCAATTCAAACCATCTATAAAATATGCCATATTTTTCTGTAAATTATTGTTGGAATGGAAAGATAAGACACGAGACGGATATATACATACAACATACTGTACATAAGTACTGTATTTGTTTATTATAGCAATAAATCAACAAGATGGCGTTAACATTCTGTTAAAGCGATCCATGGATAAAAAGACTTGTAGTTCTTAAAAGATAAATGTTAGTACAAGTTATAGAAATTTTATATTAAAACACCTCTTAATGTTTTCGTTTTAATAAAATTTGTAAAATTTTCATTAAAAAAAATAAACTAGTAGCTCGCCATTGTTGATGTCAATAATTACACAATGCTCATGGTGCTGAAACCCATAAAATCAGTCGCACCCAAGCGGCAGCAGAGGGCGACAAAACACCTAAAAACACAAGTAACAAGTGGACATGACACTGTGCTGTCATTTTAATCTGTTTGAGTGGGGCATGTGCGTTAATTGCGTCAACATTTTTAACATGATTAATCAAAAAATCAATTACCGCCCGTTAACGCGATAATTTTGACAGCCTTAATTTATTGATGAAGTCATCGGGAACATCAAAGAAAGCAGTCTTGCATGCCTCCCAGAGTTCATCAACATTCTTGGGTTTCGTCTTCCATGCTTCCTCTTTCATCCTGTTCACGCCTGGTGACTGGGCTGGCCGGTCCTGGAGAATCTTGATCTTCTTTGCCTTGAGGAACTTTGAGGTAGAGATTGAAGTATGCAATTGAGCACCATCCTGCTGCAGAATTTGTCCCTTTTTTAGGGTTAGGAATGAAAGAGGCAGCTAAGATTTGTTGATATTTCAGACTATTTATCTCTCAGGGTGCAGACAATTAAAAAAACGTTTGGCATTTGCCAAGGCCCACAGCCTGTCAAAAGGATGGACGCTGGAAAAGTGGCAAAAGGTGGATTTTTCAGATGAATCTTCCATTTAATTACACCACAGTCGCCGCAGATATTCAAGGAGACCTACTGGAGCCCGCATGGATCAGAGATTCACTCAGAAAACAGTGAAGTTTGGTGGTGGCAAAATCATGGTCTGGGGTTACATCCAGTATGGGGGTGTGCAAGCGATCTGCAGGGTGGAAGTCAACATAAATAGTCTGAAATATCAACAAATCTTAGCTGCCTCTTACATTCCTAACCATAAAAAGGGACAAATTCTGCAGCAGGATGGTGCTCCATCGCATACTTCAATCTCTACCTCAAAGTTCCTCAAGGCAAAGAAGATCAAGATCCTCCAGGACTGGCCAGCCCAGTCACTAGACATGAACATCATTGAGCATGTCTAGGGTAGGATGAAAGAGGAAGCATGGAATTAATCTGGGAGGCATGCAAGACTGCTTTCTTTGATGTTCCTGATGACTTCATCAATAAATTGTATGAATCCTTGCCGAAGCCCATGGAAGTCATACAAAACATTAAATTTGGATCTCACAGCACCACTACTTAATTCGCTTATGTTATGTAACAGATTTTTGTATTTGAAGTACATTTCTTGTTCAATTTTCACACCATTTCTGTAGGCGACAAAACTTTTGTCTTTCCAAAATTTGACCTTTATGTCTTCACTAGATGATAAATCTTTTTTCAGTGAAACAAATATATTTTTGTTCATTCAACATCATTTGGTAGGGTCTTCGCTTTCATATGAGCCATTTCTGAAACCAACTGAATAATTAAAAGTCAGGTTATTAGCAATCGTTTCTACAAAATGGATAAGCGACAAGACTTTTGTCAGGGACTGTAAATGTATCTTCGCTGGGAGTTACGACGAAGCATTAGTATAAATCCTTCTATTGAGCATAATTTGATATAGATAAAGCAAAATATTAAGGATTTCCTTATTTATAAACCGATTCTAAAACACGAGATGCTTTCAACCTTACTGATTTTAATGGAGGCGGCAACGCACGATCTAAAGTAGGTACTGTAGCTGCATATTCAGCTACATTACGTTATAATACGACTTTTATTCTCGTAGTAATAGTTCAACTTTTTTTCTCATACTACTCTGGGAACATGTCACAGGCAGCACAGTACAACCCGCGCGCCGCGACGAATCTAGTCGGCAGGCAAGGACGTTAACCACTGCGCCATTAAAGCTCGAGCCAACAGCGCAGCCGTTAGCGTCCTTACATGAAGGAATCGGTGGGGAGGTTTCCACGTGCTACAACGGATACACTCAACGGATACACTGTGTGTGTACCCGTTACATTAGTATTCTGTGCAACGCGTTAGCCAATTTCAACACACGCTAATTGGTACCGTGAAAAATGATAACCCGCCATTTTCATGAATTTAGTGGACATGTCCGGGCAAAAGAGGACGTTTGGTCACCCTATTAGTGGTAAACAAATCAAAATTCTCAGGAGGAGGATAAAAAGAACCCCATGATTGAATGTCTAGCATTTTCAATGGCACAGAAGGAGTTAATTTTATTAAAATTATTAACATTTTTATTGATAAAAATATCTATTTATAAAAAAATATATAATAGCAATTAAAAAAAAAACTTGAACTTATCTTTTTTTAAAATATGAATACAGTATGGAATAAAATACAAGAACAATTAACTGGAAATAATATAATAATATTTCATATTATTTTTGGGGAAAATTATCCAAAATAGTCACTTGACTTATAAAGGGTTGAACTAAAGACAACTAAAAATGTACGTTTTGGCATGGTGTCATGTGTGAAACTTTTCCCCAAATGACTGTGACGACCTGTTCCAAACTACCATGTTTGCTAATGCTAGCTTCAGCATTAGCACAACTGTTAAGATCAGTACATTAACATTTGTTAAGAACGTTGGCTTAAATCAGAGTAATGAGTGAGTGGATGTATAAATAACTTTTCTGAATGAAGCATATTTTAAAAATACATACTTTTACGTAGTTTTAAACCTAGTACAGTGGTACCTCTACATATGAATTTAATTCATTCCAAGACCTGCTTTGTAAGTCGAAATGGTCGTATGTCGAGTGGGATTTATCCATAAGAATACATTCTAATTCGATTATTTCGTTCCACAGCCCAAAAACCTAAGCTAAATCCTTAATATATACTGCTGGTACAAATACAAATCACAATTACACATAGCCAAACAAATAAACTAGAAATACAAATCAGTACAATAATAATAATAATAATTTTAAAAAAGGATCGTATGTCAATGCGATCGTATTTCGAGGTACTACTGTATTCCACTTTTGTTGCACACCGTGGTAAAGAAAATAACAGTGTGACGACTTACCCTTACTGTATACTCTCTTACCTGAGTATTCCCTTTTGATGTTGGGCAAGTTAGCAGGACAGGAGTTACTGATAGGCAGTCCTTGTTGTGACATACCCTGATTTCCATACATGTCCATGAGGTTGGCAGGCACCGGGATCTGTGGCACACAAAGAGAAAGCTGAATGGGCAAGATGGTTCCTACTTTACCTTATACAGTCATACGAAAAACTTTGGACACCCCATTAAATATTCAGTTTTTTTTTTTTAAAGAAATGTTCACATATCAATGTCTGATCTTGTTTTTCTTTGTCTCTGGGAAAGAAAGTGATTTAATTGCAGGTAAACAACAAAAATGAACATTGTTTTACTCATTAAACCAAATATATCAACAAAAATGTATATTCTAACTGAGGAAAAAGTTAGGACACCCTACCACCTAATAGTGTTACCCCTTTTTGCTGAAATAACTTCAGTGAGACAGTTTTTGTCGCAATCTACCAGTCTTTGACATCGGTCTGAAGAAAGTTTGCCCCACTCGTCAGCGCAGAATACTTTCAACAGTGACTGACTGTTGAAGTGAGTGAAAACACCATGGTAAGTTCAAAGGAGCTGTCTGAGGCCTTCAGAAAGAACATTGTAGACGCTTATGAGTCTGGTAAAGGATTTCAAAAGATCTGAAAAGAATATAAAATCAGCCATTCCACTGTCCGGAAAATAGTCTACAAGAGGAGAACATTCAAAACAAGTGACAACTCAGAGAGCAGACCCCAAGGTGCTAAAAGAAGTCTCCAAAAACCCCAAAATGTCATCACGAGCCTACAGCAGGGTCCTGCTACTGTTGATGTGAAAGTGCATGCCTCTAGAATCAGAAGGAGTCTTCACAAGTTTAACCTTCATGGGAGGTGTGTAAGGAGAAAACCTTTGCTCTCCAGGAAGAACATGACTGTCAGACTGAAGTTTGCGAGAGTGAATGTAGACAAAGACCAATGTAACCCCAGTTAAAATAATTACATTATATTTAAAAAAAAAAAAAAGAAAGAGCAAATAAGTAATAAATAAACTACCGAACAAGTGAGTCATTTGCATATTAAAGTGATAAAAATGGTAATTTTCTATATAATTAACATTTATAAATATTCAATAGGTTAAGAATTTTTGCTTTCACTAATAAAGTTTTTTCTAAGAGTGAGAGAGCCCCTCCCCTACCCACGAATCTCAATGGGAGACCAATGGGAAGCGTAGCAGTTGGCTACGAGCTACCGCTAATAAAGAGACAAATTAAATAATTTTTTTCTCCCAAAACGCCGATCCTGAGCCTTACTACATGAGTGGTGTAACCCTTTGGAAGGCTCAAAACTTTAACCAGATGCGTTTTGGTAAGTTTAATTTTGTTAAAATGCTTATTTTGAGAAGTTAGTTTTAGCGGAGCTACCTTGCAATAGGCACATTCAGCTGCCTCAACTTATACTACAAAACGTAGAATTATATTGGCTGCAAGTGTCATTGTTAGTATTTTATTTTAATGAAAAAGTGATGACGTATTTTATTTTGTGACAAACTCATTTGATGTGAAAAATGTGCCGTATTGTGGATAAACGGACCACGGTCAACTAACGGCTACGTTCGAGCCGCCATTTTAGGTCTCGAAATGCGGCCTTCCTAACAGCAAGACTGGGGTAAAACTATTATTTTTTGTTGTACAAATGTCTAAAATTTATTTCTCCTGATAACAGGCCAGGTTTTTTTCCCCCTTGGGAAAAGCCACTGAGTTTCTCCTGAAACTCAGACCCCCCAATTGAAAGAGCGACGACGACGTCAAGAAGGACAACAGGATTCTCGGTAAGAGCCGAGTGGCGAGCCAACCCAAGAGCTGGATTTTCCCTTCTGAACAACGATTTACCATCACAACCAAGGTTGCAGCTGGAGTTGGATTATTGTTTTCCTTTTCAATGGATTGAACTGAATGGTGTGCTTCCTACACACCACAAACCCATTGGATCCTTAGAGGACAATTAACTGACAAGCTAAATTGTTCTATTTTTGATTTTGAATGTTGAACTTTCTTTTAAGAATTTTGAACATCCAAAGTGCCTTCAAATAGTATTTGGAGTGTTACAAATTGAAAGTTGCTTAATATTGTGATTTTGCTTTAAAACTAAACAAAATAGAATAATCACAATATTTAGAAAGCCTGAGTGGTCAGAAAATTGAACATAAATTAGAAAAAAAAAAGATTGAAGCTATAAATTTTATTATAATTCTTAACACAAAATTAACGAATAAGATAACAAAAATAATTTTCGTCAGGTACATCTTAAGAATTGATGCACATGATTTATTCGTTAATTGTTTGTTGTTTATTGTATTTAAAATTGCCGGCTTTGTGTTCAAGTTCCATCCGTCTCTGGTTCCTTCTTTTTTTATGTACCACTCCCCAAACCTAGAACTGGTCCAGTAGCCCACATCACCCTCTGCCTAACAGCAGAGGTGCTACACCAGGATTTCTGGAATAATGTTCTTTGGACAGATGTATCATAGACTTCATAATATATCATCTTCATATATCATTATGAAGTCTGAGGATGTATCTAAAACAGAACAGTTTGGTGTAAACCCAGGAAAAGAACCTCATACTAACTGTGAAGCATGGAGGTGGAAGTCTCATGGTTTGAGAATGCTTTGCTTCTGCAGGACCTGGCCAGCTCACTTTCATAGAATCCACCATGAATTCTATCGTGTATCAGAGAGTGCTTAAAGAACATGTGAGATCATCTGTGAAAAAACTCAAGCTGAAGCGAAACTGGACCCTGCAACATGACAATGACCCAAAACATACCAGTAAATCCACCAAAGACTAACCCCTCAAACATCTCACAGCAGGAAGTATTCTGCGTTGAGTGGGGCAAACTTTCTTCAGACCGACGTCAAAGACTGGTAGATAGATACAAAAAGCGTCTCACTGAAATTATTTCAGCCAAAGGGGGGAACACTAGCCAATAGGTGGTAGGGTGTCTTTTTCCTCAGAATATGCATTTTTGTTGATATATTTGGTTTAATGAGTGAAACAATGTTAATTTTTGTTGATTACCTGCAATTAAATCACTTTCTTTTCAAGAGATTAAGAAAAACAAGATCAGACATTGATATGTGATCATTTCTTAACAAAGAACTGAACATTTAATGGGGTGTCCTAATTTTTTCACTTGACAGTATGTCCACTTTAAGTGTGGGCTGTTAGGAATATACCGTGTTAGCCATTTGAAGTCCTGGATCCATTAGGCCAAGGATATCATCACTGTAACTGGACTCCAGACTAATAATGTCGTCGATGACATCATCCATCTAAGGCAAAAGGATGCGTTCAAGTAAATGCTCGGGCGTTCATTAGAAATAGAGAGAATAAGAGCAGGAACCTCTTTCTCGCAGTTCGAGTTCAGGGTCAGTAAGGCCATAGGGCTGTTAGGGGCGCTGTTGCCCGGCCCTGGCGGCATGCCCCCGTGGTCAGAGGACTGGTTGGGGCAGGGCAAGCTCAATACCTGTGAGCCAAGCTTTCCCAGGTACTGTTTGACCTGCTGCTGCTGGGAGCGCTGGATGTGGTACTTGGTCGGGTTCTCCAAATGAGTCTGCACCTGTTAAACACAACAAGACAGCATATCCATGAGTTTGGATGACAGGTATACAGCTAAAACTCAAAAGGAATACACTGGATAGACATAGTCTAATAACAGTAGATAACACTGTTAAAATTAGTTGTTTTAAAAAAAAATTTTTTTTTAAACCTGTCCTGTTCAGCTGTTTGACACAGAGAATGGAATTCTAAGTGTTCGGTTGGTCTGAACAGTTTTAATGTTTCATATTGAGAGTATGACATACTCCCGTTGTGATCATTCAACCTAACTCATTTATTATGACAAGGCAGCGAACAGGAAGGAGTTATGGGGAAACAAACAAAAAAAAAGAAACACAAGAAAAGAAAGAAAAGCAACAACAGGAAATACATTGAACGCCTACACTAACTATTAATATGTTGGTGCTATCGTCAACTAGATGTATTTCCGGTTGACACCATGTGGGGGGGCCTGTTGACCAGGGAAAGAAGGGGAGCGGGGTGGGGGAGACTATAAGCTAAGTGATTGGGAGGGGTAGGAGTTATGGGGGAACAAAAAAAAAAGAAACACAAGAAAAGAAAGAAAAGCAACAACAGGAAATACATTGAACGCCTACACTAACTATTAATATGTTGGTGCTATCGTCAACTAGATGTATTTCCGGTTGACACCATGTGGGGGGCCTGTTGACCAGGGAAAGAAGGGGAGCGGGATGGGGGAGACTATAAGCTAAGTGATTGGGAGGGGTAGAGTGTACACAAATCAGCACTGTGTGAATCACTTGTGAGTGTAAGCCCGTTGACAACCGACCCTACGCCGCCACACCGCCAATCCCGGCATCGGGACCCCTCACCCGAGCGCGCCCAATCACAACCAGCTGCATGCGAGCTTAAAACTAGATTTGTTATTTTTGCTTTGTTATTAAACAGCTGGAAGAAAAATCTCTCATTTAGAGTAGGCCTGCAACGATAACAAATCGAAAATTATCCACCTCATTTTTATTTACCGTGCGATAAATTGACTTATTGCATATTGTGACAGGCTTAATTTATTTCTTAATTTCACTCATGTTGAGTTTTTTTTTATCCAGGCATGAGTATTAAAAACTATTTTATGTAATTGCACAATAGAGTGAAATTATGTGTACTCTGTGACAGAAGTCAAAATGCAGTAGTTGAGCTGGAGCGATTTATTGGCCAAAGGTATAGTTAAACATCAAGGATGTAAATCAGCAGTTTTATAACAATATGATAGAGATTCTTTGGATAAAGATACTAGTCTATTACAATATTTTGGACCGGACTTTTTGGCGAAAGTGAGCGGTGGACGACCATCTTGGACGGAATGCCAAGTTTGGATGAATTTGCGCCGAGAGGCGGGGCCGAAAATACAGCCTTACTCTATTTCAGAGCACCACCGCGCTAACGTCAACAACACATCCAATAGCAGAGGGGCAGGCGTACTTATATCTGTGCTATCAGGCTGTTTCAGCGGACAGATATACGCAATCACGCCTGGCGAAAACTTGATAAATGCGCTTTTTTTCCAAGTTTCGCGGGCCCTGGGACACTCAAAAAATGACTCTCATACCTCGACGTGCATTTATGTGGAAAAAACAAACTAAAAACAACTATTCACCTTCTCACCGAAACTAGAAAAACTCTTTACACGGCTATTAGATTTTCCCCCTACCCCTTGAAATGGCTCCGTTAACAGAAGGACTATTATTGTTGTGGTAATGTAGTACGTATCAATTTCGGTTTCAATTTATTCACACACACACACACATTCACATTCACAAAGTGTACATCATTTCATAATGCTGAGCTAGGATCATGTGTGAGTCAGGTCTCCTTAAGAAGCTACTCATAGCCTATAGCCAGGAGCCTGCGTGCATTAAAACAATTATAAGAAAAATGATAAGAATTCAATTCAATTCAATTTTATTTGTATAGCTCTATATCACAACAAGGTTGTCTCAAAGGGCTTTACAGAGGCAATATAATACACAGTCAAAAACAGTAGATGAATTAAATATAGGAAGAAGAGTGAGAAGGGTGAATTATCGCTAGGGGTGCACGATATCCACTGTTTGAAACCGATACCGATATCGATAACTTCCTGCTACTTAAGGCCGATACCGATATGATAACCTATAATACATGTATACTGTAAATAATTTTTCAATGTATATTCACCTGAGTTTTTGAACACCTGTAGGTCAAAAATACTAGTGGTGGATTCAGCATAGATTTGCCTTTGACCTAACCAGAATTTTCATGATGACATGAACATTATTATAATGATCAAAACAAAGACAAGAACAGTTTTGAATCCAAATAAAGTGCCCATATTAATTTTTTCAAATAAATATATTTAGAGTAGGGCTGTCAAAATTATCGCGATAACGGGCGGTAATTAATTTTTAAAATTACGTTAAAATATTTGACACAATTAACGCACATGCCCCGCTCAAACAGACTAAAATGACAGTACAGCGTAATGTTCGCTTGTTACTTGTTTTTTGGTGTTTGGCGCCCTCTGCTGGCGTTTGGCTCCAACTGATTTTATGGGTTAGTCCCATGAGTGAGCATGGTGTAATTATTGACATCAGCAATGGCGAACCACTAGTTTATTTTTTGATTGAAAATTTTACAAATTTTAATAAAATGAAAACATTAAGAGGGGTTTTCACATAAAATTTCTATAACTTGTACTAACATTTATCTTTTAAGAACTACAGTCTTTCTATCTATGGATCGCTTTAAGAGAATGTTAATAATGTTAATGCCGTCTTGTTGATTTATTGTTATAATAAACAAATACAGTACTTATGTACCGTATGTTGAATGTATATATGCGTCTTGTCTCTTATCTTTCCATTCCAACAATAATTTACAGAAAAATATGGCATATTTTATAGATGGTTTGAATTGCGATTAATTAATTTTTAAGCTGTAATTAACTCAATTAAAAATTTTAATCGTTTGACAGCCCTAAATTAGAGTCAATCACAATCAGTCAATATCATTGACGATGTGTTCCCCGGAACACTAAGCACAGAACTAAAACAAATATAAACCCAACAGGTATTGTGCTTTGTCAGCGGATAAAACATTTGGTGCAACAGGAGAGGAGACTTTTGTCATCTTGGTCCATGAAACAACTTTCTTAACCTGGCAATTATAGGACAGCAAGCCTATCAATAACCAAAAGGCCACTCAATAACTTGTAAACATAACACTGTATAATGCTAACATTTGCTAATTGCCATAGTAAAGTTAATTACTCAGTGATGGAAAAATAAGGCCTCTAGAACAGTAACAAAACAGAAGTGGAAACAAACGCACACGTCCAAATTCACCGATACAGTGCCAAAATTAATATTAATAGGCCCGATAATATATAATGCTATTGGATTTATTGGGATGATGTCATAATTCTTATTATCGGACCGATAATTATTGGACCGATTATTATCGTGCACCTCCTCCATATTATAGTATCCTCATACAATAACATACTGACAAAAAAAATAACATTAAACACTAAATACACACACAAAAAGGAGATCGTTCCCTAGAAGAGGAGAATATATAACCTAGGTATGTTGGAATTTTTATATTTACTGATCAGAATGCTTTTTAGCATTGCTTTAAAGGTAGAGATAGATTTCAACACTTTTAGCTTGTCGTCGAGCTCATTCCAAATTAGGGCCAAATAAAAGGAAAAAAAAAGGACTACGACATGTAAGTCGTACTATTGCTACGAGAAAAAAAGTCGTATTATTATGTAGGGTAATGTAGCTGTAATCAGCTACGCATTTTACGTACATGTACCTTAGCTGAGAGCTACGATATTAGCCTGGTTAATGAAGTATTTCAAAAAGATCTTTGTTATGGTTCTTCTTGGGGAAAACCAGCTACGACATTAGCCTGGCTAATGAAATATTTCAAAAAGATCTTTGTTATGGTTCTTCTTGGGGAAAAAACAATCTCATTTGTCATTGATATGGTCTCAGATATGGTCTCAGTCTCACCATGTCATGCCACGGCAATTTCGCCGTGGCACGACATGGTGAGACTGTCCGACTCCGATGCAGCCCACCACCACAGCTTCAAAAAATCCGAGGGGAAACATGTATTCTGTAGTGTTGCATCGAAAACGATACAAGTATCGGTACTTATACAGCACTAAAATTACCTCATCGGGGAGTACTAAGAATTAATGTGCCGATGCTGCACAATATGTACTCTTTGAGAACTAGTTTGTTGGGTCGCCCAACCCAAGATGGCCACAAGCCACGCATGCCGCCGAAAAAAAAGGAGAGCTTGTCCCCTATCCCAAAATGATGACAGACGGTCAATCAACCATCTAATCAACCTTCTGCTGTGAATTTAAATCACTAGTAGACATCCATTCCATTTGAAGTGGGACAATGGCAACGACTGAACGTTTATTTTGAAGCCCTTCCACTTCAAATGGATTGGGCGCCTGGCACCGTTAATAGCAGCCGTTGAGTTAAGCAGTAGAGCTGGGAATCTTTGGACACCTAACGATTCGATTACGATTACGATTCAGAGGCTCCGTTTCGATTATAAAACGATTATTGATGCACGCTTCTCCTTTTTTTTTTTTTTTTTTTTTTAATGTTTTGTACATTAGTTCCAAAATTGTTCAAAAATCCTCTCAGGCTAAACCAAACTGCTATTTCAGTATCAAGTTAACATATAACAGTATACAAATATATAAGAATAACAGTAAATAAAAAACTCCAGTCCCCATTCTGTATCAGCAGCTTTAAACTACATTCAATTAATTTAATGTTGTGAATCAATTGGTACAGTTGTTAAAATTGCTCCTGTTATTCCATAATTTCCCTTCTGTCTACTTTTGTCAAAGTTTTAAAACTATTTCATCATTTAAAGATAGATTCAAGACAAGATTCTGCCGATTTAGGAGTATTTTAGATAAAAAGTTAATTTGGTTCGCTACAACAGAGCCTTCTAGAGAGGTCTACTGCTTTAAGATGGCGGCTGTTTACTTACGCCGGAAAGCCTGTCATTTCACATCTCTGTTCAATAATACATGTTCTAACACTGACGTTGTCTGTCATCTTGCATCTAGTTCTACATATATATGATATCTACTGTAGCCGTATGTTTGGAGCAACTAGCAACTGGGCGTTGTTTGTAGCGGCTGTCAGCCGCAGTCAGGTATGATTGTTTTTTTATTTAGCGGCATGAGTTGGACATGATACTTACTCTCGGTCTGTTCCTCATTGTGTCCCAAAGACCGTGCTGACTGTGTTTTACTTCCGCTTTACCTGGTATAATTCAATAATCGGAATTTGGATATTTGTGAATCGTTCTCGAATCTTCCACGGCCGAATCGCGAATAATCTAAGAATCGGAAATTTCGCACGCCTCTATTAAGCAGTGTCTCACCTAGACATTATAGAATTACTATGCAGAAATGTAGTATTAAAAGAATAACAATTTAGAGTATATTTTTTATATTTTGTTTTAAAAACTTGGTGTCCATACAGTATCGACCGATACCACACCGTATTGGAAGTTAAAAATGGTATCGGTTCAACACTAATATTCTGCCTTTTGTGGAAAAAGACTGCGATCATTGCCGGGTGCTGAAGCCAATTTTGGGTAAAAGGCAGACTACATCTAGGACTGGTCGCCAGTCAGTCGCAGGGATTGTAAAAAGACGGACAATTAGGGGTGTTGAGTAAATATCGGAATGGTGATGTATCGTGATACTTTGTATCCCAAAAGGTTATCGATATGCTCCTGCCAAGAATCGAGATAACATATTAAAAAGGTGTCAATGTCTAAAAAAATAATAAATAAATAAAAAGAAACCAACAAGTTGCTACCAAAATCTTCCACCGTAATAGTGTCTCAGTTAACTCTAAGGCTGCATTGACCGTGCACGACGCCGAATCCATTTAGACTGGGAACGTTCGTTCATTCGGAAGCAGAGCATTCACAGTCATTCTGTCCAATTTTCAGGGCATTTACAGGTCATTTCCTGTTGAGTTTGAGTCACTGCCTATTCATTTGGGTGATTCCCAGGTCACTTCTTGTTCTGTAACTCAAAATCAACAGGAAGTGACTAGGGGTGTGACAAAATATCGAAATGGTCATATATCGCGATTAGGGGTGTAACGGTACACAAAAATCTCGGTTCGGTACGTACCTCGGTTTTGAGGTCACGGTTGGGTTCATTTTCGGTACAGTAAGAAAACAAAATGCAAAATATAAATGTGCTAGTTGATTATTACACACTTTTGTGCTTTCAACAATAGGAACAGTAGCCTATACAAAGCTAGAATTCTGCTCAAAAAGTAGCGGGTATTTAAAGATAATAATCCAACAACAATTTGCCTTTCAGACCCCGCGTATTGGTCAGCTTTCTTTCTGAAAGCAAGAAGAAAAAAGTCCTGTGCTAAAGAGAAAAGCAATCCCAATGACAAAGATTTTAACATGTATTTTACAAATCAAATGCCTCAATTTTTTTTTCTTATGAACGGTTTTCAAAAGCTTTATTGGTGGATTTTCTCAAGTTAAAGCGCCACTCAGAAATTAATCAATTTAATTGTGTAAGCAGGATCTGTATATTATTCTTATTATTTAAATGCAGGTGTTTTAGCTCATTTCAATTTATTTTATTTAAATGGGCTATTATTTATTTTACTGTGTGTTTGTATTTTACAAATGTGATGTATTCATTTGTATTGTATATTTCATGTTGTATAACTTTAGTTCCTATGTGAATATTAGTTCCTACTTGTTTTGTTGTGGTAGGAGGGTTTTGTATTGAATATGGACCGTGTTGGTTATTATTATAGCAGAGAAGACAACTGTAAATCAACAAAGACAAGTCAATTGTGCCCTGATCTACCACTCAAGAGATTTGATGGACTAAAAAAGTGGGTTACGATTGCATATTAGTTTGAAAATCGACTGGATCCACTGTATTCTTACACAAGTGACTTCCGGTCTGCCCGGTCTGCTAGCTAGTAGTATTGACGCAGGAGGGCCGTGTCTCGCGTCAAATAATAAACTCTGCCGTTGTTTTCGCGTGCATCGCGTTGAGCCGCTTCTGGGACGCAACACCGTCCGCACTGCGACTGGTGTGCATTCGCTGATTAACTTTAACGGCCGCGTTTCACTGCATTCTCGCGGCGGCCACGTTGTTGCGCCGTTGAGGTTTCTTACCGTGTTGGTCCTCATTATAGTAGGGAAGACGAAGTATATATAATCTACACAAAGAAACTGTAACCCGATCGACTCACAGCCTCGAAAAGTAAGGGTTACATTACGTCAGAAACTCGTTCGGTCCGCCCCCGTTCCGAACCGAACGCAAAGTACCGAAACGGTCCAATAAGAACACATGTACCGTTACACCCTTAATCGTGATACTTCGTATCCCAAAAGGTTATCTATATGCTCCTGTCAAGAATCGAGATATTGTTTTAAAAGGTGTCAATTAAAAAAAAAAAAAAACACCAAAAAAAACACCAATAGGCTGCCATTGATGCCCAATCCATTTAGACTGGGAACGTTCGTTCATTCAAAACCAGAGCATCTACAGTCATACGGTCCGATTTTCGGGGCATTCACAGGTCATTAGCTTTTCATTTTAGGGCATTTACAGGTCATTTCCTGTTGAGTTTGAGTCACTGCCTATTCAATTGGGTGATTTCCAGGTCACTTCCTGTTCTGTAAATCATATGCTTTGCAACCCCCCCGCCCCCCCCAAAATAGGAAAAAAAAAAAAAAAATTAAATGATTTTTTTCGAAAATCTCTGGATTCTGAAGTCTTTTTGATTGAAGCAACTTTTTTGGGGGGGATTGAATGATTTAGACACTAATGTCCTAATCATAGTATGGCCCAAACACAAAAAGAATTACTTCAATCAAAGAAAACTTTTTCAATGAAAAATTAAGTGTTCAAATGCAAATTTTTCAATTTCAAATATTTTTTCGTATTCAAAAACTTTTCGATGATTGAAATTTTTCTTTTTTGATTGAAGAAATTTTCTGTCTGAAAATCTATATTTTTTTTAGGCAACTTATTTTTTGACTGAATAATAAAAACAAAAATGTCCTAGCTAAAATGTGGCCCAAAAACAAATCAACATTACTTCAATCAATCCAAAAAAAAAAAAAGTCGAAGAAAAATAGCTTTCACATGCATTTTTTTTGTTTGATTTTTGAGTTTCAAATTTATTTTTGCATTCCCATTTTTTTTTTCTTAATTGAAGCGACATTTTTTGGGGTTGAATAATAAAGACACAAATCTACCTCCATATGGCTTCGCCCAGAGGATACAAAATTTTGACTGGGGTAACTACATTGGCATAACACCGACGGGCGTACCATATTCAATGGATGACGATCTTGGCGACAAGTATTGCCTAAGCAACCTGATTTAGAATTGCCCTCAAGAATAATGGGGGGGAAAAAAACGCTCACTGTCAACTTATTATTATAAATATTCTTTTAAGTTAATTTTATTGCTGACACTGCGTTTCGGGGTCATCAACATGTTGTGCCCCGGCTGCCCTAAAAGTCAAACTCCGCCTATGATTCTGTCCGATTTTCAGAGCATTTCCAGGTCACTTACTGTTCATTTTAAGGCATTTACAGGTCATTTCCTGTTGAGTTTGAGTCACTGCCTATTCATTTGGGTGATTCCCAGGTCACTTCCTGTTCTGTAACGCAAAATAAACAGCAAGTGACCCATAAAATACCCCAAAATCAACAGGAAGTAACTGAAAATTAACAGGTAAATGACCTTAACTCATTCACTCCCAGCCATTTTCACCGGAGCAACCCCCTTCGCTCCCGGCTGTTTTACTGGATTTTGACTGCTATTGCAAGGCCCACAGAAAATTCTATTGCTATATAAACATGGAACCCACCAAAAGAAAGATTGGACTCTCTTCTTTCAGCAGAAAAAAAAAGTTCATATCTTTTTCCATTCTTTAGAAATCAGCATTAGAAAATAGCTTAGTTTGAGCAATTTTCCAATTTCTGATAAAAAAACAGAAAAATTGAGCTTTTTGTGAAAGCATACATTTCAAACATAACTTTGACTTTAACACAGCTATTTTTCGCTTATGTGACATCCCAAACATCTGAATATGTTTTCGTTCTACAAAATAACAAAAAACAAGACAAATATAGCTTTTGATCGCAAAATAACAATTTATTTACACATAACTAAACTATTGAACTTTTGAACTATTTGCGCACATAACAACGGGGAAGGCTCTCGGCTGCTCCCGGTTGAATGAGGTGGCTCTGATGAGTCCGGATCATGATCAGTCTCACTTTTTTGATCATCTTCATCGTTGGTTTCAATCTCGAGCTAAGGAGTCACGCAACGTGAGCTCCTCAGAACGCGTGTGGAACCTGACGCTGTTGTGGATGTCACCGTCTGTCTCATCAAGATAGATTTTTTTGAATCCTTCTTTGTTGAATCCTGTTCTTCTATGGGGTTTTTTTCCGATCGTTCCCCACATTTTTCTCAAATTCTTACGCGTCTTCACAATATCCCTCCAACTTCCGTTTCCTGACTATTTTTCTTCACTTCTTTTCTTGGCGCGAGATGAGTTCTTACCAAATGCGCGACTGACCTCCAGTGGCCAGTTTTATTGCTTTAAAATGGGTTTTGAGCTTTGTGCATTGTATCTTAGATAAAGTGGGGCATATAAGTATTTAGTCAACCACCAATTGTGCAAGTTCTCCTTCTTGAAAAGATTAGAGAGGCCTGTAATTGTCAACATGGGTAAACCTCAACCATGAGAGACAGAATGTGGGGGAAAAAAAGAGAAAATCACATTGTGTGATTTTTAAAGAATTTATTTCCAAATTAGAGTGGAAAATAAGTATTTGGTCACCTACAAACAGGCATGATTTCTGGCTGTCAAAGAGGTCTAACTTCTTCTAACGAGGTCTAACGAAGCTCCACTAGTTACCTGTATTAATGGCACCTGTTTTACTCATTATCGGTATAAAAGACACCTGTCCACAAACTCAGTCAGTCACACTCCAAACTCCACTATGACCAAGACCAAAGAGCTGTCCAAGGACACCAGAGACAAAATTGTAGACCTGCACCGGGCTGGGAAGACTGAATCTGCAGGGAGAAGAGCTGGGACCACAGTAACAAAGGCTACTATCAGTAACACAATGCGCCGCCAGGGACTCAAATCCTGCACTGCCAGATGTGTCCCCCTGCTGAAGAAAGTACATGTCCAGGCCCGTCTGCGGTTCGCTAGAGAGCATTTGGATGATCCAGAAGAGGACTGGGAGAATGTGTTATGGTCAGATGAAACCAAAATAGAACTTTTTGGTAGAAACACAGGTTCACGTGTTTGGAGGAGAAAGAATACTGAATTGCATCCGAAGAACATCATACCCACTGTGAAGCATGGGGGTGGAAACATCATGCTTTGGGGCTGTTTTTCTGCAAAGGGACCAGGACGACTGATCTCTGTCAAGGAAAGAATGAATGGGCCCATGTATTGAGAGATTTTGAGCGAAAATCTCCTTCCATCAGCAGGGCCATTGAAGATGAGACGTGGCTGGGTCTTTCAGCATGACAATGTCCCAAACACACAGCCAGGGCAACAAAGGAGTGGCTTAGCCAGTCTCCAGATCTCAACCCCATAGAAAATCTGTGGAGGAAGTTGAAAGTCCTTGTTGCCCAACGACAGCCCCAACACATAACTGCTCTAGAGGAGATCTGCATGGAGGAATGGGCCAAAATACCAGCAACAGTGTGTGAAAAGCTTGTGAAGACTTACAGAAAACGTTTGGCCTCCGTTATTGCCAACAAAGGGTACATAACAAAGTATTGAGGTGAACTTTTGGTATTGACCAAATACTTATTTTCCACCATGATTTGCAAATAAATTCTTTAAAAATCAAACAATGCGATTTTCTGTTTTTTTTTTTTTCTCCACATTGTCTCTCATGGTTGAGGTTTGCCCATGGTGACAATTACAGGCCTCGCTAATATTTTCAAGTGGGAGAACTTGCACAATTAGTGGTTGACTAAATACCTATTTGCCCCACTGTACATAGGAACCAATAGATGCCTCTTGTCAAAAAGAAAATACGCAAAAGATGTATAAATACGTTTTTGGGACACTGAAGCAATTAAAAATAAAACGCATTTATACGTTTTTAGGAGCAAATTAGTTAAATGGCTCATAATTACTCATTGCCTGGCATTGGCTGCCACTGACGGCCATAGACATTCAATCCGTTCATTCGCTGCCACACTCCCAGTTCAAATGGATTGGACGTCTACTAGTGATAAACTCATTCCAATTCACAGCAGAAGCTTGTTTTTCTGTTTATTAGTTGTTAGTAAGAAAATCATTCTAGGATATTCTACAAATGTATCGATAATCGTTGTACCGCCATATCGTCAGATCATCGTTATCGTGAGCTTTGTATCGCAAATCGTGTCGTATCGGACAATCACCCGCAACCGATGCTTGCCGCCTTGAAATTGAGCAAACGCGCCCCTATATTATCGGTGACAGCGGCGCACAGAGCTAAACAACGTTAGCATAAAGGCAAATGCTAACACAAAGCAAGATGTATATACCAGTCCAGGATCATTATTAGCATTATGATAAGCCAGTGTATGAGCAACGTGATCTTATATAGTTGTTATTTTTAACAAGCTTAAGCAACTAATCAACAAAAACAGTTGTAAAGAGGAAAACTAGCTGAAGGGAGGAAAACAGCCGAGTATTTTTCTGCTGCTGTATTCCTTTCCACTCATTACAATGAAAAGCTCTCATCAACCTCATTGACGAGAAAAATGAAAACCAAACATACCTCATTAGGGTGATATCCAAGCATTTCAAGCATTATGACTCCTATCCTACAATACGCCCACTCTAAGAAGCAGAATATGTCAATTTCAGAGTCCAAACAATATATAAAACTACGATGGGACCGACAACTCTTCCTTTCTCAAGAGTGAGACGGCTGCGAGGGAAGCCACTGCCGGCTTGTCTTTAAATGCTGAGAAAAAAACCGTCATTAGTTATGCTTGTTAGAGAATGCCGGCGGACACAATGAGCCTTTTCAAATTTGTGTTGTTTCATGTAAAAACTAAAGTTATGCCTTTATGGCGTATCACTTGATGTGTGGCTGCTGCATTAACAGTTAGTGCCTTTGTTTGGCGAGGGCAACCTCTTGGGATGAAACTGGCCTGGGGCTTTTACTTGGCCCCATCCAGTTGTTTAACCCTGTAGATGCTCGACAAGTGAGGTCGTGTCAGCACGGCCGACAAAGTGAAGTCTATTCAACCTTTCTTCTCCATATCCTCAGTTCCCCCATGTCCAACTTTGAATGTTATTTTGTACAAACTGAAACAGTCAACAACCAGTGAAACTTTTGTTCTTTTTGGCATGGCTGTACAATATTTGCTTTGATTAGGAACTGGCTAAAAGGGTCCTGGCCAGGGGTTGAACTTTTGGATCCGGCTACCATTTTTAGGCTACAAACACAAGACTAATAAATCATATATTTTGAAAGCACAAAGCAAGCGTCTTTAACTCAATTTATCAAATTGCCGCTGGAAATAGAGTCTGGGGGTGGGCCGCATCATGGATTCCTCTAAAAAGGGAATAATGTTGCCAGTGGTGGATGAAGTACTTACTTTTTTTTTACTTAAGTAAATGAACAGATAAGGGTGCAAAATAAAAAGACTTGAGTAAAAATACAAGCATGTAATAAAAAAAATGACTCAAGGTACAAAAGTACTTGTTTTTAAATTGACTTTGCAGTAAAAAGTAAAAGTATTTTTTCCTGATGCAAAAATGTAACATACCTTTATATATGGCGGAAAACAGACAAGGCTGAAAAAGCAGTTTCTGCTCTTGCACCCCTCTTGAAAATAAACTGCTGTATTTGAAGCCAAAACAACTTTTGTGTTTGATAGAACAATGGGTCTATATACTGGTATATCAGATTCATGGCTCAATAGGCCCCCAAACTATTTTTAATTTGTCCGTTTTACCCTGAAAACCCCCGTTTACAGACGTCACGCAACCACTTTTGTTTCAACCTAGCCATAAAAAGAAGGTAATTATATTTTTTATTCAAAATGTCTGTCATTTTTAGCTTAGAATCATTAATTGATGTCTAATATTTAGTTAAAAAAAAAAAAAAAAAAAAAAGACTTAATTATTCACGCGCATATTTTAAACTTTTAAAGAAATTACATCACAATGAAAAATTTGACGTCTGTAAAAAAGTCACGGCTATCTACCTCATAACTATCGCTTAATTGTATTTTTTTTTTTTTTATTACTGTCGCATTTTCCCCGATATGTTAGATGAAAAATAATCGATCCAAACAAAAAAAATTGGGAAAAAAAAGTTTAAAAGGGTAAATATATGAAAAAGAACATCTCGACCACTCCTTGATGTCTGTGATTTCTGCGTCGCGACCCTTGTTATATGACCATGTTTCAGCCATAAAATCCCCCCAAAATCCAGCTGTAGCCATTCACAGCTGTGTCTTGACACTCAGTGATACATGCTACATGGAGTTTTTGGATCGAAACAAGGTAAGTACGCGATATTATCTCGTTAAAATCATGACGTCTGTAATTCTGCTCTCGCGTGCTCTCACCTCCAGATAGGGTTTTGCTGTTTAAAAAACTTTTTTTTTTTTAAAAAATGCCCTCTAGTTCAAAATTTTTCTTCCTCCAGAAAATTGAGATTTTATGCTTTCCAATGATGTATCACACATGCGTATCGGACAATTTTGAAAGTTGGTCAAATTGGGGATCTCAGAGCGGAACTTCAAGTCACCTGAGTGTTTTCCGCCATATATATATATATATATATATATACAGTGCCTTGCAAAAGTATTCGGCCCCCTTGAATCTTGCAACCTTTCGCCAAATTTCAGGCTTCAAACATAAAGATATGAAACCTAATTTTTTTGTCAAGAATCAACAACAAGTGGGACACAATCGTGAAGTGGAACAACATTTATTGGATAATTTAAACTTTTTTAACAAATAAAAAACTGAAAAGTAGGGCGTGCAATATTATTCGGCCCCTTTACTTTCAGTGCAGCAAACTCACTCCAGAAGTTCAGTGAGGATCTCTGAATGATCCAATGTTGTCCTAAATGACCGATGATGATAAATAGAATCCAAATGTGTGTAATCAAGTCTCCGTATAAATGCACCCGCTCTGTGATAGTCTCAGGGTTCTGTTTAAAGTGCAGAGAGCATTATGAAAACCAAGGAACACACCAGGCAGGTCCGAGATACTGTTGTGGAGAAGTTTAAAGCCGGATTTGGATATAAAAAGATTTCCCAAGCTTTAAACATCTCAAGGAGCACTGTGCAAGCCATCATATTGAAATGGAAGGAGCATCAGACCACTGCAAATCTACCAAGACCCGGCCGTCCTTCCAAACTTTCTTCTCAAACAAGGAGAAAACTGATCAGAGATGCAGCCAAGAGGCCCATGATCACTCTGGATGAACTGCAGAGATCTACAGCTGAGGTGGGAGAGTCTGTCCATAGGACAACAATCAGTCGTACACTGCACAAATCTGGCCTTTATGGAAGAGTGGCAAGAAGAAAGCCATTTCTCAAAGATATCCATAAAAAGTCTCGTTTAAAGTTTGCCACAAGCCACCTGGGAGACACACCAAACATGTGGAAGAAGGTGCTCTGGTCAGATGAAACCAAAATTGAACTTTTTGGCCACAATGCAAAACGATATGTTTGGCGTAAAAGCAACACAGCTCATCACCCTGAACACACCATCCCCACTGTCAAACATTGTGGTGGCAGCATCATGGTTTGGGCCTGCTTTTCTTCAGCAGGGACAGGGAAGATGGTTAAAATTGACGGCAAGATGGATGCAGCCAAATACAGGAACATTCTGGAAGAAAACCTGTTGGTATCTGCACAAGACCTGAGACTGGGATGGAGATTTATCTTCCAACAGGACAATGATCCAAAACATAAAGCCAAATCTACAATGGAATGGTTCAAAAATAAACGTATCCAGGTGTTAGAATGGCCAAGTCAAAGTCCAGACCTGAATCCAATCGAGAATCTGTGGAAAGAGCTGAAGACTGGTGTCCACAAACACTCCCCATCCAACCTCACTGAGCTCGAGCTGTTTTGCAAGGAAGAATGGGCAAGAATGTCAGTCTCTCGATGTGCAAAACTGATAGAAACATACCCCAAGCGACTTGCAGCTGTAATTGGAGCAAAAGGTGGCGCTTCAAAGTATTAACGCAAGGGGGCCGAATAATATTGCACGCCCCACTTTTCAGTTTTTTATTTGTTAAAAAAGTTTAAATTATCCAATAAATTTTGTTCCACTTCACGATTGTGTCCCACTTGTTGTTGATTCTTGACAAAAAATTAAAATTTTATATCTTTATGTTTGAAGCCTGAAATGTGGCGAAAGATTGCAAGGTTCAAGGGGGCCGAATACTTTTGCAAGGCACTGTATATATATATATATATATATATATACACATCAGAAAACACAAAGAAGGCTGAAAAAGCAGTTTCTGCTCTTGCACTCCTCTTTAAAATAAACTGCTTTATTTTAAGCCGAAAGAACTGTTGTGTTTGATAGAACAATATGCCTATATGCTGCCATAGCAGTTTCATGGCGCATTAAGGCCAGTGCTAACGCCAAGCATCCTCCTAAACTATCTGACAACTTTTTTTACACACAGTATGTGGCATTCAGGTGCGTATAATTAATTGAAAGTAATGCACTGTTTTGCTGCTTAGAGTCAGAGGTGGGTAGTAATTAGTTAGTAGTAGTTATTTTACCGCATTACCTGAGTAACTTTTTAGAAAAAAGTCACTTCTCAGAGTAGTTGTACTAAGCCATACTTTTTACTTTTACTTGAGTAGATTTGTGAAGAAGAAACACTGCTTTTACCGGCCTGTTCAATCATGTGGTGTCTTTAAAGCGCTTAAATAAAAAATAAAAAATAAAGTAGTTTAAAAAAAGTATTTGACATGGAGTGCTGGCATTAACATGACTCAACCTCTCTTCCAGTTTTTAATTGGAACCAACTGAACTCGGAAAACTTGAGATATGATCCTTTAAAATTCATAATAGGAACAATGAAGGAACTATTCACTATTCAACTATTCAAACTAGGAACTATTTTCTCCACTAGAGGGCACTTATGCTGTTTGGACGAATGATGCTTCAGTTCTGTTGATCCCCCCCCCCGCCGTTTTTTTGTTTGTATTTCTTTGGCTTGAATTGGTTATGTAATAGGTTTGTTAGGTTTTGTGTTGGTTTCTCCTAGTGTGACTTGTCCCTGTGACTATCCATTGCTCTCACCTGTGTGTGTTTTCCCAGTGTATCCTGCAATCTGCATCCACCTGTGTTACCCAGCTGTTCCTCGTCTCGTTACCCCTTGTCTGCGTATATAATGACCCAGTTTCTTGTCACTCCTTGTTGCGTCATTGTCTATGTCTGTCCTTGCCAAAGTCAAGACCCGTCCAAGCCCTCGCGTACCTGTCCATCCGTTTACGTAAGTTTTGTTGATCCATAGTCCTTTTGTTTAAACTTTGTGATTTTTGTTAGTTAATATTAAAACGTTTTTTTGAGTTCACTGCCTCCTGCCTTGCATTTTTTGTTTCACTGCTTTTGAGTCCATACAACCTGCCTTCCCGCGCATTCCCTGACAAGGTTATAGTACAGTATCATAATAACAGTTCATATAGATAACTATGTGCTGAGAAAATAACATTGATTAAAAAAAACAAAAACAAAAAAACATTGTAAGCAGTTACTCACGATGTTACTCATTACTTGAGTATTATTTTCACCAAATCCTTTTGTACTTGCACTTGAATAGATTTTTTGGATGACTGCTTTTACTCTTACTTGAGTAATATTATTTTAAAGTAACGCTACTCATACTTGTGTAAATTTTTTGGCTCCTCTACCCACCTCTGCTTGAAGTTGGATATTTACCCTCGGTCCGTTCCTCATTGCGTCCCGAAGACCGCGCTGACAGTGTTTTAGTTCTGCTTTACCTGGTATAATTCAATAATCGGAATTTGGATGTTTGTGAATCGTTCTCGAATCTTCCACGGCCGAATCGCGAATAATCTAAGAATCGGAAATTTTGCACGCCTCTACTAAACATCATATACACTGCTGGCCAAAAGCAATGGCACCCCTGCAATTATGTCAGATAATGCTCATTTTCTCCCAGAAAATGATTGGAATTACAAATGCTTTGGTAATAATATCTTCATTTATTTTGCTTGCAATGGAAAAAAAAACACAAAATAGTATGAAAACAAAAATTAAATCATAATCATTTTACACAAAACTCCAAAAATGGGCCAAACAAAAGTATTTGCAGCACGGTTTATTAAAAGTGATATTAAGTCCAATGTTGCTAAACTTCAAGCAAGAAACCCCTGGGTGGCAGGGAATGACGCATATCATGCATGGAGGAAAAGCCTGCGTTCCAAAAACTTGTGAAAGGTGGTTCAAACATCCAGACCGACGCAAATGGGTTTCTGCTCCCAAAACTGCTGCCCCAGAAAGCCTCCTGCACATGGTCCACTGCAACTGCACGATTGCCATGCATGCCTGCTTGCGGAACATGTCAAGTCGAAAATTGTGAGAATCCGCAAAATCGATCTCTATGGGAATGTGACGATTTTTAAATCTGGTGCGGGTAAAAACAAAACATAAAAAATACCAAAAAATAAACAAATGCAGAAGCATGACAGAAAAAAAAATACAAAAAAATTAATAAAAAAATAGGGAGTTAGCCGTACTGAGCCTTCTCATGGCGGCCCTGTTTTGACTAATTTCACTGTACCACACAGTCATAATACATTAATTTCCCAACATAATGTTGAAAGCTTTAACATAATTTGAAGTATAAGTAAACTCACCAATGCTGGGAAAATTATGGGACGTAGAAAATTGGGAAATGTCCGGTTATATTGGAAAACCTTAATTTTTAACTTAAATGCAAATATTAATACATTGTTGTACCTGTAATCATTTCTCTATACTTTATGTAAGTTAATTTGATTCCTGGTTGACCAAAACATAGGAATAGACACCACAAGCAGTGTTGCCACAGATTACTTAAAAAAGTAATTTAATTACTGATTACTGATTACACCTAAAAAAAAGTAACCTAGTTACTTTACCGATTACTTTATTTTAAAAGTAACTTATCAGTTACTTTTTACCAATGTTTCTCCTTTTGCTGCCTCAACATAAAAATGACAACAAAAAAATGTCATCACATGTAATTGAATTTTTCACATAAGGCTTAATCTTTGAGTTAGCGGGGTTTAATTAGTCGATGGAGTTGATTTCAACCACCATCGACTCACGCTAGCTTAGCCACCCCGGAGCCCTGAAACTAACAAATAACTGACAAACTGCACGGAATTTGTTCAAATCAACTCCAACGACTAAATAAACCCCCGCTAACTCCAAGATAAAGCCTAATGTCAAAAATTCTGAACTTCCCCTTTAAAATAAAGACCTAGCTGTTAAAATATTGTCCATAAAAGTTGTAAAGCAATAAAACAAACAACAAAAAGTAATGAAATGAATAAGAATCCTACAACGTATTTCATAATGGGTCAAAATCATTCGACTAGCACCTAAGACACTAGCTTTTGCTTTGCTAAGCCAAAACTACACCTGTGGAGACAAGATGGATATTTAGAATTTCTGTAAACCTAAGCTTTCAAACGCAACCAACAACAACTGAGCTTGAACAGTTTTATATATATATGTATTAGGGCTGTCAAAATTATCGCGTTAACGCGCGGTAATTAATTTTTTAAATTAATCACGTTAAAATATTTGACGCAATTAATGCACATGTCCCGCTCAGAAAGTATTCTGCCTTTTGGTAAGTTTTACAGCAAGGCTTTTTATGCTGTCCAACAGCGAACTCTTGTGGTCGCTTTGCGACATGGTTTATTGTTTTCTTACCAGTTCATTATGGCTGCACGACATCTCAGGCTGATAATGTTGTGCTTATGTGACCCTTGGACAAGATTTGTCCGTAAGTATGGTTGTTGTAAAGAATGTACATATTATGTTAGTAAGCGAAATGTTATATTTTTTGTATGAAACGCTTTTTGTTTATGTTTAGTGAACCTGTATAGCGTGCTAAGCTAACGTTGTTGCTAATGCAATGCTTGTGTACTTTTATCTGTAGTTTTACGACGGTCTAAAGAGGACAATGGTTTGAGGACATTTTATTAATAAAACAGATGAAAAAGGAAGAAGAATTATTAAGGCGTCGTTCACTAGCTGTCTAGCTTTGGAAAAAGTAGACGCTTCGGAGTGAGGACAGCATAGACAGATTTAAATGACAGTAGAGTGAAATGCCCACTACAGTCCTTATGTACCGTATGTTGAATGTATATATCCATCTTGTGTCTTATCTTTCCATTCCAACAAATTATTTTACAGAATATATATATAATTTACAGAAAAATATGGCATATTTTATAGACGGTTTGAATTGCGATTAATTGCAATTAATTACGATTAATTAATTTTTAAGCTGTAATTAACTCGATTAAAAATTTTAATCGTTTGACAGCCCTAATATGTATATATACAGTATTGGCCAAAAGTTTGGCGACACCTCAAAGGTGGATACTTTGAAGAATGTAGAATATAAAACCTGTTTTCAGTTATTTCACTTTTTTTTGCCATTCCACGTGTTCGTTCATAGTTTTGATGTATTCAGAGAGGATTTACAATAGTAATGAAAATATATAAAACGTAAAAATGTTTAGGTGTGTCCAAACTTTTGACTTTTGTTTGTCATCAACATGCTTCACCCCCAGCCCCACAAAAGTAAAACTCCGCCTATGGTTACAAACACTGACAATAAAATGTGCATAAAGGCTGGTTACAAACTGTAGAAGTGCTGGCTGTCTTGGTACCTGTAGGCTGTTTCGAGTTTTGTCGCGTTATACTGTAATTCCAAGTGCTTCTTTGTTGATTTAGCGACCGACAGTCATTTTCAGCCAGCGTAAAGTTTGCAACGCACGGAGATATTTTTGTCATCTTTACTGGACAGAAATGTGAAGTAATGGCTGTATTTCCAGTGAGCAAAGGCATCCATTTGCGGTATATATCCTGCCTTTCACTGTTAGCCTCGCTGCCTCGTCAGAATGCTATGTTGTTGACCGCTGTGGCAGACAGCGCTCAGCCTCAGACAGCACCGTAATACGTAATGACCCATTTTTTTTCCCCCGATGAGAAATGTTCTGCGTACATGACTACAGTATTCTTCATTCTACATACATTATGAGACAAAAACAAAATAGTAACGCACAGGCACAAGGGAAACTAACTTTAATCGGATTACTGGCTTGGAAAAATGAACGCGTTAGATTACTCGTTACTGAAGAAAGTAATCAGATTACAGTAACGCGTTACTTAGTAACGCGTTGCTGACAACACTGACCACAAGTACTTATTTAGGATGATTAATGGAGGAATAACGATCTTTTAAAGCCCGTGCGGCGGCCATCTTGAAATTTTGAGATTTCCGGTGGTCATATTTTGGTAAACGTTTGTTATGTTATTTAGTACACCTAATAGCACAAAAAACATTTGAGAAACTTTTTGTTGCATTTTTTTTAGGTTCAAACCATAACTGTGTCCGTCTACACAGCAAATGCGCATGTATGCATTGAAATACTACCGTAATTTCTGGACCATCAGGCGCACCTGACTATAAGCTGCCACCAAATTTGACATGAAAACGGCATTTGTTCATAGATAAGCCGCACTAGACTATAAGCCACAGTTGTCCGAATTGTATTATGGGATATTTACACCAAAAGATATTAACTGGTAACATTTCATTTGATAATGGTATCATAAGACTGTCATGAGACCAAATGAACCACCATTAAGCTTTGAACCAATTGGCTGCAAAGCCTTATTGTTTCTAAAAGCTTCATTTGGCAGTCAACCTCTGCTGCCACCTGCTGTCAACACTGTTGTCAGCCAACATTCCTCCTAGCATGCATTGCGGCACTACAGATGTAAATTCTGTGCTAATTATTTCTTCAGTTACTGTTCCAGTTGTTTCATTAATTGGTAGTTATGGTATTTGGTAACATTTTCTTGGATAGTGGTGCCATAATACTGTCATAAGACAATCATAATTATTACATGACACTGTCATAAGCATTAATGAATGCTTATAATTAAAGATGTCCTGATCGATCGATCGGGTCCGATCACGTCATTTTCAAAGTATCGGAATCGGCAAAAAAATATCGGACATGCCTTTTTTTTAATATATATATATTTTTTAATTAAATCGTTTTCTAATTGTATTTAACGTTACAAACAAAATGTCTTACACTCATCCAGAGTCTGCTTAAAGTAGGGCTATCAAATGTGTCGCGTTATTGGCGGTAATTGATTTTTTTAAACATTAATCACGTTAAAATATTTAACGCAATTAACGCATGCGATGCACGACCACTCACGCATTGTCGCGTTCAATCTATAATGGTGCCGTTTTACCTATATATAGAGCTAAAAGGCAGCGTAAAATGAGTAGAGTGAATTTTGGCAGTCTTTGGAGCCTTTTTTTAGTTGGCTAAAGCCTTAAAATCCCTCTCTAAACAATTAGAAATATCGTGGGAAGCAATGTGGGGAAGAAAGGTAGTCGATCTTTTTTCTTAACACCCTATGTTATTTCCCAACACAGAGAAGATATATCAATTGGTGCCACTACGCACAGTCATGGTTGCACTTCCCATCATGCATTTGGGCAGAACAGTTAAATGGCTACAGTATCATTTACTGAAAGCTCAACAAATACAGTAGATGCCAATATTTAGTCACAATATACAAAGTCACATTTATCCTTTAAGAATTACAAGTCTTTCTATCCGTGGATCCCTCTCACAGAAAGAATGTTAATAATGTAAATGCCATCTTGAGGATTTATTGGCATAATAAACAAATACAGTACTTATGTACTGTATGTTGAATGTATATATTCGTCCGAGTTTTATTCATTTTTTTTCTTAATGCATTGCCAAAATGTATATGATCGGGAATAATTATCGGGAATGATTGGAATTGAATCGGGAGCAAAAAAAAAAAAAAAAGCAATCGGATCGGGAAATATCGGGATCAGCAGATACTCAAACTAAAACGATCGGGATCGGATCGGGAGCAAAAAAACATGATCGGAACAACCCTACTTATAAGAGATGTCGGTAAGTGTCATCCAGCAAATTATCTCACTTTTGAATGGACATAAAAGATCTGAGCTGGACATAAATGGACTTAGTGACACAATATGACACATATTGACATCTGTCATAAGCATTCAGTAATGCCCATGATAGTGTCATGTCATAATTATGATGTTCATGGAAGCCCCAGTGCTTTCAGACGCTGTAAACTCATTGGATTCGTTGCATAAAAGGCGTTATGTGGAAAAGCTTCAGTCTATCCATTTGCCAGATCCATATTTGATGCCTAAATCGATATTTTTCGACCCGCTGTCTTCGCCCTCTCTGCCTGACATCTGCTACCCTGATATCTACAACTATCTTGTCCACATAAAATCAGCCTATTCTTACGAAAGTTTGAAAAACTTTAAGAGCAGCACTCTAAGCAACATTACCCTGTGTGACCCTTTACTTCCAATTTTCTAAAATGGCGACAATCAATTAAAAAAAAAAGTTGACTGCGATGGCCGACGCTTCAAGGATAGGTGGATATTGGACTATTTCTTCAATAAAACACGCAACAACTGTGTCTGCCTCATTTGCAAAGAGACAGTCGCAGTTTTCAAAGAGTTCGATGTGACGTGATAATGATATTACCGAACAAGACACGCTGACATGTACGACAACATTACAGGGAAGATACGCAGCGAGAAATTATAGCAACTTGAAGCTAGTTTAATTTCACAGCAGCAGTATTTCGCAAGAGCCCGAGTGTCGAGAACGCCACAAAGACGAGATTGTTGAAATTATGAATTAAAAAAATTATAAAGCAAATGTGACACACAGAAGGGCTTGCTAAAATTTGTTTAAATATATTGTTCTATGTAAATCAGCCAAGGTAGCCCCCCACATTTTTACCACACCAAATCTGACCCCCTTTGCAAAAGGTTTGGACACACCTGTTTAACTTCTTTCACTTGGTACCAGCGAAATATTATTCAAAAAATAATGATGGTGGAAGAAATAAGCATCTTGAATTTGAAACTGTATGTTGTCGGCGATTAGCCTCGCAATGATCTTAATTGTGGTTGTCAGCCCAAAACCCTCTAAATATATATTAAATGCATCTTACCAGATATAAAATGACTAATACATAATCTGTAGTGATCGTTTGGTGCCCAGTTTTCTCGTCGAATTGCAGCAGTCCATCTCGCTCTCCTCTCCGGGTCTCTCAGAATACGATAGAACTTCAAGTCTCTCCGTCCATCTTCTCTGTTATTGCAACCAACCGCCACACACGCCTTCACCATTTTGATTATTAATGTTAACGAGCAGAAAAACACGCCATAATAGGAGGAATTTACGTCGCGGTAATGCTTAAACCCGACGAGCTGACGGACAATATGGCGCGGAGGTGTGGTTGTGACGTCATGTGAGTAGGGTCTATAAGCCGCAGGATTCAAAATGAGGGAAAAATGTAGCGGCTAATAGTCGGAAAATTAGGGTACTTTATTTGTATGCAGCTTGCTTGATTAAACTCCAAACTACTCACATGCGGGCTCAAATGCACTGTACTCGATAGGAGCAACGTTGCTTCTCGCCGTGTTTTGATTGCGTCATCACAAGAGGACTACAGTTCTTTACACTACTCAGTGGTAAACTTTTGGTCTTTTAACCAGAAACCAAATTTGTAATTTTAACTGTTTTCAGCACCAAATATTTGGTCACCTCTCTAGTATATACAGAACAACATACAGAATGTCTGGATTATTTTGTTGCTTGTAGCCCTTACTTGAGTCAATGCCATTGAAATAGATGATGTTTCACTGCCATTCACAGTCAGAGAGATCCAATGAAATTTGACTGGGGGACTGGCAGCGATCGAACTCGCCTTCAATGGCAACTAATGAATGAATGCATTTGGAAAACATGATCTTTTTACCCGAGTCCGATTCTCAACAATGACTCGATTTCCAATCACATGATCAATTCGGTGACATCCTCAAATTAAACATTTATCCGTCTTTTCGCATCAGTATCCTCTTATAGGTTTTGTGTTCCAGAGAGAACAAACATGCTTTTCTTTGAGCTGGCATGCAATATACCAAATACCATCCATGTGAGGTGCGTTAACACACGTCCTGCAGGTAGGTCTCACCTTGGGTCGCAAATTGCAATTACAGGGTTGTAAAAACGACAGTACTGAAGGAGAGGTGGGGGATTGGGATAATTACGGCTCATCTATGTATGAGTTCAGCAACCCTATGGCAATTTGGGATTTACTCTACTGCAACACCTAGATGAGTTCTTTTTTATCTTGCGACTGATTCACTGGTCCACTACTAATAAATAAACTGTATAAATTTAAGAATCTTGGAATCGCCTTGCACAACAAAGAAAGCACTCCAACATTGTTAAATTAATCCTGAAAATAGACTGAATGTTGTTCAGAAGTCTAATCCTAATAAATAAACTGTGCTTGACCCTTTAAATGTGCATGCCCTAGTGTAAGCAGGCGTAAACAAACAGCGGATTCTCATAAGTAATCCATTCCAGTTCATAAATTCAAATTGGGTTAGACTTCCAACATATGGAGGACCAAATGGAACGACACATCCTTAATATAACACATCTTTCAATAAATACTTGAAGTGCCTGTGACCATAAGCGAATTTTAAGGGGGGGCCAGTGTCATTGCATGAAATTGACTTTCATGTACATTTATAAAAGTTGTAAAGCAATAAAACTGCAACAAAAATGAAAAAAAAAAAAAAAAAAAAAAAGTCTATTTTTATAATGGGTCAAAATTATTTTTTAAACAGATCATGTGACGAGCACCTTAGACAGTCATTTGCTTTGCATATAATTAAAAAATAAATAAATAAAAATAGGGGAGGGCAATTTCATTTTTTAAATGATTTTTTTCTTTGATTGAAAAAAAAAATTATATACTGTATATATATATATATATATATATATATATATATATATATATATACACACATATATATATATATATATATATATATGTATTAGGGCTGTAACAATTTATCGCGTTAATGGGCGTTCATTTTTTTTAATTAATCACGTTAAAATATTTGACGCAATTAATGCAGATGCCCCGCTCAGACATATTTAAATGACAGTACAGAGAAACGCTCACTTGTTGTGTTTTATGGAGTTTTGCCGCCCTCTGCTGGCGCTTGGGTGCGACTGATTTTATAGGCTTCAGCACCCATAAGTAATTATTGACATCAACAATGGCGGGCTACTAGTTTATTTTTTGATTGAAAATTTTACAAATTTTATTAAAATGAAAACATTAAGAGGGGTTTTAATATAAAATTTCTATAACTTGTACTAACATTTTTCTTTTAAGAACTACAAGTCTTTCTATCCATGGATCGCTTTAACAGAATGTTAATAATGTTAATGGCATCTTGTTGATTTATTGTTATAATAAACAAATACAGTCCTTATGTACTGTATGTTGAATGTATATATCCATCTTGTGTCCTATCTTTCCATTCCAACAATAATTTACAGAAAAATATGGCATATTTTATAGATGGTTTGAATTGCGATTAATTGTGATTAATTACAATTAATTAATTTTTAAGCTGTAATTAACTCTGACAGCCCTATATATATATATATATATATATATATATATATATATATATATATATATATATATTAGGGCTGTCAAAATTAACGCGTTAACGCGCGGTAATTAATTTTTAAAATTAATCACGTCAAAATATTTGACGCAATTAACGCACATGTCCCATTCAGACAGTATTCTGCCTTTTGGTAAGGTTTACAGCAAGGCTTTTTATGCTGTCTAACAGCGAACTCTTGTGGTCGCTTTGCGACATGGTTTATTTTTTTCTTGCCAGTTCTACGTATATGGCTGCACGACGTCTCTGTTGTGCTTATATGATCCTTGAACAAGATTTGTCCGTAAGTATGATTGTTGTAAAGAATGTACATATTATGTTCATAAGCGAAATGTTCTATTTTTTGTATGAGACGCTTATTGTTTATGTTTAGTTAACCTGTATAGCGTGCTAAGCTAACGTTGTTGCTAATGCAATGCTTGTGTACTTTTTTTTGTAGCTTTACGACGGTCTAAAGAGGACAATGGTTTGAGGCCATTTTATTAATAAATCAGATGAAAAAGGAAGAAGTCTGATTATTAAGGCGTCGTTCACTAGCTGTCTAGCTTTGGAAAAAGTAGACGCTTCGGCGTGAGGACAGCATAGACAGATTTAAATGACAGTAGAGTGAAATGCCCACTACAGTCCTTATGTACCGTATGTTGAATGTATATATCAATCTTGTGTCTTATCTTTCCATTCCAACAATTTATTTTACAGAATATATATATAATTCACAGAAAAATATGGCATATTTTATAGATGGTTTGAATTGCGATTAATTAATTTTTAAGCTGTAATTAACTCGATTAAAAATTTTAATCGTTTGACAGCCCTAATATATATATATATATATATATATATATATATATATATATATACACTCACTGGCCACTTTATTTGATACACCATGCTAGTAATGCGTTGGACCCCCTTTTACCTTCAGAACTGCCCTCAATTCTTCGTGGCATAGATTCAACAAGGTGCTGGAAGCATTCCTCAGAGAGTTTGGTCCATATTGACATGATGGCATCACACAGCTGGTGCAGATTTGTCGGCTGCACATCCATGATGCGAATCTCCCGTTCCACCACATCCCAAAGATGCTCTGTTGGATTGAGATCTAGTGACTGTGGATGCCATTTGAGTACAGTGAACTCATTGTCATGTTCAAGAAACCAGTCTGAGATGATTCCAGCTTCATGACATGACGCATTATCCTGCTGAAAGTAGCCATCAGAAGTTGGGTACATTGTGGTCATAAAGGGATGGACATGGTCAGCAACAATACTCAGGTAGGCTGTGGCGTTCCAACGATACTCAATTGGTACCAAGGGGCCCAAAGAGTGCCAAGAAAATATTCCCCACCCCATTACTCTACAACCACCAGCCTGAACCTTTGATACAAGGCAGGATGGATCCATGCTTTCATGTTGTTGACGCCAAATTCTGACCCTACCATCCGAATGTCGCAGCACAAATCAAGACTCATCAGACCAGGCAACGTTTTTCCAATCTTCTATTGTCCAATTTCGATGAGCTTGTGCAAATTGTAGCCTCAATTCCCTGTTTTTAGCTGAAAGGAGCGGCACCCGGCGTGGTCTTCTGCTCCTGTGGCCCATCTGCCTCAAAGTTCGACGTACTTTGCGTTCAGAGATGCTCTTCTGCCTACCTTGGTTGTAACGGGTGGTTATTTGAGTCACTATTGCCTTTCTATCAGCTGGAACCAGTCTGGCCATTCTCCTCTGACCTCTGGCATCAACAAGGCATTTCCACCCACAGAACTGCCGCTCACTGGATATTTTTTCTTTTTCTGACCATTCTCTGTAAACCCTAGAGATGGTTGTGCGTGAAAATCCCAGTAGATCAGCAGTTTCTGAAATACTCAGACCAGCCCTTCTGGCACCAACAACCATGCTACGTTCAAAGTCACTCAAATCACATTTCTTCCCCATACTGATGCTCGGTTTGAACTGCAGGAGATTGTCTTAAACTATGTCTACATGCCTAAATGCACAGTTTAGCGTCAGAAATTCAGTGATGAAAATGATTCATTGTTAGTAGTTCAAATTCAAACTCCGGTGGCAAGATTTACTTCCATATACTGTACATAATATCTCCTCACTTAGACAAACTAGCTTTCTGGCGTTCATGCCGGGTGCAACATGTTTTGCATTAAGGGGACGCCATAGGCTTGATATGCTTTGTTGATAAGTCTTTGTTGCCCAATTTGCATACAACCATGCTCTTCACGCTTCATTTAGGCAGTTTGAGAGAAAAAAAGTACATCTTTCCATCCAGAAGGCCAAACAATGCGGCCACGCCTCTTTTATCATGTTAAAAGTAGGTTGGTAAAAAGTAATGAAAAGTGGTTGTATTCGGACATGATATTTGATTGCAAAAAGTATTGATGATACCCAGTTCTTTGTTTTTGCCCCACGAGGTCAGCGGAAATGTGTTGTCAAGGGGTACAGTGCCTTGCAAAAGTATTCGGCCCCCTAGAACCTTGCAACCTTTCGCCACATTTCAGGCTTCAAACATAAAGATATAAAATTTTAATTTTTTGTCAAGAATCAACAACAAGTGGGACACAATCGTGAAGTGGAACAAAATTTATTGGATAATTTAAACTTTTTAACAAATAAAAAACTGAAAAGTGGGGCATGCAATATTATTCGGCCCCCTTGCGTTAATACTTTGTAGCGCCACCTTTTGCTCCAATTACAGCTGCAAGTCGCTTGGGGTATGTTTCTATCAGTTTTGCACATCGAGAGACTGACATTCTTGCCCATTCTTCCTTGCAAAACAGCTCGAGCTCAATGAGGTTGGATGGATAGTGTTTGTGAACAGCAGTCTTCAGCTCTTTCCACAGATTCTCGATTGGATTCAGGTCTGGACTTTGACTTGGCCATTCTAACACCTGGCTACGTTAATTTTTGAACCATTCCATTGTAGATTTGGCTTTATGTTTTGGATCATTGTCCTGTTGGAAGATAAATCTCCGTCCCAGTCTCAGGTCTTGTGCAGATACCAACAGGTTTTCTTCCAGAATGTTCCTGTATTTGGCTGCGTCCATCTTCCCGTCAATTTTAACCATCTTCCCTGTCCCTGCTGAAGAAAAGCAGGCCCAAACCATGATGCTGCCACCACCATGTTTGACAGTGGGGATGGTGTGTTCAGGGTGATGAGCTGTGTTGCTTTTACGCCAAACATATCGTTTTGCATTGTGGCCAAAAAGTTCAATTTTGGTTTCATCTGACCAGAGCACCTTCTTCCACATGTTTGGTGTGTCTCCCAGGTGGCTTGTGGCAAACTTTAAACGAGACTTTTTATGGATATCTTTGAGAAATGGCTTTCTTCTTGCCACTCTTCCATAAAGACAAGATTTGTGCAGTGTACGACTGATTGTTGTCCTACGGACAGACTCCCCCACCTCAGCTGTAGATCTCTGCAGTTCATCCAGAGTGATCATGGGCCTCTTGGCTGCATCTCTGATCAGTTTTCTCCTTGTTTGAGAAGAAAGTTTGGAAGGACGGCCGGGTCTTGGTAGATTTACAGTGGTCTGATGCTCCTTCCATTTCAATATGATGGCTTGCACAGTGCTCCTTGAGATGTTTAAAGCTTGGGAAATCTTTTTGTATCCAAATCCGGCTTTAAACTTCTCCACAACAGTATCTCGGACCTGCCTGGTGTGTTCCTTGGTTTTCATAATGCTCTCTGCACTTTAAACAGAACCCTGAGACTATCACAGAGCAGGTGCATTTATACGGAGACTTGATTACACACACGTGGATTCTATTTATCATCATCGGTCATTTAGGACAACATTGGATCATTCAGAGATCCTCACTGAACTTCTGGAGTGAGTTTGCTGCACTGAAAGTAAAGGGGCCGAATAATATTGCACGCCCCACTTTTCAGTTTTTTATTTGTTAAAAAAGTTTAAATTATCCAATAAATGTTGTTCCACTTCACGATTGTGTCCCACTTGTTGTTGATTCTTGACAAAAAAAATTAAATTTCATATCTTTATGTTTGAAGCCTGAAATGTGGCGAAAGGTTGCAAGATTCAAGGGGGCCGAATACTTTTGCAAGGCACTGTAACTTTGATTTTGCACGACTCTCGAAATGTTCGAATATCAATGTCTGATCTTCTTTTACTATTTCTGGAAAAGAAAGTGATTTAACTGCAGGTAAACAACAAAAAATAACATTCTTTTACTCATTGAACCAAATATATCAACAAAAATGCATATTCTAACTGAGGAAAAAGTTAGGACACCATACCACCTTTGGTTGAAATAACTTCAGTGAGATGCTTTTTGTAGCCATCTACCAGTCTTTGAAATCTGTCCGAAGAAAGTTTGCCGCACTCCTCAACACAGAATACTTTCAGCTGTGGGATGTTTGAAGGGTTTCTTGCATGTACAGGGCTTTTCAAGCCACACCACAGCATCTCAATGGGATTAAGAGCTGGGCTTTGACTCGGCCATTCCAGTACTCTCCATTTCTTCCTTTTCAGGCAGTCCATGGTGGATTAACTGGTGTGTTTTGGGTCATTGTCATGTTGCAGGGTCCAGTTTCGCTTCAGCTTCAAATTTTTCACAGATAATCTCACGTTCCTCAAGCACCCTCTGATACACAATAGAATCCATGATGGATTCTATGATGGTGAGCTGGCCAGGTTCTGCTCCAGCAAAGCATCCCCAAACCAGGACACTTCCACCTCAATACTTCACAGTTGGTAAGAGGTTCTTTTCCTGGAATGCTGTATTGGGTTTACGCTAGGGTTGGGAATATCTGGCATGAATCCGATTCGATATGTATCTAGATACACAGGTTACGATTCGATTAAAAAACGATTCATTTTTAAGGCCGAGCGATTCGATACGGTTTAAGAACTATACGGTTCGATACAGAGTGAAAACGATACGATAGTAAACATTTGTTGTCTGTGTTCGTACAGTATTTTAAAAATATAAAAAAGACCACATTTTTTAATAGCAAAATTAAACAACAAAATTTCATACCAGTGTTATGTTTTATTTTTTATGAAAAAAAAAAGGCTTACTATATGACCGCCATTTTGTTGGATGGGATTGATAATAAAATAAAACTCCAGTGACGGACAGCAATAAAGTGCAGTAATTTAATTACTGCATTTCCTGGTGTTTTTTAACATAATAGGTAAGTAATTTAAGTGCAAACTTTCAACGTAAACATCTTACAAGCAAAAAATATTAATTATATGCAACAGCTCAAGAAAAAAAGAATTAAACCTGCTAGTGTTATCATAAATAAATAACAAATTATACTTTACCATTGGTATAACTGGGAGAATAAAAACATGGCATTTTAGACAGACAGTTCTATAATCATTACTTTAACCTTATACACAGCAAAGTCATTCACTTATGCCTGTGCTTCCACATTTTTTTATTCCTCATCATTGTCTATATCTTTTTTGAAGGGCAGATTTTTCTTGAGGAAGATCAACGGATCCACATGTTTAAGTCGACTGCGTTTCATGGAAACAATATGCCGCCCTTGCCACCATTGTAGTGGGTTATTTTTCAGTGTTAAAAACTCACGATCTCTGTACCGCTTCACACTTCACACTAGTTCTGTCCCATGCGAACAGATCTAGCTGCCTTCGTCACTTCAAAGTCCGACTTTTGTTGTCCTGGGTGCGTTGAAAATCAATCGCTGCACGTCGCTGGCGTGGTGAGCAAACTGTCCATTGTTTTAGCATGTTGCTTCGTTGCCACTATTAGTTTCGTTTTGGGCTGTGAAGAAAACGCTACAAAGCGTGCGTTATAGTGGTTTTGTTAGCTCTCGTGTTGTTATGACACGCCCGTGACGATCGGGTAATGACGGCGACAACTAGCGGTTCTGCTGAAATGAATGGGAAGTTGAGGCAACCACGACGGCCGTCACAATGTAATTGCAGTGTGTGGTGAATGACACAAACGCAGCATGTGAGGTAAAAGCTACATTATTATCATATTAAGCAATGCATTGAATTAGGCATTAGAAGCCCATTCTTGTGCTCACGACAGCCGAATTCTATCTCTACTATCGGTTCATTGAATATTTAATGGCTAATTACTGTCAAATGGTAAATTTACTGTACAGCTGTATTTCTCACCGGTAAAACCGGATATCCGGTAGTATCGGTTTATCGTTCTCAAGCTTAGTTTACGCCTCTGTTCTGGAGTCCAATAATTCAATTTTAGACTCATCTGTCCAAAGAACATTATTCCAGAAGTCCTGGTCTTTGTCTACATTCACTCTGGCAAACTTCAGATTAGCCTTCATGTTCTTCTTGGAGAACAAAGGTTTAACCCTTGCGCACCTCCCATGAATGTTAAAACAGTAGCAAGTAGGGATGCAGTGATACAGTTAAGTATGTTTACCATATGAGAAAAACATCCCATTTGTGGTCCGAGTCCATCTGTGTTACGTAGTGAATTAACAATATTTGCAGCATTATCTATAGTCACTGGTATGGATTGATTCAGCCAGCTTAACTTCCATTCAGTCATGGTGGTTTTTAATTAATCGATGTATGAACTACGCGTCCCATGATCACTCTGGGCTCACGCAGCCAATGGCATGGGATCTAATGTAGCACATCTAGGTAGCTCTCTGATGATATCTAGTGTGTGCGCGCGAGTGTTGTCGAGCATTAAAAAAAAAAAAAAGTAAACAAACGCAACAGAAGTCACGTCTGCTCATTACTGCACAACACCAGCATTTGACAATCGACTTTCATAAAAAGGACTAGTTTGAAGTACAGCGCTCTTAATTTGCCACTCATTGTTCATCATGTAACCGTAAGTTAGCTCTCTGTGACCCACGGTCTTAACCTGTCTTTTGTCACAGCAAGGTTATTCGTAGCAGTCAAGTCGGCAACAATATAAGCAGATTTTGAAGTAGGTGTCCGTGAAGACAGTCTTTGTTTAGCACAGATATGTCCAAAGTGCGGCCCGGGGGCCAAATGCAGCACGTGTTCAAATTTCATCCGGCCCTCAGCCTCTGTCATAAGGTCAATAACGTCTGGCCCGCACACAGACTTAATAAATTGGTCAGCACTGAGCAGTACTGCTACCAGCATACAAAGCTTACACATTAAATGCTGCTCCTCATTTACCCACTAAAAGGCAGCAGCACTCTAAGCAACATTACCCTGTGTGACCCTTGACTTCCAATTGTCTAAAATGGCAACAATCAACAAAAACGTTGACTGCGACGGCTGATGCTTCAAGTATAGGTGGAAATTGGACTATTTCTTCACTAACATACGCAACAACTGTGTCTGCCTCATTTGTAAAGAGACAGTCGCTGTTTTTAAAGAGTTCAATGTGAGGCGATATTACCAAACAAGACAAGCTGACATGTGCGACAAGATTGCAGGGAAGATACGCAGCGAGAAATTAAAGCAACTCGAAGCTAGTTTAATTTCTCAGCAGCAGTATTTCGCAAAATCCAGAGAGTCGAAAGACAACGCCACAAAGGCTAGTTGCAAGATTGTTGAAATTATTAATTAAAAGAAAATAAAGCAAATGTGACACAGAATGCTTGCTAAAATAAGCTTATGTATATTGTTCTACGTAAAGGATGCAGCCAAGGTCAGCCCCCCACATTTTTACAACACCAAATCGGGCCCCGTTTGCGAAAAGTTTGGACACCCCTGGTTTAACATGTTCGAATGGGGATAGCATATCAGCTCACCCAACATGCTGCCAAACAACGGATCTGTACGATATTGAAGTCGGCAAGCCGCCTCCTTAAGTGTCTGTCTTTCCTCACGAGTAATGATTCTCGTTCGTCATAGCTCCCACCTTTTATGCAGTTTGGGGGAGGGGAGGAGTGGAGGAGGGGGGCTGCTAGCGGCAGAGTTTGTACGGCGTATCGAACGATTCAATATAAAACAGAGTATTGTTGCATCCTTAGTAGCAAGAGCCTGCTGTAGGTCCCGTGATGACATTTTAGGGTTCTTGGAGACTTATTTTAGCATCTTGCTGTCTGCTCTCAGGCCGACCTTGCTTAGACGGCCAGACCTGGGCATGTTGGCAGTTGTTTTTTGTATTTCTGGGTACCTTCCTGTTCATTGGTCACATCTTGTTGATTTTGAATCACTTACTGATGATTTTGGGTTATTCTCAGGTTATTTTGGGGTGGAGTCAAAAAACAATGACCCCTAATAGAGAAATACTGAAAGAGTTAACATTGTTTTGTTTTGTTTTTTTGTTTATGTTGTAGCAAAAATTATATCCAGGAGCGAGTATTTTTCTGAATATCGATGTCGAGTTGAAATTTTTAGTACTGTGAAAACAGTAGTCAGCTTCATGCTCTGCTTTACATTCAGTGCATTAGTTGGTTGAAGTAGGTGTAAGTATTTTAAAAGCAATTTGTGAAGTATGGTTAAATATTAATGGGTGTGTTTTTTGACCTGCTCAATGAATGAAATGATGGATTCACTTTTCAGTTAACTACTTACAAAAAAACAAGTTTGATAACCCAAGACACCGATAGCAATGACAGAGACACTATTCAGTAAATTCCAAACTGATGTACTATTAAAAGTATTGCACGCAATTTTTAAAGGTCAGGCATGTCGACGCACTACATAATGCGGTCTTGAAAAAAATGTAATGAACTTCAGGGATGATGTGTCCTACTTTAGTCAATAATGGTTCATATTTCCACGAGTTAATTAAATCACCTTGAGGATTTTTTCTCTCCCTACACCCCAAAGGTGTTAAATACACACTTAGCCACAGTTCCACACCAACTGAACGTGCAGTTATTTGCCACAATGCATATTTATAAATGTTTCCACCATGCTTACCTGTAGATATATTCTCATTTATTCACATATACTAGTAATTACACATATTTGTTCATTGCACTTGATTTATTCATTTTCATATAATTATGTCTAACTACGGTATACAGTGCCTTGCAAAAGTATTCGGCCCCCTTGAACCTTGCAACCTTTCGCTACATTTCAGGCTTCAAACATAAAGATATAAAATTTTAATTTTTTGTCAAGAATCAACAACAAGTGGGACACAATCGTGAAGTGGAACAAAATTTATTGGATAATTTAAACTTTTTTAACAAATAAAAAACTGAAAAGTGGGGCGTGCAATATTATTCGGCCCCCTTGCGTTAATACTTTGTAGCGCCACCTTTTGCTCCAATTACAGCTGCAAGTCGCTTGGGGTATGTTTCTATCAGTTTTGCACATCGAGAGACTGACATTCTTGCCCATTCTTCCTTGCAAAACAGCTCGAGCTCAGTGAGGTTGGATGGAGAGTGTTTGTGAACAGCAGTCTTCAGCTCTTTCCACAGATTCTCGATTGGATTCAGGTCTGGACTTTGACTTGGCCATTCTAACACCTGGATACGTTTATTTTTGAACCATTCCATTGTAGATTTGGCTTTATGTTTTGGATCATTGTTCTGTTGGAAGATAAATCTCCGTCCCAGTCTCAGGTCTTGTGCAGATACCAACAGGTTTTCTTCCAGAATGTTCCTGTATTTGGCTGCATCCATCTTCCCGTCAATTTTAACCATCTTCCCTGTCCCTGCTGAAGAAAAGCAGGCCCAAACCATGATGCTGCCACCACCATGTTTGACAGTGGGGATGGTGTGTTCAGCGTGATGAGCTGTGTTGCTTTTACGCCAAACATATTGTTTTGCATTGTGGCCAAAAAGTTCAATTTTGGTTTCATCTGACCAGAGCACCTTCTTCCACATGTTTGGTGTGTCTCCCAGGTGGCTTGTGGCAAACTTTAGACTAAACTTTTTATGGATATCTTTGAGAAATGGCTTTCTTCTTGCCACTCTTCCATAAAGGCCAGATTTGTGCAGTGTACGACTGATTGTTGTCCTATGGACAGACTCTCCCACCTCAGCTGTAGATCTCTGCAGTTCGTCCAGAGTGATCATGGGCCTCTTGGCTGCATCTCTGATCAGTTTTCTCCTTGTTTGAGAAGAAAGTTTGGAAGGACGGCCGGGTCTTGGTAGATTTGCAGTAGTCTGATGCTCCTTCCATTTCAAAATGATGGCTTGCACAGTGCTCCTTGAGATGTTTAAAGCTTGGGAAATCTTTTTGTATCCAAATCCGGCTTTAAACTTCTCCACAACAGTATCTCGGACCTGCCTGGGGTGTTCCTTGGTTTTCATAATGCTCTCTGCACTTTAAACAGAACCCTGAGACTATCACAGAGCAGGTGCATTTATACGGAGACTTGATTACACACAGGTGGATTCTATTTATCATCATCGGTCATTTAGGACAACATTGGATCATTCAGAGATCCTCACTGAACTTCTGGAGTGAGTTTGCTACACTGAAATTAAAGGGGCCGAATAATATTGCACGCCCCACTTTTCAGTTTTTTATTTGTTAAAAAAGTTTAAATTATCCAATAAATGTTGTTCAACTTCACGATTGTGTCACACTTGTTGTTGATTCTTGACAAAAAAAATTAAATTTGATATCTTTATGTTTAAAGCCTGAAATGTGGCGAAAGGTTGCAAGATTCAAGGGGGCCGAATACTTTTGCAAGGCACTGTATTTGTTCATTGCACTTGATTCATTCATTTTCATATAATTATGTCTAACTACGGTATACATTTTCAATTATTGCTGTTCTGTTACAGTCTTAGGGCTTGTTCACAAAGTGCCTGTTCTCCTTTTTGTAAACATTTGCAATCTCCTATCAAAAGTATGATAAGGGGATGTAGGAATTTATTGTTTACACTTTGTATTTTTCCACCGCGTATGATTCACCATTTAATTTGATACTTTTCCCCCATGTTTTATTCGTAATTCTTTGTGTGACATCATCTTCCATTCATTTAGGAGAATTAAAGAAACTGTAAAAACCACCTAAAGAAGCCATTTTTGTCTTGACTATTTTTTTCCTTTATGCCACAGAGTTGTTTTGGTGTTGCAGAAGATTCAGGGGCGCACACTGTAAATTGACATGCAAAGGTTTCTTCTAATTTTCACTATTTACCGGTAAATACTTTCACATCAAATTAGGGCTGCAGCGATCGATTATTTTAGTAATCGATTAATCGATGAACTAGTTAGTTTGAATCATCGAGTAATTGGATAAGGAACATGAAAAATTAAAATACCTATAAAAATATTGAAAAAATAGTATAAAAAAGTATGAATTTTTTTTTAAAAGGATCTATGTACAACAAAAGAATGGTGGCTCACTTACATAGCAAAAGTCCGCTAACTTAAATGCTATAAAATGCTATTTTTAAAAAAAATATATATTTTTTTTTACTATGTTCTTAACAAATGGTTCAGACACATTTCCCCACAAAAAAAAACGCCTAAATATACCTATAAACTATATTATGAATGCATTAAAAAATAAATAAAAAACATTAGCTCATACAAAAACTTGGCTTATGTTGGTCTTAACACGGAGCAGCTGGATTCAGCCATGTGAAATGAGGCAGACTAGAGGGCAGTGTATCCATCCAAATCAATAAAACTAAATGCAAACACTTTCAACATCAACCATTACAACGCCACTTTAATTAAACGAATACTCGAAGCAGCAAAATTTAATTCCAATATTTTTCTCTAATCGAATACCCGAGTTAATCGATTAATCATTACAGCTCTACATTCATTGCATAAACCTACAAACTTATGAATGTATATTTTGTTCCCTATCAATTTTGACATCAACCAGTATACTGCTTAGAAATAAACATAGGAATTTTGTTCTATTTCAGTCGCTGTCACCGGGCACTACAACCAATCAAAGACTGATTTATTGATCGACAAATCACCTGTGAGGACACTGGCCAACCCGGAAATTGATAGCCACAGGCCACACTTTGTAAACATGGAGGAGTGTATCATTTTAGCAGTGACCAGCATATACTTTATGATTAGAAGTGGGAACCTCTTGGTACCTAGCGATACGATACGGTTTGCAATACAAAGCTCACGATAACGATGATCTGACGATATGGCGATACAACGATTATCGATACATTGGTCAGGAAGTCATTCTAGGATATTCTATAAACAACTAATAAACAGAAAAACAAGCTTCTGATGTGAATTTGAATGAGTTTATAACTAGCTGCCACCCTCCCACTTCAAAAGGATTGAACGTCTATGGCCGTCAGTGGCAGCCAATGCCAGGCAATGAGGTTATTTTGGATCATTTAAGGTCATTTACCTGTTGATTTTCAGTTACTTCCTGTTGATTTTGGGGTGTTTTATGGGTCACTTCCTGTTTATTTTGTGTTACAGAACAGGAAGTGAACTGGGGATCACCCAGATGAATAGGTAGTGACTCAAACTCAACAGGAAATGACCTGGAAATGCCCTAAAATGAACAGCAAGTGACCTGTAAATGCCCTGAAAATCTGACAGAATGACTGTGAATGTTCTGGTTTCGAATGAACGAACATTCCCAGTCTAAATGGATTGGGTGTTGAGCACCGTCAAGGCAGCCTTAGAGTTAACTGAGACACTATTATGGTGGAAGATTTTGGTAGCAACTTGTTAGTTCCTTTTTTTTTTTTTTTAATTTTATAGACATTGACACCTTTTTAAAACAATATCTCGATTCTTGCAGGAGGATATCGATAACCTTTTGGGATACAAAGTATCACGATATTTATTTTGTCACACCCCTACTGTTAACCCTAAACCGAAATTCAGAATTTTTGACATTAGGCTTAATCTTCGAGGTAGCTGGGTTTAATTAGTCGGTGGAGTTGATTTCAACAAATTCCATGCAGAAGCTCCGGAGGGGCTAAGGTAGCGCGAGTCAATGGTGGTTGAAATCAACTCCCTCGACTAATCAAACCTCTGCTAACTTGAAGATTAAAGCCTAAATATATTTTATTTGGAAATAAAAACACAAAAAAACTGAGGAAAAGATAATTGTAGACAATAGCGAAATTGCGCTAGTAACTGAGACTACATTTTTAGGTGTAATACTGGATGAACAGTTGAATGGGAAGTCACAAATAAAGAATATAAAAACAAAACTGGCAAAGAGTGTTGGACTACTGAACAAAACTAAACTCTTTTTAAGTTATAAAGCACGCAAAATATTGTTCTCTTCATTAGTAATGCCATACCTCAGCTACTGTGTGGAGGTTTGGGGCAATATATATCCCAGCAATTTACAGTCACTTGTGGTACTTAAAAAAAAAGGCAAAAAGAATAGTGCACAAGGCTAAATACCTTGAACATACAAATAGACTGTTCTTGGAATCCAAGCAGTTAAAATTCCTGGATCTAGTCAAATTCAAAACGGCGATAATCATGTTTAAGGCACGGAAAAACGCATTACCTGGAAATATACAAGTTTTGTTTTCAAATTGACAAGAAGGGTATAATCTAGGGCTGTCCCAAACGACTAATTTTCTCCCGATTAGTCAGCCGACTATTTCTACGATTAGTCGACTAATCTAATAATTAAAAAAGAATTTTTTTTTTTTTTTTTTTTTTTTTTACTAATTTAGCAATTTTTTGTTGATGCTTATCAATTCACAAAAAAATTTAGAACCCTAAAATTATTTACTAAAGTACAAATAAAAACGTAAATAACAATAATAAATCACAAATAAACAATGAGTCCAATTGCTGATAGAATTAACTAGTGCGAAAGAATGGAATGTAAACAGATTCAGATCACTGACTTCGCCTTTCCAACATGATTCAGAACAATTCTTAAAAAACACCTAGCATTAATATTATAGTATCGTACTACATATAATAGTATTATAATAATAATTATTCATTGCCAATCAGATTTTTCATAAAGGGTGTCATTTTAAAGGTATTCTTAGAGTAGAGTCTGAATTCTGAAGTATGTGGGATTAACACCAGAAATCGTTATTTATATGACGAACATGACATGCTTTTATTTTGAAATGTTCACCGGAAGTACGTTCGCTATACAGCTAACTTCAGCTTTACACTCCGTAAAAAAGCACCTTTTGTCATTGCATGTAGTGTCAGTGATATATTTTTTTTCGTTTGCAAATGCTGTTAACTAGCGATTTTTCATGTTTGAAGTGTGACCTTTTAACCGCAAGTTTGCTTTCACGAGACGACTGCCAATGTTTTATAGCAGGCTAAAGTAGGTTGCCTTTCCCCCCCATTCACCTCAGTGTAGCAGTGCTAACGTTACAGTGTTTAATATAGATGTGTTTTCTTATTTTGTATGTCTGAACATTAATTCTACAGCGTGTTCATAAGAGAAAGGAACTGGAGTCTCATATGCCATCAGCACGCACGCACCAATGTATGCACGCACGCACGCAGCATAAAACGCAGCCGTGAAAATTACCGCCCTCATTTTTATTTGCCGTGCGCTAAATGGACTCATTGCATATCGCGACAGGCTTAGCAACTTCAATAAAACATGTCGTTAGTTAGTTAGATGGACTTAAAACCTAGGTGACAGCGCTTTAGGTGTTTATTCACGGCCGACGTGCAGCCAAGCTTGGCATTGAAGAGACAGGACACAAGAGTGTACCCTCCTTTGTTTCTTTGAAATAAGTCAATGTTTTTGACACTCTGCTGCGCTTTTTTGGCTTTGTGCCACTTTCCCCGCTTGCATACAGAGCGTCCGAAATTCTGAACTTTCCACGCATATATTTTTTTTAACCCTTCATTAACCATCGACGGGATGTTGTGCTCATTGACGGACTTACGTCATCGATGACATCGACTATGTCGACTAGTCGGGACAGCTCTAGTATAATCTCAGAGGGGAGTTAAACTTCAAAAAGCAATATCACCGTACAACAAAAAAAGAGCTTTTGTCCTTCAATTTGTGGTGTGGACTTGTGGAACAAACTTATTGAGGACCTAGAGAAAAATGCTAGTTTGAGCGTGTTTAAGAGAAAACATAAAGATCTTGTATTCTGTAATTATAGAAATGAATCATAGTATTTATGTTGAGAAATAGTTGACTCATGCCAACCATTGTTCTTTAGGCATTATTGAACTGTTGTGAATTGTATTTGTTTTGTCTGATTCTTGCTGATGATTATGTAGCGGACAAAGGTAGGATTCTTTTTTTTTTTTTTTTTTTTTTTTTTACTTCTTCCTACTGCTTTTCGAGTCTTATGTTTTGTTTGTATTCTTGTATATCCATAATGTGATGCATGTTTTCGAAATAAATTCAATCAATCAATCAATCAATCAATCAATCAATCAATCAATCAATCAATCAATCAATCAATCAATCAAGCCTTATGTGAAAAATTCTGATCTTCCCCTTTAAATTTAATTATTGGAAAGCCAATTACAGTGGGGCAAATAAGTATTTAGTCAACCACTAATTGTGCAAGTTCTCCCACTTGAAAATATTAGAGAGGCCTGTAATTGTCAATATGGGTAAACCTCAACCATGAGAGACAGAATGTGGAAAAAAAAAAAACAGAAAATTACAACGTTAGATTTTTAAAGAATTTATTTGCAAATCATGGTGGAAAATAAGTATTTGGTCAATACCAAAAGTTCATCTCAACACTTTGTTCTGTACCCTTTGTTGGCAATAACGGAGGCCAAACGTTTTCTGTAACTCTTCACAAGCTTGTCACACACCGTTGCTGGTATTTTGGCCCATTCCTCCATGCAGATCTCCTCTAGTGCAGTGATGTTTGGGGCTATTGCTGGGCAACACGGACTTTCAACTCCCTCCACAGATTTTCTCAGGGGTTGAGATCTGGAGACTGGCTAGGCCACTCCAGGACCTTGAAATGCTTCTTATGAAGCCTCTACATTGTTGCCCTGGCTGTGTGTTTGGGGTCATTGTCATACTGAAAGACCCAGCCACCTCTCATCTTCAATGCCCTTGCTGATGGAAGGAGATTTTAACTCAAAATCTCTCAAAACATGGCCCCATTCATTCTTTCCTTTACACAGATCAGTCGTCCGGGTCCCTTTGCAGAAAAACAGCCCCAAAGCATGATGTTTCCACCCCCATGCTTCACAGTGGGCATGGTGCAATTCAGTATTCTTTCTCCTCCAAACAGGAGAACCTGTGTTTCTACCAGAAAGTTCTATTTTGGTTTCATCTGACCATAACGCAGTCTCCCAGTCCTCTTCTGGATCATCCAAATGCTCTTTAGCGAACCGCAGACGGGCCTGGACGTGTACTTTCTTCAGCAGGGGGACACGTTTGACAGTGCAGGATTTGAGTCCCTGGCGGCGCATTGTGTTACTGATAGTAACCTTTGTTACTGTGGTCCCAGCTCTCTGTAGATCATTCACTAGGTCCCACTGTGTGATTCTGGGATTTTTGCTCACCGTTCTTGTTATCATTTTAACGCCACGGGGTGAGGAGGGAGTTGAAAGTCTGTGTTGCCCAACGACAGCCCCAAAACATAACTGCTCTAGAGGAGATCTGCATGGAGGAATGGGCCAAAATACCAGCAACAGTGTGTGAAAAGCTTGTGAAGAGTTACAGAAAACGTTTGGCCTCCGTTATTGCCAACAATTTAAATTCTTTTAAAATGAAACAATGTGAGTTTCTGTTTTTTTTAGGGCTGTCAAAATTATCGCGTTAACGGGCGTTAATTAATTTTTAAAATTAATCACGTTAAAATATTTGACGCAATTAACGCACTAGGCCCGCTCAGACAGATTTAAATGTCAGTACAGTGAAAGGCCAACTTGTTAATTGTGTTTTATGGAGTTTTTCCGCCCTCTGCTGGCGCTTGGGTGTGACTTGCATTAGTGATGTGGCGTAATGTCGCCCTCTGCTGGCGATTCAGTGCAGCGGATTATTTGGGTTTCGGCGCGCTTTTCTGACGTGATTATATGTCGACACGAACTCACACTAATAGACAGTGCTATTCAGACCAGCTAACGTCCGCATCCAGTATTATGTGGCAGTTCTCATAGCCCCATCACACTGTTTGTGTCTAATACATGCATCGCTTGTGAGTTATATTCCTCCTTTGTTTATATTCATGAGCATTAGATAGTTATTGATGATGTGTATTTGAATTTGTTCACATGTATGGTGAAATGCAGTTACATTGTTAGATGCTTGTGAGCTAATTGGCTAGTGCTACTGCTCAAATGGACACGTGTGTGTACATTTTATGTTATTTTGTGATTCATGCAAGTTATTGACACATTGCCTTGTTATTTTCAGTTTTACAAAAATACATGAAATGTGCTCCTGTCAAAAAGAGATGACTTCAGTAAAGCCCATGCAACTTTGCCACACCGTCTGATTTCTTTTTGGAACTTATGTTCGCTATCTGTCAATTTGTGTACTCACACACATTGAGGACAGAATAGGGCTACTAGTTTATTTTTTGATTGAAAATTTTACAAATTTTATTAAAACGAAAACATTAAGAGGCGTTTTAATATAACATTTCTATAACTTGTACTAATATTCATCTTTTAAGAACTACAAGTCTTTCTATCCATGGATCACTTTAAAAGAATGTCAATAATGTTAATGCCATCTTGTTGATTTATTGTTATAATAAACAAATACAGTCCTTATGTACCGTATGTTGAATGTATATATCCATCTTGTCTTATCTTTCCATTCCAACAATAATTTACAGAAAAATATGGCATATTTTATAGATAGTTTGAATTGCGATTAATTGCGATTAATTACGATTAATTAATTTTTAAGCTGTAATTAACTCGATTAAAAATTTTAATCGTTTGACAGCCCTAGTTTTTTTTCTTCACATTCTGTCTCTCATGATTGAGGTTTACACATGTTGACTATTACAGGCCTCTCTAATATTTTCAAGTGGGAGAACTTGCACAATTAGTGGTTGACTAAATACTTATTTGCCCCACTGTACATGCGATAACATTTTTCTGTTGTCATTCTTATGTTGAGGCGGCAAATGGTGAAAAATTGGTAAAAAGTAACTGATAAATTATTTTTAAAGTAACAGTTTGACAATAAAGTAATCAGTAAAGTAACTAGATTACTCTTTTGAGTCGTAATTAGTAGTTATTTTTTCAAGTAATCTGTGACAACACTGGCCATTGCTCATCTCCTCCTGTGTGTCGAGCCCCTGAGTCGGACTTATTCCCCCCGCCGGCCTCCTTTAAAACAGTGCTGGCGGCTGTGTTGGAAAGAAAGTAGTCACTTATTGTCCTTTTCATCATTGTTCGCAAGTGCTGTCAAGTTTTTGCGCTACCCCAATTATAACCCGCTCCAGAGTCCACACATCGTCCACCTCCACCTTCTTTTTCTTCTGTGGTATTTTCCCTTGGCAAACCAACTCGTTACATTTCCGCCAACTAGTGGATTTAACCATGAAGGCGTTTGTTAGCCCCCCTCCAAAAAAATGCAATGTTACTGGTCACGCATGTGCAGGCAGATGAAAAAAAATACTCGCACTAGCTCTAATTTTAGCCGCAAAATGGAAACCATTTGCTTGCAGTCTAGAGCCTTGTGTTGTCAGTAAACATTGATTTTTCAGATTAGTCATATATCATCAAATGAAACTCAAAGGGTTTTACTATATTTCAGGTAGGTACTTCGTTTTCCAGCTTAACTAGCGTTTCACTTAAGTAAATATCCTTTAGCTGCTATGCCCCACTGATCAAACTGTCATCTACATTTAATGTTTAAACTGACCTTTGAATAAAATGTTCCCAACTAAATGTCTATTGACTATACCGTATAATGTGGAAAAATCAGAATTTGAGGTTTTCGAGTTTATTTCCGTCCTCAAAGTTGTCTTCATGTATCATAAACGCTTATGAAAAATTCAGTTGCCGGTTTAGTGGAGCCCCTTAGGGGGGGATTCAGACTTGAGACTGGAATGTCCCTGTCTTGTCAATACACTTACTGTATCATTGGTAAAACTATGTGGACTGAGGTTAAGGAGAGAAGATACAATTTTCATTGTGGATTCCAAGGCCAAGAATTACCAGACAAATCCTACTTGCAGGGAAACATATAAAAGAATAAGTCCGAAGGACCTGCAGAGGCTGTCAACAGAGACTTCACGGCAGGTCAAATCTAGCGCTGTCCTGACTAGTTGACGTAGTTGACGTCATCGATGACGTAAATGTGTCGACAGTTAATGAAGGGTTATAAAAATATTTGGGTCAAAGAAATTTCAGGATACGAAAGGCAAAAAGACAGTATGGCTGGTAATCACAGTGCCCAGAGTTTACTGACCGTAACATATTTATAGCTGCTCTGCCATTGGCTATTCTCTAGCATTCCTGGCATCCAATTGGCTAAGTGGGACCTCAACTGTATGTGTCCCAGTGTCGTCTTCATTCAACCCCGTGTTCTGACAGCTTTACATGAGTGTTAACTTTTACTCTTTGCTCTATTCTTGGTTTTTTAAATTATACACAACTTTGATTTTATGTTTATTGTGCAATAATCTATTAGTACAAATATATATATGTATATATACCGTATTTTTCGGACTATAAGTCGCGTTTTTTTTTTTTTTTTTCCATATTTTGGCTGGGGGTGCGACTTATACTCAGGAGCAACTTATGTGTGAAATTATTAACACATTATGATATCATTTCACATGTTATTTTGGTGTTTTGGAGTGAGACTGATGGTTTGGTAAACTTGTTAGCATGTTCTATATGCTATAGTTATCTGAATAACTCTTTAGAGCTATGGCCACGTTCGCGTTCTGCCTTTGGCAATGTGTGTTCAATTGTATTATTGACTTTTTTATATTGAAATGCATGCTTTTAGTTTGTGGCGCTTTCACGCCCACGTGGGGGTGCACTTGCACTTGTTTACTTGAAGAAGAGCGCTCACACGCCAGAAGAAGACGGACAGCTACGTAGCTGTGAGTGAGTGTGCGAGTTAGCGAGAAAGAAACACGGCTGCGAACCTACGTTCATTGTTAATGCTTTTAATATATCTCTACAGAGGCAACGCCTGTGTGTATCATCTTTTCTGTTGTTGTTGTGTTTTCCACCCGCGATCGGACACTTAGAGCCAGTTGTGTGGTTGTTTGAACGATGTGCTAATGCTAGCGAACGCATGCTAACTGTTTATGTCATTGCTATAAGAGCACCTAATTATCATTTATTTACGTTGATGATGACGTTGATTTACGTTTCAATAGACTTTAATAAAAACTTGTTAGTTAGTTAGATGGACTTACGATCTGCCGGCTGTTTGTCTCCTGTCGTCTTCCAAAATTACAACTGGGTGACAGCGCTTTAAGTGTTAATTCACGGCCATCGTGCAGCCAAGCTTGGCATTGAAGGGACAGGACACGACAGTGTACAAACCCTCCTTTGTTACGTTGAAATAAGTCAGTGTTTTGGCCACTCTGGTGCTCTTTTTTGGCTTTGTGCCACTTTCGCCGCTTGTATACAGAGCGTCCGTTATTCTCAACTTTCCACGCATATAATTTTTCAACCCTTCATTAACCGTCGATGGGATGTTGGGCTCGTCGATGCATTTACATCATTGATGACATCGACTACATCAATTAGTTGGGACAGCTATAATTTATACATACTGTATATATCTCTCAGGGTGCAGACATTTAAAAAACCGTGTGGTATTTGCCAAGGCGCACAGCCTGTCAGAGGATGGACGCTGGAAAAGTGGCAAAAGGTGGATTTTTCAGATGAATCTTCCATTGAATTACACCACAGTCGCCGCAAATATTGCAGGAGACCTACTGGAGCCCGCACTGACCCGAGATTCACTCAGAAAACAGTGAAGTTTGGTGGTGGCAAACTCATGGTCTGGGGTTACATCCAGTATGGGGGTGTGCGACTGATCTGCAGGGTGGAAGTCAACATAAATAGTCTGTAATATCAACAAATCTTAGCTGCCTCTTACATTCCTAACCATAAAAAGGGACAAATTCTGCAGCAGGATGGTGCTCCATCGCATACTTCAATCTCTACCTCAAAGTTCCTCAAGGCAAAGAAGATCAAAATCCTCCAGGACTGGCCAGCCCAGTCACCAAACATGAACATCATTGAGCATGTCTGGGGTAGGATGTAAGAGGAAGCATGGTAGACGAAACCCAAAAATGTTGATGAACTCGGGGAGGCATGCAAGACTGCTTTCTTTGATGTTCCCGATGACTTCATCAATAAATTGTATGAATCCTTGCCGAAGCCCATGGAAGTCATACAAAATATTAAATTTGGATCTCACAGCACCACTACTTCATTCACTTATGTATAATATAGGGCTGTCAAACGATTAAAATTTTTAATCGAGTTAATTACAGCTTAACAATTAATTAATCGTAATTAATTGCAATTCAAACCATCTATAAAATATGCCATATTTTTCTGTAAATTATTGTTGGAATGAAAAGATAAGACAAAAAACAGATATATACATTCAACATACGTTACATAAGTACTGTATTTTTTTATTATAACAATAAATCAACAAGATGGCAATAACATTATTAACATTCTCTTAAAGCGATCCATGGATAGAAAAACTTGTAGTTCTTAAAAGATAAATGTTAGTACAAGTTATAGAAATTCTATATTAAAACCCCTCTTAATGTTTTCGTTTTATTAAAATTTGTAAAATTTTCAATCAAAAAATAAACTAGTAGCTCGCCATTGTTGATGTCAATAATTACAACATGCTCACTCCCCAAACCCATAAAATCATTTGGACCCAAGCGACAGCAGAGGGCGCCAAACAACAAAAAACAAGTAACAAGCGTACATTACACTGCTGTCATTTTAATCTGTTTGAGCGGGGCATGTGTGTTAATGGCGTACTGCAAGCAACACGTCACTTCCGCTCATTAATATTCATGACATTAGCTACTGTTGCTAAGTAAGGACAAGCCACCGTTTGTCCCTAATAGGAAATAAATGGAAATCGTGTACGAAGGAGATGTTTACAGAGTTAAACCTACCAATTCTCTCCGAAAATGATGTGCCTGGTGCCAAATTCACTGGCAAAGATGTGGAAGAACATAAAAATGTTCAGTTAAAGAGATGGCTTTAGTGTCGAAGGCTGAAAAAGACGAAAAAAAACAAGCCGACCTAAGCATAGCTTTAGCTTTTTTATCGACACGACTGACAATGACATTCTCCTGTTTCAACAAGCTATCCTTTACCATCAGCCCAGTCTTTCTTATATATCCTCTGGTTGTCCTACGTCTCTTACCGTTCTTGGGGGTAATTTAGTTAGCTTTGTGTAGCGATCGCAAATGCTACTCAGTAAAAGCCAACGAACACTTTAAATTTTTTCATTGATAACACATCTTAATCCTATAATTTATTTACACTTCCCCCTTACTAAAGTTTTTTTTTTTATATATATATATAACAGAAACGGTAACAGTGGCAGTCAGATATCATGGTAATCATTTTTAGGTCATTCATTGTTAGACAGAAGCAGTACGGCACAACGTTACGCTAAAAAAATAAGTTTAAGCTTACCTCTTTGTCCTCTGAAAGACCATGCCAACCCAACATAATGTTTACTGCATATAAAACGTGAATGGATTTGCCGAGCTGGTGTTAAAGTCCGCGCAAGTTGATTCGTTCTTCACATTTTTTCCTCTCGAGTTTTTGGTTTCCGGAAACGTATGAAGAAAACATCCTTCATGTGTCGTAATGTCTAGAGTCGTTTCTACAAGTTCCAAAAAAGCAATGCGTGATCGGCATGTTCGTTTTTGAAAGATTACTGGAGAAAAGTAGCACTTTTTACGTTGGGTCTATACGAGGGCGGGTCTATAATGTCCCACTTCGGCTTTACTTCCATTTTACGATGTGACGTCATGGTCTAAAAATAGCCAGCGTGCGGTACGCCATTGCGTCAAATATTTTAACGTGATTAATTTAAAAAATTAATTACCGCCCGTTAACGCGATAATTTTGACAGCCCTAGTATAATATATCTTAATTTTCACACTACTTTCTGTAGGCGACAAAACTTTTGTCTTGCCAAAATTTGACCTTTATGTCTTCGTTAAATGATAAATCTTTTTTCAGTGAAACAAATATATTTCTGTACATTCAACATCATTTGGGAGGGTCTTAGCGTTCATATGAGCCATTTCTGAAACCAATTGAATAATGAATTTAGGTTATGAGCAATTGTTTCTACAAAAAGGATAAGCGACAAGACTTTTGTCATGGACTGTATATATATATATACATAAACGTAATGTGTATTTGTTACATTTTATTGTTACATGTTATTGTTGCCATTTTTATGCAATATAAAAGATTTATATCTGAATTTTGGGAGGCTTGGAGCAGATTACGGTATTTACATGAAAAACACATCTCTGCTTACAGAATTTTCAAGTTATGGGACTAGTTCCAGAAGCTAATCATTTTTTTAAGTAGAGGTACCACTGTCCCATGTACTACGTCATCAACAAGTAAAATAGGTCACCGCTGTTCGATAAATAAACAACAGATGCAGACGAGCAATGGCTGATAAAGGCGCAAAAAATACCTCCTCAAAATTGCCACAAAAGCGTGACGGCTGAGACAGCCCAAAGGGACCATATTTGCTTCCGTAAACACTGCGGCACGTGATAAAGTGACACATGTGTTGCAGTGCACAAGTGTGTGACATCACGAACACATTCCGTTCACATTACGAGTCGCATAAATGTTTATGCAATATAAACGGCTACACGAAAATATCGGAATTAAGAAAAAAAAATCTGAATTGGGCATCACGCCCTGCGGTGGGAACGTAGCCTGAATGTATTCTTTGAATCCACTAACTGAGCTGATCTGCAGCCACAGCAAACAAAACAGGTTTTTGTTTTTTGGATAGTTTAGAAGTTTTAGCAGGCCCTCAGGACATCAGTAACACAAGACATTTAAAGTCAGAAGCATTTAAGAGAAACATGCACAAAGCATACTGTTGTATTTTGAAGGGGATGGGGACGTGTGATTTTTTTTTTTATTCTTTTACGTGTGTGCTTTTGGGCATTTCATGATGTTCCTGCAGGATGTTTAAAAGAATGGACCACTTTGTGTGACAGGCAATATGCTAACGTGTGTGGGATGCATTCGAACAGGAGAACCAATAGATTATAGTGAGATTAGCAACCTTCAGTCATCTTCAGTACATATTTAAATTAATTATAATAAATTAGGGCTGTCAAACGATTAAAATTTTTAATCGAGTTAATCACAGCTTAAAAATTAATTAATCGTAATTAATCGCAATTCAAACCATCTCTAAAATATGCCATATTTTTCTGTAAATTATTGTTGGAATGGAAAGATAAGACTAAAGACAGACATATACATTCAACATACTGTACATAAGTACAGTATTTGTTTATCATAACAATAAATCCACAAGATGGCATTAACATTATTAATAGTGCTGTCAAACGAATAAAAATTTTAATCTAGTTAATCATACGTCAACTGTGTGATTAATCATGATTAACCACATTTCCCTCGGGATGAATAAAGTTGCTCTTCAGGAAAATAAAAATAGGAAAATACTAGGGCTGTCAAAATTATCGCGTTAACGCGCGGTAATTAATTTTTAAAATTAATCACGTTAAAATATTTGACGCAATTAACGCACATGTCCCGCTCAGAAAGTATTCTGCCTTTTGGTAAGTTTTACAGCTAGGCTTTTTGCGCTGTCCAACAGCGAACTCTTGTGGTCGCTTGGCGACATGGTTTATTATTTTCTTCTTTTCTTCATTATGGCTGCACGACGTCTCGGGCTGATAATGTTGTGCTTATATGATCCTTGGACAAGATTTGTCCGTAAGTATGGTTGTTGTAAAGAATGTACATATTATGTTAGTAAGCGAAATGTTCTATTTTTTGTATGAGACGCTTTTTGTTTATGTTTAGTGAACCTGTATAGCGTGCTAAGCTAACGTTGTTGCTAATGCAATGCTTGTGTACTTTTTTTTGTAGTTTTATGACGGTCTAAAGAGGACAATGGTTTGAGGCTATTTTATTAATAAATCAGATGAAAAAGGAAGAAGTCTGATTATTAAGGTGTCGTTCACTAGCTGTCTAGCTTTGGAAAAAGTAGACGCTTCGGAGTGAGGACAGCATAGACAGATTTAAATGACAGTAGAGTGAAATGCCCACTACAGTCCTTATGTACCGTATGTTGAATGTACAGTGGAGAGAACAAGTATTTGATACACTGCCAATGGATTTTCCCATTGGCAGTGTATCAAATACTTGTTCTCTCACTGTATATATCCATCTTGTGTCTTATCTTTCCATTCCAACAATTTATTTTACAGAATATATATAATTTACAGAAAAATATGGCATATTTTACAGATGGTTTGAATTGCGATTAATTACGATTAATTAACTTTTAAGCTGTAATTAACTCGATTAAAAATTTTAATCGTTTGACAGCCCTAGAAAATACTATAATTGACTTAAAAATTGTTTTAAGATGAAATGTGTGATGTGTGAATGAATTAATACTTGCCCAAATAGAGTTTTAAAATTTTATTTAACAACTCAGCTTGTATAAAATAAAAAATAAAATAAATTCTCTGTATTATACAGCAAAGAGCTTTAACAGATTAAAGTGCCTCAGACTAACAATGTGGCTCAAGTACCGTTTGACATATTACCCAAAATTAACGAAAAAATGTAAAGAGCAGACAAGCACAATACAGTAACAATAGCTAGTGTTTCAAAAAATGTGTCAACATTTTGTCTGTTAAATTGAACATTTCACACAAATAAATGTAGCATTTGCAGTTTTACACTAAATGGCCTGAAAGCTGTGTGAGATATAAAAAAAATAAACTGTACATTTTCACTCACTTAACTGAAAAACATCACTCTAAACCATACATGTCCAAAGTCCGGCCCGGGGGCCAAATGCGGCCCGTGGTCAAATTTCATCCGGCCCCCAGCCTCTGTCATAAAATCAATAACGTCTGGCCCGCACACAGACTTAATAAATTGGTCAGCAGTACTGCTACCAGCATATGAAGTAGCTTACACACTAAATGCTGCTCCTCATTTACCCACTAAAAGGCAGCAGCACTCTAAGCAACATTACCGCGTGTGACTCTTTACTTCCAATTTTCTAAAATGGCGACAATCAACAAAAAAAAAGAAAGTTGACTGCGATGGCAGACGTTTCAAGAATAGGTGGAAATTGGACTATTTCTTCACTAAAATACGCAACAACTGTGTCTGCCTCATTTGCAAAGAGACAGTCACTGTTTTTGAATAGTTCAATGTGAGGCGATATTACCAAACAAGACACGCTAACATGTACGACAAGATTAGAGGGAAGATAGGCAGCGAGAAATTGAAGCAACTTGAAGCTAGTTTAATTTCACAGCAGCAGTATTTTGCAAGAGCCCGAAGGCTAGTTGTGAGATTGTTGAAATTATTGATTTAAAAAAAAAAAAAAAAAGTAAATGTGGCACACAGAATGGCTAGGTAAAATTTGCCTAAATATATTGCTCTACGTAAAGGACGTCAGCCAAGGTTGGCCCCCCACATTTTTACCACACCAAATCTGGCCACCTTTGCAAAAAGTTTGGACACTCCTGCACTAAACTGTGTGTCAAGGTTTTTAGAAACACTGCTTAAGTTAGCCAGTCATACTCTATATTTTTTTAACCAACTGCTCAGGCAAACTAGCTTGTTGACATTTTCAGATAACAGAGCAGACCTTTTCTTTTGAACAATGTGCCCTGTCAAAGAAACCAGTCTCTCGCAAGGAACGGTTGTGGCAGGTGTGACCAGATACTTTTTTTGCAAGGTGGGCCAGCTTACTGAGGGCACCACTGTGCGCAGATCACCACTGTAGTGGACATAAGTCGATGCTAGCACTGCCTTGTACCTGTCTAGTGGTTTGTCATTGGTTGTTGTTGTTTATTGTCATTTGATTTTCAAGGCCCTCGTCTTTGACTATGATAATGGGTCTACACTCTACAGTCTCTGGCTACCCAAATAGCGATAGCAGTAATCAACCTAGTTCTCTTTTTGTTGACAAGTCCGAGTCCGCACGCTGCCAGTGTAGCTTGATGACTGCGGCTTGTTCCCGCAGTGTTAGCATCATTGCTAACACTAGCGAAGATATGCTTTGCCCGAAGGTGGTACTTTAGGCTGGTTGAGCTTCGATCGAAGGACAGTTCATTACAGCAGTATGTGCACACAACTTTGGATTTATCCAGATTTCCATTAGGCAGCTTTTTAAAACGGAATTTGCCATGAAGCAGTCCTGGGTCATCATCCTCACTCATCGTGGGTGGCTGCAGTTTGTCCTGCATTGCCGCGCGGAGAATGTAAACATCAGTGTGTGGGACTACAGGAGGCAGTTGTGGCCAAACTTAGTGTGAGCGGTACATTGCGTTTTTTTTTTTTTTTTTAATGCGTTAATATTTCCAGATTAATCATGGCCGTTAACGCGTTATTTTTGACAGGCCTAATTATTAACATTCTTTCTGTTAAAGGTATCCACGGATAGAAAGACTTGTAGTTCTTAAAAGATAAATGTGAGTACCAGTTATAGTAATTTTATATTAAAACCCCTCTTAATGATTTCGTTTTAATAAAATTTGTAAAATTTTCAATCAAAAAAATAAAGTAATAGCTCGCCATTGTTGACGTCGCCGAGCGGGACGTCACATGGGCTCCCTGCCTTTCTTCCACAGTGTCTTTAACTACGTAAGGTAGTGATTGAAATACACCACAAGGTGTCAATGGCGAGTTTTAAATTAATTAGAGATCTGGCCGAGGCAAAGTCTGAGTAAGTTTTATGTGTATTTTGCATAGCTATTTTGACAGGGAATGACAGTTCTCTTTGCATTGAACTCTTCTTTTTGTGAACATTATTTTTTTGAGCGAAAGGAATATTTTTGTTGTGCTTTCACTAAATGATACTCTAGCGACTTAACTGTTCCGCTCAATTGCATGATGGGAAGTTGGGCAACCATGACTGTCAGTAGTGGCTGCAAATGGTATGTATTCTGTGTTGTGTTCAATAAAGTGTGTTAATATAAAGATCATTTCCTGTCATTCATCCCCACGTCGCTCTCCACGATAGTTTTGTTTGTTGCGAAAGAGTTGCCAGAGCTTATGCCAATAAAAGGCGTGGTCCAATTAACCACTGTGTCCACTCTCATATCACTGCCTTTTAGCTCTCAATGTGCAAAAACATTGTATTGTAATCTGTTTGAGGCAATGGAAGCAAGTGTTGTTTTCGTCAACAATGACGATTATCAGTGGTGTTACCAGGATGCCAGGTGTGGGTGGGCATTAGTCTTACCTGGGGGAGGGGGGGGGGGTTTACTCAAAACACCTGCGAAAGATTCCTCACGCTTTTAAAAACTCCCAGCCTGGTTCATTACTCATAACCGCAATCATGGGCAAGACTGCCGACCTGACTACTGTCCAGAAGGCAATCATTCACACCCTCAAGCAAGAGGCTAAGACACAGAAAGAAATTTCTGAGCGAATAGGGCCGATTCCAGACATGGGGGGACCTGCAGAAACAGTGGAGTGAGTCTGGAGTAGAAACATCCAGAGCCACCGTGCACAGGCGTGTGCTGGAAATGGGTTACAGGTGCCGCATTCCCCAGGTCAAGCCACTTTTGAACCTAAAACAGTGGCAGAAGCGCCTGAACTGGGCTACAGAGAAGCAGCACTGCACTGTTGCTCAGTGGTCCAAAGTACTTTTTTCAGATGAAAGCAAATTTTGCATGTCATTCGGAAATCAAAGTGCCAGAGTTTGGAGGAAGGCTGGGGAGAAGGAAATGCAAAAATGCCTGAAGTCCTGTGTCAAGTACCTACAGTCAGTGATGGACTGGGGTGCCATGTCAGCAGCTGGTGTTGGTCTACTGTTTTTTTTTATCAAGGGCAGGGTCAATGCAGCCAGCTATCAGGAGATTTTGGAGCACTCCATGCTCTCATCTGCTGAAAAGCTTTATGAAGATGAAGATTTCATTTTTCAGCACGACCTGGCATCTGCTCACAGTGCCAAAACCATTGGTAAATGGTTTACTTACCATGGCATTACTGTGCTCAATTGGCCTGCCAACTCTCCTGACCTGAACCCCATAGAGCAGACATGTCCAAAGTCCGGCCCGGGGGCCAAATGCGGCCCCTGGTCAAATTTCGTCCGGCCCCCAGCCTCTGTCATAAAATCAATAACGTCTGGCCCGCACACAGACTTAATAAATTGGTTAGCAGTACTGCCACCAGCATATGAAGTAGCTTACACACTAAATGCTGCTCCTCATTTACCCACTAAAAGGCAGCAGCACTCTAAGCAACATTACCCCATGTGACCCTTAACTCCCAATTTTCTAAAATGGTGACAATCAACACAAAAAATAAAGTTGACTGTGACGGCCGACGCTTCAGGGATAGGTGGAAACTGGACTATTACTTCACTAAAATACGCAACAACTGTGTCTGCCTCATTTGCAAAGAGACAGTCGCTTTTTTTAAAGAGTTCTATGTGAGACGATACTACCAAACAAGAGACGCTGACATGTACAAGACTACAGGGAAGATACGTAGCGAGAAATTAAAGCAACTTGAAGCTAGTTTAATTTCACAGCAGCAGTATTTCACAAGAACCCGAGAATCGAAAGAGAACGCCACAAAGGCTAGTTGCGAGATTGTTGATATTATTAATTAAAAATAATAATAAAGCAAATGTGACACACAGAATGACCAAAGGGTCATAACATTGCTAAAATTTGCTTAAATATATTGTTCACGTAAAGGATGTCAACCAAGGTCGGCCCCCCACATTTTTACCACACCAAATCTGGCCCCCTTTGCAAAAAGTTTGGACACCCCTGCCATAGAGAATCTGTGGGATATTGTGAAGAGGAAGTTGAGAGACACCAGACCCAACACTGTGGATGAGCTTAAGGTCGCTATCGAAGCATCCTGGGCCTCCATAACACCTCAGCAGTGCCACAGGCTGATTGCCTCCATGCCCCGCCGCATTGAAGCAGTCATTTCTGCAAAAGGATTCCCGATCAAGTATTGAGTGCATAGCTGATATAATTAATTGAAGGTTGACTTTTTTTGTATTAAAAAACACTTTTTTGTAATGGTCGGATGAAATATGCAAATTTTTTGAGATAGGGATGTTTGGTTTTTCTTGACTTTTTTGCCAAAATCATCAATATTAAAACAATAAAAGGCTTGAACTACTTCAGTTCTGTGTAATGAACCTAAAATATATGAAAGTCTAATGTTTATCAGTACATCACAGAAAATAATGGCCTTTATCACAATATGCTAATTTTTTTGAGAAGGACCTGTATATTGTCCGAGTCTTCCTTGTGTGTTTTACAACCCATGTCGCTCACGTCAGTCTTGTTTCTTAGTGTTCACAGTAGGGGTGTCAAACGATTAAAATTTTTAATCGAGTTAATTACAGCTTAAAAATTAAATAATCGTAATTAATTGCAATTAATCGCAATTCAAACCATCTATAAAATATGCCATATTTTTCTGTAAATTATTGTTGGAATGGAAAGATAAGACACAAGGCGGATATATACGTACAACATACTGTACATAAGTACTGTATTTGTTTATTGTAACAATAAATCCACAAATGGCATTATTAACATTCTTTATGTTAAAGTGATCCACAGATAGAAAGACTTGTAGTTTTTAAAAGACAAATGTAATAGTTACAAGTTATAGTAATTTTATATTAAAACCCCTCTTCATGTTTTCATTTTAACAAAATTTGTAAAATTTTGAATCAAAAGTAGAGTTAATAATAATAAGAATAAAAATAACAATAATAAGAATAGAGTGACCAAAGTCTGACTAAGTTTTACATGTATTTTGCATAGCTATTTTGATATGGAATGCCAGTTCATTTTGCATTGTTGTTTAACTGTGAGAATAGGGCCTCATTACTACAGACTGAAGTGCTTTTCTTTTTGTGAACATTATTTTTTTTTTGAGAGAGAGATAGGAATATTATTTTTGTTGTGCTTTCACTAAACGATACTTATGTTTGTTGTGAAGGAGAAGCTTATGCCAATAAACGGCGCAGTCCAAAGAACGCCTGTGTCCACTCGCCTTTACTGTATAACAGGGGTCCCCAACTATTTTTGCACCATGGACCGGTGTTATTTGGGTCTTTTTTTTCACGGACCGGTGTTCTGACAAATTTTGCAACCCATCCAAAATTCCAACGATGCGGTTCTGCGCATGTGTGTAACGTTAAACATAGCCGCAAAATGCGCCAATGCAGCGATTCCAAAGTAAACACAACAAACTTTCTTGAAAGAAAGGAATATTAACTTACGTTTGATCATGGAAGGACTTGTAGAAAAGTTCTCCTCAGATTCATCCTGCCATGTAAGCTTCACACAACAGCTGCACACCGCGCTCACCATTAACGACTTCGCCTTGTCGTTAAACATTAATTAAGAAGCCCGCTTCACAAAGATACTATGTTGGAAATTGTAGCAAGGTTTTCAACGCTCTTGTCGCGATGTCAGGATATTCCAGAATGACTTTAATCCAGAACCTCGGTAGAGTTGTTGTCTCATATGTACGTTTAATAAGGTCGCCGTCATTTGCGATCTCTCTGTTTATTCACAAACGGGTCACGAATCCACACCTTCGCAGTTCGTGGGTCTTCGAGGTTGTAGGCTCATCAGGTGCCCTTTTTGCCGTAAAAATATCCTTTTCGCCGGAAAAAATATTTCCAAAGACGTCTGTTTTCCTGTTATCTTCGCTCGTGTGGAGGCTAATTATTTCCGGGAACAAATGTGCTGCGCCGCGGCCTAGTAATACGCTATTATCGAGGACAAGCGCACATTGATATATTATATACACAAACAAGATGTACTGTTAGCAGTCCAATCAATGGACTTCTATGACGACATTGTAATCTATCCCGTAGTATTATATCTAGAGTAGACAGAGATATTGGTGTGTTAAGCAGGGGCACAGGGTTAATTCGGCCAGAATGCGGTCTTTATTAAATTATTTTTTCTTTGTGGCCCGGTCGCAAATGCGCCACGGACCGATACCGGCCCACGGCCCGGCAGATGGGGACCCCTGCTGTATAACATATATCTGTACATATCTTACCCAAAATACAACAAGAGACACATAATTGCCACTAAAAGAAAGAAAACTTACCAAAATATGTTTGGAGAACAAATAGCAATTTGCATTGCGTTGTGCATACAGCATAAACATCTCACAAATACTAATTCTCCCACGTTTAGAAGAAATAACATTAGTATGGAACGGCGCCGCCCCCAAGCGGCCGGTGGCATTCTCTTCACTCTTAATGTCCATAAACGGCCTCATTGTCATCTGTTTAAGGCAATGCGCAAGCTGGTCATTCAGTGCATGCGTTAATTGCGTCAAATATTTTAACGTGATTAATTTAAAAAATTAATTAACGCCCGTTAACGCGATAATTTTGACAGCCCTAGTTCACAGTCATCCTGTATTTTTCCTCCATTTACCCCCTCATTCCCAAATGCAAGCTGAAGAACCTTTGTTTTTGAGAATAAAGTTTTTCCTGAACTCTGCAGCTGAGTCCGCCTTGTCATCTCGGCCTGACACTTACAGCACTATAAGGTTCTATACATCTTCCTACCAAGAAGTCAGTGTACAATTTGTCTATACTTTTTGAAGCATACGGGTCACGGGTTACTCACTGTATAATCCAAGAGAAAATGTACAGGACTTTGTTCTTTTTGTGATTCCATAAATCCCCAGGAAGGAAAAAAAAATCTAGAAATCATATCTCACCGTTTTAGGAAGTTATCCTACAAACATTTCAAAGATTTTTAAATCTTAAATATGCAGTGGAATGAAAGCGGCATGGGCTAATTACGAGCATTCTTCACTGAATTAGTGTTTGGTGTGTGGCAAGGCTGTGCTCTCCTTTGTCTTGATCCCTAAACTGATCCCTTGCTTATACCCCGGGAGGTCATAGGTCACTTGGTTAATTAAGGGTCCAATCAGTCTTTAGATAAACTCATCTGAGCTTAATGTTTGCACTTTTTTGAGGTCCAGCAGCTCTGCCTGGTACCCCTTTGCTAATCTAGCCACAGACAGGGGGAGTAGGTTAACCCAGCTCAACAGCACCAAGCTGGAACGGCCTTTTCATTTGACAACTTCAGTCAGTGAAGAATGTCTGTAAGCTCTTGTCAAACCAGAAAAATAACCCCAACGCGGCATATTGTACACACGGTGAGGGTTTGGGGAGGGGGCGCCCTAAAGCTCTGCGCAGATTAGGTTGATGCGGCATGAGAGGACCAGTGTTTGTGGCCCATATACTGTACTTGAAAGTTGAGCGGCATGGCTGGCCCATGCCACACACATCCAGGGGTGATGAAAGTGTGGCTGAGCAAGCAACCATGAAATCTCTCAATGTGCTGTGGGTGGATTTAGTTCAACAAAGATTACTCAATAGCTGCCAGAGTTTGGGCCATTCTCAACGCACAATGTGAGATTATACAACTTTGATGCGTTCTATAATCAATGCACCTTTTGTAGTACTGTTAGGAGCTTTCGCACTGTAGGAACCATCTGCAGTTCCTATAATGCTTTGAAACCCGATGACGTCAGTTGCTGTGTTCTCACATGTAGGAACTAGGGACTAGAGCTGTCCCAACAAGTCGACATAGTCGACGTCATCGATGACGTAAATCCGTCGACGAGCACAACATCCCGTTGACGGTTAATGAAGGGTTAAAAAAATATAGTTCAGAATGTCGGACGCTCTGTATGTAAGTGGGGAAAGCGGCACAAAGCCAAAAAAGCGCACGAGAGTGTCTAAAACATTTACTTATTTCAAAGAAACAAAAGAGGGTACACGGCTGTGTCTTGTCTCTTCAATGCCAAGCTTGGCTGCACGTCGGCCGTGAATAAACACCTACGCTGTCACCCAGTTGTAATTTTCGAAGACTACAGGAGTAAGTCCATCTAACTAACTAACGACATGTTTTATTGAAGCTGCTATGCCTGTCGCGATATGCAATGAGTCCATTTATCGCAAGGCAATTAAAAATGAGGGGGATAAACTGTGTTTTAACGCTGAGACTCCAGTTCCTTTCTCTTATCAATACGCTGAAATTTCAGAAATACAAAATAAGAAAACATGTCTACTAGAGCTGGGAGTCTTTGGGCACCTAACGATTCGATTACGATTACGATTCAGAGGCTCCGATTCGATTATAAAACGATTGTTGATGCACCCCCCTCCTTTTTAAATATATATATATATTTTTTTTTTTTTAGTTTATTTGATAAATGTTTTTTACATTAGTTCCAAAATTGTTCAAAAATACTCTCAGGCTAAACCAAACTACTATTTCAGTATCAAGTTAACATATAGCAGTAAACAAATATACAAAAATAACAGTAGATAAAAAACTCCAGTCCCCATTCTGTATCAGCAGCTTTAAACTACATTCAATTAATTTAATGTTGTGAATCAACTGTTAAAGTTGTTAAAATTGCTCCCGTTATTCCATAATTTCCCTTTTTCTATAATGCATCTAGTCCTATATAAATGATATCTACAGTAACATTATGTGAATGTACTTTGTAGCAGCTTTTCGGCAGCAGTCAGGTATGTTGTTGTTTTTTTATCTCGTGGCATGAGTTGAGCTAGAGCCGTGAGTTGAGCATTGGCATTACCCGAGGGGCCGGGTAATGAGAAGCATGATGTTTAGCTACTCTCGCTCCACTCCTCATTGACCGTGCGGCGCGCTGAGTGTGTTGTACTTCCGCTTTACTTGGCATATTTCAATAATCGGAATTTGGATGTTTGTGAATCGTTCTCGAATCTTCCACGGCTGAATCGCGAATAATCTAAGAATCGGAAATTTTGCACACCTCTAATGTCTACAGTGGGGCAAATAAGCATTTAGTCAACCACCAATTGTGCAAGTTCTCCTACTTGAAAAGATTAGAGAGGCCTGTAATTGTCAACATGGGTAAACCTCAACCATGAGAGACAGAATGTGGGAGGGAAAAAAAATAGAAAATCACATTGTTTGATATTTAAATAATTTATTTCCAAATTAGGGTGGAAAATAAGTATTTGGTCACCTACAAACAAACAAAATTTCTGGCTGTCAAAGAGGTCTAACTTCTTCTAACAAGGTCTAACGAGGCTCCACTCGTTACCTGTATTAATGGCACCTGTTTTAACTCATTATCGGTATACAAGACACCTGTCGACAACCTCAGTCAGTCACACTCCAAACTTCACTATGGCCAAGACCAAAGAGCTGTCGAAGGACACCAGAGACAAAATTGTAGACCGGCACCAGGCTGGGAAGACTGAATCTGCAATAGGTAAAACGCTTGGTGTAAAGAAATCAACTGTGGGAGCAATTATTAGAAAATGGAAGAAATACAAGACCACTGATAATCTCTCTCGATCTGGGGATCCATGCAAGATCTCACCCCGTGGCGTCAAAATAATAACAAGAACGGTGAGCAAAAATCCCAGAACCACACGAGGGCACCTAGTCAATGATCTACAGAGAGTTGTGACCACAGGAACAAAGGCTACTATCAGTAACCCAATGCACCGCTAGGGACTCAAATCCTGCACTGCCAGATGTGTCCCCCTGCTGAAGAAAGTACACGTCCAGGCCTGTCTGCGGTTCGCTAGAGAGCATTTGGAGGATCCAGAAGAGGACTCGGAGAATGTGTTATAGTCAGATGAAACCAAAATAGAACTTTTTGGTAGAAACACAGGTTCTCTTGTTTGGAGGGAGAAAGAATACTGAATTGCATCCGAAGAACACCATACCCATTGTGAAGCATGGGGGTGGAAACATCATCCTTTGGGGCTGTTTTTTCTGCAAAGGGACCAGGATGAGTGATCTGTGTAAAGGAAATAATGAATGTATGTATGTATCAAGACATTTTGAGTGAAAATCTCCTTCCATCAGCAAGGGCATTGAAGATGAGACGGGACTGGGTCTTTCAGCAAAGCTTGTGAAGAGTTACAGAAAACGTTTGGCCTCCGTTATTGCCGACAAAGGGTACCGTATTTTTCGGACTATAAGTCGCGTTTTTTTTTCATATTTTGGCTGGGGGTGCGACTTATACTCAGGAGCGACTTATGTGTGGAATTATTAACACATTATGATATAATTTCACATGTTATTTTGGTGTTTTGCAGTGACACTGATGGTTTTGTAAAGTTGTTAGCATGTTCTTATGCTATAGTTATCTGAATAACTCTTTATAGCTATGGCCACGTTCGCGTTCTGCCTTTGGCAGTGTATGTTCAATTGTATTATTGACTTTTTTATCTTGAAATGGATGCATTTAGTTTGTGGCGCTTTCACGCCCACGCGAGGGCGCACTCGCACTTGTTTACGTGACACGCCAGAAGAAGACGGACAGCTACGTAGCTCTGAGTGAGTGGGCGGGCTAGCGAGAGAGAAAAGGCGGCTGCGAACCTAATTTCATTGTTTATGCTTTTAAATTATCTCTACAGAGGCAACGCCTGCGTGTATCATCTTTTCTGTTGTTGTGTGTTTTCCACCCGCGATCAGACACTTAGAGCCAGTTGTGTAGTTGTTTGAACGATGTGCTAATGATAGCGAACGCATGCTAACCTGTTACTTATTACTGTAATAGTACCTAATTATCATTTATTTACGTTGATGCGAACCTGTTTGCTATGGAGGACCAAATTGATTCAGCAAATTATACGGACGTCCAGCATTGTCTTTTGGGAGTTCGCTGGATAGCCAGGACTGAGCCGTAGCGTAGGACAGTATATTCACATTTCGTTGTTCATGCACTGTACACTGTACATTTATTTAGCATGTTGTTCTCTATTGTATTTTTATATTAAATTGCCTTTCAAGATGACATGTCTGTTCTATGTGTTGGATTTTATCAAGTAAATTTCCCCCAAAAATTCGACTTGTACTCCGGTGCGACTTGTATATGTTTTTTTTCTCTTCGTTGGGCATTTTATGGCTGGATCGACTTATACTCAGGTGCGACTTGTAGTCCGAAAAATACGGTACATAACAAAGTATTGAGTATTGACCAAATACTTATTTTCCACCATGATTTGCAAATAAATTCCCATTCAAACTGTAAATTGTCATACAAGAGAGTGTGCTTTGAAATTTGATTTTGATTGGATTTATGAACAACTGTTGGATAACGAAAACTATCTGCCACCTCCTCCTCATTCTATTTTGATGTTTAGTTTTTTTAAGGAAAATAAATGAGTCATTGACACAATTTATATTAGCACTTTGCCCACAAGAAAAAAATGTCAATTAGCAGCACTTTTTTTTTTTGTGCTGTCATATTTATCGCGCTAACGGGCGGTAATTAATTTTTTTAATTAAACACGTTAAAATATTTGACGCATTTAACGCATGTGTGGAATGACCCGCTCATGCAATGCCTCAAACAGATTACAGTGACGCCGTTTTTTGCACATTGAGAGCTAAGAGGCAGAGAAAGGCAAGAGGACAAAGGCGTTCATTGGACCGCGCCATTTATTGGCATAAGCTCCTTCACAACAAACATAAGCATCATTTAGTGAAAGCACAACAAAAATAATATGCCTATCTCTCAAAAAAAAAATAATGTTCACAAAAAGAAATAAGTAATTCTAATTCTAAGTAATTTAAAACTCGGCATTGACACCTTGTGGTGTATTTCAATCACTACCTTACGTAGTTAAAGACACAGTAGTGACGGGATCTGTCGTTCACTTGAGTAAACGAATCCATTCCGGTTCGTTCAGTAAAACGATTCGTTCAAACGAATCGTTCAACGAATCGTTCGCCCCCCTCATCTCCCTCCCCACCCAAATGAATCGTTCGGTTAGTGAACGGGAAGTGACGTTGCCGAACGAATCACCAAAGACCGCTTCGCAGTATAACTGAACGGGAAGTGACATTGCTTGGTCCCTCCCTCTCTTGCACATTGACCACTCGTCGTAGTTTCAGAAATGAGTGACAGGCGATATCATTCTGCTCTCAGAGACAGCCTCGTCTCCCTCCCGCTGCTGCAAAAGCGAGGGAGAACTTCCGCGTCGTCTGTCCTAGTTCTATGGGCTCAAAGTCATGGCTCGTGCTTGCATTTCGAATTAGGACACGGTTAAACATTTTCCTTTTGAGGGGGAAGTCGGGGTTTGGGGTCGGGGGTGCACGGACTTTCTTTAGCATGATCTTGCTCACATATACAATGCTGCTGCTAACAGCCAACGCGGCATGCCTGCTGTCACGAAAATAAAAATAAATCGAAAGTTTAATTTCTAATTGTGGAACGGCCAACACATCATATTAACCTCTCGCTCTGTTGTATTTTTGTTTTTTATTATTAAGATGATCGTTTTGAATTTTTGCACTGGTATTAATAAATAAAATAATCCGGTCAGCTCCCCTGTCGTCCCCGCATCTCAGATCGTCAAATGCTGACGAGAAATAATTGTTTGCTTTATGATTTCGCCTTTCTACTCTCATTAGTCTGTTAAGAAAAATGTAGACATATTGCGACATCTCCCGTGTCCGCGCGCTTTGTTTTTGGGGCGCTTGAGTAGCACATGATGGACGGATTGACATAATTTGTCAAACCAACCGACACCCTCTGACACAAAAAAAAAAAAAAAAAAAAAAACACTCGGAAAAAATTGACATGTATATACAGTTTCATTGCAAATCAGTATTATGGTGATCATACTAAATATTATTTTTTTTCTGTGCACATATGAGGTACATATCGCTGCCATGAAGCCTCCATATAGTGACAGTTCTCTGCCCGCTTCACTGCCGTCACGCGACCGCAGCTCAGCTTTTGCTTGCCTCGTAGCTACGCGTGTTTTAAATTACTGTAAATTTGATAGTATATCGTCATAGGCACAGTCCCGAGTCTGTTGAGAAAAGTAGAACACTAAACCATGCTCGCTAGATTTGTGTGGTGTTTTTGTCTTTTTGAGCAGCATTTGATAGGCTCCACGTTAACAAATATGTGACAAAGTCGTTTCCTTTCATTTTATGACTCGTTCACCGCATAGTCATTACTGGAAAGTCAAGTTAGCAGCAAGCTAGGTCAGGAACCGGAGGACCGAATCACTGAACGGGAAGTGACAAAACTCAGTCTTTCCCCCCTGCCTGCACGCTGGCTGCTTATTGGCCACACGTGGAAATGAGTGACATACGCCATGATTCTGTTTCCGCTCCCTCCCCTGCCCGCGATGAGGCTGGCGTCTGATTGGTCGTGTGCGATGTCAGAAGACGCTGCCGCTTGCTCAACGCCCTCCCACGCAGCGAACAAGCGCCACCAACTTCATAGAACGAATCAGTGCAGATGGTGATTAGTTCGGTCTCGTTCACCCAAACAATTCGTTCAAAAAGAACGAATCGTTCGCGACCGATACAACACTAAGACACAGTGGAAGGAAGGCAGGGAGCCCATGAGATGTCACCGCTTGGCGACGTCAACAATGGCGAGCTATTAGTTTATTTTGTGATTGAAAATTTTACAAATTTTATTAAAACGAAATTAAGAGGGGTTTTAATATAAAATTACTATAACTTGTACTAACATTTATCTTTTAAGAACTACAAGTCTTTCTATCTGTGGATCTCTTTAACAGAAAGAATGTTAATAATGTTAATGCCATCTTGTGGATTTATTGTTATAATAAACAAAATACAGTACTTATGTACAGTGTGTTGAATGTATATATCCGTCTTGTGTCTCATCTTTCCATTCAACAATAATTTACAGAAAAATATGTCATATTTTAGAGATGGTTTGAATTGCAATTAATTTTTAAGCTGTTATTAACTCGATTTAAAATTTTAATCGTTTGACAGCCCTACTTTTTTTTATTTGAATGAACAGGATATTTGTCTAATTTGTGTACTAAGCAATTCTTATTCTAATTCTCATTTTGTCTTCATTGTTACTTACAACAGGCCTATAATGACTTGAAGGTAATTGCAGAAAGTGACATTTATCAGACTAATCGATTAATCATTTAATTATTCATCCAATCGATTAATCATTTAATAATTCGCCCAATTACTCGATTATAAAAATAGTCGTGAGTTGCAGCCAACTTGGCAGAGGTGAGCAAGCGGCAGCACTGGGAGATAGTGACCGTGAGCAAGTAGACAATGTGCCATTTTTGTTACCATGGTGAATTTAGCATGAATTTCACAGTATCCTAGCTCATCTCAACAGCAGATTTCAAGAATGCATACGTAAAGGAGGAAACCATTGAAAGAACGTTATTCAGAAAAAATTAATATTCCATTATTGTTTCTTAAATGTCATGTTTTAAGGTTTCAATTACGATGAATAAAATATTTCTATTTCCATCACTCTTGGTTTTGTTGGATTGTTAAAAAGTTCCCATTTTTTGGTGGGTCACCCTGCATTACACTTACACGTTGCCTCCCTATTGTCTTCTACTGTCTGCTCTTCTTTCCTCCTCCATGACAGGAAGAAATGTCGCCTTTGGATCTGTAGTCTTAATAAACCTGTGTGCTCTTCCAGTCTCGCCGTTAGACACTCAACGTATTCACGTATTCATGGGAAATGACTGTAATTTCCCATTTTCTCAAAAGCTGACAGTGCCGCTTATAATCCGATGATCCTTATTTATGGATCAATATTAGTTAATCATGGTATGACATTCCCTTTAGCCCGCCGCTATCTATTGGATGCACAACCTAACCCCAATTAGGCCTGTGGCTATAAATAATTATAGTAGGCAATACATTGTCTCCTAAATTATTCCCGATATGCGATATTAATTAGAGCTGAAACGATTCAAATGAATACTCGAGCAACTCGACTTTAAAAACTGATCCGAGTAATTTTATTCACCTCGAGGAATCGTTTAATTTTGCCAGCTTTAAGCATCCCGTTTTGCCCGGACTACTTTTAATGCGGGACAACGCGCTGACGTCACGTGTGTAGAGAAAGAAGCAATAAAATAAAATAAAAACTTACCGCAGCTGACAGCCGCTACAAACTACGCCGACATTGCTAAAAACTACCCCCGCATGATGCTAGTTTGGTAGCAGGTAGTGTCCGATGCGTCTCATAGATATCGCATGCATTTAGGACTAGATGCAAAATGACAGACTCGCCCGCGTCTGGACAGCGTTAGTAAACAGCCGCCATCTTTAAGCAGTAGACTTCTCATTGCTAATAAATATAACGTTACTGTCACATGCTCACGTAACGTTAGCCCTTCAGAAAGTGGAGAATACGAAATAGGTGAAAAACTCAACGCCAGTTTTTTTCTTTCTATCAATAGGTGTTTATTTGATCCCAAAATGATTGTCATCTTGTCCTGCAAAGCGCATGTTAGCAAGTTTGAAGTCAAATTATTCATTGCCAAACAAAATGTTCATCATGGGTGTCATTTGAAAGTGTAGTGTAGAATCTCAAGTATGTGAATTTAACTCCAGAAATCTTTATTTACATACTGAACATGACGTTCTTTTATTTTGAAAAGTTCCCCGGAAGTACGTTTGCTAAGTCGCTAACCGTAAGCTATACACTCAGTAAAAAAGAAAAAAAAAAAAGGGGGAAAAAATGCACTTCTCTTTTCATGATGCATGTGGTGTCAGTAATAAATTTTTTCCTTTTTTTCCGTTAGCAAATGCTGTAAACCAGCGAGTTTTCATGTTTGAAGTGTCACCTTTTAACCCTAAGTTTGTGTTTTGGACAAGACTGCCAATGTTTTATAGCAAGCTAAATTGGTTAATTCTAGAGGCGTGCGAAATTTCTGATTCTTAGATTAGTCACGATTCGGCCGTGGAAGATTCGAGAACGATTCACAAACATCCAAATTCTGATTATTGAATTATACCAGGTAAAGCAGAAATAAAACACAGTCAGTGCGGTGACTGTGGCTTACGGACGCAATGAGGAATGGGCCGAGAGTAAATATCATGTTCAACTCATGGCGCTAGATAAAAAAAATAAAAAAAAAACAATAATATCCGAATGTGGCCGACAGCCGCTACAAACAGCGCCCAGTTGCTATTTGCTACAAACATATAGCAACATACGGCTATGGTAGATATCACATGTATGTAGAACTAGATGTGAAATGACAGACGACGGCGGCGTTAGTACATGTACAAAGAACTAGATGCGAAATGACAGACTTGCCGGCGCTAGTAAACAGCCGCCATGTTAAAGCAGTAGACTTCTCTAGAAGGCTGTGTTGTAGCGAACCTAATTACTTTTTATCTAAAATTCTCCTAAATCGGCAAAATCTTGACTTTATCTTTAAATGATGAAACAGTTTCATAACTTTGACATGTTGAAAGCAGACAGAGCAATTTTAACAACTTTAATGGTTGATTCAGAACATTAAATTAATTGAATGTAGTTTAAAGCTGCTGATACAGAATCAGGACATGAGTATTTTATTTATTGTTTTTAACTGGTAACCTGATACTAAAATAGTAGTTTGGTTTAGCAAGAGGATTTTTGAACAATTTTGGAAGTAATGCACAAAACATTAAATCATCGAATCGGGGCTTCTGAATCGTAATCGAATCGTTAGGTACCCAAAGATTCCCACTCTTAGTACATTTTCTTTTTTCCATTAGCCTCAATGTAGCAATGCTAACATTTTACAATGTTTATAATAGATTGTTTCCTCATTTTGTATGTCTGAACTTTAATTCTTAGGTGTGTTGATACCAATAAATATCTGTGAAAGGAACTGGAGTTTCATATGCATTCAACATGCACGTGTGCTGAATGCACGCAAACGCACCCACACATAAATGTATGCATGCATGTATGCACCCACGCGGCGATAAATCGCAGCCGGAAAAATCACTGACCTCATTTTTATTTACCGTGCGGTTAATTGACTTAAACCCAACCACTACTGCTACTACTACTGCGCCTTACTGTATAATGCGTTGAGCCCTTAATATAAAAACAGCTTTAAAATAAGTAGGGCTGTCAAACGATTAACATTTTTTATCGAGTTAATCACAGCTTAAAAATTAATCGTAATTAATCGCAATTCAAACCATCTCTAAAATATGCCATATTTTTCTGTAAATTATTGTTGGAATGAAAAGACAAGACGGATATATACATTCAACATACTGTACATAAGTACTATATTTGTTTGTTGTAACAATAGATGGCATTAACATTATTAACATTCTTTCTGTGAAAGGAATCTACATTTGAGTGTTGACTTCACAACGTACGAGACCTCTGATAGTTTGTATATTGTGACTAAATATTGCCATCTAGTGTATTTGTTGAGCTAAACGAAATGTTTGAATAGAGTTTGACCAAAGTCTGAATATTATTTTGCATAGCTATTTTGATTGGGAATGCCAGTTCTCTTTGCATTGAGCGCAAACTAAGCACCTGCGTCCGAGATATAAATATCTGGATCACTAACTATCTTCTACTTAATCCTGAAAAGACAGAAGTCCTTATAATAGGCCCGAAAAGTGTGAGAGACTATTTAGCTGCCTAGATAGTCACTCTGGACAATGTAAGTGTAGCCCCCAGCACCACAGTTAAAAACCTTTTATTCGACCCTGACTTATCGTTTAAAGCTCACATTAAACAAACCTGCAGAACGGCCTTCTTTCACCTGCGCAACATAGCCAAAATTAGAAATATTTTATCTAAAAGCGATGCAGAAAAATTAATTCACGCGTTCGTTACATCGAGATTGGATTACTGTAACTCCCTACTTGCAGCTTGTCCTAAAAGTTCTCTAAAAGGTCTTCAGCTAGTCCAAAACGCAGCAGCAAGACTTTTAACAGGAACCAATAGAAGAGAGCACATCACCCCTGTGCTCCAGGCCCTTCACTGGCTTCCAGTCGAGTTTAGAATTCAATTTAAAATCCTCCGTCTTACATTTAAGACCATTAATGGGTTGGGGCCATCTTATCTCTCCGATGCTCTGGTTCCATACCGCCCCAACAGAACACTCCGCTCTCAGAATACAGGTCTACTGGTAGTTCCCAGGGTTTCTAAAAGTACTGTCGGAGCTAGAGCCTTTAGCCACCAAGCCCGTTTTATGGAATCAGCTTCCAGCTAATATTAAAGAAGTCGAGACAGTCTGCACATTTATGATTAGATTAAAAACGTTCCTATTCAACAAAGCTTATGGTCAGGCTAGTTGAAGTCGGAGTAGACTCAAAGTTTAGTCTAAGCTGCACTAGAAGCTATAAAGCTGGGGGAAGTACAGCCACTGAGTTCTATCTCCTTTTTCTCACTCTACCTACCACTTATCTTACTTTATTTCTATTTTCCAATGTTAATATCTAGTTGTCTAGTCTCTTCATCACTAGTCACCCAGTGTCCCCTTTCCCCCCTCCCCTCTGGGGAGGGGCTATTTTTCAGCTGCAGCCTCCTGACTGTCCGGACCCCAAGCTGGATGGACGTCCTTGTTGCTACCCCCGTCTCATCTGGCTAGATGGACCTTTTCTTGTTCCTTTACTCCACCGCATTTTTACGGACTGTAACTTCGCCTGCTAATTCCCATTAGCGGTCCTGGGGCTTCCTGTCTATCTGTCCTGGGAGTGGATCTCTCCTGACGGTGGTACTCCCCAAGGTTTCTCGTTTTCTCCCGAAGACTCTTCAGTTTTTGGATTTTTCCCTTGCCGACATGGAGGGTCTAAGGATGGGGGATACCCAGGACTTGAATTTATTTATTCCTCTTTGTTGCTTCGTTTGCTGTTTCTGATTGTGTATCATATTGCCTCTGCAAAGCCCTTTGAGACAACGTTGTTGTGATCCAGGGCTATACAAATAAAATTGAATTGAATTGAATTAACTGTTCCGCCCAAATGCATGATGGGAAGTTGGGCAACCATGACTGTCAGTGGTGGCTGCAAATGGTATATCTTCTCTGAGTTGTGTTCAATACAGGGTGTTAAGAAAAAGATCATCTCCTGTCAATCTTCTCCACGTCGCTCGCCACAATAGTTATTTGTTGTGGAAAAAGATGCCAAAGCTTATGACAATAAATAATGCAGACCCAATAAATGCCTGTGTCCACTCCACTCGCTTGTCTCTGCCTCTTAGCTCTCAATATACATAAAACGGCGTCATTGTAGTCTGTTTGCGGCAATACATGAGTGGGTCGTTCCACGCATGCGTTAACGTGATTAATTTAAAAAAATTGATTACCACCCATTAACGTGATAAATTTGACAGTCCTAAAAATAAGCCATTTATTGGAGGTGCGCCTTATACACCGATGCACTTTATAGTAAGAAAAGTACGGTATTTTGCAGCTCAAAGACAAACACGGGACTGACAAGTTGTTTTTCAATATTATTTCAAACGATTATTTTGCTTTATCTCCCATGTGCAACAAGCTATCTCATTTCTTTACAACCAAGGTGCATTCAATGTCCCATCGGCAATAACAGTTTCGCATATGATTACCATAATTATAATGCGGAAATGCAGATGAAACTGAGAGAACACAAAAATCCAATACAATTAGGGGAAATAGAGTACACAGAAGGGGTACATGTGAAACCAAGAAGATAAACTATCATCATTTAGAACATGATTTTGACTCAAGCTTCGCTTAAACCTCTTGTCTCTCATACTATTTCCTTCAAAGGGGCAATAATTACCGCTGTGTTCTCCATAATTCATTGTGTTCCGTTCAGCTGTCTTCGCCGTTTTATTTTGCCATTGATTGGTGTGGCGAGGAAACTGGCGCAGACGACAACATCACAGCAGTTCTTATCAGGCGTCCTACTCATATGCGAACACAACTGCCTGGCGAAAGATGGTTCTTATAGCTACTTGCGAGCTCTCTAGTTATGAGAACTGAGTACTCAGCAGCCAGTTAAAAGGAATCGGACATATGTCATTGTCAGTGGCAGGTACTGTATTTTTCGGACTATAAGTCGCAGTTTTTTTTTCATAGTTTGGCTGAGGGTGCAACTTATACTCTGGAGTGACTTATGTGTGAAATTATTAACACATTATTACTAGGGCTGTCAAACGATTAAAATTTTTAATCGAGTTAATTACCCCTTAAAAATTAACTAATCGTAATTAATCGCAATTCAAACCATCTATAAAATATGCCATATTTTTCTGTAAATTATTGTTGAAATGGAAAGATAAGCCACAAGACGGATATATACATTCAACCTACGGTACATAAGTACTGTATTTGTTTATAATAACAATAAATCAACAAGATGGCATTAACATTATTAACATTCTCTTAAAGCGATCCATGGATAGAAAGACTTGTAGTTCTTAAAAGATAAATGTTAGAACAAGTTATAGAAATTTTATATTAAAACCCCTCTTAATGTTTTCGTTTTTCGTAAAATTTGTAAAATTTTTAATCAAAAAATAATTCTTGATGTCAATAATTACACCATGCTCACTCATGGTGTAACACATAAAATCAGTTGGACCCAAGCGCCAGCAGAGGGCGCCAAACACCAAAAAACAAGTAACACGCGAACACTAAACGGTGCTATCATTTTAATCTGTTTGGGTGGGGCATGTGCGTTAATTGCGTCAAATATTTTAACGTGATTAATTTAAAAAATTAATTAACGCCCGTTAACGCGATAATTTTGACAGCCCTAATTATTACATCATTTCACATTTTATTTTTGTGTTTTGGAGTGACACTGATGGTTTGGTAAACTTGTTAGCATGTTCTTTATGCTACAGTTATCTGAATAACTCTTAATAGCCATGTTACATAAACATACCGGCCACGCTCGCATTTTGTTGTTCATGCATCATATAACATTAGCATTCAGCATGTTCTCTATTGTATTTTTATTTTAAATTGCCTTTCAAGAAGACATATCTGTTCTATTTGTTGGATTTTATCAAGTAAAATGCGACTTATACTCCGGTGCGACTTATATATGTTTTTTTTCCCTCTTCATTAGGCACTTTATGGCTGGTGCGACTGATACTCAGGTGCGACTGATACTCAGGTGCGACTTGTAGTGCAAAAAATACGGTATTCAGCGGCCAGTTGAAATGAATCGGACGTATGTCATTGTCAGTGGCAGGTAGTTCAAATCGTTTGACTGGTTTAGTATTGAGTACATTTGAAAATGTACCATGAAAAACAAACAAACAAACAAAAAAAGACATTTAGGAGAGAATCTACACCTGTAGTACCAAACTCAAGGTACGTGGGGCAGATGTGGCCAACAACATCATTTTGTGTGGCCCATATAAGTAAGTAACAGTATGGATAAAGTAGAATTTAGATAAAGTGTCTGTTGTCCTCAATCACATAATGTTTTTTCTTCTTTTTTTTAAATGTATAATAAATGATTTAAATATATATATATATATATATATTTTTTTTTTAATAAAATGTGTATAATCATAAATTATTTTTTAAAAATGAAGAGATTATTTACTGTTTTTCCATTTTTATTATAATGGAAAAATCAAAGAATCAATTAAAAAAATCATTTGAAACAGTTATTCCCCTTCTTCAAATTAAAAATGTAAATACATAAAATAAAAATGAAAAATCACAAATATATATATTTTTTTAATGTTAACAGATTATTCCTTATATCATTAAAAATTATAACATTTGCTCATTTGCCCATTATATTTTTCATTTAATCATGTAAGTACATTAATATGAAACAATTAAAAAATTAAAAATATTTAAGAGAATATTTGCTACTAACACTCTGGCTGCAATCGACAGACGTCACACAAACGTAACAAAAATGACCCGAGTAAACATAAAATGCAGTTTTTAACTCATTCACTGCTTTCAACGGAAAACAACTAATTAAAAAAAGAGGATTTGGATGCTTTTTACATCAACAGTGTCTCCAACTGATTCTTCCACTATCAAAATAGTTCAAAAATTCATTTGATTATCGATTAGTTGTTGACTGGTCGATAACGACACTCCTAAGGAAACCCTAACGACAATGTGACCCACGGTAAACATGAGTTTGATACCCCCAACGCTCAGCAATAACACTGGTACTGTAGCCAATATACACAGTATATACATTATATAAAAACATACATAAAAAACAATGGATTCTTCCTAAAATTAATGAAGAAATAGCTAAAATCATGTGAAAAATCAATTCAAACAATCAATAATTCCAAGACATCAAGGAAAAACAGAAAACTTACCCAAGAAAAAAATGTCCCCTTCAAACTTTACGTGCTCGACTCGTACAGAAAAACTTAAGTCTCCCGGCCCTCGCACTGCCAGGGAATCAAAGCTATGAAAAGATGTGAATGTAGCTGAGCAAATAGGATTAAAGATGGCTAAATCCAAATGGCTGGAAGCACAGCATGCATTAAAGAGGAATTCTCTCAGGAAAGATAATCCCCATATACACATTCTAACACACTTCACTCACTCCTGTTTTTTTTTTATTTTTTTTTTTTACGCACACTCATAGTAATTCCGTGATTGCCTGTCTGTCCACACACCGCAGTCAATACAGTCTATAAATATACAGCTCAGACTGCTGCAATGACACACGCTGATTCCAGAGATGGAAATATTACAGTGAATAATCCTACTTTATGTTTGTGTCATATTCTCCAGCATCATGCACTAGAACCAGAGAGGGTGTTACCTTCAGTACTTCCATGGGCACCTGGGCAGCGGCCGGTGCGGACACGCTGACATTGATGGCGGGGGTCTGCGCGGCTGTGGTTTGCGGGTACTGGGATTCCTGCTGCCGCCTCTGTTCCCGCCGCTCCTGCTCCTGAAGCTGTTCGCGCATCAGCTGCTGACGCAGAAGGATGCGCGAAGTTGTAGCCGAGGAGCTGAGTGGAGGCTTGGAAGCATCGCGCCGCTCCGACGGGCTAAGAGGAGGGGAGAACAGGTGATTAAAGCGGGATAGACGATGCCAAAAAAGCACTGAGGGGTTGAAAAGGTGAAATAAAGAGCAGAATCTTAAAAAATGAAAAGAGAGGGCATGGGGAGGTCAAGTGAAGGGAGAGAGGTCAAGCAAGATGATGGTGTGAGATTAGCAGTATTGATTAACTGGACACACGCCGCTGGGATTTAGTTGCTTGGTGTGGGGCCACACTAAAATTGCTATACCACAAAATTTTGTCCAAGTCTCGTTTCTGACTTACAGTGCTGGCCAAAAGTATTGGCACGCCCTGCAATTGTGTCAGATAATGCTCAATTTCTCCCAGAAAATGATTGTAATTACAAATGCTTTGGTAGGAATATCTTCATTTATTTTTGCTTGCAATGAAAAAAACACAAAAGAGGATGAAAAAAAATTTCATTAGCATTTTATACAAAACTCCAAATATGGGCCAGACAAAAGTATTGGCATCCTTTGAAAAATCATGTGATGCTTCTCTAATTTGTGTAATTGACCTGCCTAACTTACCTGTGCGAATAACAGGTGGTGACAATAACTAAATCACACTTGCAGCCAGGTTTTTTTGGGGGGGGGGATTTTATTGTCATCATCATCGGTATCATTGACAATCATTGACAATTACAAAATGTGATATGATTTGCCCAAAGGAACCGAAGAAGAAGACGAAGGCGGACGGGATGAAGCAGATGCTTATCAGTTTCCCGTCCCCCATACAACTAAAGACGCACATTCAGGCATGGAACATACATCAAAACTGTACAATAACACAATCAACAATCTGAGTTTAGTAACTTAGCGTCCAGTCAAGCAGCTCAGTTAATTTCAGGGCGTACAAGGTTATGGCTTAGTCATGTCCCTGACATTTTTGCATCTGTTTGCTGTGGAACATTTTGTTGTGGCTATGTGTGTGGCAAAAGTGATTATGTGTTATCACAGCTGGTGTGAGTAGCTGTAACAATTGGCGCACACAAAGGTCACTGTAACAGTTTCATCAGACATGAATGTATAAAATCAAACAACATGCTGTACATATTTTATCCCAAGATTAATGTCTCCACAACGAAAACATGCTTATTATTCGTTTTATACAGTATCTTTTCCATATACCGTATTTTTCGGACTATAAGTCGCGTTTTTTTTTTTCATATTTTGGCTGGGGGTGCGACTTATACTCACGAGCGACTTACGTGTGGAATTATTAACACATTATGATATAATTTCACATGTTATTTTGGTGTTTTGCAGTGACACTGATGGTTTTGTAAAGTTGTTAGCATGTTCTTATGCTATAGTTATCTGAATAACTCTTTATAGCTATGGCCACGTTCGCGTTCTGCCTTTGGCAGTGTATGTTCAATTGTATTATTGACTTTTTTATCTTGAAATGGATGCATTTAGTTTGTGGCGCTTTCACGCCCACGCAAGGGCGCACTCGCACTTGTTTACGTGAAGAAGAGTGCTCACACGCCAGAAGAAGACGGACAGCTACGTAGCTCTGACTCTGAGTGAGTGAGTGAGTGAGTGAGTGAGTGAGTGAGTGAGTGAGTGAGTGAGTGAGTGAGTGAGTGAGTGAGTGAGTGAGTGAGTGAGTGAGTGAGTGAGTGAGTGAGTGAGTGAGTGAGTGAGTGAGTGAGTGAGTGAGTGAGTGGGCGAGTTAGCGAGAGAGAATAGACGGCTGCGAACCTACTTTCATTGTTTATGCTTTTAAATCATCTCTAGAGGCAACGCCTGCGTGTATCATCTTTTCTGTTATTGTTGTGTGTCTTCCACCCGCGATCGGACACTTAGAGCCAGTTGTGTGGTTGTTTGAACGATGTGCTAATGATAGCAAACGCATGCTAAACTGTTACTTATTACTAATAGGACCTAATTATCATTTATTTACGTTGATGCGACCCTGTTTTCTATCGAGGACCAAATTGATTCAGCAAATTATACGGACGTCCAGCATTGTCTTTTGGGAGTTCGCTGTATAGCCAGGACCGAGCCGTAACGTAGGACAGTATATTCACATTTCGTTGTTCATACACTGTACACTGTACATTTATTTAGCATGTTGCTCTCTATTGTATTTTTATATTAAATTGCCTTTCAAGATGACATGTCTGTTCTATGTGTTGGATTTTATCAAGTAAATTTCCCCCAAAAATTCGACTTATACTCCGGTGCGACTTGTATATGGTTTTTTTCTCTTCGTTGGGCATTTTATGGCTGGATCGACTTATACTCAGGAGCGACTTGTAGTCCGAAAAATACGGTACTAGACATTTGAATCAGGAGCTCGGTAGACACAGCAGATAATTATGTTTTTACAATTGGGGATTAGGAGCTCAATTGTAGTACATTCCAGGAGATTGTCAATCATAATTGCAACACACCCTCGCCCTTAGATGCCCGATTCATTCGTGTCATGTTATGTCCGTGCAAATTAAAGTCAGAGCCTTTGTTATCTTTAGTAGATAATCCTTAGTGTGTTCGAGATTCTCGTAGAGACTCCTGCCGTTGATAGGTTTCAGCTTACCGTCCACATCTACGAGTTGTAATACTGGTCCGCTGTGTAGTATTTACAGTTATCCAGCTATTATAGTCAGCTGGTCAAGACTCGTGATAGCTTTTATCTTCATATCTTGCGTCTTGACAAGGATCCTGCAATCCGAGACCCAGGTGTTGGCTATTTTCCCAGCTTTCTTGAGTTGACGTGCGTTTCTTGCAATTTCGGCATTTCGGCGAGTCAAGTTGTCATTCAAAAAAAACTTCGACCCTTTCTGGTGGCGGCGCTGGTTTAGCAGGGCAGTCTTGGTCTTGTGGTCTGCCAGCTTCATGAGCACCATCGCCGGTCCTCTCCCCCCAGATGGGAGCAGAAGGCAGCGACGGATGTCCAGCGGTTCCATGTTTATTCCATACTCTTTCAGTTTAGCAATTGCCAGTTGCGCCACTGTGTCCCCTGGGCTAGGCGTCAGTTGTAATCCAGAAATGATGAGCTCATTTGCGCGTCGGAAAGGGTCGAGATCGTCAGCCAAAATTTCCAGCCTCTTGATGCGAACATCTCTCTCCTCGACCGCCTGCTTGAGTTTCTCGTTTTCAGCGCAAAGTAACTGGAGTTCTCTGACGATTTCTTGATTCTGTTTTTGAATCAAGCCAGTCAAGGAGACCTCCAACTTCTGTAAGGAGGATTTTATTTCATCCAAGTCTCCAGGTTTCAAATTCTTTAGAGCCATACTGGAAGTCGAGCTTGCTGGCCCTGAGCGCTTATCGGTTAAGATAAGAGAGTGCTTCAGGAGGCTCAGCAGCAAATTTAGTTAAAATGGATTAAAGTTGACTCAACCTCTACCTGTCCTTGTGTGTACCACATTGAGCATGGAGAAAAGAAAGAAGAGCAAAGAACTGTCTGAGGACTTGAGAAGCAAAACTTTGAGGAAGCATTGGCAATCTCAAGGCTACAAGTCCATCTCCAAAGACCTGAATGTTCCTGTGACTACCGTGCGCAGTGTCATCAATAACTGTAAAGCCCATGGCACTGTGGCTAACCTCCCTAGATGTGGACGGAAAAGAAAAATTGACGAGAGATTTTGACGAAAGATTGTGCGGATGGTGGAGAAACAACTTCGACTAACATCCAAACAAATTCAAGCTGTCCTGCAGTCCGAGGGTGCAACGGTGTACTATCATACTATCTGTCGGCGTCTGAATGATAAGGGACTCCATAGTAGGACACCCAGAAATACCCCACTTCTGACCCAGAGACATAAAAAAGCCAGGCTGGAGTTTGCCAAAACTTACCTCAGAAAGCCAAAAAACGTTTTGGAAGAATGTTCTCTGGTCAGATAAGACAAAAGTAGAGCTTTTTGGAAAATGCATTAACAAGTTTACAGGGAAAAAAATGAGGTCTTCAAAGAAAAGAACACGTTCCCAACAGTCAAACATGGCGGATGTCCCCTGATGTTTTGGGGTTGCTTTGCTTCCTCTGGCATTGGACTGCTTGACCGTGTGCATGCTGTTCATCAATCGACAGTCAGGGAAGTTGTCTACAAATGGCGAGAGTTTGGCACTGTTGCTTCTCTCCCAAGGAGTGGCCGTCCACCATTGATGAGGCCAAGAGTTCAGCGCAGAATACTCAGAGGTAAAAAAAAAACAACCCTAGAGTGTCTGCTAAAGACTGATAGAAATCACTGGCACCATCCAATATGTTTGTGCACACATCAGCTATATGTAAAACTATGTCCAAGAATGGTGTTCATGGGAAGACTCCATTGAGGGAACCACTGCTGTCTAATAAAAAAATAAAATCTCGTTTAATCTTCGCAAAAAGGCACTTGGGCACTCCACAGAAGTTTGGCAAAATATTTTGTGGACTGATGAAACCAAATTTGAATTGTTTGGGAGTAACACACAACGTGGAACAGCTCACCAACACCTCATCCCCACCGTGAAGCATGATGGAGGGAGCATCATGTTTTGGGGCTGTTTTTCTGCCTTAGGGCCTGGACAACTTGCAATCATTAATGGAAGAATGAATTCAAAAGTTTATCAGGATGTTTTTTAGAAAAACCTGAGGCTGTCTGTCAGACAGTTGAAGCTAAAAAGAGGATGGATGCTGCAACAAGACAATGATAAAAAAAAAACATTAGTAAATCAACTTCAGAATGGTTTCAGAAGAACAAAACACACGTTCTGGAGTGGCCAAGTCAAAGTTAAGACTTGAACCCCATTGAGATGCTGTGGCATGACCAGAAGAAAGCGATTCATGCTAGAGATCCCAGGAATCAGACTGAACTACAGCAGTTTTGTAGAGAAGAATGGGCCAAGATTAGTCCTGATCGATGTGCCAGACTGATCTGCAGCTACAGGAAGCGTCTGGTTGAAGTTATTGCTGCCAACGGGGCAGGGGGGGGTTGGGGGGGGATATGATATGATATTAAATATGATGGTTCACTTACTTATTTTCCCCCTTCTGTCATTTTTTGCATATTATCCTCATTAAAAAATGGAACCCTATAAACGTTTGGGTGGTTTTTGTTCAAGCAGACACTGTTTTTTCATCTGTGTGATTTTGACAAAGATCAGATCACATATGATGGTAAATTTACGCAGAAATGTGAGAAATTCCAAAAGAATCAGATACCTTTTCATACCACTGGAAATGAAAGAATGCTGGTTAGATAATGGTCAGATAAATCAAATAATTATTAAAATTGTATTATTACAATAATCCGCAAAATTTTAACTACCTGTGTACTAGTGTTGCATGATATGGCACTAAAATTACGTCATCAGTATCGGAGAGAGTACTAAGAAATATTGTGCCGATGCTGTGCAAATTGTATTTTTTGAAATCTATTTTCCCACCGCTGGACATCCTACCCAAGACGGCAGCCAGCACTTGTCGCCCTCTCAAAGTTGATGATCGACGTCCAATCGTGTGATGTTGAATCATCCTTCGGTTGTGTATGTCAAATAGTTGTCACTTGTAGACGTCCAATCCATTTGAAGCCGCAGGGTGGAACGAACGTTCATTCGCTGCTAGTCCACCCACGCCTAATGGATTGGACATCTAGTGCTGCCAGTGTCAGGCAATGTTAGGCAGTGTCTGGCCAAGGCATGACAGCAATTTGGATATATAATAATTAGGGCTGTCAAAATTATCGCGTTAACGGGCGGTAATTAATTTTTTAAAATTAATCACGTTAAAATATTTGACGCATTTAACGCACATGCCCCGCTCAAACAGATTAAAATGACAGCACAGTGTCATGTCCACTTGATACTTGTGTTTTTTTGGTGTTTTGTCACCCTCTGCTGGCGCTTGGGTGTGACCGATTTTATGGGTTTCAGCACCATGACCATTGTGTAATTATTGACATCAACAATGGTGAGCTACTATTTTTTTTTTTTTTTCGGATTGAAAATTTTACAAATTTTATTAAAACGAAAACATTAAGAGGGGTTTTAATATAAAATTTCTATAACTTGTACTAACATTTATCTTTGAAGAACTTCAAGTCTTTCTATCCAGGATCGCTTTAACAGAATGTTAATAATGTTAATGCCATCTTGTTGGTTTATTGTTATAATGAACAAATACAGTACTTATGTACAGTATGTTGAATGTACATTCGGGAGAACAAGTATTTGATACACTGCCGATTTTGCTGGTTTTCCCACTTGTAGAGGTCTGTAATTTGAATCATAAGTTCTCTTCAACTGTAAGGGACGGAATCTAATACAAAAAAACAAAATCACGTTGTATGATTTTTAAATAATAAATTTACATTTAATTGCATGAAATAAGTATCTGATACTTCACAAAAATCGAACTTAATATTTGGTACAGAAACTTTGTTTGCTATTACAGATACCAAACGTTTCCTGTAGTCCTTGACAAGGTTTGCACACACTGCAGCAGGGATTTTGGCCCACTCCTCCATGCAGATCTTCTCCAGAGCCTTCAGGTTTCGGGGCTGTTGCCGGGCAACACGGTCTTTCAGCTCCCTCCATAGATTTTCTATCGGGTTCAGATCTGGTGACTGGCTAGGCCACTCCAGGACCTTAAGATGCTTCTTACGGAGCCACTCTTTAGTTGCCTTGGCTGTTACCTTCTCACCAAGCTGCTTGCTTATTTTCCTGTAGCCCATCCCAGCCTTGTGCAGGTCTATTATTTTATCCCTGATGTCCTTACACAGCTCTTTGGTCTTGGCCATTGTGGAGAGGTTGGAGTTTGTTTGTTTGAGCATGTGAACAGGTGTCTTTTATACAGGTAACAAGTTCAAACAGGTGCAGTTACTTCCGGTAATAAGTGGAGAACAGGAGGGGTTCTTAAAAAGAACTAAGAGCCGAAATATTTACTAGTTGGTAATGTATCAAATACTTATTTCATGCAGTTAAATACAAATGTATAATTTAAAAATTATACAATGTGATTTTCTGGATTTTTGTATTAGATTCCGTCCCTCACAGTTGAAGAGAACTTATGATACAAATTACAGACCTCTACATGGCTTGCAAGTGGGAAAACCAGCAAAATCGGCAGTGTATCAAATACTTGTTCTCCCCACAGTATATATCCATCTTGTGTCTTATCTTTCCATTCCAACAATAATTTAAAGAAAAATATGGCATATTTTATAGATGGTTTGAATTGCGATTAATTACGATTAATTTTTAAGCTGTGATTACCGCGATTAAAAATTTTAATCGTTTGACAGCCGTAATAATAATCTCATATTAAAAGAAAAAAAAATGTGTAGATTTTTTTCAAGAAACGTGGTATCGGTCTAGTATTGCTAAAGGCCAATAAGACATATGTCCGGGTATCGGATTCAGTATCGGAGGACAAAAAAAAATCTATAAGCGCAACACTACTGTGTTCTACAATAGTGACACCTCCGGTTTGAGCTCTTTATAAAATACATCACATCTTTGTTAAAATCCACTCCAAGATGATGAAACAGATAAGGAGAACTAACATCAAGCAACAAGAAAGAGGAACAAGAACTGTTTCAGTTTTCCCACTCTCTTCAAGCCTAGACGGCTACTCCCCAGACAGAGTCCTGCGCTCCTAAAATAGAGGGGCTCTGCTGAAGCAGAAGTTGTCGGGATGAAGCCTACATGGAGTGAGTGATCCTTTTGATAAAACTCAGCAAAATGTCTGGCCAATCCAGCTGTGCAATAATCGGACTAATTAGCCGGCAGAGTCAAACACAGCTTCATTCTGCCGTGTATTTAGTGGGTGTTGGGCCCTCAACATACCATAATTCCCCTCCTTCTCTCTCGGCAATGAATATAATCTCATTGTCTGAAGACACACCCACTGAAGCTTGGATAAGCGCAAAAATACAAGATATAAGGTGCAGAGAAATCACTTTTATGAACCAGTGTAAAACAGTAATGATAAATTTGAGCTTCGAAATTTATTATCCTTCATCAGTGTGGCTGCAGTATTATCATAAACGAACACTTCAGATTCGGGCTGCAGCTATCAATTATTTAAACATCTATTAAAATCTTAAATCTATAAGTTTGAATAATCAAGTAATTGGATAAGAAACATTTAATGTGTTGCAGAATGCATTTTTGGGGATGAGAAACAAAGGTATTAGAACAAAAGAGCATCACATGCAAATACAAAAAAAAAATCCCAAGTGTTTTTTCAAGCAATGCAGAATTGCACTTTCATTTCACAAGAGCAATAATGCATTTAGAGCTGAAACGAGTACTCGAGCAACTCGAGTAACTCGAGTTTAAAAAGTGATCCGAGTAATTTTATTCACCTCGAGTAATCGTTTATTTTGACAGCTCTAAGCATCACGTTTTGCTCGGACTACTTTTAATGCGGGACAACGCGCTGTCACGTGCGGAGAGGAAGAAGGGGAAAAAAAAAAACTTACTGCAGCCGACAGCCGACACAAACGACGCCGACGTTGCTAAATACTAGCCCGCACGATCCCACGTTGGTACAGGTACCGTCTGATGCATCTCATAGAGATCACATGTATGTTGAACTAAATGCGAAATGACAGACTCGGCCGCGTCTGGGCAGCGTTAGTAAACAGCCGCCATCTTAAAGCAGTAGAGCGCTAAGTGCTAATAAGGAGCGCTAAGCGCTAATAGATAAGATTAACGTTACTGTCGCTACTAGCTCACGTAACGTTAGCCCTGCGGAGGGCTAGGTTTCAATTAATTATGACCACTGTCGATGCGTGGCTAACGTGTCTTACATACAGGCTTTAACATAACATAGCATTGTGGAGTGATGAGGGTGTAAAATGAAAACTTAATCATGCTAACTATCAATTTTAGCTCAGTAGGCATTGCTGGATAAAACACCAAGTAGCACTGGTCCCTAATGTGCTCCAATACCGCCTGTATCATACATTTATTTTGAACACTGCAAAAACTCAAAATCCTATCAGGACTTACAGTTTAGACTAACTTAAAACTTAACTCGAACTTAAAAATGGCTTGACACAAAGAGAAATTCAATTGAAACACGTGGGGAAAAATCCTAACTTCATCCTATCAATCCTAAGTGATTTGTGTTATCAAGCGTAACGGCATTTTTAGATAAGATATATATATATATACATTATATATATATATACAGTGCTGCTCGAAAGTTTGTGAACCCCACAGCGATGGTCAGATTTTTTGTAAAAAAAACTAAAATAACCTTATTAAATGTTAAGTTATACCCAAATCCACAATACTGACATTCCAAATAATGGACTGAAACAAAAGAAATAGTTATATTGTCATTCTTTATTTAACAAAAGTGGTTGATTTAAGAAAAACTCAGATATCATGTGTGCAAAAGTATGTGAACCCCTTCAGTTAATAGGATATTGCGCCTCCTTTTGCAGAGATTACCTCAACCAAACGGTTTCTGTAGTGACTAATCAGCCTCTCACATCTACTTTGGGGGATTTTTGCCCATTCTTCCTTGCAGAACGCAGTCAGTTGAGAGAGGTTTGATGGGCGTCTGGCATGAACTGCTCGCTTCAGGTCCCGCCACAGCATTTCAATGGGATTTAGGTCAGGACTTTGACTGGGCCAGTCCAGAACACGAATCTTCTTCTTTTTCAGCCATTCCTTGGTTGTATTGCTGGAATGCTTTGGATCATTATCATGTTGCATGATCCACCTTCTGCCAAGCTTTAACTTCAAAACAGATGGCGTCAGGTTATGTTCTAGGATTTGACAATATTCCTCAGAATTCATGATTCCCTGGACTATGTGGAGTTGTCCAGGTCCTGAGGATGAAAAGCAAGCCCAGATCTTGACATTCCCACCTCCATGCTTCACTGTTGGGAGAAGGTTCTTTTGGTGGTATGCAGTGTTGACTTTTCGCCAGACATGGCGGTTTTGGTTGTGACCAAACAGTTCAATTTTGCACCTACATCAGTTGATGAAAACTCTTTTTAATTTAGTCTCGACAACACAACTGTTAAAAAAACAAAAAAAAAACTACTGAATTGATTGATTAGGAAATCAGGTTGAAATAATAGAAAATTCCAAAATGTTGAGGGGGTTCACAAACTTTTGAGCAGCACTGTATATATATATATATTTTTTTTTTTTTAATAAGATCTAAAAGTTTTTTGAGTGAAAGCAGTGAATTAGTCTTTTTTTTTAAATTCTAGTTACATCTGAGATGCAATTGTTGGCTGTTTTCAACAATATACATCGAAAATAAAGACATTGATTGACTGAAAATGGTTCAACATTAGATGAAATGTCTTGTTTTCTCATGTATATTTATAATTGCTCTTCACCTAAAAATATATTTGTTTTATCCGATTACTCGATTAATCGATAGAATTTTCAGTCGATTACTCGATTACTAAAATATTCGATAGCTGCAGCCCTAAATGCATTTATCTCATTTGCTCCCAAAAACCTATAAATACGTTCTATTTTTAATTGTTTCAGTGTCCCAAAGACGTATTTATACATCTTTTACGTTTTTTTTTTTGTTTTTTTTTCCATAAGAGACATTTCTGGGTTCTTATTCAACTGAGCTCCAAAGCACAAAGCTGAAAATCCATTTTAGAGCAATAAAACTGGCCACTGGAGGGCAGTAGCGTATTTGGTAAGACCCGCAACCCGATTCAACAGCAATGAACGGCCGGGCAAAACGGTCAGAGCGCTGGCATCATGATGCCAGGCGGCGGACGACCGAACAAAACAATTGAGAGGACGCCTGGATGCCAGGCGCTGGACGACCAAGCAAAACGACTGGGACGACAATAGGCAATAGGACGAGGATATAAATGACCTATATAACTGAAGTCATTGTATAACGCAAATAAGGTTGCTTAAAAAATTGGTGGGGACAATTTGAGCTTCTTGAAAAGTTGGTAATGTTTTGTCACAACCGTCCCTATGCAAACCTACGTCCTTGGCTGACAGCCCTCCCTGTCAAAATAGATTGGACATCTAGTGCTGTCAATGGTAGGAAATAAGTTAAATGAGTGCCCTATTAAATGTTAAATATGAATGCACTTGCTATATTGCAAAATTATATGGATTTTTATCCCCGTCCATTATGTTGGAAAACTAGCAGTTCATTGGACCGAAAGGCTAAATTAGCCAATGGTTGCTTTAAGTTAGCACTATTTTTTTATTGCAGTATGAGCATGGAAGGGTGAGCATATTTTGCCTCAAGGGTGTCTATGAATCTACCAAAATCTCCAAGAAAACCCCAAAAAGTTAATAGCTCCGAGAAGGTTCGGAAAAGTCACTAATTTTAGTGACAATGATGGTAACTTGGCAACACTGAGTAGCAGCTTATTTTGTTGAGTGTCCTATATAGGGCTGCAGCTATCGATTATTTTAGTAGTCGATTAATCGATGAACCAGTTAGTTCGAATAATCGAGTGATCGGATAAGGAACATAAAACAAAAATAAATTAAAAAAAAAAAAAAAAATACCTGAGCTGAGCCTCAAATGGTAAATGGTGTTATACTTATATAGCGCTTTTCCAAAAAAACAAACAAAAGAATAAGGATCTATGTACAACAAAAGAACATTTAGCTAACTTACATAGCAAAAGGCCGCTATCTTAAATGCTATAAAACGCTAACATTTTTTTTTTTTTTTACAATGTTCTTAACAAATAGTTCAGACACATATTCCCACAAAAAACGGCTAAATATACCCAGACGAATGCATAAAAAAAAACATTATCTCAAACAAAAACTTAGGTTATGTTGGTCTTAACAAGGAGCAGCTGGATTCAGTCACGTGAAATGAGGCAGACTAGAGGGCAGTGTATCCACTAAACTAAATGCAAACACTTTCAAAACAAACCATTAGAATGCCACTTTAATTAAACGAATACTCGAAGTAGCAAAATTTAATTTGAATATTTTTTTTCTCATCGAATACTCAAGTTAATCGATTAATCGTTGCAGCACTAGTCCTAAAGCACTGCTTCTGGGTGCAACAAAAGCAATACTCGTTTCATGCATTTGTATCAGTAGCTTCAAAGTTTGACAGATGCTAAATGAGTGTAATGACTATATCCATGGACCTGCCTAAAAAAAAAAATCAGGGCAGAAATCAAAACAAAAAAAGCTTTTTCAGCAATTATCTTCAAACATCAATCAAAATGAATGGACAGTCTCTAAATGTGTGGAATAAGTGTCGTAAATGGTGCTAGTAGTTTTCAAGGTTGGAATTTTGAAACCCTAAGAAATTAGGCTTAACAATTTTGAGGTCACCAATAGGAGTGGGAACCTCTTGATACAAAGCTCACGATAATGATGATCTGACGATACAACGATTATTGATACATTGGTCAGGAAATCATTCTAGGATATTCTACAAACAACTAATAAACAAAAAAACAAGCTTCTGCTGTGAATTGGAATGAGTTTATCACTACTAGACATTTGAACTGGGAGGGTGGCAGCGAATGAACATTCGTTCATTCGCAGCCATCCCTCCCACTTCAAACGGATTCAACGTCTATGGCCGTCAGTGACAGCCAATGCCAGGCAATGAGGTAATTTTAGGCCATTTAAGGTCATTTACCTGTTCATTTTCAGTTACTTCCAGTTGATTTGGGGGTATTTTATGGGTCTCTTTCTGTTTATTTTGAGTTACAGAACAGGAAATGACCTGAGAATCACCCAAATGAATAGGCAGTGACTCAAACTCAACAGAAAATGACCTGTAAATGCCCTAAAATGAACAGCAAGTGACCTGTAAATGCCCTGAAAATCGGAGAGCATGACTGTGAATGATCTGGTTTCAAATGAACGAACATTCCCAGTCTAAATGGATTGGGCGTCGAGCCCCGTCAATATAGCCTTAGAGTTAACTGAGACACTATTATGGTGTAAGATTTTGGTAGCAACTTGTTGGTTCTTTTTTTTTTTTTTCCTTTTTTTTTTCTAGACATTGACACCTTTTTAAAACGATACCTCGATTCTTGGCAGGAGCATATCGATAACCTTTTAGGATACAAAGTATCACGATCAGTGTTGTTAATTTTACTTTAAAAAAGTAAATTAATTAATTACAGTTACAAATTACTTCTCCCAAAAAGTAATTGCGTTATCTCAAAAAAAAAAAAAAAAAAACGGTCACACAATGTGAAGTTTAAAGGGTTTTGGGGACAATTGGCCCAAGCCCAATTCTTGACCCTCCACTTAACTAGACACAAGGGTATTGCAATAACTAGATAGTAACCTTTGCTTTGTGTGAAAGTCATTTAAGGTTGTAAATCAACCATTAAAGTTGTTAAAATTGCTCCCGTTATTGCATTAGTTCCCTTCTGTCTACTTTCAACATGTGTAAGTTTTAAAACTGTTTCATCGTTTAAAGATAGATTTAAGTCGAGATTTTGCTGATTTAGGAGCATTTTAGATTAAAAAAAAAAAAAAGTTTTGCTAAAAGGTTTGCTAGGAAGGATCTCTACATCAGAGCCTTCCGGGTAGGCATGTGCCGGTATGAGATTTTGACGGTACGATAACCGTGAGCAAAAATACCGCGGTTTCACGGTATCACGGTATTGCAATTATAGCTCCAAAATGTGTTATTTTGAGATGTATGGGTTAAAAATGAATAACTTTTTTCCATTGAACAGGATTTGTTTTTTCAGAAAATAGTTGCAAATTGGAATATGAATGTATTGTTAAAATACATAAATTATCAATAAAAAAAACAAATATTTTAAATAAAATGAAAATATAACGTAGACTATACCCACAGCCACAGCTCAAGTTGCTCAACTTTAGAGCAAGAACAAAATAATTTCTATAAAAAAAGTAAAAACTCTTCTGAATAAAATTTTTAAAAATTTATACTGCATAATTTTTTTTTTGAGGATTGAAAAGCTCAAGTGAAGTTTCGCCATTTTTAGCCACTGTGTCAACTCTAGTCTACATGATGCCATGCCTTTGTGTTAGAAAGAACAAAGATTTCAAAAGTTAATAAGTTAGTTAAAAATGTATGAGTTAGTTAAAATGTAAATATTGTTGTGGAAAGGTTTCACCTAAAAAAAATAAAAATTGGGAGTGAGACCTCTCCTTGATCCAGCGAACGTGGATTTGTGCTTAGGGCAAGATCATCTTTCCTCAATTAACGATCTTTGATGCTATGCCTTTTTTTCCCTTCATTCAAGTGAATCAAGCTTGTTTTCTCACTCTGCGGCTGTAACACTCGACGAAGTTGCTCTCCCAGCTAAGCCTAGGCTAACATTTGTCTTTTATAAGCTTTTAGTTAGTTTGTATATCGAATTTCAAAGGAAAATATGTGTTTTGTTTTTGGCGAACCTTTTCATAGTGCTAATCTGTTTAGCTACTCACACATGGAAAAATACAATTGTACAACGTTTTAAATGTATTCATTTTGTATATTCCACTTACAACGATTTGAGAGCTCAATAAATTGAAGAAAAGAACGCCTTAAGTCTGGATTATTTGTTTAGGGTTCGCTGGCTGTTTAGCCGATAGTCACTATCACACACAGCAACAAACGGGAGGGGGTGAGCGCTGCCGCGCCACGCCACTTCTGGCTGCATTTTTGACACATGAAAAATGGCAAATACCGTACTACGGTCTGACAGAAAATTTTATTGGTTTTGAAACCGCGACGTTTTCACACCATGGTAAACCGTGAAACCGGTAACCGGCACATGTCTACTTCCGGGTATCATACATTTATTTTGAACACTGCAAAAACTCAAAATCCTATCAGTACTTACAGTTTAGACTAACTTAAAACTTAACTACAACTTCAAAATAGCTTGACACAAATGGAAATTCAGTTGAAACACGTGGGGAAAACACGTAGCTTTCAAGTGATGTGTGTTATCAAGCGTAATTACATTTTAAGGTAAGAAATATTTTTTTTATAAGATAGAAGTTTTTTGAGTGAAAGCAGTGAATTCTTTTTCTAGTCACATCTGAGATGCAATTGTTGGCTGTTTTCAAAAATGTACATCGAAAATTAAGACATGGATTGACTGAAAATGGTTCAATATTGGATTAAAAGTATTTTTTTTCTCATCTATATTTATAATTGCTCTTTACCTAAAAAAAAATGTTTTATCCGATTACGCGATTAATCGATAGAATTTTCAGTCGATTACTAAAATATTCGATAGCTGCAGCCCTACTATGAATCCACGGTCGTCAAACAGAACAGAAAAACCAATAGAATAGAATATCCTTTGTCACTGTAAACGCTTATACTCTTAAAACGCTTGGAGTAGAAAGAACCTCAAAATCATGAGAAATATGATTTACAGTAAATCAGACACAGTTGTTTCAGTCTCCACCACCATGCGTCGCCATCATCCCCGTTGATTGAAATAATGACTATAGACTGAGGATAAGTGTTTACTACGGAAAGAAATCGTTTCAAAGTAATCAATCAAATCAAAATAAAACATCAGCCCTTCCTCTCGCTTTCCAGCAAGTCACAAGGTGCATTTAGGGACAGCATGTAAAACACAACACTCCACATTCTCATTGCAACCTGAAGAATACATGCAACCCGATTTGTGACAACATGTATACAAGCATGGACGTCTGTGGCCGTCAATGGCAGCCATAAAGTTATTTTTGAGGCATTTCGGGTCCTTCCTTACTGATTCTTCTAGTCAATTTTGGGCCATTTACAGGTCACTTCCTCTTGATTTCGGGTTACTGACCATTGAGTTTGAAACTCAATACTTTTTACTCTTACTTGAGTAAATTTGTGAAGAGGAAACAGAACTCTTACTTCGCTACTTTGGGCTTCACTAGTCGTTACACTTTTCATCTTAAGTCTACATATTGACTTTATTTTTGCCAAAGATGTCGACAGTGGCTGTTTCAGTTTCACTAATGAGACGTCGCAACAATAACCACATGGCTCCTTTATACCAAGCAGTGGTAACAATGTTTCTCCACTAAAGAGCATTCATGCTCTTTGGACAGTTGATGTTTTATAGTGTTGGTTCTGGTCTGAATTCAATGATTTTTGTGTCATCTTTTTGGCCTAATATGGTCATGTAATAGGTTATAGTACAGTATAATAATAATAATAACAGTTCATGTAAATTAAGTTGTGCTGCGAAAACAAATATACATTTTTTTAAATCAGACATTGTTCGCAGTTACTCACAATGTTACTATTTACCGTATTTTTCGGACAATAAGTCACAGTTGTTGTTTTTTTCATAGTTTGGCAAAGGGTGCGTCATACTCTGGAGCGCCTTATGTGTGATTATTTACGGTCGGGTCGGGCCGACTTCTCTCTCTCTTTTTTTTAAAAATAAATATGTATTCATATAGCTATACTAAGATGATGTATGGATGTTAAATAAAATGAACAATTTGGATAAAACAGAGAAGGCGCTTTGCATGCCTGCACATGTGAACGCATTGGCCTCGCTCTCTTTTCAATCCTCCCCTCCCGCGCGCATCCTGGCATTTCCTTTTCGATATGGAGCAGCTATAGGAGTGAAAAACAAACTAACGACAGGGGAATTGAAAAGCAAACAACTGGATTCAAATTGATTGTTGAAGGCGCTATACGGAAAACTGTGTCGGCTTCGCTGAATGTAAACGAATGTGGCGCTTTGGTCTCATACGAGAAATATATTTAACAAACTATTCCAGCGTTAGTTTGTTGTGTAAATGCATTTATAATGATCATTAAAAAAATGTAGACTATTTAAACATTGAGAAAACATGCGGTTTTTTTCTGCCAACTCGAGGAGATTCAAATAAATGTCAAATCCACTATCCGCCTGTTAGAACAGACATGCAAATAGAAAAGATATACATGTTTATTGAATATCCATCTTACAATCTTGTTTAAATGGGAGAATTTGTTACAAAAGTCAGGCTTTAATTTGTTATTATTATTAAAGATGCACCGATACCGATACTAGTATCGGCAGGGGGCGCCGATCCGGCCCAAAATGGTGGTATCGGTATCGGCGAGTACCAACAAAGACGGCGCCGATACCATTTACCGGTCCATTATTATAACATTTGACCGCAGCCTTTTTTTTCCTCCTGGCGCTCACTACACTTTGTCTCTGTGTTGTGTGATGACACGTGACCACCAAATAGCTATCGCTATTGGCCTGCTCCAGACCAATGAGAACTGGCCAATAGCCACTTCTGACCAATGACATGGCCGACATGGCGGCAGTCGGGAAATATTTCAAAATAGAAATCCCGTCAATTAAAATCAATGGCTGCGTGCAAAATTTGCGGCCTGAAAGTTTCGAGATGTGGAGTTAAATCGGCCAGTTTCAATACCTCGAACCTGATAAAACATGTGAAGATGAAACGTGAACGAACACAACGAGTTTGTGCCTGCAAGTGCAGGACTGCTATCCAGAGGAAGGGCGCTGGACAGGTGCAACAATCTCTGGTCAGTTCACTACGTCTACTTAACTTTGATTGTTTTTTACTGAAAGAAATGCTGCAGTAATTTGGAAACTGTTTCCAAAGTAGGGTTGCCACCTTTCCGAAATAGAAATAAGGGACCCACCCCCTCCCGAAAAAACGAGGCTAATAGAGAGACGGGATGCTGTGGTCAATTATTATTACTTATAATTGTGAGCGTCCGCAAATGCGGAAACAAGGTTGGACCTCGAAGCGGACAACAAGCGGGGGATAAGTACAAGGGTTTAATGATTGCAAACAAAAAATAACACGCGATCGCAGGATAGTAGAAATAACAAAAGGAGTCCGTGACAGCAGGTCGACGGAGCTCAATACTACAAACTCGAAGATTTAATAACTAAGACGATAGGCAGCGAGCCAAAAAGCCAAAATAAAAACACTCAAATACCTGCACAGGGTAGAGGTTACAAATGAGTGCAGCACACTACCAGAAAAAACCCAATGCAGGGGCGTAACAAGCAACTGTAGCGAGACTATAGTGCGAGATGTTAAACGGCGATCAGCAAAGCAAATATCTCGGCAGCCTTCTCTGAGCTCACCCGTGCTTAAATGCTGCGTTGATGAGCCCGCATTGGATTCAGGTGTGACGTCAGGAACGCCCCCACTAACAGCCCAGCAACAAAACACAATCTAACCAGCAGCAGAATGTGACAATAATTTCATGAAAGTTGCACTGTTTGGCCTTTGAGAGGTTTAAAAAAAGTTTACTCAGTTCATTCAGAGTTTATTATTATGAACTTATTTTTACTTTCTTACTGTTGGGCTAGTATTATACTTTGTACTAGTCTTTTTCCTATTTTGCAAAGGTAAGCAACAGCCTGACAAAGCCTTGATAGCAATGATTTCACATCCAATTATGTAGCTTTTTTTTTTAAAAAAAAATTATATATATGTAATCAGGGTGTTATCGGTATGGTATCGGCCGATACTGCACAGCCAAGTATCGGTATCGGTATCAGGGCCAAAAAATGGTATCGGTGCAACACTAATTATTATGCATATTTGCACTGGAATCATCACAAACGTGATCACACAAAACGCAACCACGCATTTCCTCCTTCTCCTGAGTCCTCACAAATAAAACATAAAATTTCTGTTTTTTTCTCGGGCTCAGGCAAGCAAATCAAGGTAATTGATCGGGCTCAGGCCGCGTCAGGCTTTAATATTCGCGGGCCGGTCGGGTCGGGCAGGATTTTTTAGGCCTGATCTAACTTCTAGCGTCATGTAATGTTAGCATACCGTACAGCTATTCAGCCTGTTGTTCTCTCTTGTAATTTAAATTGCCTTTAAAGATGACATGTCTGTTCTTGGTGCTGGATTCTATCAAATAATTTTCCCCCCAAAAATGCGACTTATACTCCGGTGCGACTTATACATGTATTTTTCCTTTTCATTGTACATTTTTTGGCTAGAACGACTTATACTCTCAGGTGCGACGTATTCTTTTGAGAATTCTTAATACTTTTTTATTTGTACAAGATTACATTTTTGGGTGACGATTTTTACTTTTACTTGAGTAATATTATTTTGAAGTAACTCTACTCTTACTTGAGTAAAATTCCAGGCAACTCTACCCACCTCTGGTGACCTGTAAATGATGACAAAGCCAGGAGAAAGACTGGCTGTGAATGCTTTGGTTGGTTTTTTGGTGCTAGACGTCAATCCATTTTGACTGGGAGGGGCAAATGAACATTTGTTCAATAGGGTTTAGGGTAGGGATCCCCAAACTACGGCCCCCGGCCCGCCTCCACATTTGATCCGGCCCACTGAACTTTTTTTTTTTTTTTTCTTCAATAGTGTTATTTATTTCCTGGCTTTTTCCTGTGAAGAACCCAGAGAGGGTATTACCGATTTAATCAATAGTGTTATTATTGTATTATTTTTTATTTTATTTTATTTACTTTTGTTCCGTGAAGAATCCAGAAATGTGATTGTGGCTTTTTGAAAAACAACATTTTTTTTACATTTAGGCACTCCTGCAATCATCACACTTTTTCCTGTTACAAACCTACCCGGCGGAAAAGTTATGTGGCCCTCACAGGAAAAAGTTTGGGGACCCCTGGTTTAGGCTTAGGCCAATGAGTTAACATAAACGCTATTCTGGTGGCATATTTTGGGTTACATCGATAACCTTTTGGGATAAGTGATATATCGCCATTTAGCACCCTTACACAACGTCCCACTCTCTAAAGCCGACCACTTCACTGACCTGGTGAAAACTGTTTCCAGACTCAACAATTGAATGATTTTTTTAGTAGTAGAGAATATTCAATTTCACAGATACTTCATTAAACTTTACTTTCGTGCTGCAACGATTAATCGATTGACTCGAGTCACTCAATTAGAAAATAGATTCAAATTAAATTTTGCTGCTTCGAGTATTTGCTTAATAAAAGTGGCATTGTAATGGTCTTAAAAGGTGTTGCATTTAGTTTTACTGATTTGGGTGAATACACTACCTTCTAGTGGTGACAGTAAATATTACATAACTCATTTCACATGGCTGAATCCAGCTGCCCCCTGTTAAGACCAACATAAGCTGTTTTTGTTTGAGCTAATGTTTTTTTTTCCCACTTGTTTTTTATTCCCTTTTACAAAACAAATCACATTTACACCCAGTGTATTGAAATGACAAACAACAAACCTAGGCAAAATACACCAACAAATCAGAAAGAAAAACATGCATATAAAAGTTAAATCAATAATTTAAAAAAAATAAATAAATATAAATAACACTAGTCTACAGTATCGTGGCCCAGCATTCAATCTCTCCTGAATAATCCAGTCCACATCAAAGTTCCTGTTTATCGTTTGAAATTGGTGCCCTCTTTTATTTTCTAAAGTCTCTCCATTTCTTCCATTTCTCTTCAAATTGACTTTCTTGTAGTCTTAATCTAAACGCAATTCTTTCCATTTCACATAGCTCTTCCACCGTGCACATCCACTGCTCCTCAGTTGGCTGATCCACTTTACACCACAGTCTCGTGATTGCTTTTTTACTTGCAGTCAGCAACACCTTAACAAGGTACTCATCCTCCTTTTGAATCATTTCCCGAGTTAAGTTCCCCAAATAAAGCACCTTGAATGTTTTCGGAATAGCATATCCTATTATTTTCCGCAAATCTTTCCAAATTATATTCCAATATTCTTTTATATTCTGGCAAGACCAGAATATATGCAAGTGTCCCACGTCCTTATAGCCACATGCTCTCCAGCATGGTTGTTGAGTGAATATAATTTCTTTCTTTTGCAGAGGACTTATAAAAAAACGTACGATATTTTTCCAATTAAATTCTCTCCAAACCTTGGAGCTAGTGGATGTGCTCTGTGTCTCACACATCTTTGACCATTCTCCCTCGGTTATTTGTGCTTTAAGTTCTTTCTCCCATTTTTCTTTAATGTACAGAGATGTGTGTGTCTGACATGACATGAGTGCTTTATAGAGTTCAGAAATAACTTTGCATTTTTTCCCATCATAAACTTTCTTGAATACCTTGATAATCTCATTTTCAGTTACACCCTTGACCTCTTTGTCATAGTAGTCTTTCAATTGTATGTATCTATAATTGTCCTCCTCTTCCAATCCAAATCTCTGCTTCAATCTTTCAAAACTCTGCAGCTTGCCTCCTTCCACCACTTTAGTTATTGCCGTTATGCCTCTTGCTAATGCTAATGTTTTTAAATTGCCTGGTACACCATGGCCACCATTCAGCGGACACAATTTCCAGGGTTGAGCAAGCCACAGCAAACAGACAGCGGAGTGGACCAATCAGCGACGGGCAGACGTGACATTAGTAAAGCGACGAGGGCAGGACGAGGGACGCGCGGAAGGAAACATACGAGGAGAGCGGAGTTTATTCAACATGGCTAGCGCGAGACAGACTGTTGTCAATGACTCGTGTCGATGTGTTTTTGGTCATTTAAAACTGATTTTACCGTGGATTGGAACATATTCTCGGCTCTCCTGTTCACCATCTGTGTTGTTGTGGAGACGACTTCCGACGCGCATGAGTGACGTTGCTCGTTAAGAACACGTCACGCAAATAAACGAATGATTTGTTGATTGATTTTGTACCTGCTCGAGAGGCCGTTAATGGGCTGGGTCCCAGACTTTTATCTCAGTGTTTGAAAAATATAGGGAGAACAGTCTGGCAGTGCCAGGCAAGTTTTTTAATGCCTTCGTAATTTAGTTTATTGGTATATTTAGCCTTTTTGTGGGAATATGTGTTTGAACCATGTCTTAAAAGCATTGTAAAAAAAAATAAATAAATAAATAAAAAAAAGTTAGCCTTTAACTCATTTGCTCCCAGACGTTCTATTTTTAAATGCTTAATTGTCCCAAAAACATATTTATACGTCTTTTGCGTTTTTTTTTTTGTTTTTTTTTACAAGAAGCATCTATAGCTTGCAATCTATCTGAGAAACAAAAAACAAGGCTCCAAACCCATTTTAAAGCAATAAAATTGGCCACTGGAGGGCAGTAGCGCATTTTGTAAAGACCCACAACCTGATTCAACAGCAATGAACGGCCGGGCAGCACGGTCGGAGCGCCGGCAGCATGATGCCAGGCGACGCTCCGACCGAACAAAACATCCGAGAGGACGCCTGGGAGGACAGGCGCTGGACTTCCGAGCAAAACGAGTGGGACCCCCAGTGCAGTGGCTCACCGCGCAGACACCGAAGAGAGGCAAAAATAATCCATCTTTGTGAGACAGACAACGATGAGGGAAAAGTTTACACGGCTGACGCGGCGACAACAGCGTCATCTCGGCGACAAAGCGTCATCTCTCAGTAGTCAAGTGTAAATCGTTACTTTGCTATCAAAAGCTATTTGTCTGGTTGTTCATGATATTTTGTAAAAGGAAAACATTATTCAGATGTTTGGGATGTAACTGATGCAAAAATAGCTTTGTTAAAGTGAAAGTAATGTTTGAAATGTATGCGTTTACAAAAAGCTCATTTTCTCCGTTTTTTCATCAGAAATTGGAAAATTGCTCAAACTAAGCTATTTTCTAATGCTGATTTCTAAAGAATTGAAAAAGATATGAACTTACTTTTTTTTCTGCTGAAAGAAGAGAGTAATCTTTCTTTTGGTGGGTTCCATGTTGATATAGCAAGAGAACAGAATTTTCTGTGGGCCTTGCAAAATCAGTCAAAATCCAGAAAAACGGCCGGGAGCGAAGGGCCTTGCTCTGGTGAAAATGGCTGGGAGAGAATGAGTTAATAGCATTTATGCTAGCTGACTTTTGCTATGTAAGTAAGCAAATTGTTTTTTTCTTGTACTTACATCCTCGTTTTTTTGTTTTTTTTTAATCGTTTGAGGCTAAGCTCAGGTATTTAATTTTTTTATCTTCTTGATCAGAGTACTCGATTATTTGAACTAACTAGTTCATTGATTAATCGACTACTAAAATATTCAATAGCTGCAGCTCTACTTTACTTCATATTACTTGTACTGTGCGTTGCAATCACATTTAATATTGTGTTAAAATTTAATTTAAAAAAATAGGAACTGTAAAACAAAGTCACATTAATGTGTATTACACACACACACACATGCACACTTCAATTTGAGATGTGTAAGGGTTTGTTAGTATTAAGATAATTAGCCATTTTTCATAAGAAAAACATTGACAGGTAGGATACGGAATATTTTGTATTGACGAATCAATTGTTAGATTAGTAACATCTAACTGAACTGCAGCTAAACAAAGACCTTCAATGAGACTTTTAGTTTTAAGCTTACTTCATTTTTCTTTGTACTGCATCCAAAATCTAAAAAGCAGCTTTAAAGCTCATAATGCATAATTCTATTGTTTGCAAGGGTAATTGTGTTTCTTTCATCTCTCAATTTTTAAATCCAAGTCACTGGATCCAAAATTGTAATGTTGAATGTATTGGTAGTTTTGTTACCATTGTGTAGATCCCTCTTTTGTTCAATCTAGTTTACAGTAGTATAATTTTTTAAAATGTTTTTAGGTAGTGGTTAGCACAACAACCACATAGTTCTTAGGTTCAGCCTGAGTTTTATGTGATTACCTCGATTTCCTCCTGAGTTCTAAAACATGCATGATTTTGATAGCGTTTTGTGTTTGGTAATTGGGCTATTTAAATGATACATAAAGTGTGGTACGCGAGCTCCCTCTCGTGGTAGCTCAATAAATATCTTCCCCCAAGTACAGTTTGCATAAAAGTTTGCTTTTAACATTTAATGGTAGAATTGATTTACCCTTGATGTGTAATGCTTTTGAATTATCATTTATAAAGCACGGCATAATCATTTATTGCCACAAATTGTATTTTTCCATAATTTAAATATGACAATGTAAGCGACTTATTTTTAGTTGGATTTTTTTTTTCTGTTGTCAATAAATATTTTTATGTTTCATTTTTGGTAAAAACAAACGCAATTTTCTCAGACATACCTTTCCTTATACATCATGACTAATTTTTTTTTTAAATGTTGACTACAATCTTGGAAAATGACGTACATCTTTCTAGTAATGTATATATATTTTTTTATGTGTGTATGTTTTAGTAATTATTATTAACTGGTTGGATGACTGATGATATTTACATTATGAAATTTAGACATTCTTGTGAGTATAATCGACTAGCCTTAACTCAAAAGTTTAAAAAAAATTTTTTTTTTAATTACGAGCACTCCGTCCACGGACATTTTACGTAGAAATTAGACAATGTCTTTATATGAAAGGCAAGTTATATTACATATACAGTGGGGCAAATAAGTATTTAGTCAACCACTAATTGTGCAAGTTCTCCCACTTGAAAATATTAGAGAGGCTAGTAAATGTTAACATGTCAACCATGAGAGACAGAATTTGGTTGGGGAAAAAAACAGGAAATCACATTGTTTGATTTTTAAAGAATTTATTTGCGAATTGTGGTGGAAAATAAGTATTTGGTCAATACCAAAAGTTCATCTCAGTACTTTGTTATGTACCCTTTGTTGGCAATAACACAGCCCAAACGTATTCTGTAACTCTTCACAAGCTTTTCAAACACTGTTGCTGGTATTTTGGCCCATTCCTCCATGCAGATCTCCTCTAGAGCAGTGATGTTTTGGGGCTGCCGTTGGGCAACACGGACTTTCAACTCCCTCCACAGATTTTCTACAGGTTTGAGATCTGAAGACTGGCTAGGCCACTCCAGGACCATGAAATGCTTCTTATGAAGCCACTCCTCACGTCTCATATTCAATGCCCTTGCTGATGGAAGGAGATTTTCACTCAAAATCTCTCGATATATGGCCCCATTCATTCTTTCCTTTACACAGATCAGTCGTCCTGGTCCCTTTGCAGAAAAACAACCCCAAAGCATGATGTTTCCACCCCCATGCTTCACAGTGGGTATGGTGTTCTTTGGATGCAATTCAGTATTCTTTCTCCTCCAAACACAAGAACCTGTGTCTCTACCAAAAAGTTCTATTTTGGTTTCATCTGACCATAACACATTCTCCCAGTCCTCTTCTGGATCATCCAAATGCTCTCTAGCGAACCGCAGACGGGCCTGGACGTGTACTTTCTTCAGCAGGGGGACACGTCTGGCAGTGCAGTATTAGAGTCCCTGGCGGCGCATTGTGTTACTGATAGTAGCCTTTGTTACTGTGGTCCCAGCTCTCTGTAGGTCATTCACTAGGTCCCCCCATGTGGTTCTGGGATTTTTGCTCACCGTTCTTGTTATCATTTTGACGCCATGGGGTAAGATCTTGCATGGAGCCCCAGATCGAGGGAGATTATGAGTGGTCTTGTATGTCTTCCATTTTGATTTCTTTACACCAAGTGTTTTACCTATTGCAGATTCAGTCTTCCCAGCTTGGTGCAGGTCTACAATTTTGTCTCTTGTGTCCTTCGACAGCTCTTTGGTCTTTGCCATAGTGGAGTTTGGAGTGTGACTGACTGAGATTTTGGACAGGTGTCTTTTATACCGATAATCATAAATTTGTTGGCCACCCCACTGGCCACCCCGCTTGCCAGTATATCGTTAGATTGTTGTAGCATCAGTTATGCATTTCATCCCAAATGCAAATCTGCCAGCACTTGCTTTTCCCCAGTAATTTTTTGTTTTGTTAAATGTACACCTTATGCCTAATATATACATAACACAATAAAACAGAATTGTTGTGGAACTCAAAATGTTTACTGGACAGTTATGGACTATGCACATTAAATCATTAGTAACATCAAATATTACACAATACACCAAACTATATCAGTAGCCGTGTCCTTAAGTCTTTCTGATAGTTTCCCCCTGACCTTTTTAATGCAATAATATAATGAAAACCTGAAATTATGGCTTTTAGTTTTGGTGTGCCACTCCAAGATTTTAAGTGGACCCGTCTGGCCACCCCTATGAAAAATTTCTAGAGGCGCCACTGCCGATAATGAGTTAAAACAGGTGCCATTAATACAGGTAACGAGTGGAGCCTCGTTAGACCTCGTTAGAAGAAGTTAGACCTCTTTGACAGCCAGAAATCTTGCTTGTTTGTAGGTGACCAAATACTTATTTTCCACTCTAATCTGGAAATAAATTCTTTAAAAATCAAACAATGTGATTTTCTTGTTTTTTTTTTCTCCACATGCTGTCTCTCCTGGTTGAGGTTTACCCATGTTGACAATTACAGGCCTCTCTAATCTTTTCAAGGAGGAGAACTTGCACAATTGGTGGTTGACTGAATACTTATTTGCCCCACTGTATAAAAGACATAAATGTTTACCGAATATCCATCTTACAATCTTGTTTAACTGTGAGAATTTGTTCCAAAACACAGGCTTTAATTTAATTTGCGTCGGCCTTTAATACCCACGTGCTGGTCGGGTCAGGCTGGATTTTTTAGGCCCGATCTAACTTCGAGCGTCATTTAATGTTAGCATACCGTACACCTATTCAGCCTGTTGTTCTCTATTGTATTTTAAATTTGCCTGGTATACCAGACTCACCGCTGTTGCAGCGATAGAGTCTGGCGACCGTCCGGCAGGTCAAATTCCGAAGGCGGAGCAAGCCACAGCAGACAGACAGCAGAGTGGACCAATCAGCGACAGGCAGACGTGACGTTGTTAAAGCGACAAGTAATTAGCGTGAGCCGGGAATGGAGAAGTTTCTTCAACATAGCTAGCGTGAGCCATGTTGACTGTTGTCAATGACTTGTTTCGATGTGTTTATGGTAATTTAAAACTGGTTTTACCGCGGATTGAAACATATATTGTTGTAGACACGACTTTCGGCGCGCAAGAGTGACGTTACTCGTTAAGAACACGTCGCGCAAATAAACGAATTTGATTGGACTATTGATTTTGTACCTTGCTAGAGAGGCCGTTAATGGGCTGGGTCCCAGACTTTCTCACAGAGTTTGAAAAATACAGGGAGAATAGTCTGGCTGTGCCAGGCAAATTTTAAATTGCCTTTCAAGATGACATGTCTGTTCTTGGTGCTGGATTCTATTAAATAAATTTCCCCCCCAAAATACAACTTCTACTCCGGTGCGACTATATATGTTTTTTTCCCTTTTCATTGCGCATTTTTTGGCTGGTGCGACTTATACTCAGGTGCGACGTATAGTCTGAAAAATACGGTAATTTCATCCTTTTCACTCTATTCTGTTCCTCTGGAAAACGGCACGATCAGGCCCATTTCCGAGCATGTGATCAGATCAGGACATCCCTAGTAACGACTCTAGTTTAGCCCAAAGTAGGAGAATAAGATTAGTGTTTCTTCTTCACAAATCAAGTAAAAAAGTATGCCGTGCTAAAACTTATCTTGAAAGTACTCAAATAAATGTAATGGAGTAAATGTAACGCGTTTACAACCCACCTGTGTGTAAATCCAATTCAAGGTTGACGATTAAATTCAAATATGAAATTAGCTGAGTCAGTCCTTTTCAAATTAATGATAGGAAGAACTGCAGCGTTTAAAAGATGAATTGTCAGAGCATTTTTGTAGCTTTCCCATGGATGTGATATGCGAGGGAAACTTCTATAAGAGGGGGCATATGAGCCCCCTGACGACAGGTGCTATCTATTGGGCAGTGATAGTACAACAGCTAAAAAATAAGCATCCAAACATTAGACTTTTGCCTTGCTGTGTTTATAAGTTTGTGTATACAGATTAGTGATCAGTAAACATCTAATAAGGATTCAGGAGGAGGAGATCTTTCTCAACACAAACAGCACATGCTTAACTGACTGCATTTTTGCAACATGAATTTAAAATCCGTTGCTTTAACACATGCCTGTAATATCGGAGCTGCTGTGCCGCCATACTCACACACGGTCAAATGGGCAGGGTCTGTATACTTGCACTCCGACGGCCTCCATATTTGTTTGTTTATTCCTGAAGGTGCACCGCCCGCCCTTGGAGCCCAGTGAAAGTCATGCCGCGCTTGGTGCAGCCCTGAAAGTGTGTCAGAAGGGGGAGGCTCCTTGGCCCTGCCCGCGCGCTCCAATCGCCGCGCAGAGTACCGAGCGGAGGACCGGCCCCCATCCGAGCACACCCGAGCTCAGAGTTGAGGGGAAGCGCGCAATACACATGACACTCTACCCACCAAAGCAAAGATTCCAAGCACACACAGATAAAGTTTCACCTGCTGATGTAAGTCTCTGCTGGTTAGCGGTCGTTGTGGAGGATGTAGTCAGTGCTAATCATTGAAAACCCTCCAAAGAAGATTCTATTCAAGGTTTATCCATTTCTACAGTCTCTCTCATGGGACTCTTTTTGTAAGGATGTCCCGGATCTGATCTCCTGATCGAAAATCGGGCCAATCATATCATTTTCAGAGGATCTAAATCGGGTAAAAATAAAAGTTTTTTTTTTTTGTTTGTTTGTTTGTTTTTACGTTCGAACTATCGCTGTCAGCCATCCCCAAGTCAAATTAGATTGAACATCTATCGCCGTGAAAGGCAGTGAAATGTCATCACAAGCTGCTGATTTTCCAAGTTGAAATGGACTTAAAGCAGACATGTCCAAAGTGCGGCCCGGGGGCCAAATGCGGCCCATGGTCAAATTTCATCCGGCCCCCAGCCTCTGTCATGAGATCAATAACGTCTGGCCTGCACACAGACTTAATAAATCTGTCAGCAGTACTGCTACCAGAAAATGAAGTAGCTTACACACTAAATGCTGCTCCTCATTTACCCACTAAAAGGCAGCAGTACTCTATGCAACATTACCCCGTGTGAGCCTTGACTTCCAATTTTCTAAAATGGCGACAATCAACAACAAAAAAAAGAAAGTTGACTGCAACGGCCAACACTTCAAGGATAGGTGGAAATTGGACTATTTTTTCACTAAAATACGTCTGCCTCATTTGCAAAGAGACAGTTGCTGTTTTTAGAGAGTTCAATGTGAGGCGATATTACCAAAAAAGACACACTGACATGTATGACAAGATTACAGGGAAGATACGCAGCGAGAAATTGAAGCAACTTGAAGCTAGTTTAATTTCACAGCAGCAGTATTTTGCAAGAGCCCCGAGAGTCGAAAGAGAACGGCACAAAGGCTAGTTGCGAGATTGTTGAAATTATTAGTTTAAAAAAATTATAACGCAAATGTGACACACAGAATGGCTTGCTAAAATTTGCTTAAATATATTGGTCTAGGTAAAGGACGTCAGCCAAGGTCGGCCCACCACATTTTTACAACACCAAATCTGGCCCCCTTTGCAAAAAGTTTGGACACCCCTGCTTAAATATATTGGTCTAGGTAAAGGACGTCAGCCAAGGTCGGCCCCCCACATTTTTACAACACCAAATCTGGCCTCCTTTGCAAAATGTTTGGACACCCCTGACTTAAAAGGTATTAAAACACTAAGGGGCTGTGAGATATCAATAGAACCGTTATGTGGCAAGATAACAAATATTAATAAAGTTAACAAAAGAATAAATCACATTCATGAGCAATTATCGAAAATAGATAAAAAATAACGAACATTTCTGAAAGTATTCCGGAAACAGCCGAATGGAGCGGAGACGTCATAACAAGGAAACGAAAGGTCGAGGCAGGTGCCATCGTTGTTTATCGACGAGAGAGTTGCATTCGTGTTTTATCAAAAAATCGCTAAAATGGTTCAAACCTGTCATACTATGTGGTCTACAAATTGCCATTTGTCGCAATGTAGTACCCATAAGTTCCCGAACGCGAGAAAAAGAGCTGGACTACGCAGACAATGAGTAAATCTCGTCCGTGCTAAGAGGGCTAATTTTGCAGACCCGGCCTCCGGCACGGTTTTGTGTGGTGCGCATTTTACACCTGAAAGCTATTCGAACTATGGACAAATAAAATCAGGTTTTGCTAAGAAATTGCTGATGAAAGCAGCCACCATACACTCGCAGCCACCTAAATGTCCCGCGATATCAATAAAGAGGACGACTGGCTCTGATGAGACCACCCCAGGCTAACCAAAGGAGCGGAGCAGCCAAGCTCGAAATGGCCAGAGTGAGTACTCTTTTATAATAAAAATATCATGCATTGGATATAGGACTGGACACATGTATAAATTATCGCTCGTAAAATATATCGAACAAATCCTCTAATCCCATTCATATTTGTGTCTGTTGGCAGAGCAAATACCTATGATAGCACAATAAATGATAATTATTCTATACATTACATTATTTTGCGGTCAAGGTGTATCAGCTTCACAAAAAGAAATTCAAAACGAACCATTAGGTGTTTCCCACAAGATACTGTATGTTGCCGGTGTTTCATCAGTGTGATTGCTCCCCTCAATGATCCTTTCATTAGGCTCAAATTGATAACCCAAAACACCAAAGAAAGGTTCATAACTCTCCTCGTCACCATTAAAAGAATGTTCGTTACGTCGGATTCGTCGCTGCAATTAGAAACAAAATTGTCCGCCATCATCGCCGCCATTCAGTACGAAGCACTGAGCCGGTTGTTTCCTTGTCGTGACGTCACGCACACAATATGCTAGATTTCCGGGATCTCTTGGGCGGGTCCTTTTAGCTTGACAATCGATCCAAATTTCTATCATTTTCTTGGTGTTGCGATGTGTGTAATTACACGAAGTGGCATGATATGAATCCAAAAGGCATGCGTTTATGGATAAATGATGGAATATTAGCATTTCCCCAGGTGTTGTCATACCCTTTAAAGAGCATATGACATGAGAAAAAAAAGTCTTAAATAGCATTATTATGTGAATTAGAATCATATTTTGAGACGATTCGACTATGTACAACAACGTAACAAAGCACAGATGACGAGAAATTAGTCTTTTAATCTGCCGGTTAGCCACACCTACCATTATAGGGCTCTAGCGTCCCCTACAGGTGGATGACGTCAGCGGGAGAATGGGCTCATCGGTTTTACTATTCAGCCCATTGAGGGGGAATTATTCCGAACGAGGAAAACGCGACGAAAAGAGCCGCAAAATGTCATTGTTTCTGTCTCTCTACTTCAATATTTTTACAAGATATTATTTTTATCCAAGTATTTTTCCCCAATTGCTAAATAAATGGCATGGTCATGACAAATAACAGTCTTGTGCAAAGTGGAATATGAAATAATAAAAATGCACTTATTCAGGACGACATGGCAAAATTACTCCATAATGGTCAAAACTGTCGACTTCACCTTTACTGTCGCACCTCCCGAACGATATTTTATGACACCTAAATCAAACTTATGTCATTTCCCTTCCCCGGCTTCGGAGAATGTAAACAAACCAAGAGGCGTGACAGCTAGCTGACATGCTAACCCGAACCGAGTGATGTTTCAAAGTCTTCGAAGCGGAAAATCACACATAACTAACCTGGAACTTTTGACATGACGACTGGGTTGTCGATTGTCTTCGCTGATCGGCAAACTGCCCGGCGGAGAGCAATATACAGTTCATTCCCCGGAGGAGGGCGGCTGCAGTTGTTTTGCAGCCAACGTGCAGCTAATGTGCATGAGTAGAGCATTTTACATGCCTATCCAATGATCAAACGTAAGTAGTCCTTTATCTAAAGAAAGTTTGTAGTATTTACTTTGTAATCGCTGTATTCGCGGCTATTTTTAACACAAAGTCGCAATTTCTGATCGGGTGGAAAATTTGACAGAACATCGGGCACACCAACAGTGGAAAAGGCGAGTATAGTGCTCGCCCGGCGGGGGTATGTGCGACAAGGAGCATGTCAGTCACAAAATGCAAGCCACCTCCGTATTAAAATGATCCCAGTATTTGACAAAATACAAAACAAGATGTTTACTCACTTCCTCATAAGTCCTATGGTCCCACAGTAGTAGGGCTTGTTTTGGCCAATATCCACGGTGAATAGGAACCTTTTGAAACTCCGAAAAGGCGCACACGCCTCTCCCTCATACACCAAGATTTTTCTGCAGCCGTTTGGCTGGCGTGATGCGAAAAATAAATGTATTAATCCGCAAAATCAGCTGAATCCTTAGTTCTTCTCATACAACAGTACGGCTGTATAGTGAAGAGGACTCCTTCTACCGTACACGTCACAGTGCCCTCTTTCTCAACTCGAGACTGTTGCCGGAAGTCACTCATTTTCACAGCGCGGGATTAAAAAAACTAAATAAATATAGCGATCGCTTCCACACACATCCAAGCGGTCCATACCATTCAGGAGCATAAAATAAAATGTATTTTGAAATAAACATGCTTTTTCGTGTCACATGCACTTTAATGTCTATAACTGTCAATACCAGTAAAGGAGTTAAGGGCTACAAGCATATTCTAGAGGTATAAGGGTATTCCAAAAAAATAAACATATACAGTGTATCACAAAAGTGAGTACACCCTTCGCATTTCTGCAGATATTAAAGTATATCTTTCATGGGACAACACTGACAAAATGAAACTTTGACACAATGAAAAGTAGTCTGTGTAGTGCTGCAACGATTAATCGATTAACTCGAGTATTCGATTAGAAAAAAAATATTCGAATTAACTTTTGCTGCTTCGAGTGTTTAATTAAAGTGTTGTTGTAATGGTTTGTTTTGAAAGTGTTTGCATTTAGTTACATTGATTTGGGTGGATACACTGCCGTCCAGTCTGCCTCATTTCACATGGCTGAATCCAGCTGCTCCCTGCTAAGACCAACATAAGCAAAGTTTTTATTTGAGCTGATGATTTTTTTAATGCATTCGTAATTTAGTTTAAAGGTATATTTAGCTTTTTTTTTGTGGGAATATGTGTTTGAACTATTTGTTAAGAGCATTTGAAAAAAAAGTTGGCATTTTATAGCATTTAAACTAAACTTTGCAATGTAATTTAGCCAATTGTTCTTTTGTTTACGCGTATCCTAATTTATTCATGTTTTTTATACCGTTTGAGGCTCAGGTCATATATTTTAATTAGGGCCTGAGCACCAACATGGTGTTCAAAGGTCCTATTGTTCTACAAAGGATTATTATTATTCTGTCTTCATGGCAAATGAAAATGGCCCATTTGGAGGTCTTAACATGTTCAAAAACTCACCAAAATTTGCACAAACATGCGGATTCGCGAAAATTTCGATAATTTGGCAACGTTGTGAAAAATGTCAAAAAATGCCTCAGTGGCGCCCCCTGAAATTTTTAAAAAAGGCCTCTCCATTTAGGTTTTTTCAATGTAGAGCGATGAAATTTGGGGAGTCGATACCTTGGGCCAAAATGCTTCAAAAAGTCTCTTGCACCCATATTCCAAACCCAACAGGAAATCGGGTATTTTGGATTGAATATTGAAAAACATGCCATTTTTGTCAAAAACCAGGATGCACGTTTTAGACCGTTGCGCCGAGGCAGTTAGTTGGATCCTCGTCAAAATTGGTGAGACTCTTCATGAGACATATGAGATGTCAAGTTATCAAAATGGTGAGTTTTCATTCACAGGCCTGACCTGGGCGGAGTACCAAATTCGGGCTTATTTGGGGATTGGGGTTAGGGTTTAGGGTTAGGGCTTCTTCAGGGCAAATGAAAATTGCCAATTTGAAGTTCTGAACAAGCTCGAAAACTCACAAAAATTTGCACATATCAAAATGGTGAGTTTTTATTCACGGGCCGACCTGTGCGGGGCGTTTTTTTGTGTTAGGGTTAGGGTTTAGGGTTCACACTCTGCTACTTCTTCTGTGGGAGAAAAAAAATACTATGTACTTTTCAATGACATATTTTAGGGATAAAACTACTGTGGGAGAAAAAAATACTATGTACTTTTCAATGAAATATATTAGGGATAAATAGGTTCATCTGATGACAGCAGTGAAGAACTGCTTTGACTCATTAAGGCTGTTGCTTCACACTCTGCTACTTCATCTGTAGGGGAAAAAAACAATATGATGTATTTTTCATCGTGTCAAAGTCGACGGGGTGCCAAAGTCGGACATTTTTTTTGACAAAACACCAAATTAAGAAAATGACTAATAACTCCCCCATACAACGTTCATTCTTTTTCATATTAGGCATGTATGTGATGTATCCCTACCTGAACTCGACTTCAAGTGAAAAAAACCTAATGACCCCCCCAAAAAAAATAACTGAAAAGAACTTAGAGAAATAAACACAGGACTCCTGAGGGCCCGTTGAGTCCTGCTTGCAGGGCTAGTTGTTTTTGTTTCTTATCCGATTATTCGAACTAACTAGTTCATCGATTAATCGACTCCTAAAATAATCGATAGCTGCAGCCCAAAGTCCAGCGTGTGAACGGAACTCGTTCGTAAACCAGGGACCACCTGTATCTTGTTACTTTGAAAAAATAAATAATATATCTGCCCAATTTCGAATCACGTGATCGGGTTGGAGACAACCAAGCTCAAAATCAGGTGACAAACTACTATCAAACAATGAGCTATTTGGTTGGAAGTGAAGCAACGTAAACACAACATTACTGTACAGGTCTGTTGGACATTCTGAATCAGTTGGAATGAACTTCATTTTAAAATCAAGTGCATACACCTGTGTCAAAAATGTAAGTCAACATACAAACGTCATTGTCAAGATTCATCGATAACGAAAAACCAAATCATGAGGCAGAAGATCATACTTTACTTTAAAATACAGTTTCATGTTTACAGGTAATTCTTATGTAGCAAGCCCACTCTGTGTAATAATGTCTGTAGCATCAGGCTCAAAACTGAGGTGACGGCACCTTAAAAACTGCCAATGAAAATCTGGATACTTTCATTCACTATTTAATTGCAAACATGCTGTCTTTCTGGAGAAGGATTTTTTTTTTTTTTTTTTTTTTACAAAAATTGGCAACCAAAAACTCCACCACCTTTGTAAAGGTACACGCTTCAGGTGTCTCCCATTCTCGAGGGTAAATGAGGTTAAACAACAAATATCGAAGAGAACTCAATAGAATTGATATTATTTGTCATAATACATAGCACAATGACATTAAAAGTAGCTACAACTTAATTCAGCGCATCAGTTAGTTGTATTTTGTTTTTATTCATTTCTATACTGGTCCAAGGAGAGAGAAAAAATATTCGCAAATGAAAAAGTATCAGTCTTTATTGTATTACATAAACAACACTGCAACAATATGTAAACGTCAATAAATTAGATGAATTATATCTGTCACATAACGTAATCATGCAACTTTTTTCTCTTTCCAGCAGAGGTCACTGTTGCACAATGAGCTAAAATGTTGCTTGCATTCTCTGGGGAACACAATTTTTGTTGTTTTAGGTTTGATAAACTATTTTAAAACCAATTTTGGGTGCGCAATCCAAAACTCCAATCCACTCAATCCAATCCAAAAATTGAACAATAGATCAATGTTCTTTTAAAATAAGAAATAATATACTTAAAATAGGTGCATGTTTTATAAAAATTAACAAATATTACCATACAGTGATATACAAAAGAAACAGGCATACCTGCAATGTTTATTTAAAACGATTGTAGTAACAATTTTGTAAGTCGACAAGTGGTGAATAAAAAAACGAGCCGATCAAGTCACTTTTAGAAGATCGGAATCGGGTGAAAAACACTGTTTTTAAAATGTATTTATTTTTATTTTATGTATTAACTCATTAGCTGCCATTGATGGCAATAGACATCCAATCCATTTTCACTGAGAGGGTTGGCAGCCATTGTTTTCGCTGCCAGCCCCCCAGTCAAATTGGATTGGACATCTATTGTCATCAATGGCAGTGCAACATGATCACATATAGCCAGGCTTCCCATTTCAAATACCGTATTTTACGCACTAAAGGCTTCAATGAACGGCCTATTTTAAAACTGATTTCATACATAGGGTGCACCGCAATATAAGGTGCAGTAGTAGTAGTTGCTGAGGTTGCATTATGCATCCACTAGATGAAGCTGCACTAAAGGAAATGTCGTGCCATAATTGCCCAATACTGATTAGGGGTGTGACAAAATGGTGATATATCGTGATACTTTGTAACCCAAAAGGTTATCGATATGCTCCTGCCAAGAATCGAGATATCGTTTTAAAAAGGTGTCAATGTTTACTAAGGGAATTTTGATGTCTTCTTCAGGCAATCATCTTTGTAAATCTCACTAGAACGGCACCAAACAAAAGTTCCACCATCATCACCTTGTCAAGAATCTGCATTGGACAAGGTGTCAAGAGACAAGCAAAGTTCCACCATCATCACCTTGTCAAGAATCTGCATTGGACAAGGTGTCAAGAGACAAGCATTGGACAAGGTGATGATGCTGGAACTTTTGTTTGGTGCCGTTCCAGTGAGACTTTAAATGGCCCAAAATTACCTAATTGCCTGGCATTGACTGCCACCGACAGCCATAGACGTTCAATCCGTTTGAACTGGGAGGGGTGAATGAACATTTGTTCATTCACTGCCACCCTCCCAGTTCAAATGGATTGGACATCTACTAGTGATAACCTAATTCCAATTCACACAAGAAGCTTGTTTTTCTGTTAGTTTTTTGTAAAATATCCTAGAATGACTTCCTGACCAATGTATCGATAATCGTTGTATCGCCATATCGTCAGATCATCGTTGTCGTGAGCTTTGTATCACAAATCGTATCGTATCATGAGGTACCAAGAGGTTCCCACTCCTAATACTGATCATATAAGGAGTATCGCATTACAGGGCGCACTATCGGCTTTTCAGAAAATTGAAGGCTTTTAGGTGTGCCTTATAAATGGTAAATGGTAAATGAAGCGGAAAATACAGTATATTTAACCCCTATTGTTGTCAATGGCAGTGAATGAGTTAAGGGCCACAAGCAACAAAACAATCCAGAGGCATAACGATTAAGGATGTCCGCGATCAGATCACGTGATTGGAAAACAATGTACAAGATGTACAAAGATATCGCCAAAAGAAACCAAAAAAATTATGGCTGCAACACCTAATCGATTAAATCGATTAATAAATTGGTTGCCAACGAATTAAAGCAAGCGTTCACTGCTACATTTATTTCATACATTTTTTAGATCCAGTAAACCTTCTTCAGAGGTGAGTAAAGAAAGCCAATTGTACTGTTTGTATTCTCTGTTGATGGGACGTTACTACTTAGCACAGAGCGCTAAGCCAGTATTTAGCAGTTATGCTAATCTGTGTCTTAAGTGTCTGTTTGTATTGTTTTTGGAGAAACATATTAGCACATTTTCACTCCAAAATTTCATGTGACTCGTTAGTGTTACTAGGTCCAGGTGTGCATAGCGAACAGGTGTGTTCAAATTTGTAGTGCCGCTCTCACACTCTCCCATACTGGTCACTGAAAGTTCCAACATGGCACACACATGGCAAAGAGCTCTCTAAGGATCTTAAAAGACTTATTGTTGCGCTTCGTGAAGATGGCCAAGGCTACAAGAAGATTGCCAACACCCTGAAACTGAGCTGCAGCACAGTGGCTAAGATCATCCAGCGCTTTAAAAGAGAAGGGTCCACTCAGAACAGGCCTCGGGTTGGTCGTCCAAAGAAGCTGAGCGCACGTGCTGAGCGTCACATCCAACTGCTTTCTTTGAAAGATCGTCGCAGCAGTGCTGTCAGCATTGCTGGAGAGATTGAAGAGGTTGGGGGGGGGGGGGGGGGGTCAGCCTGTTAGTGCTCAGACCATACGCCACATTCTACATCAAATCAGTGTGCATGGCTGTAACCCAAGGAGGAAGCCTCTTCTGATCACGGTACACAAGAAAGCCCGCAAACAGTTTGCTGAAGACATGTCAACAAAGCACATGGATTACTGGAACCATGTCCTATGGTCTGATGAGACGAAGATTAATTTGTTTGGTTCCGATGGTCTCAAGCATGAGTGGCGGCGACCAGGTGAGGAGTACAAAGATAAGTGTGACATGCCTACAGTCAAGCATGGTGGTGGAAATGTCATGGTCTGGGGCTGCATGAGTGCTGCAGGTGTTAGAGAGTTACATTCCATTGAATGAAACATGTACTGTGCTGCAGCAGAGCATGATCCTCTCCATCCAGAAACTGGGTCGCAGGGCAGTTTTCCAGCATGACAATGACCCCAAACACACTCCAAGATGACCACTGCTTTACTGAAGAGGCTGAGGGTAAAGGTGATGGACTGGCCAAGCATGTCTCCAGACTTGAACCCAATAGAACATCTTTGGGGGATCCTCAAGCGGAAGGTGGAGGTGCGCAAAGTCTCAAATATCCAGAAGCTCTGCAACGTTGTCATGGAGGAATGGAAGATCATTCCAGTGGCAACCTGTGAAACTCTGGTCAACTCCATGCCCAGGAGAGTAAAAGCAGTTCTGGATAATAGTGGTGGCCACACAAAATATTGACAGTTGACATGTTGAATGTTAATATTAACAACTTTCACTAAGGGGTGTACTTACTTTTGTTGCCAGGGGTTTAGATATTAATGGCTATATTTTGAGTTATTTTGAGGGGAAAATAAATTATTATATAAGCTGCACACAGACTACTTTCGTTGTGTCAAAGTGTCATTTTGTCAGTGTTGTCCCATGAAAACATATACAGTGTTTCCCACCAATGAACGAGACTGTGGCGGCCCGCCACAGTCTCGTTTGGGCCCGCCACAGTCTCGTTTGACACCCCCCACCCCCCCAACGCCGGGGGGGCTAATCAGATGCGTCAGTCAGCCGATTACACAGCTGTAGCCCACTCCACTCTACCACCCGCGCGAGCGAAAGCAGCATTTTAGAGTAGTATTTTATTTATTTATTTATTTAAGAGACGCAAGGGGAACGAGTAGGAAGAATGGGAGAACGAGCGAGATAGCGAGAGATAGCGGTCGCATGTCTTAGCAGCCCGCTGTTATTTTGTTATTGTTTTTCTTTATTATTGTTACCACAATCAAGTGGGTAAGCAAATACAGACTTCTCTCCTTCTTCCCCATATCCGGGGCATTACAATAGTTTGGATCGGACTTTTCGGCGAAAGTGAGCGGTGGACGGCCGTCTTGGACGGACAGCAAACTTTGATTGAACTTGCGCGGAGAGGCGGGGCCCAAAATAAAGCCTTGCTCTATTTTCAGAGCGTTGGTCACAGTAAAGTATTTATTAGTTCAAGCAGAGTAAAATGATACATATTCACGGTACAAGAACGTCGTTTCCGTGTCCATCGATTGGTAAGAAAAGGCTGTTTGTACGAGTGACGTGTGGGCGCTCCCGTCGGGGGGACATTTCGCGTGGAGTGGCTATTTTTCGGCACAACACCGACGCGCCAACTTCAGACAGGAGTTGGATAAATGCGCCCCCCCCCCCCCCCCCCCAATTTCGCGAGCTCTGGGACACTCGAAAAATGACTCTCATACCTCTCCTTGCTAAGTTAATGGTACCTCGATGTGCGTTTGTGTGGAAATTTAGTTCACGAACAACGGGGAAAAAACTATTCACCTTCTCACCGAATCAAGAAAAACTCTTTACACGGCCATTAGAATTCCCCCAGTCCTGTAAATGGGTCAGTTGACAGAAGGACTGTTATTGTTGTGGTAATGTAGTACTTATGAGGGTCAAATAAAAAGGAAAAAGGAGGGCTACGACGGCGGTCTGAATCCCGCGGCTCTTGGGCCGCATGCGGCTCTTTAGTGCTGCTTCGGAGCTTTTTTTTTTTTTTTTAATGGAAAAAGATGGGGGAGGGAAATATATTTTCTGTTTTAATAGGATTTCTAGGAGGACAAACATGATACAAACATTCTTTCAATTCATTAATATTGTAATGAAGTTAAACTAGTGGTGTCCTCGTACAACAGGGTAGTCACGTGGTGCGCTATAGGATCCACTGCAGGGAAAATAAACATTTAATCATGAAGGCTAATTATGTATTTCTAGCCAACTTAGTCATTTTTATAGTAGGCTAATATAGCTAGTATTGATAATTATAAGGCTTGTACAAGGCTTTTAATTTTTTGCTGCTCCAGACATACTGTATCAGTTTTTTTTTTTTTTGGGGGGGGGGGGGTCAAATATGGCTCTTTCAACAGTTTGGGTTGCCAACCCTGAGTCACTACGAGATGTAAGTTGTACTATTGCTACGAGAAAAAAAGTCGCATTATTACATAGGGTACGGTAGCTGTAATCAGCAACGCATTTTACATACATGTACCGTAGCTGAGAGCTATAACATTAGCCTAGCTAATGAAATATTTCAAATATATCTTTGTTATGGTTCTTCTTGGGGGGAAAAAAATAATGGGAAAAAAAAAAAAAAATCGCCGTGGCACGACATGGTGTGGCTGTCTGACTCCGATGCAGCCCACCACCACAGTTTCAAAAAATCCTATGGTCAGAGACCCTCCCACCACAGTCTCCTAAAATCCTGTGGGAAACACTGATATACTTAAATATCTGCAGAAATGCAAGGGGTGTACTCACTTTTGTGATACACTGTAAACCCATTCATATAACAGCTTTCAACACAAACTTCCATTCAAACGGTAAATTGTCATACAAGAGAGTGTACTATGTCTGGTGGCCGGGCCTGTACCCATGGGGCCCGGCTGGGCACAGCCCAAAAAGGCATGGGTTCACCACCAGTGAGAGGGGCCAAAAGGGTCAGGTGCGTAGGGAGTTGGCAGTCCGACCCCCAGTTACAAAAGCTAAGTCTAGGGACATGGAATGTCACCTCTCTGGCGGGGAAGAAGCCCGAGCAGGTGTGTGAGGCAGAGAAGTTCCAACTACATATAGTCATACCTGCCTCCACATACAGTTTGGGTTCTGGTACCAATCCTCTCGAGAGGGGTTGGACTCTCTTCCATTCTGGAGTTGCCCACGGTGAGAGGCGCAGAGCAGGTGTGGACATACTTATTGCCCCCTGGCTTGGCGCCTATTCGCTGGGGTTTACCACAGTAGACGAGAGGGCAGCCTCCCTCAGTCTTCAGGTGGGGGGGCGGGTCCTGACTGTTGTTTGTGCTTATGGGTGACTCTGACTCGGGTGCAAAAATATGCGATCGGGACATCCCTAGTCAAATGACCACACAAAAGCTTGCAGTCGGGTAGTCTTATGATCACACCGGCCCGTTCAATCATGTGGCATCTTAAAAGCAAGGTAAAAATGAAACAATCTAAACATTAGTCAAAAGCTCGGATTTCAACCTCTCTCCTAGTTATAATTTGGCACCGATAGACAACTGACAACGAGATATTTTTTTACCACGAAATTAGAACACACGTATGTTTTCTCAACTAAAGGGCACTCATGCTCCTTGTATTCATTTCGTCTTCATTTAGCTATCACTGCTCAGACAGACAACCTCTGCTGCCACACTAGGGATGTGACAAAATATCCAAATGGGAATATATTGTGATATTTTGTATACCAAGGTTAACGATATGCCCCCGCCAAGAATCGATATATCATTTTAAAAAGGTATCACTGTTTAAAAACCAAATAACGTACAACAAGTTGCTACCAAAATCTTCTACTCGAAGAGTGTCTCTGTTAACTCAATGGCTGCCATTGACGGCGCTAGACACCCAGTCCATTTAGACTGGGAGTGGTAATTGGAAACCAAAGCATTTGCAGCCAGTATATTCAATTTTAAGGGCATTTATAGGTCACTTTCTGTTTATATAGGGCATTTGCAGGTCATTTCCAGTTCATTTTGAGTCACTTCCTATTGCAGAGTGATGTTTCATCACTGTAAATTTTTTTAGTTGGAATTTGATGATTTATGTGCCTTTTTTTGCTTCATATGATCATGTAGTATGTACAGTATCATAAAGGGTTTCCCCTACACATTAATTATTGTGGCGCACCGCCACACAAAAATAAAAGTCGCCACGCCGTGCAAAAGAGATGTTTTAAAAAAAAAAAATATTCAATTTACTTTAAGTAAATATTACCATTTGTTCTTATTAAGCCTATACATCTAAAGGTTGGTCATTTTTCACCAAAATCAAGGGGAAAAATGCTTTCAAATAATGTTTTGAACAATATCACTTGGTGAATTAAGAACATTCCTGATGAAAAAAAGTTTGTTTGTTTTTTGTTGTTTTTTTTTTTTTGCTTAAAATAAGTGTGATAAAAATTTACTTAAAGCACTGGCAGATAATTTCCACTTTTTTTCTAGTAGATTGTAAACAAGGGAATTTAGTCATCTGCCAATCAAACGTGCGTTTGAAGGGAAAAAAATGGTGTCAGTGTAAGTCTAAACATAATGAAAGTAATTCACTTAATAACGGTAGGGTAAATTCTATCCTTATTAAATATGTGAAGACAATCTAAATGACCTCTATAACTGAACTCATTATATAATGCAAAAAGGTTGCTTAAAATTTGGTGGGGACAATTTGAGCATCCTGAAAAGTTCCTAGTGTTACGTCCCTAACATCCCTATGCAAACCTACGCCATTGGTCCATTAACAGAAGTACTATTATTGTTGTGTTAATGTAGTACATATTGGGGCCAAATAAAAGGGAAAAAAAAGGACTACGAAATGTAAGTCATACTATTGCTACGACACACAAGTCGTATTATTACGTAGGTTAATGTAACTGTAATCAGCTACGCATTTTACGTAAATGAACCGTAGCTGACTTTTCTTGCTGCTTCGCAACTGTGCAGACGTCTCTCTGCTTTGCTCCTGCTTCTCAAGCTTCAATCATCTTTTTAATCATTTTTAAACACCTCTAAATTACTCAGGAGGTCTTGGAATTATCTTTTAATCATGTTTATATTCAAACAAAGGCTTTTTGAGCATTTTTGAGCCTTTTAAAGTGCTTTTTTGTCGTTACTGGAACACAAGTCTGCCTTATCGGAGCTGAGGAATTCGGCTAACGAAAGCTAAGTAGCAGCAACATGCCTCCCCTGTCAATGGATGATTACCACAAACTGCTCCAGAAGATAGCAGTACTGGAAACAAAAATCTACCGGCTTGAAGTGAATATGGAGGTAAACGGACAGCTCGGGAATGAAACCACTCTGCCGATCTCCCAAAACAGCGAGTGGGAGCGGACCCATAGAATGCAAACAAACACAATCGAGACTCAACGGGACCCTGGCAGAACCCAGCACTGGCAGATTTACGATGAAAAGGAATGGCCACCTCTGCAGAAGAATGCGTCATCTACTCCGGCACCAGAAGGAAAATTATCACAGATCAAGGCAACAACAAAGGCTCAAAGCAAAGTGCCTCAAGCTGCTGGAATTCTACTGGAAAATAGATTTACGCCACTCTCCGAGACTCCTGACCCAGGGAAAGTTGGAACACCCAGCTCGAAAGAGAGGTACGATGCTAATGCATGTGCTAGCAGGCTACAGAGAAAGCGACCCAATGGGCCCCGCACTCTGATAGTGGGCGACTTTGCTGTGAATGGGATGAAACACTTTTGTAGCAACAATACCAGAGTATGTTGTTTAAACAAAGCTACGGTGTCTGTTATCTCTGAACGTATCCTGAGCATTGCTGCTCAGCATCCAACAGCCACTAGTCTGATAATACACACAGGAGCCCTCGATATTGCGAAGCAAAAATCAGAGCTTTTAAAGCAAGACTTCACTGAACTGATAAACAAAGTCGGAACTTTAAATACTGAGGTGTTTTTCAGTGGACCCATACCCGCGCCCAGGCTGGGGGATGAAAGTTTCAGCAGAGTGATGATGCTTAACAAATGGCTCAAAGCAACATGCGCTGGACAATCGATGTACTTCATTGACAATTTCAACATATTTTCAGGGCGCAGGCACCTCTTTAAGAACGATGGCCTTCACCTAAATAAGTCAGGAGTGCGGTTACTAAGCAGCAGCATGTTTTATCTCTTGAGGCACAGACAGTCTGCTTATCTCGAGGAAAGGAGGCAAGCTGTCCCAAAACATCGGATAAACATGATGGCTGGGATGAGTGCTGAATCAGACAGTGTGCACGCAGGATCAATCTCTCCTCCAAAAATGGAGCCGATAGTCGCTGAAGGGGAAGTGACAAAGCTAGCCCCGCCAGGCTGTGACCAACCCTCCTCTGCTGAGGCTCCACTGCCTCAACGGAAGGAGACCCTGGTAGCAGGTGATCGACCCCCTTCAGACGAGACTCAAGAAGTGGCTCCATCAGCTCAACAGGAGGAGAACGACCCGACCGTGCAATCCTCTGCTGTCGAGGCCCCATCCAGCACCAAATCCTCGCACTCCAAGACGCCACCATGCCGCCGACTCCAGGCTAAGGCCCCATCCAGCCCCAAATCCTCACACTCCAAGACGCCACCACGCCGCAGACTCCAGGATAAGGCCCCATCCAGCACCAAATCCTCACACTCCAAGACGCCACCACTCCTCCGACTCAGTCAGGCTAAGGCCTCATCAAGGCCTAAATCCCCACAGTCCCGGAAGCCACCCCGCCGACGACTTAGTTTGGATGGAATAATGAGTCAACCTGATTGGGACTCCATGGGTCTAGATAGCAAGGTTAACCAGTCTCTTGATCTCCTCAAGTTCATGTCTTCGCTTCCACCCTGTACCTGCCACACCCGACAGGTGCCAGGGGAAGATGGCAACAAACCAACCAGCCTCCACTGGAATTCTCTCGGGGCAAAGCCAAAGCACTACAACTCTGGAACTACACGGTATTATCCTTCTATGGAGGGAGCCATGTTTGCGACACCAATATGATGTGCACCGGGTCCAGGCTGTGAAAACATTACAAAGACTTTTCTGTCCCAGCAAAAGCCAGGGCCTTACGGCGTACAGTATGTATGCTCAACAATCCCAGTGGTGATAAACAACAAAAAAAGGGCTAGACTGGTGAGAAATAAAAAACGTTCAATAAATTCTGCCAACCTGTTAAACATAGTATGTCAATCCCAAAGCTCACCAGTGAATCCAGTCTGGCATCTCCAATTGGCTCTGCTAAATATTAGATCTTTAGCTGGCAAATCTTTCTTAATTAATGATTTTATCTGCAAACATAACCTTGACATGTTGTTCCTAACAGAAACTTGGTTAGATCAAGATAAGAGTTCGACAGTTCTGATCGAGGCAACCCCCGCAAACTTCAATTTCTTTAGTGCGCCAAGAACCCATAAGAAAGGAGGTGGGGTTGCCAGTCTGATCAGGGACAGTTTTCAATGCACGAATATTTCATGTGGTCAGTTTGATTCCTTTGAGTATATTGTCATTCAGCTAAAAAGCCCTTGCAGAGCTGCCTTGGTAACAATTTACAGACCACCGAAGTATAACACAATGTTTTTTGATGAGTTTAGCAAAATACTGTCTTCCGTGTGCATGGACTTTGATTGTGTTGTTTTAGTGGGTGACTTTAACATTCATGTTGATAATCCTGAAGAAGGATGTGCTAGAGAGCTTTTAAATATTTTGGATACATTTGGTTTATCTCAGCATGTCACAGTTCCAACACATAACAGAGGGCACATACTGGACTTAATAATATCCAAAGGTCTTAACATCTCTGAGGTCACAGTGAATGATGTTGCTCTGTCTGATCACTACTGCATTATGTTTAAAATGACCACCCCTGTCCATCCTCTGAAAAGGGAAACAGAGTTTATTAGGAAGCGTTACATAAGTGATAACACATGTGCGTTATTCACACAGGCCTATGCCTCATTATTAACCCCTACAATAGCTCCAGTGGAAGAACTTGTAAATAGTTTCAGTTCCGGTGTGATGACTGTAATGGACACTATTGCCCCGATTAAGACAAAAACCTTGTCAAGAAAGAAGAGGTCACCCTGGAGAAATGCCATACTAGCTATAAAACAAAAGCAAGTTTGTAGACGAGCAGAACGCAGATGGCGAAAAAACAAACTCCTAGTTTTTTATGATATCTACAAAGAGAGTCTTCGCAAATACAACCAGGAACTGAAAAATGCTAGACAATCATATTTTTCAGAGATCATTAGTAGAAACACCCACAATACTCGCACACTATTTTCTGTTGTTGACAAACTGACAAACCCACAAGCATCAATACCTCAGGAATTGGCATCTGAGGTGTCCTGTAATAATTTCGCAGCATTTTTTACACACAAAGTACTAATGATTAGACAGACTGTGTGCAACTCCGGATTAACAAATGTTACACTAAATGCCTCCCAACATGTCCCCCACGTCAATCTTAGACAGTTTAGCCTCTTGGACTATGCCACTTTAACAGAAATTGTGTCGAAACTAAAGCCCACAACATGCTGCCTTGACATCCTTCCTTCAAACTTTTTCAAAACTGTTTTTCATTGCATAGCCCCAGACATACTTCAGATTATAAATACTTCCCTCCAAACAGGAGAGTTTCCTCAGACTTTAAAAACTGCAGTAATAAAACCTCTCCTAAAAAAAACCTAATCTGGATGCCTCAACCATTAGTAATTACAGGCCAATATCAAATCTGACATTCCTGGGGAAAATTATCGAAAGGGTTGTGTTTGAACAGATCCAGACTTTTATGATCCAAAACAATCTTTTTGACTCATTTCAGTCTGGATTTCGGCCACAACACAGCACCGAGACCGTGCTTATCAAAGTCCTAAATGATATTCGTCGGAATACCGATGCAGGCAAATCATCTGTTCTGCTACTATTGGATCTCAGCGCCGCATTTGACACGGTTGATCACAACATACTACTCAGCAGATTGGAACAGTGGGTAGGGCTTACTGACACTATTCTTCAGTGGTTCACATCCTATTTACATGATAGGGATTTCTTTGTGTCAATCGGAAATTATCAGTCAGAACGAACCAAATTCACGTGTGGAGTCCCTCAAGGGTCAATTCTTGGACCACTCTTATTTAACATCTATATGCTTCCGTTAGCTCAGATAATGGAACAGTATGACATCTCCTATCACGCCTATGCAGATGACACACAACTGTACATTTCTGTGTCCCCACATGATTATAGTCCCTTAGTCTCCCTGAGTAAATGCATTCATCAAATCAATGAATGGATGTGCCAGAATTTTCTCCAGTTAAATGTGGAGAAAACAGAGGTGATCATTTTTGGGCCAAAAAAGGAAAGGTCAAAGATAAGCAGCCAACTTAGCACAATGTCACTTACAGCTACAAATCAAGTCAGAAACCTTGGCGTAATTATTGACTCAGACCTAAAATTTGATAGCCATCTAAAGTCCGTCACTAAATCCGCTTATTACCACCTAAAAAATATAACCAGAATTAAGGGGCTTCTGACTCAACAAGACATGGAAAAACTTATGCATGCATTCGTTTTCAGCAGATTGGACTACTGCAACGGTATATTTACAGGTCTTGATAAAAAATCAGTCAGGAAGCTGCAGCTAGTACAGAATGCTGCAGCCAGAGTCCTCACAAATACAAGGAAGCTGGACCACATTACACCGGTTTTGAAATCGCTACACTGGCTTCCAGTGAGTCAAAGGATAGACTATAAAATACTACTGCTCGTCTACAAAACACTTAATGGCCTTGGACCAAAATACATGCTTGACTTGTTAGATTCCTATGAGACATCTAGACCCTTAAGGTCGTCTGGAACGGGTCTTCTGCATGTTCCAAGAACAAGAACCAAGCAGGGTGAGGCAGCATTTAGTTATTATGCTCCTCACCTCTGGAACAAGTTACCCGAAGGTCTGAAGTATGCTCAAACCGTTAGCTCATTTAAATCAGGGCTAAAAACGCTTTTGTTTAGCACTGCATATCCATAACTGTCTATATATTTCAATCTACCTGCCTTCTATTCCTCTTGTGCTTATCTCCATTGCTGATTTCAATGATTATTATTAGTAGTAGTTTTTGCTTTATTTCTATTTTTGTTTTATTTTTATTTATTTATTTTTATTCTGTGATTAAATGCGATCTTCTGTCTTGGTTTTTACGTTGTGTTGATTTAAATGTGATTTTTATGGTTTTCATGTGATGTAAAGCACTTTGAATTGCCTTGTGTTGAATTGTGCTATATAAATAAATTTGCCTTGCCTTGCCTTGCCTTGCCTGAGAGCTACAACATTAGCCTGGCTCATGAAATATTTCAAACAGATCTTTGTTATGTTTTTTTTGGGAAGCAAAATGTGAAAAAAAATGTCATGATATGACACAATTTTGCCGTGGCACGACATGGTGAGGCAGTCCGACTCCGATGCAGCCCACCACCGCAGCTTCAAAAAAATCCTAGGGGAAACCCCGTAATAACTATTCATATAGATGACATTGTACTGAGAAAAACTTACATACAGTGCCTTGCAAAAGTATTCGGCCCCCTTGAATCTTGCAACCTTTTGCCACATTTCAGGCTTCAAACATAAAGATATGAAATTTCATTTTTTTGTCAAGAATCAACAACAAGTGGGACACAATCGTGAAGTGGAACAACATTTATTGGATAATTTAAACTTTTTGAACAAATAAAAAACTGAAAAGTGGGGCGTGCAATATTATTCGACCCCTTTACTTTCAGTGCAGCAAACTCACTCCAGAAGTTCAGTGAGGATCTCTGAATGATCCAATGTTGTCCTAAATGACCGATGATGATAAATAGAATCCAACTGTGTGTAATCAAGTCTCCGTATAAATGCACCTGCTCTGTGATAGTCCCAGGGTTCTGTTTAAAGTGCAGAGAGCATTATGAAAACCAAGGAACACACCAGGCAGGTCCGAGATACTGTTGTGGAGAAGTTTAAAGCCGGATTTGGATACAAAAAGATTTCCCAAGCTTTAAACATCTCAAGGAGCACTGTGCAAGCCATCATATTGAAATGGAAGGAGCATCAGACCACTGCAAATCTACCAAGACCCGGCCGTCCTTCCAAACTTTCTTCTCAAACAAGGAGAAAACTGATCAGAGATGCAGCCAAGAGGCCCATGATCACTCTGGATGAACTGCAGAGATCTACAGCTGAGGTGGGAGAGTCTGTCCATAGGACAACAATCAGTCGTACACTGCACAAATCTGGCCTTTATGGAAGAGTGGCAAGAAGAAAGCCATTTCTCAAAGATATCCATAAAAAGTCTCGTTTAAAGTTTGCCACAAGCCACCTGGGAGACACACCAAACATGTGGAAGAAGGTGATCTGGTCAGATGAAACCAAAATTGAACTTTTTGGCCACAATGCAAAACGATATGTTTGGCGTAAAAGCAACACAGCTCATCACCCTGAACACACCATCCCCACTGTCAAACATGGTGGTGGCAGCATCATGGTTTGGGCCTGCTTTTCTTCAGCAGGGACAGGGAAGATGGTTAAAATTGACGGGAAGATGGATGCAGCCAAATACAGGAACATTCTGGAAGAAAATCTGTTGGTATCTGCACAAGACCTGAGACTGGGACGGAGATTTATCTTCCAACAGGACAATGATCCAAAACATAAAGCCAAATCTACAATGGAATGGTTCAAAAATAAAAGTATCCAGGTGTTAGAATGGCCAAGTCAAAGTCCAGACCTGAATCCAATCGAGAATCTGTGGAAAGAGCTGTTCACAAACACTCTCCATCCAACCTCACTGAGCTCGAGCTGTTTTGCAAGGAAGAATGGGCAAGAATGTCAGTCTCTCGATGTGCAAAACTGATAGAAACATACCCCAAGCGACTTGCAGCTGTAACTGGAGCAAAAGGTGGCGCTACAAAGTATTAACGCAAGGGGGCCGAATAATATTGCACGCCCCACTTTTCAGTTTTTTATTTGTTAAAAAAGTTTCAATTATCCAATAAATTTTGTTCCACTTCACGATTGTGTCCCACTTGTTGTTGATTCTTGACAAAAAATTAAAATTTGATATCTTTATGTTTGAAGCCTGAAATGTGGCGAAAGGTTGCAAGGTTCAAGGGGGCCGAATACTTTTGCAAGGCACTGTAAATGTTTTAAAAAATTGTAAGCAGTTACTCATTACTTGAGTATTTTTTAAACTGAATACTTTTTTACTTGTACTTGAGTTTTTGGATGACTTTTACTTGAGTAATATTGTGAAGTACCGTATTTTTCGGACTATAAGTCGCACCTGAGTATAAGTCGCACTAGCCATAAAATCCCCAACGAAGAGGAAAAAAACTTACGTCCTGCGGTATATAACCATATCGATATATTGTCACACTCCTACTGTGTACAGTACACTTCTTCTAATATAACCCACCCTATTGGTCACAACATTTGCTAGTGTGTTTACCAGGAGTGGGAACCTCTTAGTACCTCACGATACGATACGATTTGCGATACAAAGCTCACGATAACGATGATTTGACGATATGGCGATACAACGATTATCAATAGGAAATCATTCTAGGATATTCTAAAAACATCTAATAAACAGAAAAACAAGCTTCTGCTGTGAATTGGAATGTGTTTGTCACTACTAGACGTCCAATCCAGTTGAACTCGCTGCCATCCCTCCCACTTTAAACGGATTGAACGTCTATGGCCGGTAGTGGCAGCCAATGCCAGGCGATGAGGTAATTTTGGGCCATTTAAGGTCATTTACCTGTTCATTTTCAGTTACTTCCTGTTGATTTGGGGGTATTTTATGGGTCACTTCCTGTATATTTTGAGTTACAGAACAGGAAGTGACCTGGGAATCACCCAAATGAATAGGCAGTGACTCAAACTCAACAGGAAATGACCTGTGAATGCCCTAAAATGAACAGCAAATGACCTGTAAATGGCCTAAAAATCAGACAGAATGACTGTGAATGCTCTGGTTTCGAATGAACGAACGTTCCCAGTCTAAATGGATTGGGTGTCGAGCACAGTCTATGCAGCCTTAAGCCTGAGTTATGCTCCCGCTTTGCGGTGACGGCGCAGCGACTGCGGCGTCATTTGACATTCGATGGTTCTCCGGCCAGGTGACGCATTGCTCTGTAATTCATCGCCAAGCCACTCGAGGGGTGTTGTCTTATGTTTGTACGGTTTTGGGGCATGCTTGTTGACTTCCTCTTGTCTAGTTTAACAGAGAAAAAAAAAACAATGCAAACTGGAACGCTTGAATGTGGATCTTCAGCTCATAAACATTGAATAAATGTTGATCATACAAATGTTGAGGCGCAGGCGACGCAGAAGACGGTTTAGAGGCGGTCTGTCCATCTTTTGATGCCGCGTAGAGTTCTTCTAGCCTCGGGTGAAAACCAGCTAGCTGTGGCGGCTAGCTTCAAACTGGCGTCGAGCGTCCAGCATTTTGTCCGAGGTCTGCAAAGCCATCCAGCCCGATTTATTTGCCGTGTCCTACAACCAGCCAGCGGGAAGCCATGGCAGATTTCTGGCGTCTATGGAACTTCCCAAACTGCGTCGGAAGCCTTGATGTTAACGTTATCATAAAAAGCACCGAGGCACTTTCAGTCAGTGATGATGTATCGTGTGTGAACTGTCTGTTATTGAAAATTAAAGATCAAAACAACTCTTTTGACATCAAATCTGTGCTTTATTCTTCATATACTTGAAGTGTGACACGTAAATAAGTCACAGACTCACAGCAAACATATGTACACAATAAATTATGAAGTGCACCAACCAAAAATACGACATAAAGTGATAAAAAGCTGGCAGTTTTTGGCCGACTGGGTCACCGCTTCGTGTGGCCACTCGATTCCGAACACATAAGTCTCGGTGGTTCTTCCATTTTTTTATTCAATCGCTGACCTTGCCATTTGGCAAACTTTATGATGTCTTGACGAGATTTGCTCCTCGATGATACTTCCGTCGGCTTGGTCCATTTTTGCGTCTAGAAAAATAATGTTTTACAATGGCGGTGATTTCGTGCTGAACCGGAAACAACAGTCTGAGCGAACCAATCACAGTTCATTTCCGCCACGTCATATGCGTTGACATGATGCTAGGGTTTGAAAAATCAATAGGACCGCCTCAGGCTACGGCACAGAGTCGTAAATCGGGTCTTCCTTGACGGCGCAGGTCTGATGCTGAAGTATAACTCGGCCTTTACAGTTAACTGAGACACTATTATGGTGGTAGATTTTGGTAGCAACTTGTTGGTTCCTTATTATTTTTATTTTTTAGACATTGACACCTTTTTAAAACGATATCTCGATTCTTGGCAGGCGCATATCGCTAACCTTTTGGGATGCAAAGTATCACGATATATCACCATTTCGATATTTTGTCACACCCCTAGTTGCTACAGTCCCACTGGCTGGCTATGGGGTTTCCAACAGACAGTCCAAGATGACAAGAATTAGTGTGAAATACTTTCTGAAAAATCACTTTTAAAGCTTTGCTCACTGTTGCAATGCAGTGTGAAAAAATGGGTATGTAATGGTTGTTGGAAAAAGATGAGACTTTACAAACAGCTGTAGGGGGAAGTTCTGTGTTTACCAAAGGACTGGACAGGTCTGTCACACCAAACTCCATAGTTACTTGCTGAAGAAGCATTACCTTTTGGTAATATTACTGATCAACTCATTTTTTGTAGATATTAATCATTCATAAATGTTCAAGTCTTCAAGACGTTCTTTCTTTCTACAATTTCCACAACCTAATCCTTTAATTTACTTTCGACCATTCACTGCATAGCTTCCATCGTTTGTTACAGAAAGGACAGCACTGCTTCCTGCCATTTCTTGATACGCTTTCACTTGAGAAGCGTTGAAGGACAGACACGCTTCCAAGCCACGAGTCACTCCCTGAGGCTCCGTGACTGTTAGATTGAGGATGTAACGCATTATGCAAACAAATTGGCACGTTATCTCTGTTCGCCTTTGTCCCCATTCACAGTAACAGGGGTGGTGAGCGGCATTGTTCATAATAGTAATTTAAACTCATTAAAACGTTTTAATTAAAGTGAAATGACGCAAAGTGCAGTTCGGTTTTCAGTTCACATGTTTCATATTTATGGTAAAATAGCGGTATGGTGTGCTGGCTTTTTGGGGCCAAGGTTTGTTAAAGTGATCCTCTGACTTAAATAAATGTAGGCTCTAATAAACCACAATTGTTCTCTTGAACTAAAATATGTTTTTAGAAACACATAAAATGTTAAATCAACAGCAATATTTTATAATATTTAGTCCTTATTTTGACCGTTAGTTGGCACCATGGTTTGCGGGCTCGCAGTGATGACGTCATTGGTATCGTTCCAAATGTGTAGCGTATTCAACAATTGCTTATTGCTGCCTAAACTCACGAAGTAAAATGCCACGATGTGCTGCTTTTGGATGCAATTTCCAGTCAAATGGAAACAAGGGGAGTGAAGTGAGTGGTCAAGGTGGAATTATTATTTTTGAATGAATTTGAATTTATTTATTGTCATCGTCATCATCATCATCAAAATCATTAACAGTTTCAGAGTGTGGAATTTGTTTACCCGAAGGAAAGACCAAGACGAAGACAGACAAGGAAGACGGGAAAAGCAAATGCTTATCGGAAACCCGTCCCCCATCAGCCCGGGTCGCACAAATAGCATATTGTGTATTAGTCCAGTCATAGTCTTACGCATTTCGATCAAAAGTCATTTTTAGTGAATAAATGTGCATAAGTGGAAGCTTCTCCCCCTTTTTGGTCCCTGTATGCACGTACCCTACCCACCACGCGTTACAACCGGCGCATGTTTCCTGGATCCTCAGTCAAGTAAGGGATCCGTCTATTTTCTGGATCTGACGGTCCCACCACGTCTGCAATATTGGTTTCGGATTTGTCCATTTTTTGATTCGTCAGTCCCACAACGGCTTTTCGGACTAGTCAAATTTGTGGAATCAATGGATGCGACATTGCCAAGGGATCGGTCTAATTCCTGGATCTTCGAGTGAGTAAAAAACGCGGATTTGGATTACTATTGCTATCTTTTATGTTGACTATTCTTGGTAGGAGTTATCCCCAAATCATACTAAATAATTAAAGCACTATGACACGCTACAGTGACGACAGTGACTCTGACGTGGACCTCACAACAATGTTGGGAGTTCGTCAGGGAACGCTTGTTTGCTTACTGCTGAGCTCCCGAGTGAAGAGTGGTCAAGGTGGAAATATTATTTTTTTGTGAATAAATGTGCATAGTCGAAGCTTCTCCCCTTTTTGGTACTTTTATACACGTATCCTAGCTACCACGCATTACAATGTACAAGACATGGATTACACAAGGTGTGCTCTTTGGCCTGTACTGTATGTAAAGCACACGACAGCTCTGGATGCTAACAATCTACATAATTATATTGGGATAAGTTTGAAAACGCAATATGCTTACCTTGAATATCTGCTAATAAAACCGGACAGCATACACTCTCGCTCCCAACCGGACTTACTCTCTCGCATCACCAGTTTTGCCCAACTTTTGTCTTATCAGGTATTTGCTGCACGCATTTTTCCCTGAAGCCCGTCTTGTGAACGACCGACAGTGCTGTCCTGCTCTTCACTTTTCAGATCTGGTTCAAATAGGAAGGGTAGAACTGATGACATGTTGGGAAAGCTAACGAGTGGCACGCTGGAATTTCGGCCACGGGACCAGTGACGCACTGCGATGTAACAAGAATGGGGACCTATCACTTAAAATAATTTTACAAACTTTATTAAAACAAAAAGAGGGGTTTTAATATCAAATTATTATAACTCATACTAACATGTATCTTTTAAGAATTACTTGTCTTAAAAATAGAGGATCCCTTTAAAACGTCACATAAGAATCGAAGAATCGTCAAAATCAGGGCTTCCCCATAATTTTTGTTAAAAATGTATGCTAGATGGATGGCCCGGTTTTGCTCCGGTGAAAAAAGTGAAAATTGGCATTTTTCTATGCCAATTTTTTGAGTTTGAGAATTAATTTTCCGCACTAAATGGATGCCTACAGAGATCAAGCCCATCCAAGAACACTCCCAAACCTATAATGTACAACTGTGTAAAATTTCGTCAAAATCTGCCCAGCCGTTTTGTCGTCCATAAAACAAAAACACACACACAAAACAAACTCTTTATAGAGATTAAGATATCTAGCCGAAATGAACCCCTATTAATATTCCTGAAAATTGTACATTTTTTTTCTAAATTCAGCATCTTGTTGTGGGGTACTCAAAGCCACAACGTATCATCGCAGCAGAATTAAAATTTGTAAATGAAACCTTGAAGTTTGAAAGCCAACTGCGATTGCTATCGCAAGAGAGATGGTGCTGTCGCCTCCACAATGAGGGATTTTCTATGCTCATTTTTCGAGTTTCAACTTAATTTTCTGCACTAAATGGAGGCCTACAAAGAAAAAAACCCATCTAAGAACACTCTCAGATACGAAGTACAACTGTGTAAAATTTCGTCAAAATTCGCAAAGCAGTTTCAAAGTCCATAGCGTACAAACACACACACACACAGACAAAGTTCCATTTTTTTATACAAGTATAGATATTTTGTTTTAGCTTTGTTCTTTAAATTTGTTATTTTAATGCACATAATTGAGAACAGGATTGACGAGCTACAAAATCAAGCACTAGCCTACTGTATCATCTAATAACGAATATTCATTTTTTTCCATCTTTCGCTTATCCTCACGAGAGTCACGGGTGTGTTGGGTGAGTGCGCGTTAAAAATTCCTTACCAGCATTTGATTGAAACTTGTCAGAACACTAACATTACAGTACATTGGTGTAGTCTAGGGCAGGGGTCTCCAACGACCGGGCCGCAGACCGGTACCAGTCCGTGGCGCATTTGGTACCGGGCCGCGCAGAAATAATAAATCATTTATTAACGACTGCATTCTGGCCGATTGACTTTGGCCTGTGCCGCTTAACACACCAATATCCCTGTCTACTCTAGATATACAACTACAGGATAGGAGGTCATCATAGAAATGCATTGATTGGACTGTTGGCAGCACATCTTGTTTTGTATATCTATGTGCGCTTGGCCTCGATAATAACGTATGACGTAGGTCCTCGCCTATCACATTTGTTCCTGGAAATAATTAGCCCTGCACTAGAGTAGGGATGTCCCGATCCAGGTTTTTGCACTTCCGATCCGATACCGATATTGTTTTGCACTTCCGATCCGATACCGATACTGGCCGATACCGACCTGTCTGAGCATGTGTTAAAGTTTAAAGTTATTTAGCCTCCTTACTTAGTTGTCAGAGTTATGTTGAAAAAGGTTTTAGTACCCTTGATAACAACTAGCCAGCTGAATTAGGTGAGTTTGGTAACAAGAAACTGACCTGTTTATTCAGTGACAAACACAAAACATTATAAATAACAAACAGAAATGGCATAGTCAGTCAGTAAAACGTGCAAATAATATTGTAAACTGTCTTAAAAAAGCAAAACACACCAACAACCTCAGTGGAAAATCCCACAAATCCCCCAAGCTATTAGATGCTTTTAATGTTTCGTGCATTAGTTACAAAAATTGTATAAAAAGCCTCTCAGGTTTAAATAAACGACTATTTCAGTATCAAGTTAACATTTTAAAACAGTAAATAAAATACTCAAGTCCCCATTCTGTATCAGCAGCTTTAAACTACATTCAATTCATTTAATTTTGCGAATCAACTGTTAAAGTTAAAATTGCTCCCGTTAATCCATAATTTCCCTTCTGTCTACTTTTGACATGTGAAAGTTTTAAAATTGTTTTGAAGATAGATTCAAGTCAAGATTTTGCCGATTTAGGAGTATTTTAGCTAAAAAGTTAATTAGGTTCGCTTGGAAGGTTCACAACAGCCTACTAGGGAAGTCTTCTGCTTTAAGATGGCGGCTGTTTACTAACGCATCTGGTTTTCAATACTTCAATGTTGCTAACGCAGTCGAGTCTGTCGTGTAGCATCTGGTTCTATATACATGTGATATCTATTATCTCCAGTAAAACAACGTTGACATAGTTTGTTGTGGCTGTCAGCAGAAGTCAGGTATTCTTGTGTTTCTTTTCCAGCGGCATGAGTTGAGCTAAAGGCGTGAGTTGAGCATTGGCATTACCCGGGTCTAAGACAAGTTATGTTTACTTTCGGGACGCAATGCGGTCAGTTTCTCATGGCGTCCTGAAGACCGCGCTGTGTATTAGTTCCGCTTTACTTGACATATTTCAATAATCGGAATTTGGATGTTTGTGAATCGTTCTCGAATCTTCAGCGGCCGAATCGCGTGTTGGATGGTGCGTCTTTACTCACGTGAGGTAATGGCTCGTCATCCAGAATGAATTCTTCGGCAATGACTCTTGTTATTCCCTGGGCTTTGGGACTGTCGAGTGGCAGTTTGTCACGCATAGCAAAAGTTTCTGCCAGTGTTAGTTGCGTAGGACCTTTCTTTTTGTCTTCGGTTTTCTTAACATACTCCTCATATTGTTTGTGGTGGTATTTCGCTAAATGCTTGATTAGGTTGGTTGCATTAAAACTTCTTACAGCTTTACCACTACGCTTGACTTTATTGTGGCATATGTTGCTCTCTGCCTCTTCGTCGTTGTCGTCCTTTAAGGTGAAATGATCCCACACAGCTGACATTTTTACCGATAAAGTCTCTCGGTAAATTGGGAGACGGTAATGTAAATGTAGTGTGTTGAAGGTGTGCCGTAAAATGTGGACCGGATTTTAGGGAAACCGAAGCAAAAACAGGAATGGATTATCTAAATCGGTGCGCTGGAAAACCCAGACCGGACTTAAAAAAAAAAAAACTGGATCGAAAGTCTGGATCGGAATTTTTCCCGTGTTCCGATCCAATACCGATGCACATTTTTTTGCCCATATCGGCGTCCGATCAGATCCAAATATCGGATCGGTACATCTCAACACTAGAGTGACTGAAAAACGGACGTCTTTGGACAGATTTTTTACGGGGAAAAGGGAACCTGACGAGCCAGAAGATGAGCCTACAACCTCGAAGAAAACAAAATCTACGCTACTTCCCAATCGCTAAAGACCCACGAACTGCGAAGGAGTGGATTCGTGACCTCTATGTGAATAAACTGAGTGATTCGAGCATGTCTGTGCAACAGAATTATCGGCTTGTAGAGATCGCAAATCACGGTGACCTTAAACGTACATTTGAGACAACAACTCCACCGAGGAGCTGGATTAAAGTCATTTCGGAATATCCTGACATCGCTAGGAGAACACTGAAAACTGCTAAAATTTCCAACATCGTATCTTTGTGAAGTGGGCTTCTCTCACTCTCCCACCTCGGGACCATCTCGTCTCAACGAAACAAGCTCAGGCCTCCCACTTATTCAGCGGGTGAGTTGTATTTTCCCTGCACTTAACACGACGGGGCTAAAAACAAATGTTATTTCATATTTGCTGTATTTTTCTGCCGCCCATTGCCAGTCCTCTGACAAATTTGGCATGCGCGTAACGTTAAAAATGACCGCGAATGCAGCGATTCCAAAGTACACACAACAAACTTTCTGTAAAGAAAGGAATATTAACTTACGTTTGCCATGTTAGCTGCACACAACAACTGCACTCAGCTCACTCACTTAACGACTTTGCCGTGTCGTTAAGTTCGTGTTGCACGTTTATGTTTATGATGTAAATAGCTTTTTAGCACCGTTGGATAACATTGATAGTCCAACTGAAAATAAAAGAGGGCTTTTTTCACCGCCACAAAAGCTTTGGGAGCAAAATTTTATAGGGGTGCAAAATTTGACAGAACACCGGTCCGTGAAAAAAAAGACCCAAATCATACCGGTCCGTGGTGCGAAAAAGGTTGGGTACCCCTGGTTTGGGGCAACAATTAATTGGATGATTAATTAAACGATTAATCAGATAAATGACTTTTTTCAATTACCTTCACATTTTAACTTGAAGTTGTTTTAGTTGTAAGTAACAATGAAGACAACATGGATGACTATTTCCTTCAAAAATAATATTTTATTACCGCTTCCTGACTTAACTTTAGTCTACAACTAGGGGAGTTCCCAAAAATCGATTATTAAATGCATCGCGATTTGACACGTGGCGAATTGATTACGATTCATAAAGGTTCAAAAAAGGATGATTTTCTCTCATAACTTTATGACAGCCGCTCAGCGCACGCTGGAATGAATGTGTCTGTGTGTCGAGACGTTCGAGCCAGCCGGACATGTTAGGTTGTGGCAATAAACGCTAGAAGTGATCTTGAGGAGTTTGTCATTTGTACATGTCACTCCAAGAATCACAGCCAAGGTAGGTAAACAGAAGCATTTAATAAAGCCAAGCATTTTTCTACTACAGTACTTTATTCTTGTTTAAAAATGATTCGGTGGGACAGTAATGTTTAAAACGGATCATAATTATTACATTAATAGTGTTTAAAAACCATTTATTAAAATATATAAGGATATATAATATATATGGCGGAAAACACAGACAAGACTGAAAAAGCAGTTTCTGTTCTTGCAACCCTCTTTAAAATAAACTGCTCTATTTTAAGCCAAAAGAATTGTTGTGTGAAAGAATAATATGTCTCTATGCTGCCCTAGCAGATTCATGGCACATTAAGCCCCAGAACTATTTTTAATTTTTAATCTACAGATGTCGCACAACAGCTTTTGTTTCAACCCATTCATAAAAAGTAGGTAATTAATTATATTAAGAATTCAAAATGTCTGTCATTTTTAGCTGAGAATCATTAATTGATGTCTAATATTTTGTTTAAAAAAAAAAAACAAAAACAAAAAACTTTACTCGCATATTTTAAACTTTTAAACAAATTACGTCACAATGAAAAAAATGGTGTCTGTAAAATTGTCACGGATATCTGCCTCATGACTATTGCTATTTTTTTTCGTTACTGTTGCATTTTCCCCAATATTTTAGATGATAAATAATCGATCCAAACAAAGAAAAATTGAAGAACAACATTTAAAAGGGTAAATATATGAAAAGAACATCTCAACCACTCCTTGATGTCTGCGATTTCTGCATCGCCACCCTTGTTATATTACCATGTTTCAGCCATAAAATCCCCCAAAAATACAACTGTAGCCATTCACAGCTGTGTTTTGACACTCAGTGATACATGCTACATGGAGTTTTTGGAACGAAACAAGGTAAGTATGTGATAATATCACGTTAAAGTCATGGCGTCTTTATTTCTGCTCTCGCGTGCTCTCACCTCCAGATAGGGTTTTGCTGTTTAAAAAAATTTTTTTTTTTTTTTTTTTTTTAGAAATGCCCTCCTGTTCTGTGAAGAGGGTCCATCAGGAAGCCGAATCTCGGATTCAGGAGGAGCAGTGTGGTTTTCGTCCCAGCCGTGGAACAGTGGACCAGCTCTACACCCATGGCAGGATCCTCGAGGGGGCATGGGAGTTCGCTCAACCAGTCTACATGTTTTGTGGATTTGGAGAAGGCGTTCGACCGTGTGCCTAGGGGAGTCCTGTCGAGGGCGCTCTGGGAGTACGGGGTACCGAGCCCCTTGGTAAGGGCTGTTCGGTCCCTGTACGACCGGTGTCAGAGTTTGGTCCGCATTGCTGGCAGTAAGTCGAATTCGTTCCCAGTGAGGATTGGACTCTGCCAAGGCTGCCGTTTGTCACCGATTCTGTTCATAATTTTTATGGACAGAATTTCTAGGCGCAGCCGAAGCGTTGAGGGGTGTCCGGTTTGGTGGCCTCAGCATTGCATCTCTGCTTATTTGCAGATGATGTGGTGCTGTTGGCTTCATCAAGCCGTGACCTCCAACTCTCACTGGGGCAGTTCGCAGCCAAGTGTGAAGCGGTTGGGATGAAGATCAGCGCCTCCAAATCCAAGACCAAGGTCCTCAGCCGGTAAAGGGTGGCATGCCCTCTCCGGGTCGGGGATGAGATCCTGCCCCAAGTGGAGGAGTTCAAGTATCTTGGGGTCTTGTTCACGAGTGAGGGTAGGAGGGAGCGGGAGATTGAGAGGCGGATCGGTGCAGCGTCTGCAGTGATGCGGACTCTGCACCGGTCCGTTGTGGTGAAGAAGGAGCTAAGCCAAAAAGGTGAAGCTCTCGATTTACCGGTCGATCTATGTTCCTACCCTCACCTATGATGACCGAAAGAACAGGATCCCGGATACAAGCGACCGAAATGAGTTTCCTCCGAAGGGTGTCCGGGCTCTCCCTTAGAGATAGGGTGAGAAGACCGGTCATCCGGGAGGGGCTCGGTGTCGAGCCGCTACTCCTCCGCGTTGAGAGGAGCCAGTTGAGGTGGCTCGGGCAACTGGTTCGGATGCCTCCTGGACGCCTCCCTGGAGAGGTGTTCCGGGCATGTCCCACCGGCGGGAGGCCCCGGGGACGACCCAGGACACGCTGGAGAGACTATGTCGCTTGGCTGGCCTGGGAAAGCCTTGGAATCCCCCGGGAGGAGCTGGCTGAAGTGGCTGAGGAGAGGGAAGTCTGGGCTTCCCTGCTAAAGCTGCTGACCCCACGACCTGACCTCGGACTAAGCGGATGGATGGATGGATGGATGGATGGATGGATGGATGGATGGATGGATGGATGGATGGATGGATGGATGGATGGATGGATGGCCCTCCAGTTCAAAATTTGTCCCCCAGAAAATTGAGATTTTAAGCTTTCCATAGATGTACGTATCACACATGCATATAGGACAATTTTGAAATTTGGCCAAATTGGGGGCCTCAGAGCGGAACTTCAAGTCACATGAGTGTTTTCCGCCATATACATTTTTTAAAATCATACTTTGGGGGGGGGGGGGGGGGTGAAAAAACATGACTTATACTGTATGTATCTCTTTCCAATGCTAAATTTTAAATTAAAATTAAATTCAAAAAATTTTTTTAAATATTGCAATATAATATCGCAATATAGCGCAAACGCCCCAAAAATCGTAACGATAGTTTTTCTAATATCGTTCAGGCGTAAGGCATACTATATCTAACAACACAAAAGACAATCTAACTCTTGACACTTCATAATATTATTGATTCAGCCACCCGACCTGAGTGTAGCAGTAAACTCTCTCTCGTTTTAATCAGTGGCACGCACGAGCAGCCTCACGTTGCACACAAACAAGGACCCAAATGGGACTGCGCATAATTGCCGGTAAAAATCGATTGTCAAATTCATTGGCAACTATTTTATTAATCGATTAGTTGTTGCAGCCTTAGTGTTGTTATCTTTTTTTGTCTTTTTTTAAAGACATGGTCACCATTTCATAGCACCTTTAAAGTAAGCCTTTCCATATCAGAGAACCTTACTGTCAACCTCACTGCTTTTCAGAAATAACACATTTGAAGCTAAATTTAAACATGATTTTTACACTGCATAGAAGACAACTTCCACAGGCTGTCACATCTATTTTAAGCACAAAGTCTGGATGGTGTAAGAACATTTCCTCAAACTAACAAAGGGAGAAAGATATGATGTGAGATGAAATTTTCAGCACAGAAGGTGCATCAATCACAACGTATCTGACAGGTCGCTGTGAGCACTCCAACTTATTGTATCAACTCTCAACAATCATCGGACTGTCCTCATGCTGGGTTAGTGTCATGTGATCCGAGAAGGAAGTGGGCTCACATGAGCCAAATAAAATGACATTAGATGAAATTATCTGTGATGCCCTGCTTGCCGGGTCTTCTTGTGCTACATTTCTGTTCCATGCTGCTATTTGTCTACCGACAACAAAGTGACACTATTAACTTCCACGTGTATGTAAAAAGTATTGCCATTTCACTAATTAGGAAATTGCCTCTAAATATGTAGAAGTGGGTAAGTGGTTATGACAGCGCATATGGGCAGTTTTTCTCGACAGTGGAGTTTTTGACCACACATAGACAACTAAAAGAACAAAAAAAAACAGAACAAAAAGTGATGATTTGAACACTTTCAGGGACAGTGGACAGCTACTCGAAAGACAGAAACTCATTCACTGCTAACACAGGTCACGGATTATGTGTTGTGGTAGTTAGTAAAATAGGGAAACTGATCTTGAAAACACCTATTGACAGAAATAGATGTCCAATCCATTTCAACAGGGAGGGGCTGGAAGCAATCCAATGATCCAGTTAAAATGAATTTGGACGTCTACCGCCGTCAATGGCAGCCAAAGCATCTTTGTGAGGTCACAAGAGATTTATGATACAAACAAAAAACAATGAATAACTAAAATTTCTAGAGCAAAATACACTTATTTGAATTTGCCTTTATTTTCCTTTACAACCTTTTTTTTGGGGTTGTTTAATTTTGGTAACATATAAAAACTAACCCGTAACGTATATATTTTACCAAAATGGTAGATGTGTTAGAAGTGTAATATCTAAGTCATTTCTGAATTTTTTTTTTTTACTTTCAATCACTCAAAAGATCACTGGAGTCAGAGCTATCCATGCACATATTGTTTTTATTTTTTTATTTCATTATTTGCCCTCTATGGACAATAAAAGCAGTATTGTGCTTTGACCAAAACCAATTATAGTGGATACATATACAGTGCCTTGCAAAAGTATTCGGCCCCCTTGAATCTTGCAACCTTTCGCCACATTTCAGGCTTGAAACATAAAGATATGAAATTTAATTTTTTTGTTAAGAAACAACAACAAGTGGGACACAATCGTGAAGTGGAACAACATTTATTGGATAATTTAAACTTTTTTAACAAATAAAAAACTGAAAAGTGGGACGTGCAATATTATTCGGCCCCTTTACTTTCAGTGCAGCAAACTCACTCCAGAAGTTCAGTGAGGATCTCTGAATGATCCAATGTTGTCCTAAATGACCGATGATGATAAATAGAATCCACCTGGGTGTAATCAAGTCTCCGTATAAATGCACCTGCTCTGTGATAGTCTCAGGGTTCTGTTTAAAGTGCAGAGAGCATTATGAAAACCAAAGAACACACCAGGCAGGTCCGAGATACTGTTGTGGAGAAGTTTAAAGCCGGATTTGGATACAAAAAGATTTCCCAAGCTTTAAACATCTCAAGGAGCACTGTGCAAGCCATCATATTGAAATGGAAGGAGCATCAGATCACTGCAAATCTACCAAGACCCGGCCGTCCTTCCAAACTTTCTTCTCAAACAAGGAGAAAACTGATCAGAGATGCAGCCAAGAGGCCCATGATCACTCTGGATGAACTGCAGAGATCTACAGCTGAGGTTGGAGAGTCTGTCCATAGGACAACAATCAGTCGTACATTGCACAAATCTGGCCTTTATGGAAGAGTGGCAAGAAGACAGCCATTTCTCAAAGATATCCATAAAAAGTCTCGTTTAAAGTTTGCCACAAGCCACCTGGGAGACACACCAAACATGTGGAAGAAGGTGCTCTGGTCAGATGAAACCAAAATTGAACTTTTTGGCCACAATGCAAAACAATATGTTTGGCGTAAAAGCAACACAGCTCACCACCCTGAACACACCATCCCCACTGTCAAACATGGTGGTGGCAGCATCATGGTTTGGGCCTGCTTTTCTTCAGCAGGGACAGGGAAGATGGTTAAAATTGACGGGAAGATGGATGCAGCCAAATACAGGAACATTCTGGAAGAAAACCTGTGGGTATCTGCGCAAGACCTGAGACTGGGACGGAGATTTATCGTCCAACAGGACAATGATCCAAAACATAAAGCCAAATCTACAATGGAATGGTTCAAAAATAAAAGTATCCAGGTGTTAGAATGGCCAAGTCAAAGTCCAGACCTGAATCCAATCGAGAATCTGTGGAAAGAGCTGAAGACTGCTGTTTACAAACACTCTCCATCCAACCTCACTGAGCTCGAGCTGTTTTGCAAGGAAGAATGGGCAAGAATGTCAGTCTCTCGATGTGCAAAACTGATAGAAACATACCCCAAGCGACTTGCAGCTGTAACTGGAGCAAAAGGTGGCGCTACAAAGTATTAACGCAAGGGGGCCGAATAATATTGCACGCCCCACTTTTCAGTTTTTTATTTGTTAAAAAAGTTTAAATTATCCAATAAATTTTGTTCCACTTCACGATTGTGTCCCACTTGTTGTTGATTCTTGACAAAAAATTAAAATTTTATATCTTTATGTTTGAAGCCTGAAATGTGGCGAAAGGTTGCAAAGTTCAAGGGGGCCGAATACTTTTGCAAGGCACTGTATATATAAAACAAATTTGAATTGGAAAATTTCATATGGCATAATTACAGCCTCGAATACGTCAAAAAGTCATAACAACATCATTTTTTTCTGCCTTTCCATTTTTTGACAATAGCAGTTTTTGGGGCAAATACCCTGAAACGTACATATTTTACCAAAATGGTAAATGTTTTACAGGTGTGATAACTAAGTCATTTCTGAATATTTTTTTTACTTTCAACTACTCAAAATGTTCACTGGAGTCAGTCAGGTTGTGTTTTTTATGCTTTTGCATTGATTTAAACATAAAATTCCCCGAATTTACCAAAATGGTAGATGATGGCGCATAAGGGTTGTTTAAAGTTTTAGGTTTAATTTATTGATGGGGTTTTGCAAGGCAAAGGCCCATCAATAAATTAAACAGTAAATTAATTAAAATCCCTGAATGTTATTATTCCCGTTTCATCATCTTGTTCTTGTTGTTATTCCCGCGCGCTGACAGCCCGAAACGTTTGACTGACCACCACAGTTCAAATACAGAAATGACTGGAATTCTCGTGCAACAAAGGGAATCTATTGAAAGCCCCCCCAAAAAATTACCTTTCGCACCAAAAATGTTTTTTTTTTTTTTTTTTTTTTTCAAATTACATAATTTACACATCAAAAATTCCAGGACGGTAAGGGGCATAAAAGTTTTATGCAGAATTTGCCAAAAACTTACGGAACCCCCAAAATTAACCAAAACGTTTCCTATTAATTTCTAATGGGATGCCATTGATGGGCATGTACTGTACAGTCCTTGACAAAAGTCTTGTCGCTTATCCATTTGGTAGAAACAATTGCTAATAACCTGACTTTTAATTATTCAATTGGTTTCAGAAATGGCTCATATGAAAGCTAAGACCCTCCCAAATGATGTTGAATGTACAAAAATATATTTGTTTCACTGAAAAAAGAATTATCATTTAATGAAGGCATAAAGGTCAAATTTTGGCAAGACAAAAGTTTTGTCGCCTATAAAAAAGTAGTGTGAAAATTGAACAAAAAATGTACTTCAAATACAAAAATATTAGGGCTGTCAAACGATTAAAATTTTTAATCGAGTTAATTACAGCTTAGAAATTAATTAATCGTAATTAATTGCAATTCAAACCATCTATAAAATATGCCATATTTTTCTGTAAATTATATATATATATTCTGTAAAATAAATTGTTGGAATGGAAAGATAAGACACAAGATGGATATATACATTCAACATACGGTACATAAGGACTGTAGTGGGCATTTCACTCTACTGTCATTTAAATCTGTCTATGCTGTCCTCACTCCGAAGCGTCTACTTTTTCCAAAGCTAGACAGCTAGTGAACGACGCCTTAATAATCAGACTTCTTCCTTTTTCATCTGATTTATTAATAAAATGGCCTCAAACCATTGTCCTCTTTAGACCGTCGTAAAACTACAACAAAAAGTACACAAGCATTGCATTAGCAACAACGTTAGCTTAGTACGCTATACAGGTTCACTAAACAAACAAAAAGCGTCTCATACAAAAAAATAGAACATTTCGCTTACTAACATAATATGTACATTCTTTACAACAACCATACTCACAGACAAATCTTGTCCAAGGATCATATAAGCACAACATTACAACGTAGGCGTCAGCCCGAGACGTCGTGCAGCCATACTGAACTGGCAAGAAAACAATAAACCATGTCGCAAAGCGACCACAAGAGTTCGCTGTTAGCACAAAAAGCCTTGCTGTAAAATTTACCAAAAGGCAGAATACTGTCTGAGCGGGACATGTGCATTAATTGCGTCAAATATTTTAACGTGATTAATTAAAAAAATTAATTACCGCCCGTTAACGCGATAATTTTGACAGCCCTAAAAAATTATGTTACATAACATAAGCGATTTAAGTAGTGGTGCTGTGAGATCCAAATTTAATATTTTGTATGAATTCCATGGGCTTGAAGGACTGCATCCATGCGGTTCGGCAAGGATTCATTCAATTTATTGATGAAGTCATCACGAACATCAAAGAAAGCAGTCTTGAATGCCTCCCAGAGTTCATCAACATTCTTAGGTTTCGTCTTCCATGCTTCCTCTTTCATCCTGTTCATGTCTGGTGACTGGGCTGGCCAGTCCTGGAGGATCTTGATCTTCTTTGCCTTGAGGAACTTTGAGGAAGAGATTGAAGTATGCCATGGAGCACCATCCTGCTGCAGACTTTGTCTCTTTTTATGGTTATGAATGTAAGAGGCAGCTAAGATTTGTTGATATTTCAGACTATTTATGTTGCCTTCCACCCTGCAGATGTCTTGCATACCCCCATACTGGATGTAACCTCAGACCATGATTTTGCCACTACCAAACAACTGTTTTGTGGCAAAAGGTGGATTATTCAGATGAATCTTCCATTGAATGACAGGACTGTTGCCGCAAATATTGCAGGAGACCTACTGGAGCCCGCATGGACCCGAGATTCACTCAGAAAACAGTGAAGTTTGGTGGTGGCAAAATCATGGTCTGGGGTTCCTTGCCGAACCGCATGGATGCAGTCCTTCAAACCCATGGAAGTCCTACAAAATATTTAATTTGGATCTCACGGCACTACTACTTAATTTGCTTATGTTATGCAACTTATTTTTTGTATTTGAAGTACATTTTTTGTTCAATTTTCACACTACTTTCTGTAGGCGACAAAACTTTTGTCTTGCCAAAATTTGACTTTTATGTCTTCATTAAATGATCAATGTTTTTTCAGTGAAACAAATATATTTTTGTACACTCAGCATCATTTGGGATGGTCTTAGCTTTCATATGAGCCATTTCTGAAACCAACTGAATAATTAAAAGTCAGGTTATTAGCAATTGTTTCTACAAAATGGATAAGCAACAAGACTTTTGTCAGGGACTGTAGAACAATCATATTACCTTTCCCCCCACTCATTTTATTTTTGAATTGGCATTAAAAACGACCTGATCAGATTAACCTATATAAGAATTGTAAATATCTTAAGAAGGATAGCAGCACAAACAAAACTTTTTACAGCACAAACGAAGCACAAACGATTGACATCACTTTTATATAAATTTGCCTCTGATGGGTGGTCAACTTCACCGAGGTCTTTACAGCCGGTAAAGTCTAAACTACTAATTCAGAGTGTCCAACACGTAAGGCGTACGTGCGGGAGCTCCAACAGGACTTCCGTTCAACACGCAGCGCTTCACCCGTGCTATTAAAACATTTTATGAGGAAAAAATATGCATAAAACAAAACCGTACGGTACCCATGTGAACCAAACCAATCATGCAAAACTGAAACGGTTCAATATGTGAACTGTTACACCCAAGGGCGTAGGTTTGGGCTCAACATTGGTAGGGACGATATGGCATTATCTGCACGTAGACTTTTTGCTGGGGTCGGGACATTTGTAATTATACATGCAAAATAAATCTGTATTGACTTGACAAAAACACCGAAGAAACATTTTGAAAACTGCCAGAAAAAATGTCTGGATTTTATTAGCAAATTTAAATTGCATTATTTGAACATCATTAAAATAATATTACCATAAACAATAAATAAAAGCTTGTTAATCATCTCTTAACTATACAGGAATGCAAAAAGAAAATACATACCAATATTTGTCTTAAGACCACTCAACATTGTCTAATTAAAGAAATTAAATATAATAATATAATAAAACTTCTTTGTCAGGCAATAACAAAAATAAATAAAAATGGAGCTGTCCTTCAGGTAAAACACTACTGCTTTTGTCCACAAGCACAGCGAAACTCAACAAAAAGATGAAAGCTTCTGTGGGATGCTTTAAGACCACATACATTTCTCAGTTTATTTCACTTCAGCAGTAGAAAACACATAGAGGAGGACAATTTTCTCGAAGCAGCTTCCTAGTAGAGTTTTGCAGGTTAGCAAGTTCACACAGTTTAATGTTATGCTAACTCTGAGGCAGGTTGGACTTTCAGTAGTAAAATTAGTGGTGTGTTCCCCACTTCCACAACATTGAAGTCTTTTTACATTTCTTACAGTGGCTGCTGCTGGCTGAAAAAAAAAAAACTTCTAATAATAAGAAAATAATTAAATTAATAATGGTGGGGTCAGTTACAGCAATTAAAACATGTAGGGCATGGGTCCCCAAACTACGGCCCGTGGGCCAGATACGGCCCGCCTCCACATTTGGTCCGGCCCCCTGAACAATACTAGAAAGCATTTTTATTTTTTTATTAATTTTTTTTCCCAATTGTGTTATTTATTTCCTGGCCTTTTTTGGGGAACTCAGAGAGGGTTATTTGGTTATTATCTCTTTCGTTAATAGTGTTATTATTAGTTATTACTATTATATTATATTATTTATTTTATTTTATTTACTTTTGTTCCGTGAAGGTTCCAGAAAGGGTTATTTGATTGTGGCTTTCTGAAAAACAAATATTTTTTTACATTTAGGCACTCCTGCAATCGTCACATTTTTTCTGTTACAAACTGACCCCGACCCCTCATCAGAGAAGGGAAAAGTTATGTGGCCCTCACAGGAAAAAGTTTGGCGACCCCTGATGTAGGGAGACAATCTAAATGACCTATATAACTGAAGTCATTATATAATGCAAATAAGGTTGCTTAAAAAGTTGGTGGGGACAATTTGAGCATCCTGAAAAGTTAGTGTTTTATCCCTAGTCCCAATGCAAACCTACGCCCATGGTTACACCGTTAATATTAGAGGTGTGCAAAATTTCCGATTCTTAGATTCTTCGCGATTCGGCCGTGGAAGATTCGAGAACGATTCACAAACATCCAAATTCCGATTATTGAAATATGCCAAGTAAAGCGGAAGTACAACACACTCAGCGCGCCGCACGGTCTTCGGAATGAGGAACGGAGCGAGAGTAGCTAAACATCATGCTTCTCATTACCCGGCCCCTCGGGTAATGCCAATGCTCAACTCACGGCTCTAGCTCAACTCATGCCACGAGATTAAAAAAAACAACAACAACAACATATCTGACTGCTGCCGAAAACCTGCTACAAAGTACATCCACATAATGTTACGCTAGATATCATTTATATAGGACTAGATGCATTATAGATTGGGTAGCCATAGCAGCACATCTACAAAAAGCTAGATGCGGGCGTTAGTAAACGGCCGCCATCTTAAAGCAGTACACTTCCCTGCAAGGCTGCTGTAGCGAACCTTCCAAGCAAACCTAATTAACTTTTTATCTAAAATACTCCTAAATCGGTAAAATATTGACTTGAATCTATCTTTAAAATAGTTTTAAAACTTTCACATGTCGAAAGTAGACAAAAGGGAAATTATGGAATAAAGGGAGCAATTTTAACAACTTTAAATAATGATTCACAACATTAAATTAATTGAATGTAGTTTCAAGCTGCTGATACAGAATGGGGACTGGAGTTTTTTATTTACTGTTATTTTTGTATATTTGTTTACTGCTATATGTTAACTTGATACTGAAATAGTAGTTTGGTTTAGACTGAGGGTATTTTTGAACAATTTTGGAACTAATGTACAAAACATTAAAAAAAAAAAAAAAAAAAAATTTAAAGGGGGGGGTGCATCAATAATCGTTTTATAATCGAATCGGAGCCTCTGAATCATAATCGTAATCGAATCGTTAGGTGCCCAAAGATTCCCAGCTCTAGTTAATATATCGGGTCATATCGTACAGCACTATTTTTTCTAATTTGGCGTGATTTGACCATACAAATTTGAGGGACGAAGCCATGTTGCAAATAAAGAATATCTACAAAAACACATTTGACATGATTCTATATTCGTAAAAGAGTGTAGTCCAGCCATGACTTGAAAAAACCGGAAAGCACAGGGGAAGTTATCATGCAAATTAGCCATTTTTTGTTAACGAAACTGTTTAGGATGCAGTCTTTTTTCCACGTAGAAATTACGTTTGCTCTCTGTGGCCATCAACTCATTTAGTATGGCCCATATTCGTGAGTAATTCATATGAAAATTAAAAATTTGTAGTTTGATGAGAAAAATTAATTTCCCTATTTGGAGGCTTTCTAAAAGGAGAGTTGTTTTTGTGTCAGAAAAACATGGTTTCCCCCAGGGTGGCACGTAACCAGTGATGTAACTTGGATGCTTGTGAAGCATATCTGCATGCCCATGTAATGACAGCAATGATTTTGTGGATAAATAGTGACGTCTTGCAGCAGAATGTTGCCTGATTACCCTATCCATGACCCCATTGTCACAGCAAGACTAAGTGAGGACAGAACCCCACTGTGTCCACATAGAGAGTTTATTGCACAGGTTAGGAGATTCATGCTCAATTCTCATCCTTTAAACCAGGAGTGCTGGCTGCGAACGCTCATGTTTAACGCCACTGACTGTGCTAGAGGTCCAATTCATTATGACTGGGATGCCAATCAAAATGAATTGGACGTCTAGAGCTGTCAATGGCGGCCAATGAGCTAATTGCATTCTGCATTTGGTGACATTTCAAACACTACAATGCTATATGTTTAACTAATGTGGCTGTGAGGCATCTTGAGGTACTCGGACCAGTCTGCTCTTCCCGAGCTAATATTTGAAGTGGATGTTAACAAGACAACACCCAAACGTTGCATAACTGCGTGCGGCCAGACAAAAAACTATCAACATTGAAAGGCACTCTGTGTCAGCGGGAAGCCCATAACTCGCCCCGAACAGCACTTAGCGAGAGTTGTGCGGCCTCATTATCACCTAAACACCAAAACCACCTCAGCGTGCCAAATAACTACTGACCTGCTTTTCAAGGGCTGACTCTTCAGCTCGTAGTACGTTTTGGGTTCCTCGTGTAAATCCTCTCCATCTTCGAAGTCGGGAACAATTCCCGATTCCGACTGCATGTTTGAAGAACAACAACGAAAACAACTTTTAGCGGGGGAGAACTTGTCAAAACAGCTTTGTGCGGCGCCGTACGTCGACCCTGTGAAGCGCTGCGAGTGCAAACTGTATTTGTCCGGCACCCGGAGCTATGTAGTCCACAACGCGGAGCCGCTCACTGACTGCCGGCGCTGTCAGAAGCCAGCAAACTGCAACCCCCATCATGCACTGCGGCTGTCAATGTCAGCTTGTGTCCGATTGGATGTATTCGGACGTCGTATATTTTTTACTTTACAGAAATTCAGCCACGCTAATGGTTGTGTGTTATACAATAAAAGTGACCAAAAGTAGATTTACATACACTCAAGTCTTTAAAATTACAGTATGTTTAAATTTTATTATTTAATTATCGATTTTACTGTGTTAATAATCAGAGGTGGGTGATATACAAGGGCGTAGGTTTGCATAAAGACGGTAGGGACATAACACTACCAACTTTTCAGGCTGCTCAAATTGTCCCCACCAACTTTTAAGCAACCTTATTTAAATTATATAATGGTTCCAATTGATGATAATTATTAATGATTGAATGATAATAATTGATAATGTCTATTAATATGTTGTAAGCACACCCATAAGGCAAGGTAGGCAACCACCTAAGGGCGCACCAGCGTCCAAAAGGGCGTCAAGAAAAATATTCAAATAATATTTGATGATGGCAGTATTCAAAAAAATATACAAAACATTTAAACAAAAAAACAACAAACCCGTTCATAATAAGTCTTTAAATAATAAATAATTTTTCTAGTGTGCCTTCTGCCCGTTTCACTTTTTCCTGTGATGCGACAATTTCACCACAGACCCTAGTCTCAATCACCACCCAGCAGACCAGCGAGGTACCTGAAGGTGCTATTTTTGGTGTCAGGGAAAACGCGGGCAGGCAGGTGGTGTGTTGACCCAAATGCAGGGAAACGGAGGCGAGGCAGGTAGACGGTGCAAAAATGATTTAATTAAAGGGTATGTAGTGCCCTGGGAAAATTTTAATATTCCATCATTTATCCATAAACGCATGCCTTTTGTATTCATATCATGCCACTTCGTGTAATTACACACAAGAAAATGAGAGAAATTTGGCTCGATTGTCAAGCTAAAACGACCGGCGTCCGAGATCTGGCAGATTGTGTGCGTGACGTCACGACAAGTGAAGAGAGTGCCACCGGCCACTAGGGGGGCAGCGCCTGTCTGCATCGATAGAATTCCTTCTAGTGAGGGGAGAATTAGCGGTGTTTTGAGCTGTTTATGCTGATGCATTGTGTTCGTCCTGCACATATTCCAGGTTCCCTCATGAAGAAACACCCCTCGTTGTCAATAAAAGAGAATTCAGAATTGTTTCTTCAACAAGAAAAAGGCTCAGTGCTTTAATACTGAATGGCGGCGATGATGGCAGACAATTTCGTTTCTAGTTTCAGCGACGAATCCGACGTAGAAGGACGTAATGAATGTTCATCTAATGGTGACAAGGAGAGTTACGAAGCTTTAATCGGTGTTTTAGGTTACCAATTTGAGCCCAAACGAACGCCAATGCAGCGTAATGAAACGGTCATTGAGGGAGCAATGACACTGATGAAACATCGGCAGCAGATCGTGTGGGAAACACCGATGATTTGTTTTGCATTTCTTTTTGTGAAGCTGATACACCGTGACTGCAAAATAAAGGAATGCATTGAATAATTATCATTTATCGCGCTATCATAGCTTTTCGCTCTGCCAACAGACACAAATATGAATGGGATCAGAGGATTTGTTCTATATATTTTACGAACGATAATGTATACATGTGTCCAGTCCTGTATCCAATGCGTGACATTTTTTTATTATAAAAGAGTACTCACTCTGGCCATTTCGAGCTTGGCTGCTCCCCTCCTTTGCTTAGCCTTAGCCTCCTTTGCTAGTCATCATCCTCTTTCTTGATATCTCGGGACATTTAGGTCGCTGCGCATGTATGGTCGGCACCGCATCTCCTTTGAGCAGCAATCTTTTAGCAAAATCCGATTTCACTTGTCCATAGTTCGAGAAGCTTTCAGGTGGAAAATGCGCACCACAGAAAAGCGTGCCGGAGGCTGTGTCTAGAAAATTAGCCCTCTTTGCACGGACGAACTTTACCCATCGTCTGCGTAGTCCAGCTTTTTTTTTCGCGTTCGGGAACTCATGGATACTATATTCCGATAAATAGCTATTTGTACACCACATAGCACAGGAGTTTTGAACCATTTTTGAGATGTTTTGGTCAAACAAACCCCAACGCTACTCTCTCGTCGTTAAAAAACAATGGCACCTGGCTCCGCCTCGACTGTCAATCACTTGTTGTGATGTCGCCGCCCCATTGGGCTGTTTCCGGAACACTTTCGGGAATGTACGTCATTTTCGATCTATTTTCGATAATTGCTCATTAATGTGATTGATTTTTTTGTTAACTTTATCAATATTTGTTATCTTGGCACATAACGGTTCTATTAATGTCTCACACCCCCTTTGCAGCTACATACCCTTTAAGACAAGCAAAAAAACAAAGTATCAACAAATAATATGGCGATCCCAAAAAACGCAGCAAACAAAACTCAGGTCACTAACAAAAATGTGGGTATTAAAAACTTACTGAAACGAACACGAGGGCTTGGAGAAAACTGACGAGAACAGGTTCGGACATGCACATGGACATTGACAATGACGCAACAAGGAGTGAAAAGAAACTGGGAGCTTATATACACACACAGACAAGAGGTAACGACACAACGAGGAACAGGTGAGCACAGGAGGATGCAGATTGGAGGATACACTAGGAAGAGGGACAACAGGTGAAATCAATGGGCAATCACAGGGACAAGTCACGCTAGGAGAAAACTAACACAAAACCTAACATTTAGCCTCCGCAATTGAGAGACAAGTCAACTACATAAAAGGACAAAAGCCTTCTGGGTCAGAAGAAAAAGAAGAGAGCAAAGACGAAGAAAAACAGAGGTTTGTTGTGATGATTTTTTTCAACAGCATAAGCAATTAGACTTAGCGCAACTGCAAGCTAGCGGTTATTTACATAGAGTTTCTATGACTTAGTGCTAAAGCAAAATTATACTGTATTATTAGCCAGGCTGTTGTTTTAGAAATATTTTCAGTATTCAGCCAGCTGTGGATTAGTTTCAGATAAATTTACTCCCCCTCCAATTTTAGAGAAATTTGGACAAAGTGTACGGGGGACTAAAATTGTCTCGCTTATTTTCATGTGATGTGAACCATTTTTACCTTGTGTTAAATGGTGCTTTTGAAATAAATTTGCCTTGCCTAAAAGTGCCAAGGTTAATTAAATTAAATATGGGGGTAAATAAGTAAGTATAAGTATGAGGGACTAAAAGTGCCACGGATTTAAATGCAAACATGTGTTATTAAATGTCATTATTTCATTAAAATGGCGATCACGTTCATGTAAAAACGTATTCAATATATTTATTTTTTTGCTATCATATATTATTCATTATTATTGGATATTGCTGTGTAGTTGCCATGCTTCAAGAATTTATTTTCTTTTAACTACGCCCATCAAAGATAGTGGCCTGATCCAATAGAGTGGACCGGTACAGTAGGCTGCAAGAATTTAGGCGCTATTACGGTTATGTCATGCTGGTTTCACAATCAACAGCTATTGGATTAATGTAATGTAACATTCCACTTTCTTCTCTCTGTAAATGCTCTTCTGAAATATTTTCCTTCTACCTCTGTACATCCTGTTATAGGTCAAGGTGAAAAAAAAGTTACATTTTAAAGTGTTCTGTGTGTATTTATATAGGTTTGTGTGGGTGGGTGTTAATCATATTGTAATAACAATTGTAATTTATTTAATGCATTTGTTTTTGAAGTGGTTTTATTGGTACTTTTAAATAATTATTACAGCATTTTTCTTTTAATTTCTGCACTTGTTCATTGTCTTTTTTTATATAATAAATTACAAAGAGATAATGTGCTTTTTCAGTGTGAATGTTTAAATATATGTGGTGAAAATGAGGGGAGGGGCGCGCCAACAAATGTGTTGCCTAGGGCACCAAATTGGTCAGGAACGGCCCTGGTTGTAAAAATAGAGTTGACCCTTCCATTATTAAGTGAATTACTGTATTTTCATTACGTTCAGACTTACATTGACCCCTTTTCACTTGCTGAATGTCTGAATGCTGAATCAATTGCTGAACTTTTCCCCCCATGCGAACGTTTGATTGGCTGATGGCTGTAGGTGGGAATCTTTTGGCACCTAACAATTTGATTACGATTCAAAGGCTCTGATTCGATTAGAAATGGATTATTGATGTTACCAATCCGCCCTCACCGCACTTTTAATGTTTCGTACATTAGTTTCAAAATTGTTCAAAAATCCTCTCGGGCTAAACCAAACTAATATTTCAGTATCAAGTTAACAGTTAAAAACATTAAATAGAATAGTCAAGTCCCATTCTGTATCAGCAGCTTTAAACTACATTCAATTAATTTAATGATGTGAATCAACCGTTAAATTTTTTTAAATTGCTCCCGTTATTCCATAATTTCCCTTCTGTCTGTCTGTTTTTGTTTTGTTTTTTTTAACTGTTTTTTAAACAGCAAAACCCTATCTGGAGGTGAGAGCACGCAAGAGCAGAATTACAGATGCCATGAATTTAACGAGATATTATCGTGTACTTACCTTGTATCGATCCAAAAACTCCATGTAGCATGTAACACTGAGTTTCAAGACACACCTTTGAATGGCCACAGCTGGATTTTGGGGGGATTTTATGGGTGAAACATGGTCATATAACAAGGGTCGCGATGTAGAAATCGCAGACATCAAGGAGTGGTCGAGATTTTCTTTTTCATATATTCACCCTTATAAAGGTTTTTTTTTTTTCAATTTTTCTTTGTTTGGATCTATTATTTATCATCTAACATATTGGGGGAAATGCAACAGCAAAAAAAAAAAAAAAAAAAAAAAATACAATTAGCGATAGTTATGAGGTAGATATCCGTGACTTTTTTACAGATGCCATTTTTTTTTTCATTGTGACGTACTTTGTTTAATAATTTTTCAAAGTCTTTTTTTGTTTTAAACAAAATATCAGACATCAGTTAAAGATTGTCAGCTAAAAAGTAGTCCAGTTATTTTCAGACTGAATTTGAATGAAACACATTGGTGACATAGCAAAATTTCAGAACAACCTATAAACAGAAATAAATTAGGGCTGTCAAAATTATCGCGTTAACGGGCGGTAATTAATTTTTTAAACTAATCACGTTAAAATATTTGACGCAATTAACGCACATACCTCGCTCAGATTATAATGACAGCAGTGTAATGTCCGCTTGTTACTTGTTTTTTGTTGTTTGGCGCCCTCTGCTGGCGCTTGGGTCCAAATGATTTTATAGGTTAGAGGAGTGAGCATGGTGTAATGACATCAACAATGGCGAGCTACTAGTTTATTTTTTGATTGAAAATTTTACAAATTTTAATAAAACGAAAACATTAAGAGGGGTTTTAATATAAAATTTCTATAACTTGTAATAACATTAATCTTTTAAGAACTACAAGTCTTTCTATCCATGGATCACTTTAAGATAATGTAATAATGTTAATGCCATCTTGTTGATTTATTGTTATAATAAACTAATACAGTACTTATGTACCGTATGTTGAATGGATATATCCGTCCTGTGTCTTTCCATTCCAACAATAATTTACAGAAACATATGGCATATTTTATAGATGGTTTAAATTGCGATTAATTACGATGAATTAATTTTTAAGCTGTAATTAACTCGATTAAAAATTTTAATCGTTTCACAGCCCTAAAATAAATAGAATAAAATATCCGCAACCCTCGTGAGGAAAAGCGGCATGGAAAATAATTAAATAAACTAGAATCTAGAAGCCTATACCCTTGAATTTATAATAGACAGTCATTGATCATACACACACACACACACACACACACACACACACACACAAAGTTGAATGAGTATTTGTCTAATTTTTGTGAAAATACAACTTAGTTTAGACTCAAATGGGACACAAATGGCACCCTTAGAAATGAAATGACCCAAGAACTTGTTAACACAAAATCTGTCTGATGACAATGTTGTATCTCATGTAAAGTTTGGATTGAGCCTTGGACGGTAACCGAACGCTTGGTGGCAGTATTGGCCACTCGGGACGCTTGCCTTCTTGAGATGAAAAATCAATATTTGCATCTCACCCTGCACAACTGGTTTAAGTCTGCTTATTGCCCATGCAAACATGAGGCAAATTAAGTCCAAGAGAAATACACAACCCATAAACACTGTTTGTACAGTATTAATGAACAGTGACAAATGGGTAATGAGATAACAGATGGAGAGTGTTCTTTTTTTTTTTTTTTGCTGTCAAAACAGACATCACATTTCTGGGAACTACTTTTGCTGTTAAGAATGTTCTTTTTTGATTCGGTGCTGATCACTTTACCACAGATTTTTTGCTGACTGGCCAACTGTAGAGTTCCACATCCTGACAATCATCAAAATGGCTCATGTACAGTGGGGCAAATAAGTATTTAGTCAACCACTAATTGTGTGAGTTCTCCTACTTGAAAAGATTAGAGAGGCCTGTAATTGTCAACATGGGTAAACCTCAACCATGACAGACAGAATGTGAAAAAAACAGAAAATCACATTGTTTGATTTTTAAAGAATTTATTTCCAAATTAGAGTGGAAAATAAGTATTTGGTCACCTACAAACAAGCAAGATTTCTGAATGTCAAAGAGGTCTAACTTCTTCTAACAAGGTCTAACGAGGTTTAACAAGGCTCCACTCGTTACCTGTATTAATGGCACCTGTTTTAACTCATTATCGGTATAAAAGACACCTGTCCACAAGCTCAGTCAGTCACACTCCAAACTCCACTATGCCCAAGACCAAAGAGCTGTTGAGGACATCAAAACTTTAGAAATTGCACAAGGCTGGGAAGACTGAATCTGCAATAGGTAAAACGCTTGGTGTAAAGAAATCAACTGTGGGAGCAATTATTAGAAAATGGAAGACATACAAGACCACTGATAATCTCCCTCGATCTGGGGTTCCATGCAAGATCTCACCCCGTGGCGTCAAAACGATAACAAGAACGGTGAGCAAAAATCCCAGAACCACATGGGGGGACCTAGTGAATGACCTACAGAGAGCTGGGACCACAGTAACAAAGGCTACTATCAGTAACACAATGCGCCGCCAGGGACTCTAATACTGCACTGCCAGACGTGTCCCCCTGCTGAAGCCAGGACACGTCCAGGCCTGTCTGCTGTTCGCTGGAGAGCATTTGGATGATCCAGAAGAGGACTGGTAGAAAGTGTTATGGTGAGCTGAAACTAAACGAGAACTTTTTGGTAGAAACACAGGTTATTGTGTTTGGAGGAGAAAGAATATGACAGGGCTCAGAGAACAAACGGACCAAATAATGCAGTGCTCAAAGCAGATTTATTGACAATGGTTTTTAGAGGAAGAAGTCTTGGCTCTTGGTGAGGCACAGAGGGCTGTTCGAGCGGGGGGGGGGGGGGGGGTTCAAGCAAGTCGACGGCCCAGGCATGATGCGTCTAGATCCGGTCCTGTAGCAGGGTTCAGGTCACAGAGAAAAGGCAGAGGCACAGACGAGAAGCAGGCTAGAGGCAAAAATCCACAAGGTCAAAAAGTGTATCAAAAGTCTGGCAAGACAAGGTAACTAGAAACGCTCGTAAGTTGCAGTGAGGGCTAACAAACTCGCAATGGCTTAGAGGGCTGTGGGTGTTTATATTGGGAGGATGAGGTAATGACCAGGTGTGCAGGACAAGTGTGTGAAATTAGTGTTGACGACTGGGAGGGGAAAAAAGGAGGAAAAGGCATTAGGCCTGCAGTGGGTTCTAACAGAATACTGAATTGCATCCGAAGAACACCATACCCACTGTGAATCATGGGGGTGGAAACATCATGCTTTGGGGCTGTTTTTCTGCAAAGGGACCAGGACGGCTGGTCTGTGTAAAGGAAAGAATGAATGGGGCCATGTTTTGAGAGATTTTGAGTGAAAATCTCCTTCCATCAGCAAGGGCATTGAAGATGAGATGTGGCTGGGTCTTTCAGCATGACAATGAGAGCCAGGGCAACAAAGGAGTGGCTTCGTAAGAAGCATTTCCAGGTCCTGGAGTGGCCTAGCCAGTCTCCAGATCGCAACCCCATAGAAAATCTGTGGAGGGAGTTGAAAGTCCATGTTGCCCAAAGACAGCCCCAAAACATCACTGCTCTAGAGGGGAGCTGCATGGAGTAATGGGCCAAAATACCAGCAACAGTGTGAGAAAAGCTTGTGAAGAGTTACAGAAAACCTTTGGCCTCCGTTATTGCCAACAAAGGGTACATAACAAAGTATTGCGATGAACCTATGGTACTGACCAAATACTTATTTTCCACCATGATTTGCAGATAAATACTTGAAAAATCAAACAATGTGATTTTCTGGGGGGGGGGGTTTCACATTCTGTCTCTCATGGTTGAGGTTTACCCATGTTGGCAATTACAGGCATCTGTAATATTTTCAAGTGGGAGAACTTGCACAATTAGTGGTTGACTAAATACTTATTTGCCCCACTGTATAATTTCTGTTGAGGCATTGGAAAATAATTAAAAACGAGTAATGTACATAGTCGCACTATTCATACCTTTTTTTTTTTTCAATTTATTTATCAAAAAATATAACAAGTTGTCTTGCCAGAATGTACTTAAAGCCTAAATTCCTAATGAGGGCAACGAGGGTCTTTTGTTTTGTTTGTGTTCTTTAGGAGGAAACTGACTGGACAGATGGTTCTGGGGGATTTTAATGAGATAATTATTCATGTCTGATATTACAATGCCAAGAGCATGAAGGGGGTGGTGAGCCGGGGAAGCCCCACTCAGCATAAAGGCTTTTTGCGTACAGTCTTGTTGTCATGTGACCTATAGTACATTAGCTCAAAATGAGTTTATCTGATTTAATTGCGGCAACGTAACCAGGGAAATGACCATTGGAGTAATTGTAAATGATAGTCATGTATATTTAAGCAGCTTCAGCACTAACCAATGTGAAACGAAGCAATCTTAATTGGCAGTATTTTCTTGTTTGGTGAATGTTTACGACTTTGCAGAAGCCACATGCACATAATTAGTTCATCTATTACTTCTTTACAAAGAAGTGTATGTCTTTATAGCGTGCTGTGTAAACAACCTGTTTGAAGTTTTGGATCAATGGATTTATGACACTTCCACTTGTATGTTACAATGTAGTTTGTTTGCTTCCTTGTTATTACCATATTTTCCGCAGCTGAAAGCCTTGAATTTTCTCAAAAGCAGACAGTGCGCCTTATACTCAGATGAGCCTTATATAGACAATTTTCCAAAGTACTTCTGCTTTACTTCCGCATTTCTACTCACGACTCCTGTTTTACACTTTCTCCATCCAAAACAACAGGGGATCTGGTAACATTACTCATCAAAATACCTCAAAAAAGACAATTTGGAAATGCTCAAACGCGCTTGCGCAAGCATCCGCACGCATCTGCACATCGGTTAAACGCTACGAGTATTCACTATTTTTGTTTTTAATTACTTTTCGTTGCCTTATAAATACTTTTTGCATTTATTTCCCTCTCATACTTTTAACCATTGTGTTTTTTTGTGGTATCTTTAAAGCAGTTGACCACATTAGTCACGTAGCGTAGCCACGTAGCGTATTTAAACCATCCTTTTTTGATAAAACTACATTCGAGAATTTTCTTAAGGCATTTTTTTTTGTACGTTCTGCCCGTATGCATCCAAACAAAATAAGTTGAGAGCTCACGATAGTAGTCTCTGACAAAAGTCTTGTCGCATATCCATTTTATAGAAAAGGTTGCTAATAACTTGACTTTTAATTATTCAGTTGGTTTCAGAAATGGCTCATATGAAAGCTAAGACCCTCAAATGATGTTGAATGTACAAAAATGTTTTTGTTTCACTGAAAAAAGATTGATCATTAATGAAGACATAAAGGTGAAATTTTGGCAAGACAAGTTTTGTCGCCTATAGAAAGTAGCGTGAAAATTGAACAAAAAATGTACTTCAAATATAGATATATGTTACATAACATAAGCGAATTAAGTAATGGTGCTGTGAGATCCAAATTTAATATTTTGTATGACTTCCATGGGCTTGAAGGACTGCATCTATGGGGTTCGGCAAGGCTTCATACAATTTATTGATGAAGTCATCAGGAACATCAAAGAAAGCAGTCTTGCATGCCTCCCAGAGTTCATCAACATTCTTGGGTTTCGTCTTCCATGCTTCCTCTTTCATCCTACCCCAGACATGCTCAAAGATCTTCATGTCTGGTGACTGTGCTGGCCAGTCCTGGAGGATCTTGATCGTCTTTGCCTTGAGGAACTTTGAGGTAGAGATTGAAGTATGCCATGGGGCACCATCCTGCTGCAGAATTTGTCCCTTTTTATGGTTAGGAACCTATGCGGCAGCTAAGATTTGTTGATATTTCAGACTATTTATGTTGCCTTCCACCCTACACATCTCTCGCACACCCCCATACTGGATGTAACCCCAGACCATGATTTTGCCACCACCAAACTTCACTGTTTTCTGAGTAAATCTCTGATCCATGCGGAATCCAGTAGGTCTCTTGCAATATTTGCGGCGACTGTGGTGTAATTATATGGAAGATTCATCTGAAAAATCCACCTTCTGCCACTTTTCCAGCGTCCATCCTTTTGACAGGCTGTGGACCTTGGCAAATGCCACAGGGTTTTTTAATTGTCTGCACCCTGAGAGATCTGCAGGGTGGAAGGCGACATGAATAGGCTGAAATATCAACAAATCTTAGCTGCCTCTTACATTCCTACCCATAAAAAGGGACAAATTCTGCAGCAGGATGGTGCTCCGTCGCATATTACATCTCTACCTCAAAGTTCCCCAAGGCAAAGAAGATCAAGATCCTCCTGGACTTGCCAGCCCAGTCACCAGACATGAACATCATTGAGCATGTCTGGGGTAGGATGAAAGAGGAAGCAGGGAAGACGAAATCCAAGAATGTTGATGAACTCTGGGAGGCATGCAAAACTGCTTTCTTTGATATTCCTGATGACTTCATCAATAAATTGTATGAATCCTTGCTGAAGCCCAGGGAAGTCATACAAAGTATTAAATTTGGATCTCACGGCACCACTACTTAATTCGCTTATGTTTTGTAACATATTTTTGTATTAGAAGTACATTTTTGTTCAATTTTCACACTACTTTCTGTAGGTGACAAAACTTTTGTCTTGCCAAAATTTCACCTTTATGTCTTCATTAAATGACAAATCTTTTTTCAGTGAAACAAATATATTTTTGTACATTCAACATCATTTGGGAGGGTCTTAGCTTTCATATGAGACATTTCTGAAACCAATTGAATAATTAGAAGTCAGGTTATTAGCAATTGTTTCTACAAAATGGATAAGCGACAAGACTTTTGTCAAGGACTGCACTCTGGGTGTCAAATTCGCCTCATGTTGCACGTTTCGCCGATGTAAGACATTTTGACAGAGCACTGGTCGCAAATTGAAATAGCAGATTAGCTGCCGTCTTTTAGCAAGCTGGCTATGAATACAATGATAATTGCAATTTGAGTGAGAGGCTCTCGCTCAAGAGCTTTATCTAATATTGTGTTGATATGATATGTGGTATTTGAACTGTATCAATACTGTTGCTATTTATTGTCATTTGTTTATATGACCAAAATGAATAGAATTAAAATTGTATTAATCAATTGCCTATCTTTGGGCTAAAGCCTCTAACAATTTTGTATGTGTGCCATCATAATTTCGAGCTGTTTTACCAGCATTTTATTTGTTACTGCAGTTCCTGTAATCTGTTTCAATTTGTATTATTTTCTTATTCATATTTGACTCAAATGGCATTACTCTTGCAAACAGGTATTAGAAAGTCATTTGGTCGTAGCAAGGAGGAATGAGAGAGGTAACCTAGGTAACCCACCTAGGCAACATAAATAACTTTGAGGTCACAACCTACCAGTTGAGAAACACTGATTAATTGCATAACAGGTATAGTGATACAACTCCATTTCTGTCCAGAAAAAGTAGAGCAGACGAGTGTAGGAAGAGGTGAAGGAGAGATGGAAGTCGACGAGGATGAGTAGAGGTGAATTGACGATCAACAAAAGATGTCCCAATTTTGAGTTTGAATACTGATGGCTGAAAAACTAAAAAAACGTCCCTTTTTACAGAAACTTGTATTTTGATTGGATCATACAGTATATAGTTTAAAGTGGTATTTATGACTTTTTATGATACATAAGTGCTACATTTTTCCCCCCAAGCTTGCCAGTGCTCTGCTGTGCCCGAGTATTGTATTTGGTTAAGTGATGCACCTGTCTCCCAGAGGAGATATACGACATAAAGGTAGTTAGGTTTATCGCGTTTCTCTGATTCACCATTCAACCACACTGATAATAGTGATTTTTTTGTTTTGTTTTCTAAACCCTTTTTCAATGTATTTTGTATTTTCTTTATATTATAAATGATGTTCAGTTTCTGTTTCTGTTCAAATATCAACAAAACATTTTTCAAGGAATTAAAATCAATTATAATACAGTCTATCACAAAAGTGAGTAAACCCCTCGCATTTCTGCGGACATTTAAGTATATCTTTTCATGGGACAACACTGACAAAATGACACTTTGACACAATGAAAAGTAGTCTGTGTGCAGTTCATAAAATACAGTTCATTTATTTTCCCCTCAAAATGACTCAAAATATAACCATTAATATCTAAACCCCTGGCAACAAAAGTGAGTACACCCCTTTGAAAAAACGTACATGTCTAAATGTCCAAATTCAGTATTGCTTATCATTTTCCCTCCAAAATGTCATGTGACTCGTTACAGGAGTGCTGTCAGCATTGCTGCAGAGATTGAAGAGGTGGGGGTCAGCCTGTTAGTGCTCAGGCCATATGCCTTATCAAATTGGTGTGCATGGCTGTCACCCCAGGAGAAAGCCTCTTCTGAAGACGGTACACAAGAAAGCCCGCAAACAGTTGAACACATGTTGAAGACATGTAAACAAAGCACATGGATTACTGGAACGATATCCTATGGTCTGATGAGACGAGCGGGCTTTCTTGTGTACCGTCTACAGAAGAGGCTTCCTCCTGGGGTGACAGCCAAGCACACCAATTCGATGTAGAGTGCGGCGTATGGTCTGAGCAATAACAGGCTGACCCCCACCTCTTCAATCTCTGCAGCAATGCTGACAGCACTCCTGTAACGACTCACATGACATTTTGGTGGAAAAATGACAAGCAGTACTCAATTTGGACATTTAGACATGTAAGTAGTTTCTATGCGTCGTACTCACTTTTGTTGCCAGGGGTTCAGATATTAATGGCTGTATTTTGAGTTATTTTGAGGGGAAAATAAATTAACCTGATTATATTAGCTGCACACAGACTACTTTTCATTGTGTCAAAGTGTCATTTTGTCAGTGTTGTCCTATGAAAAGATAAATATCTGCAGAAATGCGAGGGGTGTACTCACTTTTGTGATACACTATAAGTGGTAAGACAGTGGTCACTACAATGTACATCCATTCAAAAGTTATCATTAGCTTAGGTTATTCATTGCCAGCCCAGATCACAGAGTAGGTGCTGTGGTAGTTAGTAAAAGAGGGAGGAAAACACCTATTAACGGAAAGAGACGTCCACTCCCTTTGAGCTGTCGTGAGGTGACATGAGATTTAGAAAACAGAACAAAAAATAAATGATAAATAAAATTCTGAGGGCGAAATATACATTTATTTTATTTTTTTCTTCATTTAATTTCTATTTATTACCATTTTTTTTTAGTTAAATGTTTTTCAATTAATTTATATAAATTTTATTTTATTACTTTACAGGGAGAGGGTATTCCTTTTCACGTATTACTATTAAAATAATTGATTAAAAAAAAAAATCTTCAATTAATTCATTTTATTTAGAATTATTCATACCTTTTTTTTTTCTTTTATTGCCTTCCAAGACTATGTTTCCCACACCATACTGTTTACATTTATTTGAGTAGATTTGAGAAAAAGAAACCCTACTCTTACTATTTTGTATGACTTCCATGGGTTTTGAAGGACTGCATCCATGCGGTTTGGCAATTTATTGATGAAGTCATCAGGAACATCAAAGAAAGCAGTCTTGCATGCCTCACAGAGTTCATCAACATTCTTGGGTTTCGTCTTCCATGCTTCCTCTTTCATCCTACCCCAGACATGCACAATGATGTTCATGTCTGGTGACTGGGCTGGCCAGTCCTGGAGGATCTTGAGCTTCTTTGCCTTGAGGAACTTTGAGGTAGAGATTGAAGTATGCGATGGAGCACCATCCTGCTGCAGAATTTGTCCCTTTTTATGGTTAGGAATGTAAGAGGCAGCTAAGATTTGTTGATATTTCAGACTATTTATGTTGCCTTCCACCCTGCTGATCTCTCAGGGTGCAGACAATTAAAAAAACCGTGTGGCATTTGCCAAGGCCCACAGCCTGTCAAAAGGATGGACACTGGAAAAGTGGCAAAAGGTGGATTTTTCAGATGAATCTTCCGTTGAATTACAACACAGTCGCCGCAAATATTGCAGGAAACCTACTGGATTCCAGAGATTCACTCAGAAAACAACGAAGTTTGGTGGTGGCAAAATCATGGTCTGGGGTTACATCCAGTATAGGGGTGTGCGAGAGGGTTGATATATTTGATTTTCATTGATCATTTTTGTGTATTTTTGTTGTCAGCACATTTAACTATGGATCAAACAAAGTATTTGATGAAAAATCCATTCCATTCATTTATATCTACAATGTGTTACATTAGTGTTCCCTTTATCAGTTTCCTGAGTGAAATATGGGCTGCGCCATCGTTGATAATTTCTGCTCCGAACTTACGGTTGAGAAAGAATAACAGGGTTTGCGGTTGAAGTAAGCAGTGTGTTGACAAAGTTAAAACTGCAAAATCAAGCCAGAGGAACCCACGGAATCACCATAAAAAGGGACAAATTCTGCAGCAGGAGGGTGCTCCATCGCATACTTCAATTTCTACCTCAAAGTTCCTCAAGGCAAAGAAGATCAAGATCATTCAGGATTGGCCAGCCCAGTCACCAGACATGAAGATCATTGAGCATGTCTGGGGTAGGATGAAAGAGGAAGCATGGAAGACGGAACCCAGGAATGTTGATGAACTCTGGGAGGCATGCAAGACTGCTTTCTTTGATGTTCCTGACGACATCATCAATAAATTGTATGAATCCTTGCCGAAGCCCATGGAAGTCATACAAAATATTAAATTTGGATCTCACAGCACCACTTGCCTGGTTCACCAGACTCACCATTGTTCCAGCTATTGAGTCTGGCCACCATTCAGCGGATACAATTTCCAGGGCGGAGCAAGCCACAGCAAACAGACACCGGAGTGGACCAATCAGCGACGGGCAGCCGTAACGTTAGTAAAACGACGAGGGCAGGACGAGGGACTTGCACGCGGAAGTAATCATACGAGGATAGCGGAGTTTATTCAACATGGCTAGCGCGAGACAGACTGTTGTCAATGACTCGTGTCGATGTGTTTTTGGTAATTTAAAACTGATTTTACCTTGGATTGGAACATATTCTCGGCTCTCCTGTTCACCATCTGTGTTGTTGTGGAGACGACTTTCGACGCGCAAGAGTGACGTTGCTCGTTAAGAACACGTCACGCAAATAAAGAAATCTGATTTGTCGATTGATTTTGTACCTGCTTGAGAGGCCGTTAATGGGCTAGGTCCCAGACTTTTCTCTCAGTGTTTGAAAAATACAGGGAGAACAGTCTGGCCATGCCAGGCAACAGCACCACTACTTAATTCGCTTATGTTATGTAACATATTTTTGTATTTGAAGTACATTTTTTTTTTTCATTTTTCATTTCATTTTTTTCACACTACTTTCTATTGGCGACAAAACTTTTGTCTTGCCAAAATTTGACCCTTATGTCTTCATTAAATGATAAATCTTTTTTCAGTGAAACAAATGTATTTGCGTATATTTAACATCGTTTGGGAGGGTCTTAGCTTTCATATGAGACATTTCTGAAACCAATTGAATAATTAAAAGTCAGGTTATTAGCAACTGTTTCTACAAAATGGATAAGTGACAAGACTTTTGTCAGGGAGTGTAAATTATGAAAAGTAATGAATTAAAATTAACCATTGGTTTTGAATTGCAGTTCAATAAAAAAATTTTTTTTTTTTAAATGGTACCCTGTTGCTGCACAAATCTTTTTTTTTTTTTTTTTTTTTTTTTTTTAATATTTCTGTTGTCTTGAAATGTAAAATCAATGTTAAAAATATAATTTCCATGATATTTTCATGAAGAAAAAAAAAACAACTAATTGATTAAATCGATTAACAAATTAGATGTCAACTTGCTTCCCGGTGAATAAGCGACACAGAAAACGAATAAATGTATTCATGCCCAACAGATTACAATGACGCCTTATTTTGCACATTGAGATCTAAGAGGCAGAGAAAGGCGAGTGGACACAGGCGTTCAATGGACCGCGCCATATATTGGCATAAGCTTTAGTAACTCCTTCACAACAAACATAAGTACCATATAGTGAATATACAAAAAAATAATATTCATATCTCCCCAAAAAATAAAGTTCACAAAAAGAAAAGTGTTTCAATCTGTATTAATGAGGACCTATTCGCAAACAGTTAAACAACAATGCAAAGCGAACTGGCATTCACAATCAAAACAGATATGCAAAATACACATAAAACTTACTCAGACTTTGGCCAAACTCTAAACTTATTAGCAACTCGTTTAGCTCAACAAATACACTGGATGGCAATATTTAGTCGCAATATACAAACTATGATGCTGGGAGCCATTATCAGCTATCTTGTACGTTGTGAAGACAACACTCAAATGAGCGCAAGATACAATGGACCCGCCGTAAACTGAAACTACGGCGTCAATCGAGGGACAAAACACACTCATTGGCTTAATCTCTAATTAACCCTTTAAGGTCTGGGCCTATTTTGTCTGATTTTGCATGCCTTTGAAGTTGCCTTTATATTTCAAAGAAAGAATTGTTTACGATGGCCTGGTTTGGTCCCTTTTTTTGTGACACCTTGAACTTCATGTCCAAACTGTTGTTTCCTTCACTGACCAATTATAAATCATCATTTTGGGCCCAAAAAGACTAAGAATTCCAAAATCGTTTTGTCAAAATTTTTAATATTGATGTACAATTGACAACCAAACATGCGTAACGAACCGTTTTGAAACTTTGTAATATTTATTCAACATGTTAGGATGAACATTCAACCAAAAAAATTTAGAATAAATAGTCTTATATTTGACAATTCAACATAAACAACAGGTATAGCCATAGCCATTTTTTGCCTTTATACATGCTCTAGTCAAAACAGGTTATATACAGCAGACCAAACAGTGAAGAACAGTGAAAAAAATATATACCATCTAACACAAAAAGTGTTTAGAGGCCATCTCTTTATGAGTTTAGGTATTGCGGCCCATCACCTGATGAAAACTATGTACACACAATCAAGCTTCTTGAACACACATTTATATACACAAATTGAGAAGACTGATTGTGGGGAAAAAAAAAAAAAAAATATATATATATATATATATATATATATATATATATATAACACTGGGGGAAAAAAATCAAAAATATTTACAATAAACAAGTTAAATTTTTTTCAGGCATGCCACTCCGAAAAGCAGTTTCGTCCTGGAATTGGACACAGGGCTACATCACACAGCCCACACTTCCATGGGGTGTCGGTCCTCTTTCCACCCTTCCATTTTCATTTTACTTTACTTTCATTGTCACTATAAATGTACATGAAAAAAAAGTCAGTATTTATGAAAATAATAAAGTATAAAATAAAAATATATACAGCAATAAATAATAATGGAAATCTATATGTATGACAATAGAAAGAATACCATAGCTGAATATGTGCTACATCCCTAATCTTCATATAGGAAGAAGAACACCACAAATTATAAATTCCTGCCTGGGATACACACAGTGCACGTACGACTTTGATCTGATATGCACATTTTATTATTATATACACAAACACAAACTTATATTGCATCAAAATTAACTTTGCCTTGCAATATCAAAAGAAACTTTCAAAAGAAACTTTTTCAGCATAAAAAAAAAAAGTGAGTTGGCTTACTTCTGCTCGTCGATGGCGTCACCCACGTGTTCAAATCCGTCACTATCTTCACTCGAGGACTCTTCCGAAGAAGACAATGATGACGAATTTGGACTATCCTCTTCCTCAAGTTGATCAAAAAGCACAATTGCTTGCGCTAAATTTAGTTTTCCGTTCATTTTCAAAGTCACACAAAGTCGCTCGCTGGATCCAAACGGCCGTCGCTCGCCACTTCGCTGCTTCAGAACACTCCTCCCTGTCGTTCGGTGGAACCTCGCACGGCAGTTATATTTATAAAAAAAAAAAGCATTTTGTGCTTCCACTGTGACTTCGAAAGGGTTCGTTTGATTTGTGTTTTTTTTATGGAGCTTCTGTTTTGAAAAAGGACAAGAAATGATGGAAATATAGACATAAACAATCCATGCAGCGTTTTAATGTTTTTTTGAGAGGGCAATAAAACTATAAAACTTAAATGACAATATCTCACGTTTTAGTTGGTCGATTGACTTCAAATAATAACGAGAGTAAACCGCAACTTCCGCACTTTAAAACGAGACCAACCAACGGCATGTGGGTGACGTAATTAAAACGTGAGGGCGCTTCAAAGACAACGTGCGCTGAGGACGCGCCGGCGCATCCGACGACTCTCAAGGGTTAATATAAAACTCGTCATTGACACCTTGTGGTGTATTTAACTCATTTGCTCCCAAAACCGTATAAATACATTCTATTTTTAATTGTTTCAGTGTCCCAAAAACGTATTTATATGTCTTTTATGTTTGTTTTTTTTTCACAAGAGACATCTCTAGGTTCTGATGCAACTTAGCTCCAAAGCATAACGCTCAAAATCCATTTTAAAGCAATAAAACTGGCCACTGGAGGGCAGTAGCGCTTTTGGTAAGAACTCATATCGGACCATGAAAGTCAGGTTATTAGCAATTGTTTCTACAAAATGGATAAGCGAGAAGACTTTTGTCAGGGACTGTATTAAAAAGAATACATTTAAAATAACTATACATGTTTATTAAAAATGTATTTCTGTCGCTGCTGAAAAAAAATCCCAGAGGAAAAACTGTATACACACAAACACACACACGCAGTCTCACTCTAAACAATTTTCTTAAACTGTGAACCCTTGAATGATGTTTATAATATGTGAGAGGTAATCCTGCATAATGAGGGATGCAGAGCACATGTATCCCTCCGTAGACTAGGTCGTCTCACTTGAGGCTACTGAGTGGGAAGCAGACCGGCCGGCAGCTGCTGGATGAGGAGGGGGCACGAGGGAGGGAGGAGAGAAGAGGGAGGGAGGATGCTTTGCTTGTTCACATAATAGCCGGGCGGCGGTTGAAGGCGTGGTACGTGTGGCTCATACAAGGCGCGTACAGCAGTACCAACAGGCAGCAGCACACCGGGGGGATGAGAATGGACAGCGGCTGCGGGGCGACTCCCATCCACGGCGATCGCGACCGGCGAGACGGCTGATCGGGAGCGACCGGCGTGCGCGGGGGGAGGCTGGGCTTTATCTACTCATAAGGATATAAAAACGCCAAGGTAAGAAGATATACATTGAGATGGAAATGAAACACGCTGCCTCTGTGCCGGGCTTCGATGAGACAAAAAGTAGACCCCGGCGTGTCAACCTAACCGTGGTTTGGCTTCTCACCTGAGAGACACGCGTGGCTATAAGTGAAGGGGGAAAAAACAGAGAAAGCGTGTGTTTATCCGACATGTGTGTTTGGAAATGGGAGCACAGGTGGATACCGCCTATAGACTTTGACAGACACATTCATTGTTCTCTCAGTAGCTCTGAGGTGGGCTAGTCCCCATTCAATGTGCTACAGATAGAGATAGATAAAGCACATAGGCCACTATTGGGATATGTTAAGGCAATATCTGAGCCAATTTTAACGTAGTGTGTAATTTAATCCAGTGATATTGGCAGTGTGACTTGGCGAATATTAAAAATGGTGGATGAATCATCAGTTCCATACAGGGTTCACTTTGCAGCACTCATTCAAGCGGTGAACATTTTAGGGTACGTGAGGATGGTTAAATTATGAACTCATAAATTTTTGCAATGCATATGAAGTAGAAAAGTAGCAGTTGGACACAAATCATGTTTAAAGGTGGTGATTCTGGTGAAAGCATTTTTATTTGCTGATTTTAAAAAAAAAGTATGGTGCAAGTAGACATTGACCCACTGATGTTATATCTGGTAGGAAAAGCCTATCTGAGTGTATTTAAAGGGACCATAAACAGGAAGACTTTTTTGTCTCTTGGACACACACGTCCAACTTTGCCATTCTTCCCATTTGTTGCAGCGGATGTCCTGTGTCATTTATCACTAAAATGGACCTTGGGGAGCACTGGTCAGAAGATCTGTAAATAACCCTAAAACTATGTTGAAACAATACATTAGCTGTTATCTCCCACGTGCATCTTTGTTGGTCAGCGTGCGAGGCCTGCTATAAAGGGGAGTAGATGACAAGATTAGATGCAAGCTCTATTTATAATCAAATAAAAAAGGAGGACTTCTGATCAATGCGTTAGTCATTGTTAGCTACTATTTCCACCAGGCTGCAGGCTGTTCACAGAGCCACTGCAGTAGTGTGAACGGACCGCTGTCATTGGTACTGCCAGAACTGTCATTATGCAGTATGTCTTCAATTCTACGTTCAGCCCAGGCCCGGATCTAGGTTTACCCACCAAAGTGGGCACTAAGAAATCTTGAGGGGGCACCCCCAATGCAGGCTTTTTTTTACCCTCTGCATTTCTTTATTTTTTCTTAAATCTAGTCGAATAATTTTCTCCATCTTGTTCTGAGAGTTAACGGCTGGTTAACAGATTAATGCATCAGATTCTTCCACTTACTTTAAGTAAATATCACTATTGCTACAGTATTTGTTCTTATTAAGGCCATACAACTACAAGTTGGTCATTTTTCACCTAAATCAAGAGAAAAATGGTTTCAAATAATGTTTTGAACAATATCTATTCTTGAATTTAAAAACATTTCTGACAAGTTTTTTAAGCTTATTTTCAGCTAGGTATTTTTCTTATTTCAAGAAATCTAAGTGAATAAATTTAATTGAAGCACTCGCAGATAATTTCACTTATTTCTAGTATATTTGCACTGAAAACAAGGAAAGCTTTTCTTTTTTTTGGTTTGGGTTTTGCAGTGCATATGTAATGGTTTCATTGGTACACCGTTTGATTAAACCTTTGTTTTTAAAAACTACTTAAGAAACATTTTGAAAACTTCCAGAATAAGTGTCTGGATTTTATAAGCAAATTTAAATTGCAATATTTAAACGCAGAGGTGGGTAGAGCAGCCAACATTTTTACTCAACTAAGAGTAGTGTTACGTCAAACTAATATTACTCAAGTCACAGTAAAAGTAGTCATCCAAAAAATGTACTCAAGTACAAATAAAAAAGTATGCAGTGAAAAGAATACTCAATTAAGAGTGACATTTTGAGTAACTGCTTATTTTTGTTTAATTTTTTTTATTTTATTACAATGGTATATGAACCGTTGTTATAATGATACTGCAGGACAATAACACATTACATAACCGCATAAAGCCAAAGAAATACAATAAAAATGTATTCCAATGAGAGAAAAAAAAAACATAAACGAGGCATTCTTCGTCCAAAGAGCACGAGTGCCCTCTGGTGGAAAAAATAGTTCCTAGTTTGAATAGTGAAGAGTTTCTTCATTATTACAATTTAGAAATGAAAAGGAGCATATATCCGGTTATCCTTGGTCAATCAATGCCAAATAAAAACTGGTATAGAGGTTGAAATCCGCACTTTTCAGTCCTGTTGAGAGCAGAGCTCAATATAAAATACTTCATTTTTTTACGGTACTAAAGACCACATGATTGAGCAGGCTGGCGTGAAGCTAGGACGGCAACAGTTGGGGCCAACAGTAACCGTTAATCCTGCTATAAAAAAGTAGGTGAGACCAACTCTCCGTGCGTTCTCTATATCCAGTGCGACGCTACAATAGATATTCCCGACATTTTGATTGGGTGGGCACGACTCACGTCTGGGTGGGCCGTGCCCACCCCGGCCCACCCATACATCCGGCCCCGGTTCAGCCCCTTTCATAGAAGCAGAAGCAGTCAACTGCACTATTACAGTCCGAGACAGGATTCTCGGAAATACAGTGGGGCAAATAAGTATTTAGTCAACCACCAACCAATTGTGCAAGTTCTCCCACTTGAAAAGATTAGAGAGGTCTGTAATGGGTAAAACTCAAACATGAGAGACAGAATGTGGGAAAAAACAACACAAAATCACGTTGTTTGATTTTTAAAGAATTTTAAAGAAAGCAATTATTAGAAAATGGAAGACATACAAGACCACTGATAATCTGCCTCGATCTGGGGCTCCATGCAAGATCTCACCCCGTGGCGTCAAAATGATAACAAGAACGGTAAGCAAAAATCCCAGAACCACACGGGGGGACCTAGTGAATGACCTACAGAGAGCTGGGACCACAGTAACAAAGGCTACTATCAGTAACACAATGCGCCGCCAGGGACACAAATACTGCACTGCCAGACGTGTCCCCGTGCTGAAGCCAGTACACGTCCAGGCCCGTCTGCGGTTCGCTATAGAGCATTTGGATGATCCAGACGAGGACTGGGAGAATGTGTTATGGTCAGATGAAACCAAAATAGAACTTTTTGGAAGAAACACAGTTTATCATGTTTGGAGGAGAAAGAACACTGAATTGCATCCGAAGAACACCATACCCACTGTGAAGCATGGGGGTGGAAACATCATGTTTTGGGGCTGTTTTTCTGCAAAGGGACCAGGACGACTGATCTGTGTAAAGGAAAGAATGCATGGGGCCATGTATCGAGAGATTTTGAGTGAAAATCTCCTTCCATCAGCAAGGGCATTGAAGATGAGACATGGCTGGGTCTTTCAGCATGACAATGATCCCAAACAAACAGCCAGGGCAACAAAGGAGTGGCTTCGTAAGAAGCATTTCAAGGTCCTAGAGTGGCCTAGCCAGTCTCCAGATCTCAACCTCATAGAAAATCTGTTGAGGGAGTTGAAAGTTCGTGTTGCCCAACGACAGCCCCAAAACATCACTACTCTAGAGGAGATCTGCATGGAGGAATGGGCCAAAATACCAGCAACAGTTTGTGAAAAGCTTGTGAAGAGTTACAGAAAACCTTTGGCCTCCGTTATTGCCAACAAAGGGTACATAACAAAGTATTGCGATGAACCTATGGTACTGACCAAATACTTATTTTCCACCATGATTTGCAGATAAATACTTGAAAAATCAAACAATGTGATTTTCTGGGGGGTTTTCCACATTCTGTCTCTCATGGTTGAGGTTTACCCATGTTGGCAATTACAGGCCTCTGTAATATTTTAAAGTGGGAGAACTTGCACAATTAGTGCTTGACGAAATACTTATTTGCCCCACTGTACATTGCTACCCTTAGAGTACAAAGGCAAATGCCAACATTTTTATGTAGGACATACTGTTGTAGTAAACTTGACTGAGCAATCCCAGCTGACTTTAGGCAAGAGGCAGGGCTCATCATTCAATCACAGGGAACTTATACTATGCAAACATTTACATTCACACCTATGGGTTTTTCTAGGAACCTAACATTCATGTTTTTGGAATATGGGAGGAAATCATAAGAACTTAACACTTTATAGGGCAAGTGACTATTTTTGGTAATTTAAAAAAAAAACAAAAAAAAACAAAAAAAAGCTAAACTCCATCAAGACCTAGCGTCCACATACGTGGGTAGAAGAGGCAAGAATAATAACATTGATTGACTGAATTCTTTACATGAACATGGTTATTAAAAATAAACAAAGGCGTTACATTACAATATTATGCATTGCAATGCAAAATACTGTACAGTTTTACGTCTACTCACGAATGTCTCTACATACAGAATTTTCAGGTTAAGACACGCCTCAAGAGGAAAATATTGCGTCTTGTTATGAGTGAAATTTCAGGATACGAAAGGCAAAAATACAGTGTGGCTGGTACTCGCAGCTCCTAGATTTTACTGAACGTAACATACCGTATTGGCCCGAATATAAAGATGGCCCTGATTATAAGACGACCCCCTCTTTTTCAAGACTCAAGTTTGAAAAAAGACTTTTTGAACACCAAATTAATTTTTATACAGAAAATAATTACAGTACATCCGAAACAAATGATTATAACAATATATTTGAGAGAAAAAGCATTCAAATCTTAATATCAGAACATTTAAATATGTAAACTAAAGTGCAATCACATTCGTAAATGAATGGCTTGACTGGTTTTTGAAATGTAAATAAACCAATCTATTGTGATAAAACAACAAAATTGCAATAACTGCATTAATCATCAAAGTGAAGTCTAACTGTAACGGTAGTCTTGAAACAAATCTGAATAAGGAAAAACATTGCAATAAAATAATGCAAACTGGTTACACTTGAGAGTAGCTGAGATCTGTCATGACAGAACATCGCTTCAATGATATCTGGCGCCATCTAGCGTCGTGAAAGGGGAGAGTAGCTGAGATCTGTCATGACAGAACATCGCTTCAATGATATCTGGCGCCATCTAGCGTCGTGAATGGGTATAATGTCAAGACCGCGAATATAAGACAACCCCCTCTTTTTCAGTCTTATTTCAATGCAAAAAACACTGTCTTATATTCGGGCCAATTCGGTACTTATAGCGGCTTTGTCATTGGCTCTTGCCTAGCATTCCTAGCATCCAATTGGCTAAGAGGGACCTCTACTAGATGTGTATGTGTGTATCCCAGCGTCCTCTTCATTAGCCCGTCGTGTTCCGACAGCTATACATGAGTGTATGAACTTGTATTCTTTATTCTCGGTTTTTACATTATGCACAACCATAGACTTCATAATGATATTGACGGGTCACATCCACATCAAGAAGAGTTATTCTCAAACACACGCAAACGGCGAGTCTAATAACAACACATTTAGGTTGAAAAAGTATGAAAGCTGTACCACATACAAACAGGAAGGATTGTCTCAGGAGTGATTTAGAGGATTCAAAGTAGCTATTATATTTTTCGTACCATGCATGCATTTTGAAACTTTGTGAAAAAAAATTAATGGGAGAAATTGGCCACTACTGCACTGGCGTCATAGTTCGCAATATTTACGTAAAATGAATGCTAACTGCACGCTTTTTTTTTTTTTTTTTTTTTGCTTTTAACCAAGAATCAAGACTGTTTTATGTCCATATCTAAAGAATTCGGGGATTTAAGCATTTATTCACGAGAATTTTCAACGGAATAAGCTCTTTGTTTTCATAAGGCAGCCGCAGCATATTCAACATATTTACGTAAAATAAATGCAAACTGCCCGGTTCTTTGCTCTTTTAACAATGAATCGAGACTGTTTACATCCATATCTATAAAGGATTCAGGGATTTAAGCATTTATTCACAAGACTTTCAACGTAAAAAGCTCTTTGTTGTGGTAAGGCGGCGCCACAGTGAGTTAAAGACTAGCAGCACATTCAACATATTTACGTCAAATAAATGTTAACTGCCCGTTTTTATTTTACTTTTAACCAAGAATCGAGACTGTTTTACGTCCATATCTATAAAGAATTCAGGAATTTAAGCATTTATTCACAAGAATTTCAACGTAAAACGCTATGTCGTGAAGAGGCGGGGCCACAGTGACTTAAAGACTTGCCACACATTCGACATATTTACGTAAAATAAATGCTAACTGCTCTTTTTTTTTTGCTTCTAGCCAAGAATCAAGACTGTTTTACACCAATATCTATAAAGAATTCAGGGATTTACGCATTTATTCACAAGAATTTCAACGTAAAAAGCTCTTTGTTGTGGTAAGGCAGCACCACAGTGACTTAAAGACTTGCCGCATATTCGACATATTTACGTAAAATACATGCTCACTGCCCGTTTTTCTGCTTTTAACCAAGAATCGAGACTGTTTTACATCCATATCTATAAGGAATTCGGGGATTTAAGCATTTATTCACAAGAATTTTCAACGGAAAAAACTCTTTGTGATGATAAGGCGGCGCTACAGTGGCTTAAAGACTAGCAGCACATTCAACATATTTATGTAAAATAAATGCTAACTGCCCGGCACTTTGCTCTTTTAACAAAGAATCGAGACTGTTTTACGTCCATATCAATAAAGAATTGAGGGATTTAAGCATTTATTCACAAGAATTTTCAACGCAAAAAGCTCTTTGTTGTACTAAGGGGGCCGCTACATTGGCTGACAGACTAGCATCACATCCGACATATTTACCTAAAATAAATCCTGACTGCCCGTTTTTTTTTTTTTTTTTTGCTTTTAACCAAGAGTCGAGACTGTTTTACGCCAATATCTATATAGAATTGAGGGATTTAAGCATTTATTCGCAATAGTTTTCAACAGAAAAAGCTTTTTGTGATGATAAGGCGGCGCTACAGTGGCTTAAAGACTAGCAGCACATTCGACATTTTTACGTAAAATAAATGCTAACTGCCCGGCTCTTTGCTCTTTTAACAAAGAATTGAGACTGTTTTACGTCCATAACTATAAAGAATTGAGGGATTTAGGCATTTATTCACAAGAATTTCAACGTAAAAAGCTCTTTGTTGTGGTAAGGCGGCGCCACAGTGAGTTAAAGACTAGCAGCACATTCGACATATTTACCTAAAATAAATAAATGCTAACTAGCCTTTTTTTTTGTTGTTGTTGCTTTTAACCAAGAATCGTAACTGTTTTACGGCAATATCTATAAAGAATTGAGGGATTTAAGTATTTATTCACAAGAATTTTCAACGTAAAAAGCTCTTTGTCTGTGTTTCCACTTGGTCAACTTTGACGGAGATAGGCCCCCTATTAATCGGCCCCGCACCCCCTGTCCCGTCAATATCATTATGAAGTCTATGGCACAACTCTGATTTTCTAATTGTAACATTTATTTGTTACATGTTTTGATACATTTTTTATGCATTATAAAATATTTATGTCTGAATTTTAGGGGGCTTGGAACAGATTAGGGCATTTACATGGAAAATGCGTCCCTACTTAAAGAATTTCCAAGTTACGAAACTTTTTCTAGAACCAATTAATTTCGAAAGTAGAGGTACCACTGTCATAATAATTATTAACACTTTTGTACATGTGTAGGTCAATTATTCACTGTTGGAATGGATGGATGTTACCTGAGTTAGCTTATGCTGTATGCTGATAGAGCTTGGTGGCTCATGTGACAGACCTTGGACACATGACACTAGCGCACTACAAAGCACAATTAATGATGAATGAAACGGAAGTATTTTCAATTATCTCTCTGATCATGTGTCTCTAGATGGCTCATATTGTCAATAATGTTCAAACCCTCTCATGTTGAAAACCTGTGATATCCAGAAAATTGATGTCAGGCTTGAGATGATGTCATCAGAAATTCTCTTTGTGTAATTGGGGGTGCAGTTACAGCGGAGGAATTCATGTCGATGATGTCATCAAGCTGTCAAACTTACATGAGAGGCGACATGACATTCAGCTACAGTAAATTGTTTGTCCTATACAAATACATGAGAGTGTTTTAGCAAACCCAATGAAGCAAATGCGAAGGTGACATTGACATGCAAGCCAATATTTCTATTTGCCCAAATGATACAGTCTTACATTTCAAACTAAACTAATAAAAATGATGTCATATCCCCCTCAAGGTAATGATGTACTGTGACTCGCTCGCTTCACGTGGAGACTAAATATTTGAACACAAACACCCAGAGGCTTCCGAGTTCGTCGGCCACTATCATTACCAATGGCAACTAGAACCGATATTCAGCTGGATCTTTTTCTGAAGAAGGAAAATAAATGACATTATAACCCCAATCTACAACGTTATCTATTGGATTGTAGAAAATGTCTTCATATCTGATTAGTCATAAAAACTAAAAGGCAGCATGGTGAAGGTGTAGCTTCGAATGTCAGCTAAGGTTTGCATACGTGGATTTTGCATATGCTCTCCGTGCTTGAGAAAGGTTTCTTGAACAGCCTCATTTATTTAACTCATTGGCTGCCACTGACGGCGCTAGATGTTAACCGAATATTTTCCGTCGTTGACCGGTTTTTTAAAACGGTGACGGAAAAAACTGAAGTCCATCTGTCATTTTAACAGGTTGCAATTCACACCCCAGAGCACAGGGTGGCGACGAGTGAGCATATTAATTAGCTAATGTCTCTCTTGATGCATGACGTCGTTGGCCTTACTCGGAAAAATGTCAAGGCAACTGAGTGTCCGAAGCGGGGCCGGATGTATGGGTGGGCCGGGGTGGGCACGGCCCACCCAGACGTGAGTCGTGCCCACCCAATCAAAATGTCGGGAATATCTATTGTAGCGTCGCACTGGATATAGAGAACGCACGGAGAGTTGGTCTCACCTACTTTTTTATAGCAGGATTAACGGTTACTGTTGGCCCCAACAACGCCGAACAAGCAATCACCTAAACAAGCTGTTTTTCCAACCTCGTTTGTTATCCGCGCGCTTCCTCTCTCTCCTCCAGGCACATACACCTCCGCTTACCCCGCCCACTCCTACTCATCCAACCACACACACCCATCCGTACCAGAGGCGTTCGCTGACGGTAGGAAGCTGATAGAACAGCAATAATACTGTGGGGTCGTTACACTAAATATTCGGTCATAGAAAGTAAAAAGATATCACAATATCTGTACCAATACCATATTATTGGGTGGGCAGCCGTTTTCCTCCCGACAGAACATAAAAAAGGATTTTTGCCAGCGATGCCGAGTAGCTGTAAAAGCTGTAGTAGTACCAAGTAGCTCTACCGATTTCACCAATGAGACGTCGCAAAAATAATCACATGACTCCATTATACAAATCAGACGCAAGCTTGCCGTCCTAGCTTCACGCCAGCCTGCTCAATCATGTGGTCTTTAGTACCGTAAAAAAATGAAGTATTTTATATTGAGCTCTGCTCTCAACAGGACTGAAAAGTGTGGATTTCAACCTCTATACCAGTTTTTATTTGGCATTGATTGACCAAGGATAACCGGATATATGCTCCTTTTCATTTCTAAATTGTAATAATGAAGAAACTCTTCACTATTCAAACTAGGAACTATTTTTTTCCACCAGAGGGCACTCGTGCTCTTTGGACGAAGAATGCCTCGTTTATGTTTTTTTTCCTCTCATTGGAATACATTTTTATTGTATTTCTTTGGCTTTATGCGGTTATGTAATGTGTTATTGTCCTGCAGTATCATTATAACAACGGTTCATATACCATTGTAATAAAAAAAAAAAAATTAAACAAAAATAAGCAGTTACTCAAAATGTCACTCTTAATTGAGTATTCTTTTCACTGCATACTTTTTTATTTGTACTTGAGTACATTTTTTGGATGACTACTTTTACTGTTACTTGAGTAATATTAGTTTGAAGTAACACTACTCTTAGTTGAGTAAAAATGTTGGCTGCTCTACCCACCTCTGCGTTTAAATATTGCAATTTAAATTTGCTTATAAAATCCAGACACTTATTCTGGAAGTTTTCAAAATGTTTCTTAAGTAGTTTTTAAAAACAAAGGTTTAATCAAACGGTGTACCAATGAAACCATTACATATGCACTGCAAAACCCAAACCAAAAAAAAAGAAAAGCTTCCCTTGTTTTCAGTGCAAGTATACTAGAAATAAGTGAAATGATCTGCGAGTGCTTCAATTAAATTTACTCACTTAGATTTCTTGAAATAAGAAAAATACCTAGCTGAAAATAAGCTTAAAAAACTTGTCAGAAATGTTTTTAAATTCAAGAATAGATATTGTTCAAAACATTATTTGAAACCATTTTTCTCTTGATTTAGGTGAAAAATGACCAACTTGTAGTTGTATGGCCTTAATAAGAACAAATACTGTAGCAAGAGTGATATTTACTTAAAGTAAGTGGAAGAATCTGATGCATTAATCTGTTAACCAGCCGTTAACTCTCAGAACAAGATGGAGAAAATTATTCGACTAGATTTAAGAAAAAATAAAGAAATGCAGAGGGTAAAAAAAAGCCTGCATTGGGGGTGCCCCCTCAAGATTTCTTAGTGCCCACTCTGGTGGGTAAACCTAGATCCGGGCCTGGTCCGAAGTTTCTTCAAAAAGCCCCAAAACGACGATGGTGTTGATAAAAGAGGTGAAAAAAGAGGGACTGATGCAGTGGACAACGAATCAAGTGAATCGCCGGTTTACTCCTCACTGCGGCGAGTTTTTGAAAACACCGCCAATTACCAAGAAGGGCAGAATTGGTAACACGGTGAAAGCGGCGTAAAGCCAAAAAAGCGGACCAGACTAGCCAGAGCCTGAAATTATTTCAAGGAAAATATGGAGGGTGCCACCACTGTGTGTACTCTTTTTGCTAAGCTGAGCTCGCATACCACCGTAGCACGTCGGCTATGAACGAACACTTGACGCGCCGTCACCCAGGTGTATTTCGGAAGACAACAGGAAACAACAAGCTAGCAGATTGTAAGTCCATACAACTTTCTAACGATTAAAAAAAAAAAAAAGAAGTTGCCTTTATGTGTGTGGTATCAACGTGCATTTTTATTTAATAATAATAATAAATTAAATATATATATTATATATATATATATATATATATATATATATATATATATATAATGGAATTATATAATATTTTATTATTATTAAATGTATTAGGATCATGGAAGGTCGCACTTGGGGGCGGGGGGGGTGAATATATATATATATCCTGTATATACATAATATAAGGAAAATATATATGGAAACACAGCACTGGCCTGCTTACTGTAATCCATGACTGCACTAATTTTAGTTACTTTATATTATAAAGTATTATTGTATTATTGTGTATATACATATAGTGACTGCTTCAACATATAGTCATTTTAAAAATTTAAGTGACGGGTAAAAATAGATTATGACCGGATTTTTATGACCCTGTCAGTCAAAATGACAGACAACGAAAAAGTCTAGCGCAACCTCTGATTCACGCTAACCATTTAAATGAATTAAACGTCTTTTGTGTCAATGGGAGGTATTGAGTTAAAGGGTACCACGGATATAAAGGCATGTAGTTTTTAAAAGATAAATGTTAGTACGAGTTATAACAATTTTATATTAAAACCCCTCATGATGTATTCGTTTTAACATAGGCAGAGTTTGACTTTTGTGCAGGCATGCAAACTTGTCACCTTTCAGCGAAATTTCTCCATTTTGAAATCAAAATGGGTCATTCTTCTGAATCACGTAGATCCAAGGAGAAAAAAATGGGGGGGGGGCATGTCAACGAGCGAGTGAAACAGTTAACTTCAAAAACGTAGTCCATGCTCATGTAACCGGTTTGAAACGCGCTGCGCCCCGACGCGATCCGCTCCCACCTCTCTGACCAGGCTGGGACACGAAGCCACGGCGCGCTGAACGACGCGCTCCACGACGCGCTCCACGTCAACAGTGCAGGGATGCTAACCACTGCGCCAAAGAAGCCCGAGCCAACGGCACAGCCGTCAGCGTCCCTACTTGAAGGCATCGGAGGGAAGGTTTTTCCACGCACCGCCTCACACCCGCGGACCTGCATGTACCCGTCACACTCACCCCCCGAAAACCTTCGCTGCCGATCCGGGTCACGGCACCAATGTAACCCCTTTTTCTTTGTCTGCTGCGATTTGGAGCGTCGAACTCCTGGACTCGTTGTGTTTTAATTTAGTTCCAGGAGACGTGGATGGTTTCGACTTTTTATTGTCTGCATAACACACGGACACAATGCGAGCTGGTCACTCTCACAGGCCTCGCCACAACATGCTTTGCTGATGACAAATTACAACTGGCATGAACAATAATAATGAACAATAATTGTACCTGCATAACACACGCACACGATGCGAGCTGGTCACTCTCACAGGCCTCGCCACAACATGCTAAAGAATATTTGAAAATGGTTAGCTCTTTGGCGCTAAGCTAATAGCAACTTATCAATGCTATCCAACTCACCTTTGCTGATGACAAATTACAACTGGCACCATCTGCGGTGCGCCCAGCTATTTATAGTCACCACATGAGTTGGGGGCGCTATTGTGCCTTCTAATGGGGACAAGTGGAATCACCCAATTCCATAATAACTCTGTTATACTCAAAACTACACTCTAGTCCACAGGTGTCAAACCGATTCCAGAAAGGGCCAAGTGGGTGCTGGATCTTGTTCCAACCGATACCGTGCAGAGAGTTTAACCAATGAATTTCCTACTGAAACAAGCAGCACCTGACAAAGTTTAACTGATTACGCATGTAAAAGATCTGATTGGTGAAAAGGTGTCCTCTTCATTGGTTGGAAAGCAAACCTGCGCCCACTTGGCCCTTTCTGGAATCGGTTTGACACCTGTGCTCTAGTCCTATGACCTAGACCTAGCGCTGCCACTCTCTTCTCGTAACAACAAATAACTGACAAGCGTGAGAGACGGGAGCACAGTTATCACCAATCAGCAATGAGGAGGCCGAACCCCTCTCCATCCCAGCTTCTCGCCCGGTGTTCGGCCATTCCTTAGTAACGTCCTACACAATGCTCAGCGCGCTTGCGCAAGCATCCGCACGCATGCGCACATCGGCTAGAAGCGGCGAGTACTCACTATTTTTGTTTTTATTTCGTTTTTTAGAAGCTTTTCACTGCCTCAAAGATACTTTTTGGTTGTATTACCCTCTAATACCTTTAACCATTATGTTTTTTTGTGTTAGCTTTGAAGCGGTTGACCACATTAGTTACGTAGCGAATTTAAACCATCCATTATTTGATATAAACACATTTAAGTATTTTCTTCAGGCATTTTTTTAGTACGTTATACCTGTATGCATCTAAACAAAACAAATTTAGAGCGCACGTTAGTACTTTGGGTGTCAAATTCAACTAATGTAGGACGTTTCGCCGATGTAGCAGATTTTGGCAGAACACCGAACCCGTTGGAAATTGCGGCAAGGCAAGGGATTAATGTCAAAAATTGTTAACTTCTTAAAGCAAAAAGTTTGAGTGATGGCCTATAATAATCTTCATAAATCATTCAATCGTGTCATTCGATCAATTCCTGCGCTTGTAATGGTGTCTATAACACAAGTATTCGCTTAATTTTTTGATAACTGACTTCAGATAGTCCTCGATATTTCACCGCCTCGTAGAACACAGTTACTCGAGGTAGCTCTAACTGCGGAGGGGCTAACTAGCGCCTTTCACACAGGGCTTTGCTAGTAAAGTTAGCGAACGTCAGTTGGGATCTGAATTGTCGCCAGTTGGCGTTGTGACGAGTTATTTAAGGCCCCTTTGTAAAGCGCTTGTTAACGATAAAGAAAAAAAAAAAAATCATGAGCAATGAGGTAATTAGAGTGATGAACTAGTGCCTTCCATACAAGTCATGTTCAGGGCTTTGTTAGTAAAGTTCTGAATGGTCACCAGTTATTTTTGACACCGAGTTATTTAAGGCCCCTCACATGAGCTCACATCACATGGGCTCCCTGCCGTACTTCCACAGTGTCACTCTTTAACCATGTAATGTAGTGAATTAAATACACCACAAGGTGTCAATGACAAGTTTTAAATGAATTAGAGATTAAGCCAATGAGTGCGTTTTGTCCCTCGACTGACACCGTAGTTTCCTGTTTACTGCAGGTCCATTGTATCTTACGCTCGTTTGAGTTTTGTTTTCACAACGTACAAGACCCCTGATAATGGCTCCCAGCATCATAGTTTGTATATTCCGACAAAATATTGCCATCCAGTGTATTTGTTGAGCTAAACGAGTTGCTAAAATGTTTAAATAGATTTCGACCAAAGTCTAAGTTTTATGTGTATTTTGTATATCTATTTTGATTGAGAATGCCAGTTCACTTTGCATTGTTGTTTAACTGTTTGCAAATAGGTCCTCATTAATACAGACTGAAGCGCTTTTCTTTTTGTGAACATTGTTTTTTTGAGAGATGTGAATATTATTTTTGTTGTATATTGAATATATGATAGGCCTAACTTATGTTTGTTGTGAAGGAGTTACTAAAGCATATGCCAATAAATGGCGCGGTCCAATGTGTCCACTCGCCTTTTTCTGCCTCTTAGATCTCATGTGCAAAATAAGGCGTCATTATAATCTGTTGAGCATGAATACATTTATTCGTTTTCTGTGTCGCTTATTCACCGTGAAGCAAGTTGGCATCTAATTTATTAATCGATTTAATCAATTAGTTGTTGTTGTTTTTTCATGAAAATATCATGGAAATTATATTTTTAACATTGCTTTTACATTTCAAGACAGCAGAAATATTTAAAAAAAAAAAAAAAAAAAAAAAAAAGATTTGTGCAGCAATAGGGTACCATTTTAAAAAAAAATGTATTGAACTGCAATTCAAAACCAATGTTTAATTTTAATTCTTTACTTTTCATAATTTACAGTCCCTGACAAAACTCTTGTCGCTTATCCATTTTGTAGAAACAATTGCTAATAACCTGACTTTTAATTTTTTAATTGGTTTCAGAAATGGCTTATATGAAAGCTAAGACCCTTCCAAATGATGTTGAATGTACAAAAATATATTTGTTTCACTGAAAAAAGATTTATCATTTAATGAAGACATTAAGGTCAAATTTTGGCAAGACAAAAGTTTTGTCGCCTATTCAAAGTAGTGTGAAAATGAACAAAAAAATCTACTTCAAATATGAAAAATATGTTACATAACATAAGCGAGTTAAGTAGTGGTGCTGTGAGATCCAAATTTAATATTTTGTATGACTTCCATGGGCTTCGGCAAGCATTCATACAATTTATTGATGAAGTCATCAGGAACATCAAAAAAAGCAGTCTTGCATGCCTCCCAGAGTTTATTAATTGGTTTCGTCTTCCATGCTTCCTCTTCCCCAGACATGCTCAATGATGTTCAAGTCTGGTGACTGGGCTGGCCAGTCCTGGAGGATCTTGATCTTCTTTGTCTTGAGGATCTTTGAGGTAGAGATTGAAGGATGTGATGGAGCACCATCCTGCTGCAGAATTTGTCCCTTTTTATGGTTATGAATGTAAGAGGCAGTTAAGATTTGTTGATAATTCAGACTATTTATCTCTCAGAGTGCAGACAATTAAAAAACTGTGTGGCATTTGCCAAGGCCCACAGCCAGTCTAAATGATGGATGCTGGAAAAGTGGCAAAAGGTGGATTTTTCAGATGAATCTTCCATTGAATTACACCACAGTGGCCACAAATATTGCAGGAGACCTACTGGAGCCCGCATGGATCTGAGATTCACTCAGAAAACAGTTAAGTTTAGTGACTACATCATTACCAAAATCATGGTCTGGGGTTACATCCAGTATGGGGGTGTGCGAGAGATCTGCAGGGTGGAAGGCAACATAAATGGTCTGAAATATCAACAAATCTTAGCTGCCTCTTACATTCCTAACCATAAAAAGGGACAAATTCTGCAGCAGAATGGTGCTCCATCACATACTTCAATCTCTACCTCAAACTTCCTCAAGGCAAAGAAGATCAAGATTTTGAGTTCAATTTTAACACTACTTTCTGTAGGCGACAAAACTTTTGTCTTGCCAAAATTTGACCTTCATGTCTTCATTTAATGGTAACTCTTTTTTCAGTGAAACAAATATATTTTTGTACATTCAACATCATTTGGGAGGGTCTTAGCTTTCATATGAGCCATTTCTGAAACCAATTGAATAATTAAAAGTCAGGTTATTAACAATTGTTTCTATAAAATGGACAAGCGGCAAGACTTTTGTCTGGGATTGTATTACTGTGAACAATCTGGATTTTTTTCCTCACTGAGTTGCACAAACACTTCCTGTATCCAGATTTCCTAAAATTACATTGTATTCATTCATCCATTTATATTCTATACCTTGACCCTGCGTTGCAGCCTATCTCAGCAGACTTTGGTTTTATTTTCTCTTGAATTGTAATGTACAGGCATTGCAATACGTTGGGAGGATGTATTCCTTTGTAATTGGGTGTCTTCAAGAAAACACTCTTTTGTGTAACACCAACCTTCATCAATAATGCATGAAAAGTGGAAACAGATCAGACTTGCTGGTGTCCCTTATTAACGACAGGTTAAATTTTCCAGTTTTTTTTTTTCCTTTCAGACCTTATCTTCAGTCCCCATGATGCCACAAGGGCACATTTCTGACTGAAACCTTAATTATCTAAATCTCTGGTGGTAAACTGGCTTTTATTATGGTTGAATTGACTATACTTTTTTCATTAGTCAAATCTTAAATGAGGATCCCCCTGATTACCATTAGTTTTATATGTGTTTTTGATTGCATATCGACCAGTTTTAAATCCCAGTACGCACCACTCTTGTGTTTCATCCATAAATAGCATTGCTGCAGGCGGTCATAGACCAACATTTCGAAACCTTTACAGTCATTTTGCATCTCTTTTTTACACATTGCACAAGTATGAGTCATAAAGAGGGCAAAAAAAAAAGAAATATTTTACTGCAAAAACAGTCTAAGCCAAATTCCTCTTTTTCAGATATCTTTAATTCTATTAGACAGAGGAAGGTGCAATGTTTGTTTCAAGACGGCATGACAAAACATAATAAACTATCGTAAAAATGATGATTTAAACATGGAACAAAGAATATGAATTATTATTAATTATCATATGAATTAAGGACAAAAAGACAGAAATATGGAGTGAATAGAGCAATATGACCATATTAAATAGGCACATTCTGTAGATTACGCTATGCACACTTAAAACTCCAAAGTATTTTATTTTATTTTTTATTTTTTTACCGGTGAAATTTATATTGGGGTACTGTAGCTAATGTTCCATTAGCCATGACGACGCCCATGGCTAATTGTATTATGCCCTACTGGATGCTTTAATAATGATAAATGTAACAACTTCAAGGTTTTCCAAATAAACATTCTGAGAAAAATAAGAAAACAACTTCAACTGAAGTTATGGAAAAGTGCGTTGTATGCACCATTATATTTATTGTTCAAATCAAAATACATTGTGCAAACATCAATTTTTTGCAGGTGCAAAGTGCCAATAAGTCACTTATTTTGTCCTCATTGTGTGTATGTGGGTGCATAAATCGACAGTTAGCGAACAAATCAGCCTATGAAGAGAAGTCAGACGGTTTAAAGTAAATTGGCTTTACTTTGGTCATTTTTCTCTTGACAAGAGCAGTGATACTTCTTTGTAAAATGAAAAACAACAAAACATTGTGTCAATAACTTGAAATAAAGTAAATAAAGCAAAGTAGACGCCACGTGTCAATTTGAATAGCAACTGGTAGTACAGCTTGCCAGTTGCAAGCTATGAAATAATATAACCACATTTCACCACAAATGCAAACAAAACAAAATACAGTATACACATCTTCAATATACTACACAACCCTCATGGATATAAATCAAAAGAAGAATATAACTGACAAGCGATGCTTGTGTGAGGCACGAATAACGTGGTGAGATGGCAAGAACTACTATGGTACATTAGCTGCAGACTTTAGCTCATCCATTTAGCTCTCTCTATTCACAATGAGCTCGCATCAACATATGATGACGTCAGCAGAAAGTGTTGGAACTTTTCAAAACTAATTACAACTAGCGCCAGCAGGGAGCGTCAAAACACCAGAAACACAGGCAGGCAATAAGTGAACATGACAGCACTGCCATATGGATATTTGCCCTCAACTTATAATAAAAAACCAATGTCTTTATCATTCGATATCATTTTTACAATGCTTTTATCGGTCAAGATCATCAGCTACCCGATAATATTGGATAACTCCAGTCTCAAACTCAATTTATCCAGAGGCCACTTGAGATAGAGCAGGGGTCGGGAACCTTTTTGACCGAGAGAGCCAAAACACCCAACATATTTCAAAATGTGATTCCACGAGAGCCATAAAGCGTGTGTGTTTGTGTGTATACATTTTATAAAGTCGTTGAGTTGTGATTGATAAAAATCTTGAGAAAACAACAACGTAAGCCTAACATCGTCACTTGAGATGGTGCAATCGTTGCTCAGTTGCGCACTCACCACTTGGAACCTAACAAATAGAAACATGGATTGGGGTTGCGTATACAGTATTTCCTGGAAGTGGAATCCACAACCAGCGAGACGTATGCATCACAGTGGCCGAGAAAGGTGGAGTCTCTCAGGGCAGCAGTGTCATGAGTCTCACTCTCCTGGAAGTGGCAACAATTTGACAGGCGAAAAAGTCATGAAAGTGAAACCGATCGCCTGCCTGTGTGACTTAGTGTACACATTTTCCCCTATGCATTTTTATTGACGATACTATATGTTATAGCCACGTTGCTGGCGGAGCGGAGACGTAACGCGCGAGGCGAGCTTTGTAATGCCCATCTCTGTGCAATCCTCGACCACCAATCGGAACTGAATTGAAGAATATTATTGCAACGTAAGTTTGAAGTGTCCAAGATCGATGTGAGAATGCGCCATGAGCCCGTCACTGCTTGTTCATGTCAAGCGAGCCTACCAGTTCCACATTTAAGATTAAAGGTTGGCAGCGAGCCAGATGCACTCGTCAAAAGAGCCAGATATGGCTCGCGAGCCATAGGTTCCTGACCCCTGAGATAGAGTCTGGGGAAATGTAGACCGCATTAAATCAAATGTTCCAGCCCAAAAAAAGTTTTAAATTTTAAAATAAAAATCAAAGCAAATTAATCTTCTAAGTCATTGTGTGGTCAATTTAAAATAGTTCATCTCTAGAATAGATCTAGTTCATCTACTTTCATCAATGGCAGCCAATGAGTTAAGTCCACCGCTGAATTCATAGGAATTGGCCACTAAGCTGTCACAATCTTAGAAGCCTGCATACAAACGGCTTGCCAGACCTCTTTTGACATCCTCAAGAAGAGTACAATGAAAGAATGAGTCAAGAATGTATCCGCAGCTGCACTTTCCCTGGAGAACTTTACCAGGTATGAGAATCCTTCGCGTCTCTATGATAGAACTGGACAAGTGGTGATCAGCCTCATTCTGTCAGATAAAAGAACTGTTAAATCCTGCAAATGTGGCTTTTTTCCAAGATATTTTGGGTTTGGCCTGTTGAATTCACTGTCGTTTCATCTGACAATTTGATTAAACTGACAGCACAATGTGTTCTACAAGGAACAAAATCCAACAGTGGTCAATAACTTCCAGGCATTTGACTTTAGAAAACTTGCTGGTGAATCACAAAGAAAGGTTTTACGTTCAACAGAAAGGTTTACTTATTGAAATATATTTTTTCAATCAAAGCTTAAGAAACCTAATGTGAAGTACAAAATTCCTCAAATCCTTCCCCGGGTTCTTAGAGCAACAAATCTTTTCAACAATGGTTCCATTGTCATTCATGACATTTGTAATTTTTTTCCCCTTTAAGAAGGATCATTGCATTTACAAATTGGGTATTAGTTCACAGTGGCAACTTTGAGCTGGAGCGTTTTCATCTTTTTTGGACTTCAAACTCATTCTCTATTGTGCAGTTGTTCCCATTTTTATTGAAAATTATGCTCATGCTCGGTGGTTACCACATGGAAAAGATATGTATAAAATGTATAAACTTCATATATGTTTTATATGGAACTTGTATGTAAAGCATGTGACACTCAAACCACATAGACGATCCTTAGTAAATTTATACAACATGAAACCTGTATAATTTGGGAAGATATGTGTAAAATAAAACTTACCAAACTAAACTAAAAACTAAAGTAAAAAAAGAAACTTGGCCTCCCACGAACAGCAAGGACACCTCAAAACACGGTGTGACAATCTGTTTTGAGATCTCTCCGACGGTCTGCCCGCTAAACCGCATCTGCTCTTGGATTGTCTGCTCGTTCTGTGAGATGAATCCTCCATGAAGAATTGATATTTCATCCCTACAAATTAGCTATGGTGCAGGAACTTAATCCCCGCAATTTATTGCTTGTGAAAATGCATGTGAGGCGCTTTGGGAGGCCAGGTTTCTTTTTCTTTACATCACCCGTTTCCCTGAAGTTGTTTACCCATGAAGCAATCGACTGCCGGCCAGGAACATGACCACAAGAGGCAATATTGAAATGTTTACGAATGCACGTTGCGTTGCGAACGATTGAGCGACCGCTTAAAAAAAATGCCTCAGCAGCGAAAGCGTGTTTCAACTTCGTCCACTCCATGATGCTCACTGGGGTTCCTGAAAAATAAACACAAAATAAATAACGCACATTAAGAACCAAACTTTAAGCCCCACCCTCTTAAATAAGTCCATCCCTACCATCCTCAGAGCAACCGTCACTTCAGGGCGCCAAATTTAAATAAGCAAGTTGCTCTGCCCCACCCTGTATGTATGTATGTATGTATGTATGTATGTATGCACTCACACACACACACACACACACACACACACACACACACACACACACACACACACACACACACACACACACACACGCGCACACACACACACACACACACACACACACATATGCAGCGGGGCAAATAAGTATTTAGTCAACCACCAATTGTGCAAGTTCTCCCACTTGAAAATATTAGAGAGGCCTGTAATTGTCAAGACGGGAAAACCTCAACCAAGAGAGACAGAATGTGGAAAAAAAAAAACAGAAAATCACATTGTTTGATTTTTAAAGAATTTATTTGCAAATCATGGTGGAAAATAAGTATTTGGTCAATATCAAAAGTTCATCTCAGTACTTTGTTATGTACCCTTTGTTGGCAATAACTGAGGCCAAACATTTTCTGTAACTCTTCACAAGCTTTTCACACACTGTTGCTGGTATTTTGGCCCATTCCTCCATGCAGATCTCCTCTAGATGTTTTGGGGCTGTCGTTGGGCAACACGGACTTTCAACTCCCTCCACAGATTTTCTATGGGGTTGAGATCTGGAGACTGGCTAGGCCACTCCAGGACCTTGAAATGCTTCTTACGAAGCCATTCCTTTGTTGCCCTGGCTGTGTGTTTGGGATCATTGTCATGCTGAAAGACCAAGCCACGTCTCATCTTCAATGCCTTTGCTGATGGAAGGAGATTTTCACTCAAAATCTCTCGATACATGGCCCCATTCATTTTTTCCTTTACACAGATCAGTCGTCCTGGTCCCTTTGCAGAAAAACAGCCCCAAAGCATGATGTTTCCACCCACATGCTTCACAGTGGGTATGGTGCAATTCAGTATTCTTTTTCCTCCAAACACGAGAACCTGGGTTTCGACCAAACAGTTCTATATTGGTTTAATCTGACCATAACACATTCTCCCAGTCCTCTTCTGGATCATCCAAATGCTCTCTAGCGAACCGCAGACGGGCCTGGATGTGTACTTTCTTCAGCAGGGGGACACGTCTGGCAGTGCAGGATTTGAGTCCCTGGCGGCGCATTTTGTTACTGATAGTAGCCTTTGTTACTGTGGTCCCAGCTCTCTGTAGGTCATTCACTAGGTCTCCCCATGTGGTTCTGGGATTTTTGCTCCCTGTTCTTGTTATCATTTTGACGCCTTGGGGTGAGAACTTTCATGGAGCCCCAGATCGAGGGAGATTATCAGTGGTCTTGTATGTCTTCCATTTTGTAATAATTGCTCCCACAGTTGATTTCTTTACACCAAGCGTTTTACCTATTGCAGATTCAGTCTTCCCGGCCCGGTGCAGGTCTACAATTTTGTCTCTGGTGTCCTTCGAAAGCTCTTTGGTCTTGGCCATAGTGGAGTTTGGAAATGTGACTGACTGAGATTGTGAACAGGTGTCTTTTATACCGATAATGAGTTAAAACAGGTGCCATTAATACAGGTAACGAGTGGAGCCTCGTTAGACCTCGTTAGAAGTTAGACCTCTTTGACAGCCAGAAATCTTGCTTGTTTGTAGGTGACCAAATACTTATTTACCACCCTAATTTGGAAATAATTCTTTAAAAATCAAACAATGTGATTTTCCTGTTTTTTTTTTCTCCACATTCTGTCTCTCCTGGTTGAGGTTTACCCATGTTGACAATTACAGGCCTCTCTAATATTTTCAAGTGGGAGAACTTGCACAATTGGTGGTTGACTAAATACTTATTTGCCCCACTGTATATACAGTCAATGGACACGACTATTGGTTTGAATTGAATTATTTGTTTATTTGACAAACGAGGCTCCGACCCACTTTAACCCCTGCTCATGCTGGAATTTCTTTTTTTTTTTTTTACCTGTAGATGACCGAGGGCAGACTGTGTCAAGTGCAATTGCTGGATGACAGGAAGTTGGAGCTGCTGGTTCAGGTAAGAATGACGTGGAGATGGTCAATATTTATATAATAACTAAGACGTCTCATTGTGCAACCTGAGAGGGTTGCTCCGGGTCAGCCATGTGTGGAGAATTCACACCCAACTGTGCACTAGCTCTCATCGCACCTCCTGTCTATTTCACTGTGTTTGGGGCCATTCCCCCCCCCCAAAAAAACTGTTACTGTGTTGAAGATTTAGTTGAATGGTTAGAGCAGGGTTTACTTCGGAGGGCTATTATGTTTGCCAAGTTACTTTTACAAATAGTTAACGAATGTTCATTCGCCCTTCCCGGTCAAAATGGACTAGTCATCTAGCGTGGTCAATGACAGGTTAACTAGGACTGCCACAATTAATTGACTCATCAAATAGCAAATGAATTGTCTTCTATTTTGATAGTTAATAAACGGTTTAGAATAGGGGCAGTGGTGAATGAAGTACTCTACTACTGAAGTACTTTTTTTTTTACACAGATACAGGTAAGAAAAATACTTCAGGAAAAGTACAAGTACCTCAGAAAAAATATATACTCAAGTAAAAATACAAAAGTACTTGCTTTAAAATGTACTTTACAAGTAAAAAGTAGGGCTGTCAAAAGTATCGCGTTAACGGGCGGTAATTAATTTTTTTAATTAATCACATTAAATTATTTGACGCAATTAACGCACATGCCCCGCACAAACAGATTAAAATGACAGCACAAGTCATGGCCACTTATTACTTGTGTTTTTTGAAGTTTTGTCGCCCTCTGCTGGCGCTTGGGTGCGATTGATTTTATGGGTTTAAGCACCATAAGCATTGTGTAATTATTGACATCAACAATGGTGAGCTACTAGTTGATTTTTTGATTGAAAATTTTACACATTTTATTAAAACGAAAACATTAAGAGGGGCTTTAATATAAAATTTCTATAACTTGTACTAACATTTATCTTTTAAGAACTACAAGTCTTTCTATCCATGGATCGCTTTAACAGAATGTTAATAATGTTAATGCCATCTTGTTGATTTGTTATAATAAACAAATACAGTACTTATGTGCAGTATGTCGTATGTATATATCCGTCTTGTGTCTTATCTTAAATGATAACATTTTTTTCAGTCAAACCTATATATTTTTGTACATTCAACATCATTTTGGAGGGTCTTAGCTTTCATATGAGCCATTTTTGAAACCAATTAAATAATTAAAAATCAGGTTGTTAGAAGGGCTGTCAAAATTATCGCGTTAACGGGTGATAATTTTTTTTTTTTTTTTTAAATAAATCAGTGAAAATATTTGACGCAATTAACGCACATGCCCCGCTCAAACAGATTAAAATGACAGCACAGTGCAATGTCCACTTGTTACTTGTGTGTTTTTTGGGGAGTTTTGTCGCTCTCTGCTGGCGCTTGGGTGCGACTGATTTTATGGGCTTCAGCACCCATGAGCATTGTGTAATTATTGACATCAACAATGGCGGGCTACTAGTTTATTTTTTGATTGAAAATGTTACAAATTTTACTAAAACGAAAACATTAAGAGGGGTTTTAATATAAAATTTCAATGACTTGTACTAACATTTATCTTTTAAGAGCTACAAGTCTTTCTATCCATGGATCGCTTTAACAGAATGTTAATGTTAATGCCATCTTGTGGATTTATTGTTATAATAAAAAAAATGCAGTACTTATGTTCAGTATGTTGAATGTATATATCCGTCTTGTGTCTTATCTTTCCATTCCAACAATAATTTACAGAAAAATATGGCATATTTTATAGACGGTTTGAACTGCGATTAATTACGATTAATTAATTTTTAAGCTGTGATTAACTTGATTAAAAATTGTAATCGTTTGACAGCCCTAGTAAAACGTAAAAGTATTTTCTATTGATGCAAAAATGTGAAATGTATATTTTATAATTTAAATATGAATATATTGCCTCACCGTGCAGAATGGAAAAAAAGTTATAAAATTGACTGCAGAAGCTCAACAAGATCAAAAGCTCCCAATTTTATGTTTATGGGGGATTGCAAGCAACTGTCAGGTATAGGTGTCAGAACACCATAACCACTGTGAAGCATGGGGGTGGAAACATCATGCTTTGGGGCTGTTTTTCTGCAAAGGGACCAGGACAACTGATCTGTGTAAATGAAGGAATGAATGGGGCCATGTATCGAGAGATTTTGAGTGAAAATCTCCTTCCATCAGCAAGGGCATTGAAGATGAGACGTGGCTGGGTCTTTCAGCACTATAATGATCCCAAACACAGAGCCAGGGCAACAAAGGAGTGGCTTCGTAAGAAGCATTTCAAGGTCCTGGAGTGGCCTAGCCAGTCTCCAGATCTCAACCCCATAGAAAATCTGTGGCGGGAGTGTAAAGTCCGTGTTGCCCAACGACAGCCCCAAACCATCACTGCTCTAGAGGAGATCTGCATGGAGAAATGGGCCAAAATACCAGCAACAGTGTGTGAAAAGCTTGTGAAGAGACAGAAAAAGTTTGGCCGCCGTTATTGCCGGCAAAGGGTACATAACAAAGTATTGAGATGAACCTTTGGTGTTTACCAAATACTTATTTTCGACCATGATTTGCAAATAAATTCTTTAAAAATCAAACAATGTGATTTTCTGGGTTTCTTTTTCCGCATCCTGTCTCTCATGATTGAGGTTTACCCATGTTGACAATTACAGGCCTCTCCAATATTTTACAGTGGGAGAACTTGCACAATTAGTGGTTGACTAAAAACTTATTTTCCCCACTGTACATATTGTAGCCTATATATATTTTATGTAAAGGTCAAACTCCACTAATGAGGTTAAGTAGTATCTCCTCCGCGCCTCCCCCCAAAACACACAAAAAACAACCACTGTAAAATTCCTTTATCTGAAGCAACTGGGAATTCCCCTATTTTGAAAAACGTTCTCCCATCAAAATAACAATTTAACCTTTTTACGTAGGAAACGCATTATCATATTCGTTAGAAATGTAGCCCTAACGCTCGCTCACTCAATTTGTTTGGTTTTATTAATGTCCCGTCCGCAGGAACAAGTGTACATGCAGGTTATGCTGTTATAGCGTCCTTACCAATGTTGTACCAATGACAAAACCTACTACACCATTGCCCGAAACCAAAAGGAATCAACAGTAAGTAACTTGGAAATGCCCCAAATTCAACAGGAAATGACCAATGAACATGAAGTGGCACGGAAATGCCTAAAAATCAACAGGAAATTATCCAAAATGCACAGGAAGTTACACTGAGATATTCCAAAATGTACAGGAAGTGACCTGTAAATACTCTAAAATTGCAAGGAAGTGACCCAAATATAACGCTTTGGCTTCCACTTTAAAAAAAAAAAAAAAAAACAATAGACGTCCAATAGACTTAAACTGGGAGGCCTGGCTGTGAATGCATACAGTGCCTTGCAAAAGTATTCGGCCCCCTTGAACCTTGCAACCTTTCGCCACATTTCAGGCTTCAAACATAAAGATATAAAATTTTAATTTTTTGTCAAGAATCAACAACAAGTGGGACACAATCGTGAAGTGGAACAAAATTTATTGGATAATTTAAACTTTTTTAACAAATAAAAAACTGAAAAGTGGGGCGTGCAATATTATTCGGCCCCCTTGCGTTAATACTTTGTAGCGCCACCTTTTGCTCCAATTACAGCTGCAAGTCGCTTGGGGTATGTTTCTATCAGTTTTGCACATCGAGAGACTGACATTCTTGCCCATTCTTCCTTGCAAAACAGCTCGAGCTCAGTGAGGTTGGATGGAGAGTGTTTGTGAACAGCAGTCTTCAGCTCTTTCCACAGATTCTCGATTGGATTCAGGTCTGGACTTTGACTTGGCCATTCTAACACCTGGATACGTTTAATTTTGAACCATTCCATTGTAGATTTGGCTTTATGTTTTGGATCATTGTCCTGTTGGAAGATAAATCTCCGTCCCAGTCTCAGGTCTTGTGCAGATACCAACAGGTTTTTTTCCAGAATGTTCCTGTATTTGGCTGCATCCATCTTCCCGTCAATTTTAAACATCTTCCCTGTCCCTGCTGAAGAAAAGCAGGCCCAAACCATGATGCTGCCATCACCATGTTTGACAGTGGGGATGGTGTGTTCAGGGTGATGAGCTGTGTTGCTTTTACGCCAAACATATCGTTTTGCATTGTGGCCAAAAAGTTCAATTTTGGTTTCATCTGACCAGAGCACCTTCTTCCACATGTTTGGTGTGTCTCCCAGGTGGCTTGTGGCAAACTTTAAACAAGACTTTTTATGGATATCTTTGTGAAATGGCTTTCTTCTTGCCACTCTTCCATAAAGGCCAGATTTGTGCAGTGTACGACCGATTGTTGTCCTATGGACAGACTCTCCCACCTCAGCTGTAGATCTCTGCAGTTCATCCAGAGTGATCATGGGCCTCTTGGCTGCATCTCTGATCAGTTTTCTCCTTGTTTGAGAAGAAAGTTTGGAAGGACGGCCGGGTCTTGGTAGATTTGCAGTGGTCTGATGCTCCTTCCATTTCAATATGATGGCTTGCACAGTGCTCCTTGAGATGTTTAAAGCTTGGGAAATCTTTTTGTATCCAAATCCGGCTTTAAACTTCTCCACAACAGTATCTCGGACCTGCCCGGTGTTTTCCTTGGTTTTCATAATGCTCTCTGCAATTTAAACAGAACCCTGAGACTATCACAGAGCAGGTGCATTTATACGGAGACTTGATTACACACAGGTGGATTCTATTTATCATCATCGGTCATTTAGGACAACATTGGATCATTCAGAGATCCTCACTGAACTTCTGGAGTGAGTTTGCTGCACTGAAAGTAAGGGGGCCGAATAATATTGCACGCCCCACTTTTCAGTTTTTTATGTGTTAAAAAAGTTTAAATTATCCAATAAATGTTGTTCCACTTCACGATTTTGTCCCACTTGTTGTTGATTCTTGACAAAAAAATTAAATTTCATATCTTTATGTTTGAAGCCTGAAATGTGGCGAAAGGTTGCAAGATTCAAGGGGGCCGAATACTTTTGCAAGGCACTGTATTTCAATGCCATTGACAGCGCTGTTTAGTCAACCCTGCAATCCAAATGGATTGGACGTCTATCGCTGTCAATCGCAGGCATAGGTTTAATCAATGAAAAAAGTGCTATTACTGTGCTCTTGGCTTTATTTCAGCCAGAAAGGTCATAGGACAAATGTACAAAGAGCAATGTTTTTTTTTTTTTTTTTTTTTTTTTTAAAGCTTTCTATAAGATACCTCTGATTTTGAATAATCTTTCTCCACAGCCCAAGTTGCTGTCATACGAACTTGTCGACCTGGTCTCCTCCCATTTCAACCTGAAAGAAAAAGAATTCTTCGGTCTTGCCTTTTTCAGTGACAAGTATGTAACTATTCTTGGAAAATGAATTGATGGTGTTCTTTATAAGATGTGTTAACTTTGCCATGCTTGATTTTCCAGTGGCCAGTGTAAATGGCTGCAGATGGACCGCAGAGTTCTTGATCATGACTTTTCTAAGAAGCACGGCTCCATAGCCCTCAACTTTCTGGTCAGGTAATATGAAACCTCTACATGTTTGACCAACGCTCTCCAGCAGGGTGCAGCACTGGATTTCGAAAAAATAAAGATATAGAAGAGCAACTCATCTTTTGTCTTGGGCCACATTGTAGATTTAGAGGGCCCTATAAATATTTCATTAATTTTGGTTGCCAAAATGTTGATATTATATTTTTGGGGGGAAATTAATGAATTCATTAATGTATAAATGACAAAAATAGATTGTATCTGCAATAAACGAGACTACCAATAATTGCAGTACCAAGTAGCTATTGAGCATAACCTAAAGCAACTTTTTTTTCTCTGATGTCATAGTGACTAATGCAAATATAAAACAAAATATAACCCAAAATATATTTAGTTGATTTCTTCCATGTAATGTGTTTTAAATAACACTGCTATTCCCATTTTAGCAATTATGCATGACTCAGCAAAAATTGTGCCATTAAGCTCCAGTAATGGCTCTGACCATAGCAAGACCTATTAAATCTATATATCTATTTTTCATATTTCTCAACTGTTTTCAGAATGTAATGGAATATGTGAAATGCAAGACATATTAAGTTTTATTAAAAAGGTAAAGCCTGATCGCTAACAGAGCTAAACTGTGTACAATTGAGCAAAAATATATTAGCACCTTTTAAAACCTTGCTTGGCTGCCAGTGACGTCAATAAACGACTTGTTCTTAGTTAACAGTGGTATGAAAAAGTATCTGAACCTTTTGGAATTTCTCACATTTCTGCATAAAATCACCATCAAATGGGATCTGCTCTTTGTCAAAATCACACAGATGAAAAAAAGTGGGTGCTGTAACTAAAACCACCAAAACATTTATAGGATTTCATATTTTAATGAGGAAACAATGCAAACAATGACAAAAGGGGGAAAAATAAGTCGGTGAACCCTCTGCCTAAGGAGACTTATAGAGCAATTGAAACCAATTTTCACCAAACATTTAAGTCAGGTGTGTGCCCAATCACTGATGAGTAGTTTAATGCTGCCCTGCCCATTATAAAACACACACCGGGTAAGAATTGTCTTAATAAGAAGCATTGTCTGATGTGCATCATGGCTCAATCAAAAGAGCTGTCTGAAGACCTGCAATCACGGATTATTGATTTGTATAAAACTGACAAAGGATACAAAACTATCTCTAAAAGTGTGTATGTTCATCAATCGACAGTCAGAGAAATTGTCTATAAATGCAGAGAGTTTGGCACTGTAGCTTCTCTCCCAAGGAGTGGCCGTCCACCAAAGATGACCCCAAGAGTTTAGCGCAGAATACTCAGAGAGGTAAAAAAAGAACCCTTTTTGTTCCCAAAAAGACACTTGGACACTCCACAGAAGTTTGGCAATTTTTTTTCTGGACTGATGAAACCAAAGTTGAATCGTTTGGGTGTAACACACGACATCATGTGTTGAGGAAAAATGGAACAGCTCACCAACATCAACACCTCATCCACACCGTGAAGCATGGTGGAGGGATCATCATGATTTAGGGCTGTTTTGCGGTGTCAGGGCCTGGACAACTTGCAATCATTAATGGAAGAATGAATTCAAAGGTTTATCAGGATGTTTTGCAGGAAAACCTCAGCCGTCTGTGAGACAATTGAAGCTAAAAAGATGATGGATACTGCAACAAGACAATGATCCAAAACACAGAAGTACAGCAACTGCAGAATGGTTTCAGAAGAACAAAAAACACGTTCAAGTCATTGAGATGCTGTGGCATGTGGCACCTTAAGACAGCGATAAATACCAGACATCCCAGGAATCTGACTGACCAACAGCAGTTTAGTAGAGAAGAATGGGCCACGATTAGTCTTGATCCATGTGCCAGACTGATCTGCAGCTACAGGAAGTTATTACTGCCAAATGGGATGGGGGGCACAAAATATTAAATGTGATGGTTCACTGACTTATTTTTCCCTTTCTGTCATTGTTTGCATTGTTTATCAGGATGTTTTGCAGGAAAACCTAAGGCTGTCTGTCAGACAGTTGACGATAAAAAGAGGATGGATGCTGCGACAAGGCAATGATCCAAAACACAGAAGTAAATCAACTTCAGAATGGTTTCAGATGAACAAAATACATGTTCTGGAGTGGCTAAGTCAAAGTCCAGACTTGAACCCTATTGAGATGCTGTGGCATGACCTAAAGACAGCGATTCATGCCAGACATCCCAGGAATCTGACTGAACTACAGCAGTTTTGTAGAGAAGTATGGGCCAAGATTAGTCCTGATCGATGATCGATGTGCCTGGACAACTTGAAATCATTAATGGAAGAATCAATTCAAAAGTTTATCAGGATGTTTTGCAGGAAAACCTGAGGCTGTCTGTCAGACAGTTGAAGATAGATAGAGGATGGATGCTGCAACAAGGCAATGATCCAAAACAAAGAAGCAAATCAACTTCAGAATGTTTTCAGAAGAACAAAATACACATTCTGGAATGGCCAAGTGTAAGTCCAGACTCCCCATTGACCCCATTGAGATGCTGTGGCATGACCTAAAGACAGCAGTTCATGCTAGACATCCCAGGAATATGACTAAACTACAGCAGTTTTGTGGAGAAAAATGGGCCACGATTAGTGCTGATCGATGTGCCACACTGATCTGCAGCTACAGGAAGCGTCTGGTTGAAGTCATTGCTGCCAAAGGCGGGGTCACAAAATATGAAATGTGATTTTTCATCTACTTAATTTTCCCCCATTCTGTCATTTTTTGCATACAATCCTCAATAAGATATGAAAACCTATAAATGTTTGGGTGGTTTTAGTTAAAGCAGACACTGTTTTTTGATTTGTCTGATTTTGACCAAGATCAGATCATATTTGATGGTGATTTTATGCAGAAATGTGAGAAATTCTAAAGGGTTCAGATACTTTTTCATATCACTATATTACATGTACAGTTGATGGTTGAGCATTAAAAAAAAAGAAATATTATGATTGTTCATAGCCCATTTGTCTAAAACATATGCGTATATATAAAAGACCTTGATATTGAAAGCAAGTTCTGTAAAAAATGCTTTGTCCTTGTGCATTTCTCTATCATAGATTTTATGTGGAAAACATAACCCAGCTCAAGGACATCATAACAGTGGAGTTATTCTTTCTGAATGCAAAATCTGCTGTCTATAACGTAAGTAGTTTGTATTTTTTCTCATCGAATGTGATACAAATAAGAATTGGCTGAAGCCCACTGATGAGTAGAGGTTGGTAGTAATGAGCTTATTTCGTTACAACTTTTTGAGAAAAATGTACTTCTACGAGTAGTTTTAGATTTGAGAAGAACGATACTCATACTCTGCTAATTTGGGCTTCACTAGAGTAATTTTACTTTCATGGTAGGAAATATGTTTTCTCCACTGGATTGCAATTGTGCTCTTTGGACGGTGATGCTTCATTTCTGTCCACTTTTGTAGTCGGAATTCAATGATTTTTTTTTTTTTTTTTTTTGGCCTAATATGGTCATGCAATAGGTTAATGTACAGTATTATGATAACAGCTCATATAGATAATGTGTGTGTTGAGAAAAAACAATATACCATTTAAAAAAAAATAATCATACATCGTATGCAGTTACTCATTAGCTGAGTAATTTTTTCACGGATTACTGTTTTACTTGTACTTGAGTACATTTTGTGGATGACTACTTTTACTTGAGTAATTTCATTTTGAAATAATGCAACTCTTAGTTGACTAAAATATTTGGCTACTTCAAAGGCTGTTTCACACTAGCTGAAAGGATGCGTGGCAACCCATTCATTGTGTATGTGGGAGGGGGGCTTCTCGGCAAAAGTGAGCGGTGGTGGCCATTTGGGACCAAGCGAAAAGTCATGAGTGAATTTACGCTAAGGGGTGGTGCCCAAAATTGTTCTATTTTTACATATCTGATAGCAGAGGGGCGGGCATACTGATATCTGTGCTATCAGGCTGTTTCGACAGATGGATACACACAAATCCTGGCCGATGAAACTTTGATAAATGCGCTTTTTTTTTTTTTTTTTTTTTTTAAGTTTGGCGAGCTCTGGGACACTCGAAAAATAGCTGTCACATTCCCCTTGCTATTAACCTTGCTAAGCTAAATGATATCTCGTTGTGGATTTGAGTGGAAATTTAGTTCACGAATTACAAAAAAACAATTCATCTTTTTACTAAAAGTAGTAAAACTCTTTATTATAGTTTCCGGTACTCCTTGAAATAGGGAAAAGTCACTGTTTTCTTGCGCAACAATAAAAAATAAATGCATTGGTGCATGGGACTACAGTAAATATGCTTGCTCGAGTTCACCCATTTTTCACTTCCTGACAGCATCTACGTCAGTTAATGTGGCTCCTCCCATTTTGTGCTTTTCACACTGACATGTTGCTAGTGCAGTACTTCTCAAATTGTGGGGGGCGCAGAACGATGCCAGGGGCAGCGCCTGTGACCTCGGGGAACCTTTTTTTTTTTTACCGTACTAGAATAAAGTGCAATTTCACATCCACTCAGTGGGTGGCAGTGGCGCTCTTATTTTCAGAGTGCGCGCAGTATTTTTGAGCCATACAAGATTACACAGCTCTTTTTTGGAGTTTGGTGGAAAATGATAATGATTTATTTTTTTTCCCCCCATTCTCTATTTTGTTTTTGTATTACAAGCAAAATCAATGAAGATATTCCTACCAAAGCATTTGTAATTGCTATCATTTTCTGTGAGAAATTGAGCATTATCTGACAAAATTGCAGGGGTGCCAATACTATTGGCCAGCAGTGTATAATAATAACAATTTTCTAGTACAGTGATACTATTTACAATGGCGGCAGAGAGTTGTGGGGGGGCTCGAAACATTTATGTCTTCTTGAGGGAGCGTAACAGAAAATAACTGAGAACAGCCTTAAAACTTGGCTGAAGCCTACTGATGAGTCACCAGGCAGTTTTCGCTCAATTAGAAGGAATGTGTGGAAGACATTAGAAAAACACAGGTTTATTCTGAGAGCAGGCTGATATTAAAGTCGATACTAAAAAGATTAAGTGTGGTGGGACTTTGTAATACTGTTCATCTTAACTTGTTTTTTTCTCTCTCTCTCTCAGGGAATTATAGAAGTTGAGAGTGAGAATGTCTTCAAGTTGGCAGCAAATGCTTTGCAGGTTGGTTGCTTTACTCTTTTCTGGAACAACGATAAATTATTTAGAACAAAGGCTAATGAGACATTCTTTTTTGTTGTTTTTAATCAACTAGGAGTCTAAAGGAGACTACACAAGGTAAAAGCTTGTTACAATCAACATTTATTCGCAGCACGGTGATCTTTCAGAGAAAACACTGAATAGGTCACTTGTTTCTCAGGAGTAAGGACAACAACAATCAATAGCAATGTAATGTGAGGCTTACTATAGTGCAATGAGAAACTCGCGCCCGTCTACTAATGAATCTCAGGGTGCTGACAGATGCAAGGGGAGACATGGCATGGCAGGAAAAAGGAGCGAGCAGCTTCAAGACTATTTGAATTCAGATACAGTTGTTATTGTGGTATGAAAAAGTATCTGAACATTTTTGATTTTCTCACATTTCTGCATAAAACCACCATCAAATGTGATCTGATCTTTGTCAAAATCACACAGATGAAAAAACAGCGTCTGCTTAAACTAAAACCACCCAAACATTTATGGGTTTTCATATTTTAATGAGGATAGTATGCAAACTAAAGCTGAAACGAATACTCGAGCAACTCGAGTAACTCGGGTTTAAAAACTGATCCGAGTAATTTTATTCACCTCGAGTAATCTTTTATTTTGACAGCTCTAAGCATCACGTTTAGCTCGGACTACCTGTCATGCGGGACAACGCGCTGATGTCATGTGCGTAGAGGAAGAAGCAAAAAAAAAAAAAACTTACTGCTGCTGACAGCCGCTACAAACGACGCCGACGTGGCTAAATACTGGCCCGCACGATGCTACGTTGGTAGCAGGTAGCGTCTGATGAGTCTCATAGAGATCACATGTATGTTGAACTAGATGCGAAATGACAGGCTCGGCCGCGTCTGGGCAGCGTTAGTAAACAGCCGCCATCTTAAAGCAGTAGAGCGCTAAGCGCTAATGAATAAGATTAATATTACTGCCACTAGCTCAAGTAACGTTAGCCCTGCGGAGGGCTAAGTTTCTATTAATTATGACCACTTTCGATGCATAGCTAACGTGTCTTACATACAGGCTTTAACATAACCTAGCATTGTGGAGTGATGAGGGTGTAAAATAAAAACTCAATCATGCTAACTATCAATTTTAGCTCAGTAGTCATTGCTGGATAAAACACCAAGTAGCACTGGTCCCTAATGTGCTCCAATACAGCCTGTATCATACATTTATTTTGAACACTGCAAAAACTCAAAATCCTATCAGGACTTGCAGTTTAGACTAACTTAAAACTTAACTAGAACTAAAAAATGGCTTGACACAAATAGAAATTCAATTTAAACACGTGGGAAAAAACTTTTAAGTGATGTGTGTTATCAAGCGTAACGGCCAAAACCGTTTGATCGTATTTTTGGGGAGGAAAAAAGTGACATTTCAAAATCCTTCCTGCCCTACTGTTTTCGTCCATATCACATAATTTATACATCAACAAATTTAGGACGCTAAAGGGCACAAAAGTTCTATTCAGCTTTCGATACAAAAAAAAAACAAAAACGTACGGTTCAGCCAAAATTTGTCAAAAACATACTCGTTCATTTCTAATGGCTCAAATTTCCCAATGCTCTCCAATAGCCGTATTCACCATTCATTTGAATAGCACAAAAACTTCCATTCACTCCTATTGATTTCCGACCCAAGTGACCCAATATGAGCAGGAAGTACCCTGAAATGCCCCCAAATGAATAAAAAGTGACTCTGAAATGCCTCAAAAGCAACAGGAAGTAACCTCCTAATATAAACATGAAGTGAACTTGAAAAGCCCCAAACAAAACAAGAAGTGACCCGATGTCTACAGGAAGTTCGAAATGCCTCAAAATCAACAGGAAGTGACCCGATATACTAAACATCACAGCAAAATTACCATCGCAATTTCTGGTTTAATAGATAACATTAAAGTCATTAGAAGGTCGTTGATGTGTTTCCCTAATTTCAATGTTTTAAGTGGTGATATGGCCAAGTTACTGTGTGGTCAACGTAAAAACATTTCCATTTTTAAAGCAACTCTGTCACTCTCTTTCAATGGCGGGAGTAAATTAACAATATCGGTGTAGAAAAGTACTGCATCAGTCTGAGGTGTTAATATGTGATGTGATTATCTATAAAAAGATCAAGAAATAATCATTCAAAATATAAGATACCAACATAAATGGATTTTAAGGGGGGGGGGGGCCCTCTGGTGTCCGAAAAGTGTCATTGCATGAAATTGACTTTCCTCTATATATAAAAGTTGTAAAGCAATGGTTGTTCCTATCATGTTTTTTTGCTCCCGATCCGATCCCGATCATTTTAGTTTGAGTATCTGCCGATCCCAATATTTCCCAATCTGATTGCTTTTTTTTTTTTGTTGCTCCCGATTCAATTCCAATCATTCCCGATAATTTTTCCCAATCATATACATTTTGTCAATGCATTGAGAAAAAAAACGAATAAAACTCGGACGAATATATACATTCAACATACAGTACATAAGTACTGTACAGTGGTACCTCTACATACGAAGTTAATCCGTTCCAGGACCTTGTTTGTAGGTCGAAATGGTCGTATGTCGAGCAGGATTTTCCCATAGGAATACATTATAATTCCATTAATTCGTTCCACAGCCCAAAAACCGGCACTAAATCCTTAAAAAATACTGCTGGTGTTATTACAAATGGCAATTACACGTAGCAAAACAAATAAATTATAAATCAAAATTGGAATAATATAATAAAAAGAATAATAATAATTCCTGTAATAGTATAACGAATCGGGTTCTAATAAGGCGGACGTTTTTTTGTGTACCTGAACGCACCGCGGGGCTGACGTGCCAGAGACGGACCGGTGAGCTTGAGTTTCACTTTCACTTTGAATGTTCTCTTGAGAACACCGTCAATTGCGGCAGACAGCAGGCGTTTTGTATTGAATAAGTTGTGAAAGAAATGATGAAAACTTGGCGAAGCTGGCGATTTGTTTGGAGATGTTACCACAATAAGAATTGTCAGCTTAACTTATAAAGACTGGCGAACGATGGTCGGAGGAGGACCGTGGAGATGTATTGTTGAGCCATTTCACGGATGCCCACCCCACGCTCATATTTTTCTGTCATTTGCATCTTCATTTAGAAGGTAAGCATCAACTTTTTCCTTGTTTCACCACCTGTACCAACCTTTTCTGAAACCTGTGTTGATTTGTCACACAAGAAAATCCGCCGTGCATTCGTCTGCGGTGCTGCCATTGTCGTCGTATTTCGAGCATGTCGTCGGATGTAGAAACAAATGGCGAGTCAAATTTTACGTCGGATGTCGAAAAGTTCGTGTGTCGAAGCGATCGTATGTAGAGGTACCACTGTATTTGTTTATTATGACAATAAATCCTCAAGATGGCATTTACAGTATTAACATTCTTTCTGTGAGAGGGATCCACGGATAGAAAGACTTGTAATTCTTAAAGGATAAATGTGACTTTGTATATTGTGACTAAATATTGCCATCTAGTGTATTTGCTGCGCTTTCAGTAAATGATACTGCAGCCATTTAAGCCCAAATGCATGATGGGAAGTGCAACCATGACTGTGCGTAGGGGCACCAATTTATATATCTTCTCTGTGTTGGGAAAGAAGATAGGGTGTTAAGAAAATGATCAACTATTACCTTTCTTCCCCACATTGCCTCCCACGTTAATTTTTAATTGCGGAGAGAGGTATTGTAAGGCTTTAGCCACATAAAAAATGGCTCCAAAGGCTGTCAAAATTCTCTCTACTCATTATATGCTGCCTTTTAGCGCTATCTATAGGTAAAACGGTGCTTTTATAGATTGAACGTGACAATGCGTGAGTGGGTTGTGCAGCACATGCATTAATCATTTAACGTGATTAATTAAAAAAAATTAATTACCGCCGTTAACGCAATAAACTTGATAGCCCTACTTTAAGCCAAAAACTACTCTGGATGCGTGTAAGACATTTTGTCTGTAACGTTAAATGCAATTAGAAAACGATTAAAATAAAAAATATATATATATTAAAAAAAGGCATGTCCGATATTTTTTTGCCGATGCCGATACTTTGAAAATGACGTGACGTGACCCCTTCTGACGGACATAAATAAAACTGCAACAAAAATGAATGAAATGAACAAAAAAATATATTTTTATAGTGGGTCAAAATTACTTTTCGAACAGATCATGTGACTAGCACCTTAGACGGTCATTTCATTCAAAGAAAAAAATCATTTGAAAAATAAAATTGCCGTGTCCTAATTTGCTTTGCATAAAATTAGAAGAAAAAAAAGAAAAAAAATTAGGACACGATAATTTTATTTTTCAAATGATTTTTTTCTTTGAATGAAAATACTTTTTGATTTTTTCCCTTTTTTTGGGATTGAATGATTTAGTCACAAATGTCCTACCCATAAATGGTCCAGACACAAAAAGCTTCAAAGAAAACTTTTTCAATGAAAAATTAAGTGTTCAAATGCAAATTTTTCAATCTCAAATATTTTTTCGCAATCAAAAATGTTTTCTATGATTGAAAATTTTTTTTTTTTTTTGAAGTGATTTTTCTTTTTGAATATATATATATTTTTTAAGCAACTTATTTTTTGATTGAATCATAAAGACAAAAACGTCCTAGCCAAAATGTGGCCCAAACATATATCAACATTACTTCAATCAAAAAAGTTGCTTCAATCAAAAAAAAAAAAAAAAACTTGACTCCAATCAAAAAAATAATTAAATCAAGGAAAAATAGCTTTCACATGCATTTTTTTTGTGTTTCAAATTTATTTTTGCGCTCACATTTTTTTTTTTTTTTTTTTTTTATTAAAGCGACCCTTTTTTAATTGAAAATATATATTTTGATTGAAGCAACTTTTTTTGGATTGAATAATAAAGACACAAATCTACCTCCATATGGCTCCGCCCAGCAGATACAATTTTTGACTGGGGTAACTACATTGGCACGACATCAAGGGGCATTCCATATTCAACGGATGATGATCTTGGCGAAAAGTATTGCCTTAGCAGCCTGATTTAGAATTCCCCTCAAGAATGATGGGAAACAAAAAAACGCTCATTGTCAATTTATTATTATAAATATTCTTGTAAATTAATTTTATTACTGACACTGCGTTTCGGGGGTCATCAACATGTTGTGCCCCCCCCGCCCCAAAAGTCAAACTTCACTTATGGCTACCAACCAGATACCAAAGACTATTTATTGTTATTCCCCACGAAAAGCAAGTGTACAATAATTCCTGCAAGCATGCTGGATTATATCGATCAAAATGAAATGAATGATCCTTCAAGAAAAATGTTCCAAGTCAACTCATTCATCTTGTCTTCCACAGCGATGAGGCCACTCGAGCTGATTTAAAGAAACTTCCCACTCTTCCCACTAAAGTCCTCAAAGAGCATCCATCGCTTGCCTACTGGTATGTTTCGAGCTAATCTGGATTAGAGCGGTACACTTTTAATTGAATTTCAAATTAAACTTGAATAAACTTTCCTTTTCTTTATGCAAATACAGTGAAGATCGCGTTATTGACTATTATAAACAGCTCCGAGGAGTCTCCAGAGGACAGGCCATTGTTCAGTAAGTGTTGAAGTTAAAATAAAACATTGATTTGTTGAAACGCTTGAGACGTTAATTAATGTTGGAAAGGTTTCAGCTCATTAATCACTCTCCTCCGCGCGCACAAGCCTTCTTTTCATTTTGTCTTGCTGGAATCCCTTTTCCCATCAGCGGTTAGAGATGAATCAATATGGGAATCGCACAGGAGCCGTTATATGACAATGTGCTATTTTGTCTTCAGAAATTTCAATCTCACTTACTTTTGATGACTTTTGTCGCTTAGTGTTGATTTTGGAGGCCATTCCGAGTCACTTTCGGGCCACTTCCTTGACAGTTAAAGTGATATGAAAAATTATCTGAATCATGTGGAATTTCTTAAATTTCTGCATAAAATCCCCATCAAATGTGATCTGATCTTTGTCAAAATCACACAGATGAAAAAACAGTGTCTGCTTTAACTAAAATCATCCCTAACAATGATAGGTTTTCATATTTCAATGAGGATAGTATACAAAAAAATGACAGAAGGGGGAAAAATAAGTACCGTAATTTCTGGACTATTGGGCGCCCCTGATTACAAGCCTCACCCAGTACATTTTTATAGGAAAAACCATTTTGTACATACATAAGCCTCTCCTGCCTATAAGCCGCGTGTGGCCACTTAGCAACAAGAGACATTGAAAAAGAAATACACAGTTTTCAAAATTTTAATAACACACCTTAACTTTTCGTTCCATACAGCACCGGCAAACACGGCAGTTATATAGCAGCGGCACGGAAGTTACATAGCATTAGCATGGCGGTGCAGCACTAATTGTGCTGGTTAATAAAAACATAAAAGTCTTTGTTAGCAATCTTCATCTTCCTCCTGTGCATTCAAACCATGGAAGTCTTCACCCTCAGTGTTGGATATGAAGATACTCAGATGCACTTCGCCACGCACCTACTCAGTCTCTCCTTCTCTGTCACCTTCAATGTCTCCCATAATGAGGCAAATTCACTCCCAGCCTGTGCCGTCCTCCTCGCGCTTCACGCTGCCAGGCTCCCCCGGCAAACCTGTGCAAAAACTGCTCTTCACATGCGGTGAGTCTTGGCAAACGATCTCTCGCCGCTCGTCATCAAAGCTTCCCATACAACTCGGATGGCCAATTTAATTTCTTCTAGCATTTTCCATGATGCAGGTCTGCCAATTCTACTCATGCACAAAGACTAGGGTCCGCCACCTCTATTCATGCACAACGCACAAAGTTAAACTACCGGTAATAGTGCAAACTAGCGTCTTCCTCGACACATATATTCCACGTGTCTCACTCCCACATTCCGTGCGCGAGCGCCCCTGGCGGCCGTCAGAAAAATACACAAATTGGCTGCATCATTGCACATGCCGCAAGACCCAAACTGAGGGAAAAAAGTAGCAGCTTGTAGTCCGGAAAATACGGTAAGTGAACCATCTCATTTAATATTTTGTGGAATTTTAGACCATTCTTCTTTGGCCAACTGCTCCAGGTCTCTGAGATTTGAAGGGTGCCTTCTCCAAACTGCCATTTTCAGATCCCTCCACAGGTGTTCTATGGGATTCAGGTCTGGTCTCATTGCTGGTCACTTTAGAAGTCTCTAGTGCTTTCTCTCAAGCCATTTTCTAGTACTTTTTGAAGTGTGTTTTGGGTTATTGTCCTGCCGGACGACGGAGACCCAGCTTTCTCACACTGGGCCCTACATTATGCTGCAAAATTTGTTGGTCGTCTTCAGACTTTATAATGCCATGCATACGGTCAAGCAGTCCAGTGCCAGAGGCAGCAAAGCAACTCCACCATGTTTGACTGTGGGGACCGTGTTCTTTTCTTTGAAGGCCTTCTTTTTTCCCCCCTGTAAACTCGATGTTGATGCCTTTTGCCAAAAAGCTCGACTCTTGTCTCATGTGACCAGAGAACATTCTTCCAAAACGTTTTTGGCTTTCTCAGGCAAGTTTTGCCAAACTCCAGCCTGGTTTTTTTTATGTCTCTGGGTCAGAAGTGGGGTCTTCTTGGTTATACTATCATAGAGTTCGTGTTCATTCAGACGCCGACAGATAGTACGGGTGGACACTGTTGTACCCTCTGACTGCAGGACAGTGTGAACTTGTTTGGATGTTAGTCGAGGTTTTTTATCCACCATTCGCACAGTCTTTCGTTGAAATCTCTCGTCAGTTTTTCTTTTCCGTCGACATCTAGGGAGGTTAGCCACAGTGCTATGAGCTTTACACTTATTGATGACACTGCGCACGGTAAACACAGAAACATTCAGGTCTTTGGAGATGGACTTGTAGCCTTGAGATTGCCAATATTTCCTCACAATTTTGCTTCTCAAGTCCTCAGACAGTCTTTTGGTCTTCTTTCTTTTCTCCATGCTTAATGTGTTACACACAAGGACACAGGTTGAGTCAACTTTAATCCATTTTAACTGGCTGCAAGTGTGATGTAGTTATTGCCACCACCTGTTATGTGCCACAGGTAAGTAATAGGTGCTGTTAATTACATAAATTAGGGAAACATCACATGATTTTTCAAAGGGTGGTAATACTTTTGTCCGGCCTATTTTTGGAGTTTTGTGTAAAATGATAATGATTTTTTTTTTTTTTTTTTTTTACATTCTATTTCGTGTTTTTTCATTGAATGCAAAATAAATGAAGATATTACTCCCAAAGCATTTGTAATTGCAATCATTTTCTGGGAGAAATTAAGCATAATCTGACAGAATTGCAGGGGTGCCAATACTTTTGGCCAGCACAGAATAACGGAGTCATGTGATTATTGTTGCCAAGTCTCATATGTGAAATTGGTAGAGCTACTGTTGGCATCACTGGAAAAAAAGGTACATCTAATATGGAGAGTGAACAGGAAAAATGTAACGACTTGTGTAGCCAAAAGTAGCAGAGTAAGTGTAGTGTTTCTTCTTCGCAAATCTACTCACGTCAAAGTAAATAATATGGCTTAGTAAAACTACTCGTAGAAGTACATTTTTCTCAAAATTTTACTCAAGTAAATGTAACAGAGTAAATGTAACGTGTTAATACCAACGTCTAGATGTTAGAAAGTTTTAATAACACTTTTCATCGTAGGTATTTGACGCTTGTGGAATCCTTGCCGACATATGGTGTCCACTATTATGAAGTGAAGGTAGGTGTAAATGTCCTTATATTGGAAACTGAACAGATGCTCACATTTTTTTCCAACTAACAGGATAAACAAGGGATTCCATGGTGGCTTGGGATCAGCTATAAAGGCATTGGCCAGTATGATCTACAGGATAAATTGAAACCTAGAAAGGTAAATATCATCTGACACTTCTTTATTCAAATGGGCGTGTCTGCGGAGATGACTTAACAGGACATTTTCAATGCGAAGAGTCATCCTTTCTGCTTCAGATTAAATGTATTGCTTAAGAAACTAAAATTGTTTTTTTTTTTTTTGTGGAATATGGAGCATATTTCAGATACTTATCTGGGTCTTTTCAAAGACCCAGATAATGTTATTCTGTTTTTGTTTTTTTTGAATGGGATTCCTTCGGCGCGCCGCGCAGCTCGAACCGCTTGACCGATCGGCACTGTTCAAGTATCGACACGTCCGGAATTTTTGCGCGACGCAGGGAATTTTTCAAACGGCTCCGAAAAATTTTCCGTTGCGCCGCAAACGGCGGGCATGTTTGTCCATTCTATTGATGGTAATGTACTTGGATTCCATTGACGCCTATGTAAGTCGATGCCATTGACAGCCAAAGACGCCAAAATTTTTCCCATTCATTTTCAATGGGGAAAAAACAAAATTTCCCCAAATCAACAGAAAATGACCACGATGTCAATAGGACATGTCCCCCAAACTTCCCCACTTCCATTGACACTTATAGAAGGTGCTGCCATTGATGTACATGGACGTCCAAACTTCATTCATTTCCAATGGCATTTAATCATGTTTTTTCATTCTGTTGATGCTAATGTACTTGGATTCCATTGACGCCTATGTAAGTCAATACCATTGACATCCATGGACGTCCAATTTTTTTCCCATTCATTTTCAATGGCAAAAAAAAAAAATGTCCCCAAATCAACAGGAAGTGACCTGATATTGTCCCCGAAATGTCCCCAAGCCAACCTGGGCGGGGTTAAGATCTGTATCACCACAGAGCAAACACACAGAGTAATTTCTCCAGAAATTGCAGTTTCTAGTTTAACTTGCTAAACCGAGTGTATTCAAACTCATCGTTTTTGTCAATAGTGTTGCACTGATTTCGATACCGATACGGCACTAAAATTACGTCATCGGTATTGGGGACAGTGTTGTTAATAATGGCGTTAGAGTATAACTAATTACCGTTATTTCCGGATTATAAAGTGCAATGGCTAAATTTCACTAAATTTTAGAAATAAATCCACATATTTGCAATACCAGACGATAAGCCGCAGGTGTCCATGTTTTAGCATGGGATATTTACATACAGTCCCTGACAAAAGTCTTGTCACTTATCCATTTTGTAGAAACAATTGCTAATAACCTGACTTTTAATTATTCAATTGGTTTCAGAAATGGCTCATAATGAAAGGTAAGAACCTCCCAAATGATGGTGAATGTACAAAAATATATTTGTGTCACTGAAAAAAGATTTATCATTTAACGAAGACAAAAAGGTAAAATTTTGGCAAGACAAAAGTTTTGTCGCCTACAGAAAGTAGTGTGAAAATTGAACAAAAAATGTACTTCAAATACAAAAATATGTTACATAACATAAGAAAATTAAGTATTGGTGCTGTGAGATCCAAATTTAATATTTTGTTTGACTTCCATGGGTTTGAAGGACTGCTTGAAGGACAATTTATTGATGAAGTCATCAGGAACATCAAAGAAAGCAGTCTTGTATGCTTCCCAGAGTTCATCAACATTCTTGGGTTTCGTCTTCCATGCTCATGCTCAATGATGTTCATGTCTGGTGACTGGACTGGCCAGTCCTTGAGGACCTTGCTCTTTTTTGCCTTGAGAAACTTTGAGGTAGAGATTGAAGTATGCGATGGAGCACCATCCTGTTGCAGAATTTGTCCCTTTTTATGGTTAGGAATGTAAGAGGCAACTAAGATTTGTTGATATTTCAGACTATTCACGTTGCATTCCACCCTGCAGCTCTCTCGCACACATCCATACTGGATGTAACCCCAGACCATGATTTTACCACCACCAAACTTCACTGTTTTCTGAGTGAATCTCGGATCCATGCGGGCTCCCGTAGGTCTCCTGCAATATTTGCGGCGACTGTGGAGTAATTCATTGGAAGATTCATCTGAAAAATCCACCTTTTGCCACTTTTCCAGCATCCATCCTTTTGACAGGCTGAGGGCCTTGGCAAAGGCCACGCAGTTTTTTAATTGTCTGCACCCTGAGAGATCTGCAGAGTGGAAGGCAACATAAATTGTCTGAAATATCAACAAATTTTAGCTGCCTCTTACATTCCTAACCATAAAACGGGACAAATTCTGCAGCAGGATGGTGCTCCATCGCATACTTCAATCTGTTAGGTTTTGAGTTGGTTCCCTCCTAGTGTGTTCCTGTGAATACCCATTGATTTCACCTGTCGTGCCTGCTCCTAGAGTATCCGACAATCTGCATCCTTCTGTGTCCCCCATCTGGTCCTGGATGTCTCGTTACCCCTCGTCTCTGTGTGTATATAAGCTCCCAGTTTCTTTTCACTTCTTGTTGCGTCATTGTCTGTGTCAAAGTCAAGGTCCTGTCCAAGCCCCCGTGTACTCAACCCTCCGATAAAGTAAGTTTTGTTTGAACCTTGCCTTTTTGATCCCCAGTACTTTTGGTTGTACTTTGTGTTTTTGTTATTATTAAAACATTTTTTTAGATCACCACCACCTGCCTGGCTGCTTTTTGTTTCCCTGTATTTGGGTCCACACCACCTGCCTGTCCGCGTATTCCTGACACAATGAAGATCCTCCAGGACTGGCCAGCCCAGTCACTGGACATGAACATCATTGAGCATGTCTGGGGTAGGATGAAAGAGGAAGCATGGAAGACGAAACCCAAGAATGTTGATGAACTCTGGGAGGCATGCAAGACTGCTTTCTTTGATGTTCCTGATGACTTCATCAATAAATTGTATGAATCTTTGCGGAACCGCATGGATGCAGTCCTTCAAGCCCAAGGAAGTCATACAAAATATTAAAGTTGGATCTCACAGCACCACTACTTAATTCGCTTATGTTATGTAACATATTTTTTTGTTCAATTTTCACACCACTTTCTGTAGGCGACAAAACTTTTGTCTTGCCAAAATTTGACCTTCATTTCTTCATTAAATGATAAATCTTTTTTCGGTCAAACCAATATATTTTTGTACATTCAGCATAATTTGGGAGGGTCTTAGCTTTCATATGAGCCATTTCTGAAACAAATTTTGTAATTTAAAGTCGGGTTATTAGTACGGCTGTCAAAATTATCGCGTTAACGGGCGGTAATTATTTTTTTTAATTAATCACGTTAAAATATTTGACGCAATTAACGCACATGCCCCGCTCAAACAGATTAAAATGACAGCACAGTGCAATGTCCACTTGTTACTTGTGTTTTTTGGAGTTTTGTTGCTTTCTGCTGGCGCTTGGGTGCGACTGATTTTATGGGCTTCAGCACCCATGAGCATTGTGTAATTATTGACATCAACAATTGCGGGCTACTAGTTTATTTTGTGATTGAAAATTTTACAAATTTTATTAAAACGAAAACATTAAGAGGGGTTTTAATATAAAATTTCTATAACTTGTACCAACATTTATCTTTTAAGAACTACAAGTCTTTCTATCCATGGATCGCTTTAACAGAATGTTAATAATGTTAATGCCATCTTGTTGATTTGTTATAATAAACAAATGCAGTACTTATGTACCGTATGTTGAATGTACATATCCATCTTGTGTCTTATCTTTCCATTCCAACAATAATTTACAGAAAAATAGGGCATATTTTAGAGATGGTTTGAATTGCGATTAATTACGATTAATTAATTTTTGAGCCTTAATTAACTCGATTAATTTAATCGTTTGACAGCCCTAGTTATTAGCAATTGTTTCTACAACAGGATAAGCGACAAGACTTTTTTCAGGGACTGTACTGTTTCAAAATAAGATTTAAAAATGTTGACTTAAAATCGTGCAAGAACCCTGTGGGAACCTCTGGGTAGCTCATGATACAATACGATTTGCGATACAAGGCTCACGATATGGCGATACAACAATTATCCATACATGGGTTAGGAAATCATTCTACAATATTTTACTTTACAAGGTAATAAACAGAAAAATCCTTTCAAGTAACCTGTAAAAGCCCACAAGAGACTGGCTGTGAATGCTCTGGTTTCAGTGCCATTGACGGCACTCGACGTCCAATCCAGTCAAAATAAATTGGATGTCAAGATCAGTCAATGGCAGCCAGCGGGTTTACGTCGACACAATTCTAATTGAAGATTTTGGTAGCAACCTGTTGGTTCATTTTTTCTGTTTTAATTAAACAATGACACCTTTTTTAAAACAATATGGCGGAAAACACTCAGGTGACTTGAAGTTCCGCTTTGAGACCCCCAATTTGGCCAAATTTCAAAATGGTCCTATATGTATGTGTGATACATCATTGGAAAGATTAAAATCTCAATCTTTTTAAACTGGAGGGCATTTTTACCAAAAAATAAATAAATAAATAAACAGCAAAACCCTAACTGGAGGTGAGAGCATGCGAGAGCAGAATTAAAGACGCCATGATTTTAACAAGATGTTATCGCGTCCTTACCTTGTTTTGATCCAAAAACTAGCATGTATCATCGAGTGTCAAGACACAGGTGTGAATAGCCACAGCTGTTTTTTGGGGGGATTTTATGGTTGAAACATTGTCATATAACAAGGGTCGTGATGCAAAATTCGCAGACATCAAGGAGTGGTCGAGATTTTCTTTGTCATATATTTACCCTTTTAAACTTTTTTTTCCAATTATCTTTGTTTGGATCGATTATTTATCATCTAACCTATCGGGGGAAATTTGACAGTAACAAAAAAAAAAATTTAAAAGCCATAGTTATGAGGTAGATATCCGCGACTTACTTACAGACACCATTTTTTCATTGTGACGTAATTTGGTTAAAAGTTTGAAATATGTGAAAAATTTTCTAGTCGTTTTTTTTTTTTTTTTTGTAAACGAAATATTAGACATCAATGAATGATTCTAAGCTAAAAATGACAGACATTTTGAATAAGAAATATATTTTACTTACCTTCTTTTTATGGCTGGGTTGAAACAAAAGCGGTTGCGCGACGTCTGTAAAAAGGGGTTTCCAGGGTAAAGCGGCCAAATTAAAAATAGTTCGGGGGCTTAATGCAACATGAATCTGCTATTGCAGCATATAGACATATTGTTCTATCAAACAATAGTTATTTTGGCTTAAAATACAGCCGTTTGTTTTAGTGCTGCAACGATTAATCGATTAACTCGAGTATTCGATTAGAAAAAAAGATTCGAGTTAAATTTTGCTGCTTCGAGTATTCGTTTAATTAAAGTGGCGTTGTAAATGTTTATTTTGAAAGTGTTTGCATTTAGTTTCATAGATTTTGGTGGATACACTGCCCTCTAGTCTCTCATAGCTGACTCCAGCTGCTCCATGTTAAGACCAACATACGCCAAGTTTTTGTTTGAGCTAATGTTTTTTTCAATGCATTCGTAATTTAATTTATAGGTTTATTTAGCTGTTTTTTTTTTTGCTGGAATGTGCATCTGAACAATTGTTAAGAGCATTGTTAAAAAAAAAAAAAAAATGTTCGTTTGTAGCATTTAAGCTAGTGGACCTTTGCTATGTAAGTTAGCCATTGTTCTTTTGTTGTACATAGAGCCTTATTATTCTTTTTTTCTTATATATATATATACCATTCGAGGCTCAGCTCAGGTATTTGAATTTTTCATGTTCCCTATCCGATTACTCAATTATTCGAACTAACTAGTTAATCGATTCATTGACTACTAAAATAATCGATAGTTGCAGCCCTACTTACAATTTAGACTAACTTAAAACTTGATTAACTAGAACTTAAAAATAGCTTGACACAAATGGAAATTCAGTTGACACACATGGGAAAAACACCTAACTTTTAAGTGATGTGTGTTATTAGGCATAATAACATTTTTAGGTAGGAAATAAGATTTCTTTTTATTAGATCTACAGTAGAAGCTTTTTGAGTGAAAGCCATGAATTTGTTTTTTTTCTTCTTTTTCCTAGTCACATCTGAGATGCAATTGTTAGCCGTTTTCAAAAATATACATCGAAAATAAAAACATTGTCTGAAAATGGTTCAATATTAGTTGAAATGTCTTGTTTTTTCTTGTATATTTATAATTTCTCTTTACATAATAAAATATACAGTTGTGGTCAAAAGTTTACATACACTTGTGAAGAACATAATGTCATGGCTCTCTTGAGTTTCCAGTTATTTCTACAACTCAGATTTTTCTCCGATAGAGTGATTGGAACAGATACTTCTTTGTCACAAAAAACATTCATGAAGTTTGGTTCTTTTATGACTTTATTATGGGTTAACAGAAAAAGTGATCAAATCTGCTGGGTCAAAAATATACATAGAGCAACACGAATTAGCAACTTCTTGTGAGTGATTATTGACTTGAACAATCATTGACTTGAACAAGTCAGGAAAGTCACTTGGAGCCATTTCAAAGCAGCTGCAGGTCCCAAGAGCAACAGTGCAAACAATTGTTTGTAAGTATAAAGTGCATGGCACTGTTTTGTCACTGCCACGATCAGGAAGAAAACGCAAGCTATCACCTGCTGCTGAGAGAAAATTGGTCAGGAGGGTGAAGATTCAACCGAGAATCACCAAAAAGCAGATCTGCCGAGAATTAGAAGCTGCTGGAACACAGGTGTCAGTGTCCACAGTCAAGCGTGTTTTGCATCTCCATGGACTGAGAGGCTGCCGTGCAAGAAGGAAGCCCTTGCTCCAAAAGCGGCCCCTTAAGGCTCAACTGAAGTTTGCTGCTGATCACATGGACAAAGATAAGACCTTCTGGAGGAAAGTTCTGTGGTCAGACGAAACAAAAATCGAGCTGTTTGGCCACAATGCCCAGCAATATGTTTGGAGGAGAAAAGGTGAGGCCTTTAACCCCAAGTACACCATGCCTACCGTCAAGCACAGTGGTGGTAGTATTATGCTGTGGGGCTGTTTTGCTGCCAACGGAACTGGTGCTTTACAGAGAGTAAATGGGATAATGAAGAAGGAGGATTACCTTCAAATTCTTTAAGATAACCTAACGTCATCAGCCCAAAGATTGGGTCTTGGGCGCAGTTGGGTGTTCCAACAGGACAATGACCCCAAACACACATCAAAAGTGGTAATGGAATGGCTAAATCAGGCTAGAATTAAGGTTTTCGAATGGCCTTCCCAAAGTCCTGACTTAAACTTGTGGACAGCGCTGAAGAAACAAGTCCATGTCAGAAAGCCATCAAATTTAACTGAACTGCACCATTTCTGTCAAGAGGAGTGGTCAAAGATTCAATCAGAAGCTTTCCAGAAGCTTGTGGATGGCTACCAAAAGCGCCTAATTGAAGTGAAAATGGCCAAGGGACATGTTACCAAATATTAGCGCTGCTGTATGTATATTTTTTGACCCAGCAGATTTGATCACTTTTTTCTGTTCTCCCATAATAAAGTCATAAAAGAACCAAACTTCATGAATTTTTTTTGTGACAAAGAAGTATCTGTTCCAATCACTCTATCAGAGAAAATTCAAAGTTGTAGAAATAACTGGAAACTCAAGAGAGCCATGACTTTATGTTCTTCACAAGTGTATGTAAACTTTTGACCACAACTGTATGTTCTATCCGATTACTCGATTAATCGATAGAATTTTCAGTCGAATACTCGATTACTAAAATATTCGATAGCTGCAGCCCTAATTTATTTTAAAGAGGGGTGCAAGAGAAGAAACTGCTTTTTCAGTCTTGTCTGTGTTTTCCACCATATATCGATTCTTGGTGGGATTATATCGATAACCAATATGGGCCGCAAAGTATCGCGATATATCACCTTTTCGATATATTGTCACAGCCCCAGTTCAAATAGATTGACATCTACCAGTAAGAAACTCATTTCAGTTTACAGCACAATGAAAAAAGCCACATAACTCGATATGTCATTGCTATGGCACTAAAATAGTTCAACATTATCTCCACTATTGTCAGACTTGACTTGGCTGGCATGACTTGGCGGCCATGATTTGGCCCCAGTTCCTTGATTTTGACACATTTGTGCCAAGAGACAGAGACGTACTGTACTAAATAAGAGTGACACATACACAAGGGAACAATTAGAAGTGAAAATACTGCAATATGTGTCACATGAAGACAATGCATTCTAGTGACATGCACTCATTGGTGCGGTTTTACTTTGACAGCTTGTATTGTGCAAGTGTCTGAAGGGGAGTGAAGGGGAGGGCGCTGCTCACAGCAGAAGGAAAAGAGGGGATGGCTTTGGGCGTTAACATGCATGAGAATACCTGAGGAGGCAAGTCAGGAGCTGACATGACGCGGACGTAGTTTGTGTTGACAGTCAGGCCTGAAAGGATTTCATAACGACAAACAGGACCTCAAGCCAAAGACGTTTTGTAGGGGTAAGACGTGGAATTTTGATTCTTTTTACGCTTACAATATAGTATTTTTAATGCAGTTCTGAGCGTATTTTTTTTGTGTCATATTTTCCATGCTGTCAACTTTCGTTTGTCATTCACCGTTCGACGAGACTTAACGTTTAGTCACTAATGACTTGAAATCTGTCTGTTGTCATTAAGCACCTGGTCGGTGAGCCATGGAACATTTAGTGATGACTATGATTGTCTAATGTGGTCGTCTCGTCTCTTCTGAACACCTGAATTGTTGTACATCACGCTCTGATGATAACTAGCACGAGTGTTTTAACCTATTGGCTGCTCTAAACGTCCAATACATTTTGACCGGGAAGGTCGGCAGTCATAGGCGGAGTTTGACTTTTGGAGCAGGGGGGCACAATATGTTGATGATCCCAAAACGCAGTGTCAGCAGTAAAATTACCTTACAAGAATATTTAAAATAATAAGTTGACAATGAGCATTTTTTGTTTCCCATCATTTTTGAGGGGAATTCTAAATCAGGCTGCTTAGGCAATACTTTTTGCCAAGATCGTCATCCATTGAATTTGGTACGCCTGCCAGTGTTATGCCAATGTAGTCAAAAATTGTATCCCCTGGGCGGAGCCATGTGGAGGTAGATTTGGGTCTTTATTATTTAATCCCCCCCAAAAAATGCTTCAATAAAAAAAAAAAAGAAGTTGCTTCAATCAAAATATAGATTTTCAACCAAAAAAAAGTCACTTCAATCAAAAAAAATATGTGCTTGAATGCAAAAATAAATTTGAAACTCAAAAAAAAAATGCATATGAAAGTTATTTTTCCTTGATTTTTTGTTTTTGTTTTTTTGTTTTTTTTGTTTTTGTTTTTTTGATCGAAGTCAAGTTTTTTTGATTGAAGAAACTTTTTGATTGAAGTAATGCTGATTTGTTTTTGGGACACATTTTGGCTAGGACATTTTTCTCTTTATTATTCAATCCAAAAAAAATAAGTTGCTTCAAAAAATATAGATTTTCAAAAAGAAAAATCACTTCAATCAAAAAAAGATTTTTGAAAAGAGAGAAAAGAATTTTCAATTATAGAAAAAACTTTGAATGCGAAAAAATATTTGAGATTGAAAAATTTGCATCTGAACACTTCATTTTTCATTGAAAAAAATTTCTTTGACTGAAGCAATCTTTTTTTGTGTTTGGGCCATATTATGATTAGGACATTTGTGTCTAAATCATTCAATCACCAAAAAAGTTGCTTCAATCAAAAAAAATATATTTTCAATCAAAGAAAAAAAATCATTTAAAAAATATTTTTTCTCTAATGTATATATATTTTTAAATTATATACAAAGCAAATGACTGTCTAAGGTGCTCGAAAAATCATTTTGACCATTATAAAAATGTTTTTTTGTTCATTTCATTCTTTTTTGTTGCAGTTTTTATTGCTTTACAACTTTATCTATATATAGGAAAGTCAATTACATGCAATGACACTTTTTCGGCCACCCAGACCCCCCCTAAAGATCCGCTTTTGCCGGCAGCGACCAAGTGTTTGAGGCCAGTCCACCAGCCAAATTGGTTTGGACTTCTATTGTCGTCCGTGGCAATGAAACATGATCACTCAATGCCAGCCAATCCAATCCTTATGATTTTGATGTCTATCACTGTAAATGGTAGTGAATGAGTTCTTTATCCTTCTACAACAGTGGTGTCAAACTCATCTTTGTACTTATAGTTCCATTAGGAAGGCCGTTTTGTCTCCTAACGAATATAAATGTACGATTGCCTCGTTTTATCTCAAATATAAGCAGCGAATTACATGGCACTCGACAGTCTAGACCTTTTTTTTTTTTTTTTTAACTGTATTCTGCAAGTTGCAAATAGAAAATTTAGGGGTGCACATTGTAAAACTTGCCACCAAGTACAATAAATATTCATATTTCCATTCATTTTAACCATATTACTGATAAATACAGTAGTGCAATTTTTGGACTATAAGCCGCACCTGACTTTTGCCTCACCCAGCTAATTCGACAAGTGTTTTTCCATATATGAGCAGAGGTGAATAAAGTAGCAAAATGTTTTACTCAAGTAAAAGTAGCACTACTTCAAAATAATATTACTCAAGCAAAAGTAAAAATAGTCATCAAAAATGTACTCAAGTACAAGTGAAAAAGTATTTGGTGAAAAGAATACTCAAGTAACGAGTAACATTGTGAGTAACTGCTTAAGATGCTTAATTTTTTTTTTTTTAATTATTAAACAATAGGTTTTTTTTTCAGCACAAAGTCATCTACAGTTATGTGAAAAATATCAGCCCACCCCAATTAAATATACAGCTCTTTATTAAGAAATGGTCACATCTCAATGTCTGATCTTGTTTTTTTTTTTTGTTGTTGTTTTTTTTTTTAAGTGATTTAATTGCAGGTAAACAACAAAAATTAACAGTTTTACTCATTAAACCAAATATATCAACATTAGTGCATATTTTAACTGAGTCTTAATGCACAAATACAATTTTTTGGTCATATCTGTTTTTTTGGCGTGCCCGTTCAGACTGCCTTTGTCCATTGAGACCATACAAGTATTACGCATGCGTAGTAATTTGCAGTCCGACACGCGCCGAGCAAGCTGAGCAAGAAGCATCAAAACAAATGGCCACACATGCTGGCTGTCATCCGCCATTCCAGGGATATCATTTTGCTTTTCAAAAGGAGGACACAAATAACAGACATAAATAATCCCCGTTTAGGCTTATATTCAAAGTTTATATGGATCGATAGCATGCACGCACTGTCCGTGCATGTCACACACACAAACGGGCAGTTTGCCCCGACTCTCCGCCGTGTCAGCAATGTTGAAATATTGCTCACTTGGAGCAGAGAGAAAACTGAGCATTCTCAGGCTTATCCTCAACCATTTTTTATTTTTTATGACTGTTATCAAGCCCAGCCCTTCCCCAAAAGCCAAGTTCACTGCAAGCTAGGCGCTAATAACGCACAGCTGCATGCTACGGTAGCGTCTCTCTCGCTATTTGATGACGTAATTGCTGCATGAAATCCGATTTGGGAGAGTGGACAGTACAGACTGCCGCGACAGTCTGGAAAAATGTGGCCCAGATCGGATTTGAACCACATACGAAAGTGACCCAGATCGGATTTGAAATGGTCCAGTTCTATGCGACTTGTCACGGTCAGACAGTCAAGTTAATGCCTCACTCGAGTCGGAAAAACACGAAAAAATCGGATTCGTGCATTAAGACCTGTAGTATGAACGTAGCCTTAGTTTCATGGTCCTACTTCTTACCAAATGTGCTACTGACCTCCAGTGCCCAGTTTTATTGCTTTAAAATGGATTTTGACCATTGTGCTTTGGAGCGAAGTTGCATCAGAACCTAGAGATGTCACTTGAGAAAAAAAAACGTAAAAGATACGTCTTTGGGACACTGGAACAATTAAAAATAGAACATATTTGTACGTTTTGTGGAGCAAATGAGTTAAAACAATAATGTAAAAAAAAAAAAAAAAAGATACTGTGAGGTACAATAAGGTACTGCTTACGCAACGAAAAAAATAAATGAATAAAACTAACGACAGGAGACAAAATGGCGGACGAGACTCCTGAGTCGTAAAGTCAAAATCACGTAAGTCGGATACGTCGTAACTCGGAGACTGCCTTTATTTATATTGGCAACAACAACAAAAAAAACCTGCAAAATTGTTCCTAAACCAAAAAAACATCTCTTGTAATACTGCAAAAATAAATACACACACAGTGTTTCAATGACTCCAGCCTCGGGCTAGAGTAAAATAAACATTTCCTGATCTGAAAATATAAAATACACTTAAAAAAAAGTTAGTAATACTGTATTTGATAATTCCCACTTCGTACATTCACCATAACTTTCCTATTAGTGAGTTTGTCTTGTTTTTCCCGTAATGTTCTTAGTTGGTTTATGTGCATTAACTCTACCACCCCCTGGAGTGGAGGAGGACTAATTCCTACATGATTTTTTTTTTTTACTCAAATATATTCGCCGTCTGACTGCGTGCACCAAACCATGAAGCCATACGAATACAATTGCCTTTACACTCTTTCCTATGTGTCATTTTTTTATTGTCACCACCAGCTTTATCAGTGGAAGCAACTGGAAAATTTGTACTTCAGGGAGAAAAAATTTGCAGTGGAGGTTAACGATCCGCACAGGTGAGCGCTTATCAAATTTTATCTTCAATAAGTCATATAGTTTATTTCTTTCACTGTCATTGACGGCGATAGATGTCTATGAGTTAACAACTGATGTCTTGCTGATTCAGGAGAGCGGTAACAAAGCGCACTTTCGGACAAACTGGTCTCCTCATCCACACTTGGTATGCGAGCCATTCTTTGATCAAAACTATTTGGGTCATGGCTATTAGCCAACATCAATTCTACTTGGACAGAAAGCAAAGCAAAGTGAGTGTCAGTATTACAATAACAACAACAAAAACACCCAAAAATCTATTCAATAACCTCTGATACGACATCCTATTCCCATTAGGCTAAACTGGGAGCCTCCAAAAGCTTGGAAGAAATCGCGATGGATCTCACAGAGCACGCAGGGGGAAAGATAAACAAACTGGGAGAGTCCATTTTGAAAAATAACTTGATCACAGCGAGCAATGGGAGTCTGGTGTCAACAGGTTAGTCCAACTTATCTAACTTTTGAATGGATATAAAAGAGCAGAGATGTCCATTAATGGGGTTAGTGATAAAATCTGCCGGATGCCACTTAATGACAACTGCCATAAGCATTAATTAATAGAGGTGTGCATCGGCACTGCCCTCACGATTCGATTAAGATTCGGAGGGCCTCGATTCGATTCGATTCAGAGGGTCACGATTCGATTCGGTTCGATTCGGCAATGCATCGCGATGCATTAAAGCCTTGGATGCATTAAAATTCTAAAGCAAAGCATATTTTTTGTGAATCATGTGGCAACACAAGCGGTCAGACATTAAACAACTTTTTATTGGCTTTTGTGTCACTCCTGGTTGAAGTCAAATGAAAATAGTATACTTTCATATATATATTTTTTTTAAAAAATAGATCACAGCATTTCATTTGTGCTTTGAATGAGACCAGGGCTTTCTCTTTTTTTTTTTTTTTACACACAGTAGCACTCTCTCTTTCTCCGCTTCAGCCATTGTTATGTTATGTCCTATCTCTCTGCTCTCTCGATTGCAACTGGGCATGTCTGTGACGTTACTCCGTTGAGGAAGCAGATTTGGGTTCCTCGTCCCCCCTGCATTGCTTTGAATATAAAGTAGCTTCCTCTACAGGTAAACATAAGAATAATAATGCAAATGGGGAAACCAAATCATTTTTTGTGACAATGCCATGTGCATACGTAATGATAACAAATTAAAGCCCGTCTTTTGTAACAAATTCTCCCAGTTAAACAAGACTGTAAGATGTATATTCAATAAACATTTATATCTTTTAGATTTTTGTGTCTGTTCTATCAGGTGGATAGTTCATGCGTCATTTCCTCGGCAAAATGCAATAGGCATTTATTTTAATTTCTTCGAGTTGGCAGAAAAAAACGGAAGTTTTCTTAATGTTTAAATAGTCTACCTATTTTTCTGATCATTATAAATGCATTTACACAACGAAATAACGCTAGAAAGGTTTGTTAAATATATTTCTGTGTGGGATATTTTGCTCAGTACGCGCCTCTATGACAATGAGAGGAACAGCTGCATATACAAAAATAAACTAAAATACTTTTAAACAACGGTCTTTATTTTAATGACTCTCATTAGAACACATAACAGAACAACCTGCCTTAAGGAGCACTGAAACAAAATAATAGCATTAAAAGCATGGGTGGGCAAACTATTCCACAAAGGGCCGCTGTGGGTGCGGGTTTTTGCTGCAACCCATCAAGAGGACACCTTTTCACCAATCTGGTGTGTTATGAGTGCAATCAGTTGATTGCAGTCAGGTGCTTCTTATTTTCATTGAAACCTAATTGGTTAAAAGCTCTGTGCTGGATCAGTTGGAACAAAGACCAGGACCCACTGCGGCCCTCGAGGACCGGTTTGCCTACCCCTGATTTAAAGGTACACCACAATGTCCTGCTTATCACGAAGAGGTGCAGCCCTCGAAACAAATGATAATAACGATGTCTGACAAATATCATCTTTTAGGCCAGTACAGTTTTTAAAATGCCTGCTCAGCGTCAAGGTGCCAGTCTTTCTGCTCTCGTATGAGAGAAAAGCGCCACATTTGTTGCATTCGGCAAGGCCGACACGGTTTTCTGTAGCATCTTCCACTATCGATTTAAATCCTTTCCACACACCACTCGTGGATTCTTGCCTTTTCAATCCCCCCGTCTTTAGTTTGCTTTTCACCTCTTGCTGCTTTATATCGAAATTCGAAAAGGAAATACGAGGATGCAGTTGCAGACTCGCAGGGAGGCCAAAGCGTGAGGGGAAGATTAAAAGGAGGGTGGGGCCACGGCGTTCATGTGCGCAAACAATGCACTGGCTCAGATGCGGCTCATTTTTGGGATTACCAAAGCACCTTCTCTCTGTTTTATCCAATTTATTTATTTTTATAACTAATATTCCTTAGTTTAACATCCATACATCGTCTTAGTATACAAATATATATTTATTTAAAAAAAAAAAAAAAAAGCAAGTGAGAAGTCCGGCCCGACCCAACCCGAACGTAAATCATTGACATTTTGGGCCCGACTCGGCCCGAAATTCGGGTCGGGTTGGGTCGGGTTCGGGCTCAAGATCTAGGCTATTAGTCTTATATATTTTAAAATGCGCTGAATCGATTCGGCTTGTTGCCCTCATCGAATCGAATCGTCCATGCCCCGCATCGGGATGCATTGCCGCATCGATTATTGTTGACACAAGTATTGATTAATGCCCATGACAGTGTCATAATTATGATAGTCTTATGACAGTCTTATGACGCTGTTGTCAAATAAAGTGTTACCTATTATCCCGACTAAATCAACAAATACGCCTCACTGCACTATAATCCGCAAGATTCCAAATGAGGGGAAAAAAAGTAGCAGTTTAAGTCTGATAATTATGGTAAGTATATAAAAATGATATTAATCAAGAAAATGCTGAATATATAAAACTGAATTGAAGAATTTAATCTAAAATTCTAAACTAAAATCGTAAAAAGATCGTTAAAAAAAAAAGAAGAAATTTAAATATGGAAAATTGATTTAAAAATGAATTAAAAAAGGAGGAATCTATTAATGATCTACTCAATATTTATTAGCAAAAAAATGTAAATATGGCGGAAAAACACTCAGGTGACTTGAAGTTCTGCTCTGAGACCCCTAATTTGGACAACTTTCAAAATTGTCCGATATGCTTGTGTGTAGAGCTGAAACGAATACTGGAGCAACTCAAGTAACTCGAGTTTAAAAACTGCTCTGAGTAATTTTATTCACTCGAGGAATCGTTTAATTTTGCCAGCTCTAAGCATCACGTTTTGCCCGGACTACTTTTAATGCGGGGCAACGCGCTGATGTCACGTGCGTATCGGTAGAAGCAATAAAAAAATATAAAATACCTTTCTGCAGCCGACAGCCGCTACAAACTACGCCGACAATGCCAAAAACTAGCCCGCATGATGCTACCGCGGTAGCAGGTAGCATCTGATGCATCTCATAGATATCACATGTATGTTGAACTAGATGCGAAATGACAGAGTCAGCGGTGTTAGTAAACAGCCCTCATCTTAAAGCAGTACACTTCACAGCGCTAATAAATAAGATTAATGTTACTTGCTCACGTAACGTTAGCCCTGCGCGTGGCTAACGTGTCTTACATACAGGTTTTATTTGATCTGTGAAAACATAGCGTTGTAGAGTGATGATGGCGTAAAATGAAAATATGATTAAGCTAACTGACAATTTTAGCTCAGTAGTCATAGCTGGATAAAACACCAAGTAGCACTGGTCCCTAATGTGCCTCAATACAGCAGGTATCATAATGTAACGTTTTCAAAGAGTCACCCGCTTCGTTAGGTTGCAATTATTTATTGTTTTGGGAACTTGTGAAACGACAACAACAGCAGAATGGCAGGTCTCTCGCTCTCCCGCACCTCCCTCACCCCCGCACGTCATGCGGTGCATTCAGGAACGCATGCAAATATCCCCGCCATATTATAACCTGATATGTTACAATACATTTATTTTGAACACTGCAAAAACTCAAAATCGTATCAGGACACAAATGGAAATTCAATTGAAACACGTGGGGAAAAAACCCTAACTTTTAAGTGATGTGTGTTATCAAGCGTAATGGCATTTTTATGTAAGAAATATATTATATATATATATATACGTATATATATATACGTATATATATATATATATATATATATATATATATATATATATATATATATATATATATATATATATATATATATATATATATATGTATATATATATGTATATATATAAACATATACAGCATATTTTATAAGATCTAAAAGTTTTTTGAGTAAAAGCAGTGAATTGGTCTTTTTTTTTTTATTCTAGTCACATCTGAGAGGAAATTGTTGGCTGATTCCGACAATGTACATTGAAAATAAAGACACTGAATGACTGAAAATGGTTCAATATTAGATGAAATGTCTTGTTTTCTCATGTATATTTATAATTGCTTTTTACCTAAAAAATATATGTTTTATCCGATTACTCGATAAATCGATAGGATTTTCAGTCGATTAGTCGATTACTAAAATATTCAATAGCTGCAGATCCACATGAGTGATACATCATTGGAAAGCTTAAAATCTTAATTTTCTGGGGGAAGAAAAATTTTGAACAGGAGGGCTTTTTTTTTGTTTGTTTGTTTTTTTAAACAGCAAAACACTATCTGGAGGTGAGAGCACGCGAGAGCAGAATTACAGACGCCATGATTTTAACGAGATATTATCTTGCACTTACCTCTTTTCGATCCCAAAACTCCATGTAGCATGTTTCACCGAGTGTCAAGACACAGCTGTGAATGGTAACAGCTGGATTTTGGGGGGATTTTATGGTTGAAACATGGTGATATAACAAGGCTCACGATGCAGAAATCGCAGACATCAAGGAGTGGTCGAGATTTTGTTTTTCATATATTTACCTTTTTAAACATCTTTTTTTTTCTTCAGTTTTTCTTTGTCCAGATCAATTATTTATCATCTAACATATCAGAGAAAATGCGACAGTAGCAAAAAAATACAATTAAGCGATAGTTATGAGGTAGATATCGGTGACTTTTTTACAGGCGCCATTTTTTTCACTGTGACATAATTTGTTTAAAAGTTTAAAATATGTGACTGAATAATTTTTTAAAAGTCGTTTTTTTTTTTTCAAACGAAATATGAGACATCATTTAATGATTCTAAGCTAAAAACGACAAACGTTTGAATAATAAATATAATTAATTACCTTTGTTTTATGGCTGGGTTGAAACAAAAGCGGTTGCGTGACGTCTGTAAATGGTTGTTTTTTTAGAGTAAAACAGACAAATTAAAAATAGTTCGAGGGCTTAATGTACCATGAATCTGCTATGGCAGCATATACACATACAGTATTGTTCTATCAAACACAACAGTTGTTTTGGCTTAAAATGTAGCAGTTTGTTTTAAAGAGGAGTGCAAGAGCAGAAACTGCTTTTTCAGTCTTGTCTGTGTTTTCTGCCATGTGTATTTATATATATATATATATATATATATATATATATATATATATATATATATATATATATATATATACACACACACTGTGTACACTGTGTGTATATTTTTTTATATTCAAATAATATGGGACCTTAATGGAAAAAAAGAGAAAAATCCAACCTTCAATACAAGTGCATTTATTCAGTGATGAAAAAAATCCCACATAAAGCAATAATTATTTGACATCAAATAATGTGTGTCACAGTTATTAGCACCCCTGGTGTTAATACTTTGTACAACCCTCTTTTGCCAACAAAACAGCACCTAATCTTCTCCTATAATGTTTCACAAGATGGGAAAAGACAGAAAGAGGGATCTTCATCCATTCCTCTTTGCAGAATCTCTCTAAATCATCCAGAGACCTGGATCCTCTCCTCTGTACTCTCCTCTTCAGCTCACCTACAGGTTTTCAATGGGGTTGAGGTCTGGGGACTGAGATGGCCATGGGAGGAGCTTGATTTTGTGTCTGGTGAACCATTTTTGTGTAGATTTGGCCATATGTTTAGGGTCATTGTCTTGCTGAAAGACCCAGTGACGACCCATCTTCAGCTTTCGGGCAGAGGGCAACAGATTTTGATTCCAAATGTCCTGGTATTTCAAAGCACTCATGATGCCATGCACCCTAACAAGGTTCCCAGGGCCTCTGGAAGCGAAACAGCCCTACAGCATCACTGACCCACACATTATTTGATGTCCAATAATTATTTCTTTATGTGGGATTTTTTCCCCAATAAATAAATGCACTTGTATTGAAGGTTGGATTTTTCTCTTTTTTTCCATTAAGGTCCCATATTATTTAGAGAAATATATATATATTACAAGCTAAAAAAAAAACACATAATTATTATAAATGCAATAATTATGGAGGGCACTGTATAAAACTACTTCCAGAACCAATTCATTTTGTAAGTAGAATTACCACTGTACACATATTTGTTAAACGTAAATTCAGGCATCAAGGGATTTAAGTAGCATATTCATTCAAAAGACTGTAGGGCATACACAGTGTATGCAATTAAAATGATTATGCATTTTCAAGGTTCCGCTGACTCTGAAATGAGTGAGGAGCAAAAGAAAGAGAAACTTGCTGAGTTGAGAAAGAAGGAGCAAGATATTCAAGATATTCTGGCCAAGAAAACAAAGGAACTCAAGAAGATTTGCTTACGGGAAGCGGTGAGATTTTTTTAATGAATCAAATTTCCTTTATGCTGCATCTGTTACATTTTGAACTGCCATTGACAACAATTGTTTTCCCTTTTGTTACTTGTTTTTTATTTTGAATTTAAAAAAGAAGAGAAAATTTACACCTTTTTTCAAATGTTAAATATTTTTTCCTTTTTTTTTCTCCTGCAAGTTACATGTTTGACTCATTGTCTGTTAATGACAGCAGTTTCTTTCCAAATTAAAAAAGGAAATAAAAAGGTCAACAGTGATTTAAAATATTTGAAATATCCTTTTTCTTCAATTACATTTGTTACATTTTATGCTCATTGGCTGCCATTGATGGCAGTTGACCCCCACTTTTTGTAATAGATTTATTCCAAATATAAAAAGAATAAATAAAAAGAGAACATTTCCTTCCTTGTATTTAATTCAAAACATATTAAATAATAAATTAACACTTCCCTTTTCTTTGTTGCATTTGTTAAATTTTTGAATCATTGGCTGCCATTGATGAGTTTTTTTCTCCCTGTTTTTTTTAATACCGTATTTTCCGCACTATAAGGCGCATCTTCAATGATTAGCCTGTTTTAAAACTGTTTTCATATAGACCCGACTCACCGACGTCACAGAATGACGTGTCGCTGTATCCGGCCGCCATATTGTCCGTCTCTGTTTAGCCCTATTCGCAATGGTTTCAATTAGTCGTTCAGTTTATGGAGCAATTCATGGAAGCCCCAGTGCTTTCAGATGCTGTAAACACATTGGATGTGTTGCATAAAAGGCGTTATGTGGAAAAGCTTCAGTCTGTCCATTCGCCAGATCCATATTTGATGCCTAAATCGATATTTTTCGACCCGCTGTCTTCGCCCTCTCTGCCTGACATCTGCTACCCTGATACCTACAACTATCTTGTCCACACAAAATCAGCCTATTCTCACAAAAGTTTGAAAAACTTTAAGAGCAGCACTCTAAGCAACATTACCCTGTGTGATTTCTAAAATGGTGACAATCAATAAAAAAAAAGTTGACTGCGATGGCCGACGCTTCAAGGATAGGTGGATATTGGACTATTGCTTCAATAAAACACGTAACAACTGTGTCTGCCTCATTTGCAAAGAGACAATCGCTGTTTTCAAAGAGTTCGATGTGACGCGATAATATTACCGAACAAGACACGCTGACATGTACGACAACATTACAGGGAAGATACGCAGCGAGAAATTATTGCGACTAGAAGCTAGTTTAATTTCACAGCAGCAGTATTTCGCAAGAGCCCGAGTGTCGAAAGAGAATGCCACAAAGGCGAGATTGTTGAAATTATGAATTAATGAAAAAAAATAATAAAGTAAATGTGACACACAGAAGGGCTTGCTAACATTTGTTTAAATATATTGTTCTATGTAAATCAGCCAAGGTAGCCCCCCGCATTTTTACCACACCAAATCTGGCCCCCTTTGCAAAAGGTTTGGACACACCTGTTTAACTGATGATCCGTAGACGAGGCCAGCTTCTTTCACTTGGTACCACCTAAATATTATTCAAAATGTAATGATGGTGGAAGAAATAAGCATCTTGAATTTGAAACTGTATGTTGTCGGCGATTAGCCTCGCAATGATCTTAGTTGTGGTTGTCAGCCCAAAACCCTCTAAACATATATTAAATGCATCTTACCAGATATAAAATGACTACTACATAATCCGTGGTAATAGTTTGGAGCCCAGTTTTCTCGTCGAATTGCAGCAGTCCATCTCGCTCTCCTCTCCGGGTCTTTCGGAATACGGTAAAACTTCAAGTCTCTCCGTCTATCTTCTCTGTTACTGCAACCAACCGCCACACATGCCTTCACCATGATGATTATTATTGTTAACAAGCAGAAAAACACGCCATAATAGGAGGAATTTACGTAGCGGTAATGCGTATACACGACAAGTAGACGGACAACATGGCGCGGAGGCGTGGTTGTGACGTCATGTGAGTAGGGTCTATACAGGTTGTCCCGGGTTATGACTTATTTGATTTCCGCGATTTCGACTTTACAACGCTAGAGTCTCATCCGCCTGTTTTGTTTGGGGTTTTTTTTGTCGCGTAAACAGTACCTTATTGAACCTCACAGTATTATATTTTAAAATTTACTTTATTAATATGACGTGTTCTGTCCTCATTAAACGTGAAGTTGTTTAGCTTTACAGTCATCGACTAAAGCTTTTTACTTCCTTCACTCAACACTGTAACACACATTTGCACACTTATGTTCAAAATTACACACATTTTTAATAATAAAACAATTGACACAAAATAATTTGTGTTCAAAAATCCATTTATTCTGATTAATATGTAAATATAGTAGATTAAATGAGCCTAATTTGCCTTACAAAGTACGTCCGCTAGCTTAAATGCTACAAATGCTAACATTTTACAACTCTCATAGCAAAGCGATCACACGTAACTCCACAAACTGTAGCTCAAAACTTAATTACAAATTCATACACAAACATATATGTGAAGGTTTTTAGGTGTGCCTTATAGTGCGGAAAATATGCTATTTTGTAAGATTAAAAAAATAAAAAAGTGACATTTCACAGTTTTAATTTGAAATATTGCCCTTGGTAAGGGCTGTTCGGTCCCTGTACGACCGGTGTCAGAGTCTGGTCCGCATTGCCGGCAGTAAGTCGAATTCGTTCCCAGTGAGGGTTGGACTCCGCCAAGGCTGCCCTTTGTCACCGATTTTGTTCATAATTTTTATGGACAGAATTTCTAGGCGCAGCCGAAGCGTTGAGGGGGTCCGGTTTGGTGACCTCAGCATTGAATCTCTGCTTTTTGCAGATGATTTAGTGCTGTTGGCTTCATCAAGCCGTGACCTCCAACTCTCACTGGAGCGGTTCGCAGCTGAGTGTGAAGCGGTTGGGATGAAGATCAGCACCTCCAAATCCGAGACCATGGTCCTCAGTCGGAAAAGGGTGGACTGCCCTCTCCGGGTCGGGGATGAGATCCTGCCCCAAGTGGAGGAGTTCAAGTATCTTGGGGTCTTGTTCACGAGTGACGGTAGGAGGGAGCGGGAGATCGACAGGCGAATCGGTGCGGCGTCTGCAGTAATGCGGACTCTGCACCGGTCCGTAGTGGTGAAGAAGGAGCTCAGCCGAAAGGCAGAGCTCTCGATTTACCAGTCGATCTACGTTCCTACCCTCACCTATGGTCACGAGCTTTGGGTCGTGACCGAAAGAACTAGATCCCGGATACAAGCGGCCGAAATGAGTTTCCTCCGCAGGGTGTCCGGGCTCTCCCTTAGAGATAGGGTGAGAAGCTCGGTCATCCGGGAGGGACTCGGCGTCGAGCCGCTACTCCTCCGCGTAGAGAGGAGCCAGCTGAGGTGGCTCGGGCATCTGGTTCGGATGCCTCCCGGACGCCTCCCTGGAGAGGTGTTCCGGGCATGTCCCACCGGCGGGAGGCCCCGGGGACGACCCAGGACACGCTGGAGAGACTATGTCTCTCGGCTGGCCTGGGAACGCCTTGGGATCCCGCCAGAGGAGCTGGTTGAAGTGGCTGGGGAGAGGGAAGTCTGGCCTTCCCTGTTAAAGCTGCTGCCCCCGCGACCCGACCCCGGAACAAGCGGAAGATAATGGATGGATGGATGGATGGAATTTGAAATATTTTTTAAATAAACAAAAAAATTTTTAAAAAACCTTCCAATTCATTAAAATTAAATGAATAAATATTTACTTTTATCCTATGATTAAAAAAAAATTATTTGGACAATTTTTAGGTCAAAAATGTTTCTTAAAGGGTTCATTAGCTATAACCAATGGCACCACCAGTAGGTGGCCAGCAGTGGTCACGGCAAAACTACAGTATAAATTTTTTTTTTTTTTTTTTTTTTTGCTGTCCCAGAAAACATGAACATTTGAACCAATCAGAGCTAACTATCTCTGCTGATCACATGTCAGTATGTCAGCCAACTGAACGGATAAATGAGTCCAGGCGTTTTGCTTTGCTGCGTGCATTGGCATATTGACGTGACTCATCATCGTCAGACTTGAATAACTGCAACAGCTGGGGAAACCTCCATGCCGTCCGTGGATTAAAGTAAATAATAAATAACGGTGGAAACGGATTACGCTTCACAAGCACTTTATTATGCTTGTTGTTAACACTTTTGTATGTAAATCTGATGTTAGTAAATAGATGAAATGTATGTCTGGCAGTTTAGCATTTTTTTTACATAGCGTTTTGATAGTTGCCGTCATATTTTTGGAATCAAAGCACCATGTACAGCATTCAGGCCCTGAATCTTATACCGGAACTGCGTTCCTGACCGTTCTGGCCCACTTTCACCCCTGATCATAAGTAACTTGAAATATAGCACAATAAACCAAAGTATATCAATAGGCATGTCCTGAAGTCTTTCTGACAGTTTTCTAGTGGCCTGTTTACTCCAACAACATAATCAAAAGCTGAAATTATGGTTTTTAGTTTTCGTGTGCCAACCCGAGATTTTACCCTTATGAAAAATTTCTAAAGGTGCCACTGGCTATCATAAAAGTTTGATCATCAATTAGTTGTTGATTCATCGTCATCATTGTTAAAGAGAATGAATTTGTTAACGAAAGGAATTTGCTGGTGGGTTTCTGTAACCCAAAGTCCTCTGGTCTGTCTCAAAGTGTTTGATTAAAATGCAGCGTGATGGATTGTTCCAGCATTCATTTCAAGCTTTTGTTGTTGGCAGGAACTTACTGGCAAACTGCCCAAGGAGTACCCCTTGTCTTCAGATGAACAGCCACCACAGGTTAGACGGCGAGTTGGCACCGCTTTCAAGTTGGATGACCTTTTCCCTTACAATGAGGTCTGTGTTTCACTTTAATTATACACATAACTCTCTTTGGTCAAAATTATCTGTCTTTTAGTTTTCATTTTGAAGCCACCTACATTGCAAGGTTTTTGGTTTTAACCCCTTCAAGGACAGTAGTCACTGCAGTGCACTCCCATTCAAAAGTTATCATGAGCGGAACTCATTCACAGCTCAGGTCACAGAGTATGTGTCGTGTTAGTGAGTAAAAAGAGGGAAATCGATATTAAAAACACCTACTGACAGGAATAGACGTCCAATCCATTTCAATTGGGAGGAGCTGGAAGTGATCATTCTATAGCTGTCCCGACTAGTCAACGTCATCGATGACGTAAATGCGTCAACGAGCACAACATCCCGTTGATGGTTAATGAAGGGTTAATAAAATATATGTGTGGAAAGTTGAGAATGTCGGACGCTCGGTATGCAAGCGGGGAAATCCGCACAAAGCCAAAAAAAGTGCACTAGAGTGGCCAAAACATTGACTTATTTCAACGAAACATCGGAGGGTACACTGTTGTGTCCTGTCTCTTCAATGCCATGCTTGCATACCAGGCTGCACGTGGGCTGTGAATGAACACCTAAAGCGCCGTCACCTAGTTGTAATTTTGGAAGACGGCAGGAGACAACAAGCTGGCAGATCGTAAGTCCATCTAACTAACTAACGACATGTTTTAATGAAGTTGCTAAACCTGTCGCGATATGCAATGAGTCCATTTATCGCACGGTAAATGAAAATGAAGGCGGTAATTTTCATGGCTGCGTTTTATCGCCGTGTGCGTACATTTGTGAGAGCGTGTTGATGGCATATGAGACTCCAGTTCATTTCACAGATGTTTATTGGTCATCAACACGCTGTACAATAAAAGTTCAGGGCTACAAAATAAGGAAACACATTTTTTTTAAACACTGTAAACTAGAGCTGAAACTAATACTCGAGCAACTCTTGTAACTCGAGTATAAAAACTGATCCGAGTAATTTTATTCACCTCGAGGAATTGTTTACTTTTGCCAGCTCTAAGCATCACGTTTTGCCCGGACTACTTTTAATGCGGGACAACGCACTGATGTCACGTGCTTAGAGGAAGGAGCAATAATTTTTTTTTTTTTTAAACTTACCGCAGCCGACAGCCGCTACAAACTACACCAACGTTGCTAAAAACTACGCCCGCATGATGCTAGTTTGGCAGCAGGTAGTGTCCGATGCGTCTCATAGATATCGCATGCATTTAAGAGTAGATGCAAAATGACAGCCTCAGCCGCGTCTGGGCAGCGTTAGTAAACAGCCGCCATCTTTAAGCAGTAGACTTCTCATCGCTAATAAATATAACGTTACTGTCTCGCTCACGTAACGTTAGCGCTTCGGAGGGCTAGGTTTCTATTGATTATGACCACTCTCGATGCGTGGCTAATGTCTCTTACATACAGGCTTTATTTAATCTGTAAAAACACAGCGCTGTAGAGTGATGAGGGTGTAAAATTAAAACATAATAAAGCTAACTGTCAGTTTTAGCTCAGTAGTCATTACTGAATAAATATGCTCCAATACAGCAGGTATCATACATTTATTTTGAACACTGCAAAAACTCAAAATCCTACCAGTACATACAGTTTAGACTAACTTAAAACTTAACTAAAACTTAAAAATAGCTTGACACAAATGGAAATTAAATTGAAACACATGGGGAAAACACGTAGCTTTCAAGTGATGTGTGTTATCAAGCGTAATTACATTTTTAGGTAAGAAATATGTTTTTTTTTTTTTTAAATAAGATCTTGAGGTTTTTTGAGTGAAGCCAGTGATTTTTTTTTTCTAGTCACATCTTAGATGCAATTGTTGGCTGTTTTCAACAATGTACATCGAAAATAAAGACATTGATTGACTGAAAATGGTTCAATATTGGATTAAATGTCTTTTTTTCTCATGTATATGCTCTTTTCCTAAAAAAAAATGTTTTATCCGATTACTCGATTAATCGATAGAATTTTCAGTCGATTACTCGATTACTAAAATATTTGATAGCTGCAGCCCTACTGTGAACGTTAGCATTGCTAAAATGAGGCTAATGGGGGAAAAAAAGAACCTACTTTAGCCTGCTATAAAACATTGGCAGTCTTCTCCAAAACGCAAACTTGCGGTTAAAAGGTGACACTTCAAACATGAAAAATCTCTGGTTAACAGCATTTGCAAACAAAAAAATGGGGGTAAAAATCTATTACTGACACTACATGCAATGACGAAAAGTGTTTGGTTTTTTTTTTGCGGCGTGTAAAGCTGTTCAGCGAACATACGTCTGGTGAACATTTCAAAATAAAAGCACGTCATGTTCGTCATATAAATAACGATTTCTGGAGTTGATCCCACATACTTCAGAATTCAGATTCTACACTAAAAATAGCTTTAAAATGACACCCTTTTAGAAAAATCTGATTGGCAATTATTATGTTACTATTATATATCGTAGAATACTATAATATTAATGTTAGGTTTTTTTGTTTTTTTTAAGAATTGTTTTGAATCATGTTGGAAAGGTAAAGTCAGTGTTCTGAATCTGTTTACATTCCATTCTTTTGCACTAGTTATTGCTATCAGCATTTGACCTCATTGTTTATTTGTGATTTATTATTGTTATTTACGTGGTTATTTGTACTTTAATAAAGAATTTAAGTGTTCCAAAATGTTTTGTAAATTAATAAGCGTCAACAAAAGTGTCTTTGCTAAATTAGTTTAAAAAAAAAAATAATAATAATAATAATTATCAGATAGAGGTGTGCAAAATTTCCGATTCTTAGATTATTCGCGATTCGGCCGTGGAAGATTCGAGAACGATTCACAAACATCCAAATTCCGATTATTGAAATATGCCAAGTAAAGCGGAAGTACAACACACTCAGCGCGCCGCGCGGTCAATGAGCAACGGAGCGAGAGTAGCTAAACATCATGCTTCTCATTACCCGGCCTCTCGGGTAATGCCAATGCTCAACTCACGGCTCTAGCTCAACTCATGCCACAAGATAAAAAAACACAACAACATACCTGAAGCTGCTACAAAAGTACGTCATCCACATAATGTTACGGTAGATATCATTTATATAAGACTAGATGCATTACGGTAGCGGTAGCGTTTGCAGCACATCTACAAAAAGCTAGATGCAGACGTAGTAAACGGCCGCCATCTTAAAGCAGTACACTTCTCTGCAAGGCTGTTGTAGCGAACCTTCCAAGCAAACCTAATTAACTTTTTATCTAAAATACTCCTAAATCGGTAAAATATTGACTTGAATCTATCTTTAAAATAGTTTTAAAACTTTCACATGTCGAAAGTTGACAAAAGGGAAATTATGGATTAACGGGAGCAATTTTAACAACTTTAACGGTTGATTCACAACATTAAATTAATTGAATGTAGTTTAAAGCTGCTGATACAGAATGGGGACTGGAGTTTTTTATTTACTGTTATTTTTGTATATTTGTTTACTGCTATATGTTAACTTGATACTGAAATAGTAGTTTGGTTTAGCCTGAGAGTATTTTTGAACAATTTTGGAACAAATGTACAAAATATTTTAAAAAAAAAAAAAAAAAAAGGGGGGGGGGTGCATCAATAATCGTTTTAGAATCGAATCGGACCATCTGAATCGTAATCGTAATCGAATCGTTAGGTGCCCAAAGATTCCCAGCTCTATTATCAGATTAGTCAATTAATCGTAAAAATAGTCGGCTGACTAATCTGGAGAAAATTAGTCATTTGGGACAGCCCTAGATCATTTGTTAACTTCTAGCTCCTCCCAGTCAAAATGGATTGTCAGTGGTTCTTAACCTTGCTACAGGTACTGAACCCCACGCGTTTCACATGTACATTCACCGAACACTTCAGAATTACATGACAAAGGAAAATAATTTTTTAAAAAAAACAATCTAAACCTGATATATCTACGTAAGAAAGCTAATCACTAAGCGAATTCCTCTTCAAATATGTCAAAATTTGAGTCCACGCTGACGGCAGGTCTGTTGTACTTCCTCATACCCAGTGCAAATCAACCTTCCACTGAGCAAACCAGTTTCTCATCTCATTAGATCAGTACCTTCTCAAATAGTGGGGCGCGCCCCCCCGGGGGGGGTGCAGAGCGATGCCAGGGGTGGCGCGTGTGACCTCGGGGAACATTTTTTTTTTTTTTGCCGTACTAGAATAAAGTGTACTTGCACATCCACTCAGTGGGTGGCAGTGGTGCTCTCATTTTCAAAGTGCGCACAGTATTTTTGAAGTAAGCAAGAGCACACGGATTCACGGAAGAGACTCATGAAGAGCTGGAGAGCTGTGCGCCGTTTTCGAAAGCCGTTTTCCGGCCGGACTCACGCAGCGACCCACTGTCTTCTCCGGTTCTCACGTGTCCGCTCGAGAAGTGCCATTTTCGACTTGGGATCGTCACGACGACCGCCCTCATCTACGGTTCTCCCTCGGCCGCCGAGAATGCGCTTTTTCCGGGCCATTTGCCTTTGACATTTAATACAGTGGTGGACGAGGAAAAACTACTGTTTACTGTGTCTAAAAATGATTATAGCGGACAGCCGGAAGCCAAATCAATTAAGACGCCACTTAAAGACATTAGACCCTAATCTCATTGATAAGCCGCTTGGTTGTTTTTCAGCGAAAACGTGCGGAATATTGTGTTACGCCCCGGTCTAGGGGTTTCAGGACGCAACATGGGGTGTGCTCCTCCCGTCAAACCCTCACCCAGAAAAGCCAGTGAAAACGAAAAAAAGTCAAGAGCAGTTTCTTTATTTGGCTCAGAGGGAGACAGTCGCCAAAATAACAAACAAAACAATCTATGAAAACCTTGTCTTCCCTAACAAAACTAAAAAGGTCAAATTAAAGACATTTCCTTTACCTACCTCCTTGCAACAAAAACAGGAGAAAACTGTGCAAAACAAAAAGGCATCTCCCTCCTACATTACTGCTCAACTATTTACAATATGTACAAAGATTATTCGAACAGGAATCACTGCTGAACCGAACACACGAACTGGCGTTTCTGAATGCTGGTCTGGCTGGCGAGGAGGACGAGTGCTGGTGGCAGGCTTCTTAAATAGGCCAGGAAGTCCACACCTTGGCCAATGAGGGGTCACCAATCAGGAGTGGTTGAATCAGCAGCACCTGCACCTAATTCATTCAATTAGCCACCAAACTCACGCACACACACAGTGGAAAAAGCAGTAAAAGAACAATTGACCCACAGGGTCATAACAATTGCCAACAATCGTCCCGCTTTGTCAGTGTGATATCAGTAAACCAGTGAGCACTGTTAGCATGCTCAGTGCAAAATAACCCCACATCATTGCAAACTGGAGGTGATACTGGGAGCAGCGAAAATAATAACTGTCCTTCTGTCCAAAGACACTTTTTTTTTTCTTCTTCTATTCAGTTTTGTTTTTTCGGTCAAATATTTTGGGATGTTGTCCTCATGAGTTAATGTGTCTAATCAATTTGAATTTGTTATTATTTACTGATTTTATTTTTCAGTATCAAATGGTCAAAAATGTACCGTAATTTCCCGAATAATAAGGCGCACCTGTGTATAATGCGCACCCCAAATTTACTTGTAAAATCTAGGGAAAATTATTGTACCCGTTTATAACGCGCACCCTAATTTTAGCACCAATAAATAGAAGAAAACAAGAAAACAGAGCTCGTGTACAGATACAGAAATGTCATTTCACTGACTGGTGAAACACAGCACAGGCATAGCACATTGGTAGTTCAAAACATTACCATAAACTGACAATATTTACGGTAATAATATTTGACAACTTCTCCAACTTACCAGAATCTAGGAGAAAACAAAACAGATGTGACTTTTCTTTTAAAGGCTGCTGTATAACTTGCTCGTGATGATGAATAAATGTTTCTTCCATGGATTGATACAGTAAAATGAAAGTGAGAACGTTTAAGTCTGAAATCCGTGAGAGCTCATCGCTGTCAACACGACAGTAACAATAGGAACTATTGTTATTTGGGTTTGAGTTTCCCGACGGACAGATATAGTTGATGGACACACACAGGAAGTGTGTTGTTACGTTTGTTATGGTCCGAGTTGCGGAGCTGCAATAAACGTAGACTCAAATGAGTTCAAGAAACTAAATTCCGTGCTTTATGAAGAGTGAAAAAAGCAGAATTTAACACAGACAAAAGCATTCGGCCGATTAGAGTGAAGTATTACCGAAACAAAATGGTGACGTCACGGACCGTAATGGTCGGCAACGGGTCGCCGCATATGTTTCTTCAACACAACGTGGCCATGTCAATTAAAAAAAATCGGTTTATATATATATATACGTAATATATATATATTTCTGTCTCCATCCATGTACCCGTTTATAATGCGCACCATGATTTTACAAGTTGATTTTGGGGGAAAAAAGTGCGCGTTATATTCAGGAAATTACGGTACTTTGAGTGCATTTTTACAGTTTGGATGTGACTTTTTTTTTTTTTTCAGGCAATTGATGCGCGTTAAGTCTTTTCTGTTACAACAAAACAATGTTAATAAAGTTATACTTTATAAGTTGATCTCTGTTATTTTCCCCTAATAGAAAAAAAGGATACAATGTGAGGCAGAGGCGTACTTATAATAGTAATATTATAGACAGATGATAATATTTACAGTGGCGGCAGAGTTTGGGGGGGGCGCGAAACATTTACGTCTTCCTTGGGGGGGGGCGTAACAGAAAATAATTGAGAAGCACTGCATTAGATAGAGGGCTAGTAGATGAAATAAATGGAATAAAGTCTGTAAAATGGAGGAAACCTGTTATAACACAATGCCTGGCCTAGATTTAGTCAGTGGACGAAAACAGGGCCCTTTGAACCCCTAAAGTGCCTGTGACAGCATTAAAAAATCTTAAATAGCATTATTAAATAGCATTTTTATGTGAATTAAAATCATATTTTGTATATGAATGTGAATGAAGTAAAACCATTTTAGAAAAAAAAGACAAATCCTTATCCCTGCTTAAAAGGGTTAATAACAATTCCCAGGTTCGGTATAAGGTGAAAATTGGAACACGCATTTTCAGTCCGTTCCTTTGTTGTTTGAACTACAGGATCCTATCCTGAGAAATCTGGAGAGCCGATTTGCCCTCCAGCAGAAGATTGTGGAGGCAGCTAAAAAACTAGCCAACGAGCCGGAATTGTGTAAGACGGTCAAGAAGAAAAGAAGGAGAAACTGTTTGGACGCCATGCACAAACTTCAGCAGATTGAGAATGAGATGAATCATTACCGAATCAAGAAGGGAAAAAGGCCAACTCAGCGGGCGTCAGTCATCATTGCAGGTAACAAGTTCAAATACAGTAATGTGAAAAAGTATCTAAACCTTTTGGAATTTCTCACATTTCAGCATAAAATCCCCATTAGATGTGATCTGATCTTTGTCAAAATCATACAGATAAAATTGTCTGTTTTAACTAAAACCCCCCAAACATTTATAGATTTTCATATTTTAATGAGGATATCATGCAAACAATTACAGAATGGGAAAAAAATAAGTAAGTGAACACTCTGCTTAAGGAGACTCAAAGAGCACTTGAAACCAATATTTACTAAACATTTTAAGGCAGGTGTGTGCCCAATCACTGAAGAGTGGTTTAAAGCTGCCCTGCCCACTATAAAACACACACCTGGTAAGAACTGTTTTGATGAGAAGCATTGTCTACTGTGCATCACGGCTTGGTCAAAAGAGCTGTCTGAACACCTGCGATTAAGGATTGTTGATTTGTATAAAGTTGGGAAAGGATACAAAACCATCTCTAAAAGTCCGGATGTTCATGAATCGACAGTCAGAGAAGTTGTCTACAAATGGAGAGAGTTTGGCACTATTGCTTCTCTCCCAAGGAGTGGCCGTCCACCAAAGAGGATGCCAAGAGTTCAGCGCAGAATATTCAGAGATGTAAAGAAGAACTCTAGAGTGTTTGCTAAAGACTTACAAAAATCACCGGCACAGTCCAATATCTCGGTGCACACATCAACCATATGTAAGACAATGGCCAAGAATGGTGTTCATGGGAGGACGCCACAGAGGAAGCCACCGCTGTCGAAAAAAAAAAAAACATTGTTGCTCGTTTAATGTTCGCAAAAAAGCACTTGGACACTCCACAGAAGTTTTGACAAAATATTTTGTGGACTGATGAAACCAAAGTTGAATTGTCATGTGTGGAGAAAAAATGGAACATCAAGATCTCATCCCCACCGTGAAGTATGGTGGAAGGAGCATCATGATTTGGGGCTGTTTTGCTGCCTCAGGGCCTGGACAACTCGCAATCATTAATGGAAGAATGAATTCAAAAGTTTATCAGGATGTTTTTCAGGAAAACCCGAGGCCGTCTGTCATAAAGTTGAAGCTGAAAAAAAGGATGGATGCTGCAACAAGACAATGATCCAAATAACAGGGGTAAATCAACTTCAGAATGGTTTCAGAAGAACAAAATACACTTTCTGGAGTGGCCAGGTCAAAGTACAGACTTAAACCCCATTGAGATGCTGTGGCATGACCTAAAGACAGCGATTCCTGCCAGACATCCCAGAAATCTGACTGAACTACAGCGGTTTTGTAGAGAAGAAGGGGCTAAGATTAGTCCTGATCGATGTGCCAGATTGATCTGTAGCTACAGGAAGCGCCTGGTTGAAGTTATTGCTGCATTAAATGTAAGTGTTTACGTACTTATTTTCCCCTTTTGTCATTTTTTGCATAATATCCTCATTAAAATATGAAAACCTGTAAATGTTTGGGTGGTTTTAGTTGAAGCAGAGACTGTTTTTTCATCTGTGTGGTTTTGACAAAGATCATATAACATTTGATGGTAATATTATGCAGAAATGTGCAAAATTCCAAAAACTTCATTCTTTTTCATACCACTGTAACGTTTTACGATTATTCTATATTCATTATAATATTTCTCTTGGTCCAGATGAATTCATGCAATCCGACTGTAGCTCCCTGTCAAGCCTCCCGTTGGAAGATGGTGAGCTTGTCTTTTCAAATTCTTACCATGTTCAGATCATGATTTCGCGTCATCCTATTTTTGTATTCAGACGACTCAGATAGTGCCAGTCAGAGGCCACGCTCGCAGTCCGTGCAAGACTCCCCTCAATTCAGTCCTTTACGCTCGTTGGGGGCGGAATACGATGCGGAGAGGCAAACATCTCCAAGAGAAAGTAATCACAACAAAAGGTGAGGCTTGATGCCACCCGCTACCCGCATTTTCAACATTTATTGCTTTTTTTAAATTTGTGTTTGAGCCCTCTTTCTGTTGCACACATTATTATTTTTGTCTTTCTTTTTAATCACATTGTCACAACCCTTTAGAGAGCCTTCTCACTACCACCACAATCCAAGAGAGGTTTCTTCCACCCACAGTAGCCCCTATAAAACCCTCCCCAGGCCTCCCAGAGACCCCCGCAGCATGCCGCCCACACCGGCTATGACCCGCAATGCCTACAGCAGCAGCCAGCTCAGGTTTGGTCATGGCTTCCCAACATTGTTTTCCCTCATCATACTGCTTATTGAAGTTATTCAAATCCTTAGTTAATGTTGCAATTAGTGCTTGCCGACTATAAGCCACCAGCCATCAAATTTGACATGAAAACGGCATTTGTTCATAGATAAGCCGCAGTTGTCCTCATTGTATTATGGGATATTTACACCAAAAGACATTAACTGGTAACACTTCATTTGACAATGGCACCATAAGACTGTCATGAGACCAAATGAACCACCATTAAGCTTTGAACCAATTGGCTGCAAAGCCTTATTGTCACCAAAAGCTTCATTTGGCCATCACTGCTTCCTTGGGGTAGACAGTCAACCTCTGCTGCCACCTGCTCTCAATACTGTTGTCATCCAACATTCCTCCTAGCATGCATGGCGGCGCTACAGATGTAAATAACAGTCATGTTCTGTGCTAATTATTTCTTCAGTTACTGTTCCAGTTGTTTCATTAACCCTTGTGGTAACATATAAAAACCCGTAACGTACATATTTTACCAAAATGGTAGATGTGTTAGAAGTGTAATATCTAAGTCATTTCTGAATATTTTTTTACTTTCAATCACTCAAAATGTTCACTGGAGTCAGAGCTATCCATACACATATTGTTTTTATTTTTTTTATTTTATTATTTGCCCTCTATGGACAATAAAAGCAGTATTGTGCTATGACCAAAACCAATTATGGCGGATATAATATATATATATTTTTCCATTTGGCATAATTAGAGCCTTGAATAAGTCAAAAAGTAATAACAACATCATTTTTTTTCTGCATTCCCAATGCAACGAAGTACGATCATGAGTTAATATGTAGCGTCCCCTCATGGTGTAGAGGTCTAATAACTCTGAAGCAACATTTTTGCCATGCACACGTCATTTGAGACACAACTGAAGCAATTGATGTAGTAATCGCGGGAAATGCATTTTTACACATCAGGTTTACAATAGATCAAATAATATGAATTATAATAGAAGTCTATGCTACCATTTTGGTAAATTTTGTACGTTACGTAATACATTTTTCAAACTCCCAGCTGCAATGGTTTAGAAACGTCAGCATGGTGCCATTTGGAACTTCAGCACATTTTACGCACTCCCGGGAAATTTTAGCCCCCTAGTGTTTTTTTTAGGTTGTGTTTTTTATGCTTTTGCATTGATTTAAACATAAAATTCCCCGAATTTACCAAAATGGTAGATGATGGCGCAGAAGGGTTAAGTGCTAGTTATGGTATTTGGTAACATTTTCTTGGATAATGGTGCCATAATACTGTCATAAGACAGTCATAATTATTACATGACACTGTCATAAGCATTAATGAATGCTTATAATAGATGTTGGTTAGTGTCATCCAGCAAATTATCTCACTTTTGAATGGACGTAAACGATCTGAGCTGGACATAAATGGATTTAGTGACATAATATGCCACATATTGACATCTGTCATAAGCATTCAGTAATGCCCATGATAGTGTCATGTCATAATTATGATGTTCTTATGACAGTCTTATGATGCCGCTGTCAAATAAAGTGTTACCTATTAACCCAAATAAATCAACAAATAAGCCACACTGGACTATAAGCCGCAGGATTCAAAATGAGGGAAAAAAGTAGCGGGTTATAGTCCAAAAATTAGGGTAGTACTAGAGGTGTAACGGTACATACAAGTCAGGATTGGGTACGTACCTCGGTAAAAGGGTCACGGTTCGGTACAGGTTCAGTGCAACAGGAAAAACAAAAAGGCTTTTTTAATCATAGCATTTGAAAGTTGAAAGTATTAACTAAAATGAAAATGCAGCTCTAATTAGACTACTAGACCTTTTTTGTAGGGACCGACTGAGGTAACAGTTAAAGTTAGGTGGCACTCGCCAGCTGGCGACATTGGTAACTTTTTATCAAAATAAGAGTGGTACCTCTACTTACAAACGTCTCTAAATACAAAATTTTCAGGTTAAGACACGCCTCAACGGGAAAATATTGCCTCTTGTTACGAAAGAAAATTCAGGATACAGTATATGTATATATATATATACTGTATATACAGTATATAGAGGTATATATACATACAGTGGGGCAAATAAGTATTTTGTCAACCACCAGTTGTGCAAGTTCTCCTACTTGAAAAGATTAGAGAGGACTGTAATTGTCAACATGGGTAAACCTCAACCATGAGAGACAGAATGTGGAAAAAGAAAAAAATCACATTGTTTGATTTTTAAAGAATTTATTTCCAAATTAGAGTGCAAAATATTTGGTCACCTACAAACAAGCAAGATTTCTGGCTGTGAAAGAGGTCTAACTTCTTCTTCTTCTAACGAGGTCTCACGAGGCTCCATGAGGCTCCACACCTGTTTTAACTCATTATCGGTATAAAAGACACCTGTCCATACTCTCAGTCAGTCACACTCCTCACCCTACTATGGCCAAGAACAAAGAGCTGTCGAAGGACACCAAAGACAAAATTGTAGACCTGCACCAGGATGGGAAGACTGAATCTGCAATAGGTAAAACGCTTGGTGTAAAGAAATCAACTGTGGGAGCAATTATTAGAAAATGGAAGACATACAAGAACACTGATAATCTCCCTTGATCTGGGGCTCCATGCAAGATCTCCCCCCGTGGCGTCAAAATGATAAGAAAAACGGTGAGCAAAAATCCCAGAACCACATGGTGAATGACCTACAGAGAGCTGGGACCACAGTAACAAAGGCTACTATCAGTAACACAATGCGCCGCCAGGGACTCAAATCCTGCACTGCCAGACGTGTCCCCCTGCTGAAGAAAGTACACGTCCAGAACCGTCTGCGGTTCGCGAGAGAGCATTTGGATGATCCAGAAGAGGACTGGGAGAATATGTTATGGTCAGATGAAACCAAAATAGATTTTTTTTGGTAGAAACACAGGTTCTCGTGTTTGGAGGAGAAAGAATACTGAATTGCATCCGAAGAACACCATACCCACTGTGAAGCATGGGGGTGGAAACATCATGCTTTGGGGCTGTTTTTCTTCAAAGGGACCAGGACGACTGATCTGTGTAAAGGAAAGAATGAATGGGGCCATGTATGGAGAGATTTTGAGTGAAAATCTCCTTCATCAGCAAGGGCATTGAAGATGAGACGTGGCTGGGTCTTTTGGCATGACAATGATCCCAAACACACAGCCAGGGCAACAAAGGAGTGGCTTCGTAAGAAGCATTTCAAGGTCTTGGAGTGGCCTAGCCAGTCTCCAGATCTCAACCCCATAGAAAGTCTGTGGAGGGAGTTGAAAGTCCGCGTTGCCCAACGACAGCCCCAAAACATCACTGCTCTAGAGGAGATCTGCATGGAGGAATGGGCCAAAAAAACAGCAACAGTGTGTGAAAAGCTTGTGAAGAGTTACAGAAAACGTTTGGCCTCCGTTATTGCCAACAAAGGGTACATAACAAAGTATTGAGATGAACTTTTGGTATTGACCAAATACATATTTTCTACCATGATTTGCAAATAAATTCTTTAAAAATCAAACAATGTGATTTTTCTGGGGGTTTTTTCCACATTTTGTCTCTCATGGTTGAGATTTACCCATGTTGACAATTACAGGCCTCTCTAATATTTTCAAGTGGGAGAACTTGCACAATTAGTGGTTGACTAAATACTTATTTGGTACTTAAGTGCCAATTTGACAAAGATCAGCTCACATTCGATGGTGATTTCATGCAGAAATGTAAGAAATCACAAAAGGTTCAGATACTTTTTCATACCACTGTATATATTAGCCGCACCTGAGTATAAGTAGGAGGCCTAGCCAAACTAAGAAAAAGGGATGACTTCTAGTCTACAAAACCCGTCAATTAAAAAATGATGAAAGTGACAATTGAAGGAATTCTTTACATCATTTACTTTTGTTCTGGCAATACATATCATCACATCGTCCAGCACTACTTCCGAAATAACAACAATGAGCAATGATTAGCAAGGTGTGTCCTCTTTCCAGGTGCGAGGGCATGCCTCACGGCTTCAGGGCTCGTAGCGGAAGTTTGGAATCCGAGCCCCAGCTGAGGAAGGAAGCCGACCCAGAGAAGCCAGTCTTCACCTTGTCACCATGCCACCGCAGCAACAGCACAGAAGTGTTGGAGGATTGCTCTTCCTACACCAGCCAGTCCAGTCTGGACTTCTGCGGGCCCGCTAGTTCCCACTACAGTACATTAGATTCCCGAACGTCCACCATGCATCGTCTCCACCGCAACGTAGAAGTGTATGGGAATACGGGGAGCATGCCCAACCTTGTTCAGCACCATTCCGGCTGTAGTTACGCCTGCGAGACCTCCGCTCATTATCCACCGAGTGCCTACTACGGCTCCGGCTGCCCGTGTCCAGACATGGAGCCTTACGCTAACGGCGCCTACGTGTACGAGAATGACATTGAAGGCCACTACAACGTGAACCCCTCGTATCAAATGAACGGCTATCACGGACATGACAGATTCAGGCATTACGGTTCCGACCGAAAGGACAGTCTTTCCCAGAATCCCTACGCGACCGTGAGGCCGCCGCGGAGCCGTGAGGGACCCAGAAATGAACTTTTGGCCAAGAACATGCAGAAAGCTATGGTGGCGGAACATCTGAGGGGGTGGTACCATCGAAACCGTGGACCGAGGGAAGGAGATAGGGCAGGATATGACTTTGACTGCGGCTCTCAGCTCAGTTTAGGCTACCAGACTATGCCGGCGGCCTTCAGCCACTCAAGCAGAACGACCTCTTTCTCTTCTGGTAAGATCACTTCCTTAAGTGGTTTGTTTATAAATCAAGGCAGAATGACATCGCCTTTCATTACCTCACATTGTCCTCGAGTTACAGACCAGTTCCGTTCCTACGCTTGTGACGTAATTGTGCTGTTCATGTCGAAATTTACATCAAAATACTTTGTATAAAAAAACTAAAATACACACTGATGGAGGGGCAGATGCTCATAGATCAAAAGGGGCACATGAACAAGTTTTAAATACACCAAAGACGCAAACCTTGGAATCCTGCCTCCAAAGTGGAAGAATTTGATTGCGGGGGCTTGAGGGGGGCTTGCTCCGCATGCATATCAAAAGCTCCCGCGACGCGGGACCGCGCCGATAACGTCAGCACTTGTACACGTCACTTTGGGCGTTTGCAACAGCAAATATGGTGGAACGTCGGCTTTAATTTACTGTGTTTATAATATTTTTACATTAAATACTGTAGGTTGAATTTTTCCATTTTTGTGCCTTTTTGAACAAAAGAAAATGCCATTGCTTGGAGTAGGCGGGCATGTTGTCTTCCGGGCTGAGGAGGTCAAAGTGCATCATTCGCTGTCGCCTTGTAAATCTGCACTGCCCCCGAGAGCCTGGCATGAATACTACATTGTTTTCATGCGGAATTGCGACATTGTTCGAATGGAGACAGAACCATATAAATGCAAAGATGAACAACTTTTAAATACACCTTACAACAACATCTGGTAATTGGCTGAAACTATGACATACTTTAATTGTGAGGGGGGAATAGGGAATAGAAATCAACACTGTCATCAACACTTTCTGGCTGTGACTCAGTCAGTCTTTGCCTCTTTTCCTCTTTCAACTTCTACATCAAAACGTCCTTCCTCAACTTGTTGTTCATCACCAAAGCGCATCAGATGTTCATTGAGCCACCATCAGCACACTTTTTTCAAAATTATTATTTAGGGCTGTCAAAATTATCGCGTTAACGGGCAGTAATTAATTTTTTAAAAATTTATCATGTTAAAATATTTGACACAATTAACGCACATGCCCCGCTCAGATTAAAATGACAGCAGTGTAATGTCCGCTTGTTACTTGTTTTTTGTTGTTTGGCGCCCTCTGCTGGCGCTTGGGTCCAAATGATTTTATGGGTTTGGGGAGTGAGCATGTTGTCATGAAATCAACAATGGCGAGCTACTAGTTTATTTTTTGATTGAAAATTTTACAAATTTTAATAAAACGAAAACATTAAGAGGGGTTTTAATACAAAATTTCTATAACTTGTACTAACATTTATCTTTTAAGAACTCCAAGTTTTTCTATCCATGGATCGCTTTAAGAGAATGTTAATAATGTTAATGCCATCTTGTTAATTTATTGTTATAATAAACAAATAGAGTACTTATGCACCGTATGTTGAATATATATATCCGTCGTGTGCCTTATCTTTTCATTCCAACAATAATTTACAGAAAAATATGGCATGTTATATAGATGGTTTGAATTGCGATTAATTACGATTAATTAATTTTTAAGCTGTGATTAACTCGATTAAAAATTTTAATCGTTTGACAGCCCTACTATTATTTCATTATTATCTGTATTTGACAACTCTAGCACCTAATAATTAATAAATTAATGACATTAAATGTTATAAAACAATAACATTGTAATTATGCTTATAATTGTTGTATTTTATACCTGAAAATCAAGCAGCCTCCGCCCCCCTGCACGTGCCTGAGCGTTACCTTGACATTCGAAGATTCAAGGCAATTATGGTATTTTTCGTACCATGCATGCATTTTGAAACGTTGTGAAAAAAAATCAATGGGAGAAATTAGCTGCTACAGCACTGGCATTATACTTCGCAATATTTACGTCACATGTAAACCCTTAAATCTCAGAGTTTGAGTGCATCCGGTCTGCACGGTCCGTCCCGGAACAGTGCGTAACCTATCATTTGGACAGTCATAGTGCTGATCCAGGCCACATCTGGTTAAGCGGGTGTGATTGCTATGCGGATCTGGTGAGCTGAGGCCGGATACGGCATGCAGTCGCCTGCTATTGGGTGACGTTGTAGGTCAGGGACATGTTAACCCGAGGACTCCGTGTACTCTTTAAGAATAAAATCAGAGTCATACTATTTGTTGTTTTATGTCTGGCAGCTGCTTTTAACTAATTTTTGGGTGCAAAATCAATAGATGTTTACATTGAGTAGTGAAAGTGTGTTTGTATTTTTGAAGCAATTTGTCTGATATGATATTATTAAGAGGACTTAAAGGATTCTGAATAGTCAAAAAGGTTTCAAAGGGTTTTTATTGTCAATATGAAGGGCATAGTGGTAAAGTAGTCCATCTTAGGGTTGTTACTCCTAACTCTTTTTTTGGGGGGTATTTTTAAACATACAGTGGGACAAATAAGTATTTAGTCAACCACTAATTGTGCAAGTTCTCCCACTTGAAAATATTAGAGAGGCCTGTAATTGTCAACATGGGTAAACCTCAACCATGAGAGACAGAATGTGGGGAAAAAAACAGAAAATCACATTGTTTGATTTTTAACGAATTTATTTGCAAATCATGGTGGAAAATAAGTATTTGGTCATTACCAAAAGTTCATCTCAATACTTTGTTATGTAACCTTTGTTGGCAATAACGGAGGCCAAACGTTTCCTGTAACTCTTCACAAGATTTTCACACACTGTTGCTGGTATTTTGGCCCATTCCTCCATGCAGATCTCCTATAGAGCAGTAATGTTTTGGGGCTGTCGTTGGGCAACACGGACTTTCAACTCCCTCCATAGATTTTCTGTGGGGTTGAGATCTGGAGACTGGCTAGGCCACTCCAGGACCACCGAAGCCACTCCTTTGTTGCCCTGGCTGTGAGTTTGGGATCATTTTCATGCCGAAAGACCCAGCCACGTCTCATCTTCAATGCCCTTGCTGATGAAAGGAGATTTTCACTCAAAATGTCTCAAAACATGGCCCCATTCATTCTTTCCTTTACACAGATCAGTGGTCCTGGTCCCTTTGCAGAAAAACAGCCCCAAAGCATGATGTTTCCATCCCCATGCTTCACAGTGGGTATGGTGCAATACAGTATTCTTTTTGCTCCAAACATGAGAACCTGTGTTTCTACCAAAAAGTTCTATTTTGGTTTCATCTGACCATAACATATTCTTCCAGTCCTCTTCGGGATCATCCAAACGCTCTCTAGCAAACCGCAGACGGGCCTGGACGTGTACTTTCTTCAGCAGAGGGACATGTCTGGCAGTGCAGTCCCTGGCGGCTCATTGTGTTACTGATAGTAGCCTTTGCTACTATGGTCCCAGCTCTCTGTAGGTCATTCACTAGGTCCCCCCGTGTGGTTCTGGGATTTTTGCTCACCGTTCTTGTTATCATTTTGATGCCACGGGGTGAGGAGGGAGTTGAAAGTCCGTGTCGCCGAACGACAGCCCCCAAAACATCACTGCTCTAGAGATCTGCATGGAACAATGGGCCAAAATACCAGCAACAGTGTGAGAAAAGCTTGTGAAGAGTTACAGAAAACGTCTGGCCTCCGTTATTGCCAACAAAGGGTACATCACAAAGTATTGAGATGAACTTTTGGTATTGACCAAATATTTATTTTCCACCATGATTTGTAAATAAATTATTTAAAAATCAAACAATGTGATTTTCTGTTTTTTTTCCACATTCTGTCTCTCATGGTTGAGGTTTATCCATGTTGAAAATTATAGGCCTCTCTAATATTTTCAAGTGGGAGAACTTGCACAATTAGTGGTTGACTAAATACTTATTTGCCCCACTGTATTTTCAAGCGTACTTTTCTTGCTTTAATTTAAATGAACGTACTCATATGAACTTAATGTTTTTGTATTTTGCATGTCACTGTAATGGGCACATTGACATTGTTTTCCATCTTAGGATGCACTCCTGATATATTTGGTATTTTTAAACATATTTTAAAGAATTATTTTACTTTTAAAAAATCTCAATACAAATAAAGGGTAGTAGTATTAGTATTTTGCATGTGGATTATTTAAAATTTGTTTGGTTGGGATGTTTATTGTCTTGTAACTGCATACGATGGGCAACCACATATATTCGAGATAGACATGACTGCATTGTTGATAGAACATTATTGTATTTTTGTAAAAGATATACAGTTGTGGTCAAAAGTTTACATACACTTGTGAAGAACATAATGTCATGGCTCTCTTGAGTTTCCAGTTATTTCTACAACTCTGATTTTTCTCCGACAGAGTGATTGGAACAGATGCTTCTTTGTCACAAAAAGCATTCATGAAGTTTGGTTCTTTTATGACTTTATTATGGGTTAACAGAAAAAGTGATCAAATCTGCTGGGTCAAAAATATACATACATGGATCTGAAAAAGCAAATCATTGACTTGAACAAGTCAGGAAACTCACTTGGAGCCATTTCAAAGCAGCTGCCGGTCCCAAGAGCAACAGTGCAAACAATTGTTTGGAAGTATAAAGTGCATGGCACTGTTTTGTCACTGCCACGATCAGGAAGAAAACGCAAGCTATCACCTGCTGCTGAGAGGAAATTGGTCAGGAGGGTGAAGCCTCAACCGAGAATCACCAAAAAGCAGATCTGCCAAGAATTAGAAGCTGCTGGAACACAGGTGTCAGTGTCCACAGTCAAGCGTGTTTTGCATCTCCATGGATTGAGAGGCTGCCGTGCAAGAAGGAAACCCTTGCTCCAAAAGCGGCACCTTAAGGCTCGACTGAAGTTTGCTGCTGATCACATGGACAAAGATAAGACCTTCTGGAGGAAAGTTCTGTGGTCAGACGAAACAAAAATCGAGCTGTTTGGCCACAATGCCCAGCAATATGTTTGGAGGAGAAAAGGTGAGGCCTTTAACCCCAAGTACACCATGCCTACCGTCAAGCACGGTGGTGGTAGTATTATGCTTTGGGGCTGTTTTGCTGCCAATGGAACTGGTGCTTTACAGAGAGTAAATGGGATAATGAAGAAGGAGGATTACCTTCAAATTCTTCAAGATAACCTAACGTCATCAGCCCGAAGATTGGGTCTTGGGCGCAGTTGGGTGTTCCAACAGGACAATGACCCCAAACACACATCAAAAGTGGTAATTGAATGGCTAAATCAGGCTAGAATTAAGGTTTTTGAATGGCCTTCCCAAAGTCCTGACTTAAACCCCATTGAGAACTTAAGGACAATGCTGAAGAAACAAGTCCATGTCCGAAAGCCATCAAATTTAACTGAACTGCACCAATTCTGTCAAGAGGAGTGGTCAAAGATTCAACCAGAAGCTTGTATATGGCTATCAAAAGCGCCTAATTGAAGTGAAAATGGCCAAGGGACATGTTACCAAATATTAGCTCTGCTGTATGTATATTTTTGACCCAGCAGATTTGATCACTTTTTTTCTGTTCACCCTTAATAAAGTCATAAAAGAACCAAACTTCATGAATGTTTTTTGTGACAAAGAAGTATCTGTTCCAATCACTCTATTAGAGAAAAATCTGAGTTGTAGAAATAACTGGAAACTCAAGAGAGCCATGACATTATGTTCTTCACAAGTGTATGTAAACTTTTGACCACAACTGTAGATAGTTGTGTGTATGTGATATTAATATAGTCAGTGGGTAAGATGGCAAGAAAAAACTTAATGTTATAAAAAGTGATTTCAGTTTTGGATTGGGTCCTGGAAATTACATAAAAGCAGCTGTCAGACCTAAAACAACTTTTATTTTTGTTCAATATGGTTGCCTAGTGTAATTAACAAAAGTAAATAAAACAGCTTTATAATGCAGTTTGTTAAGTAATCTTGTTTTGGGCTCACTTGCAGTGTCCTCAGTGGAGAGTGCAGGGAACTGGCGGAACCAGCTGGCAGTCGGACTGAGTGACTACGACACACCCAACACACCACAATACTCTCAACATGCAGTTCCTTCATCGCCATATAATCGCAGCCCCACACACAACAGGTGAGGTTTTTAAAAGGTTTTTTTTGTTTGTTTACCTAAGAGAATAAAGTTACATTATACAGTCCCTGACAAAAGTCTTGTCACCTATCCATTTTGTAGAAACAATTGCTAATAACCTCTCTTTTAATTATTCAATTGGTTTCAGAAATGGCTCATACGAAAGCTAAGACCCTCCCAAATGATGTTGAATGTACAAAAATATATTTGTTTCACTGAAAAAAGATTTAGCATTTAATGAAGACATAAAGGTCAAATTTTGACAAGACAAAGGTTTTGTCGCCTACAGAAAGTAGTGTGAAAATTGACCAAAAAATGTTCTTCAAATACAAAAATATGTTACATAACATAAGCGAATTAAGTAGTGGTGCTTTGGGATCCCAAATGTAATATTTTGTATGACTTCCATGGGTTTGAAGGACTGCATCCATGCGGTTCGGCAAGGATTCATACAATTTATTGATGAAGTCGTCAGGAACATCAATCTTGCATGCCTCCCTGAGTTCATCAACATTCTTGGGTTTCGTCTTCCATGCTTCCGCTTTCATCCTGTTCATGTCTGGTGACTGGGCTGGCCAGTCCTGGAGGATCTTGATCTTCTTTGCCTTGAGGAACTTGAAGTATGCGATGGAGCACCATCCTGCTGCAGAATTTGTCCCTTTTTATGGTTAGGAATGTAAGAGGCAGCTAAGATTTGTTGATATTTCAGACTATTTATGTTGCCTTCCACCCTGCAGATCTCTCGCACACCCCCATACTGGATGTAACCCCAGACCATCATTTTGCCACCACCAAACTTCACTGTTTTGTGGCAAAAGGTGGATTTTTCAGATGAAGCTTCCATTGAATTACACCACAGTCACCGCAAATATTGCAGGAGACCTACTGGAGCCTGCATGGATTCGAGATTCACTCAGAAAACAGTGAAGTTTGGTGGTGGCAAAATCATGGTCTGGGGTTACATCCATTATGGGCGTGTGCGAGAGATCTGCAGGGTGGAATGAAACATAAATAGTCTGAAATATCAACAAATCTTAGCTGTCTCTTACATTCCTAACCATAAAAAGGGACAAATTATGGTGCAGGATGGTGCTCCATCGCATACTTCAAGTTCGTCAAGGCAAAGAAGATCAAGATCCTCCAGGACTGGCCAGCCCAGTCACCAGACATGAACAGGATGAAAGAGGAAGCATGGAAGACGAAATCCAAGAATGTTGATGAACTCTGGGAGGCATGCAAGACTGCTTTCTTTGATGTTCCTGATGACTTCATCAATAAATTGTATGAATCCTTGTCGAACCGCATGGATGCAGTCCTTCAAGAAGTCATACAAAATATTAAATTTGGATCTTACAGCAACACTACTTAATTTGCTTATGTTATGTAACATATTTTTGTATCTGAAATACATTTTTTGTTCAATTTTCACACTACTTTCTGTAGGCGACAAAACTTTTGTCTTGCCAAAATGTGACCTTTATGTCTTCATTAAATAATAAATCTTTTTTCAGTGAAACAAATATATTTATGTACATTCAACATCATTTGGGAAGGCCTTAGCTTTCATCTGAGCCATTTCTTAAACCAATTAAATAATTAAAAGCAGTCGTTTCAACAAAATGGATAAGCGACAACACTTTTGTCTGGGACTGTATTTTTTTTTTAATGGCAAAGTAAGAAATTAAAAATGCTCAAAGAAAGCATAATATTCCAAACTTTTCTTCCTCCGTCAGTTTTTGACTTTTAATACTCATGTGCACAGATGTCCTCCAGAAAACAAAGTATTGGGCTCTGACACAAAGCCTAATAAATGTGAGTCAGTTGAGGTGGTTGGCACTGAAGCCGTTAGAATGGACGAAGCTTCAGGCAGCCGTTCTAGCACTTAAGGGTGAGACCAAGCAGGTGGCTTCATGTCGTCTTGCCACTCGTGTCCATTTGCCCATCTTCATCAGTGTTTTCACCAGTGTTGTTTTTGGCAGCCCTTTTAATTTTCATCTTAGTCATCTGGACAATAACACTTAGTCTTAGTTATATTTTAGTCATCTCAAAATGTGTTTGTCTTCGTCTAGTTTTAGTCGACGAACAAAATACTCCCAAAATAAATAAAGGTTTTCAACTATTTCTAACCAACACTGACAGACGAGCACATATTGCAGCGTCTATCCACAAGGACAACGCCAACTTGGTGATAATACACACTCAGCAGGAACGCATAAGGCCTGCATTATTTTCAATTAGTTATACCCATTAGGACGCCACGAACTGTAAGTATAAAAAGTTGACCGAGAATTTAAGACTACGCTCGCCGTTAGCATTAGCCATAGAGTTGACGAGACAGCTTCTACAGTCATTGCGGAACGGCATCCCGTAGGATGCCGGGCCAGGCAGAGCATCATGGCAGGTTTCACTGAGATATGGCGGAAAACACAGACAAGACTGAAATAGCAGTTTCTGCTCTCGCACTCCTCCTTAAAAGAAACTGCTGTATTTTAAGCCAAAGCAACTGTTGTGTTTGATAGAACAATATGTCTATATGCTGCCATAGCAGATTCATGGCGTATTATGCCCCCGAACTATTTTTAATTTGCCCAGTTTACCCTGGAAACCCCCGTTTACAGACGTCACGCAACTGTTTTTGTTTCAACCCAGCCATGAAAACAAGTAATTATATTTATTATTCAAAATGTTTGTCATTTTTAGCTTCGAATTGATGTCTAATATTTTGTTTAAAAAAAACAAAACAAAAAAAAAAACACTTTAAAAAAAGTATTCACTCGCATATTTTAAACTTTTAAACAAAAATTTCGTCACAATGAAAAAAATGGCATCTGTAAAAAATTCACAGATATCTACCTCATAACTATCGCTAAATTGTATATTTTTTTGTTGCTGCCGCATTTTCCCCAATATGTTAGATGATATATAATCGATCCATACAAAGAAAATTACGGAAAAAAAGTTTAAAAGGGTAAATATTTGAAAAAGAACATCTCGACCATTTCTTGATGTCTACGATTTCTGCATCGCCACCCATGGTATATTACCATGTTTCACCATAAAATCACCCAAAAATCCAGCTGTGGCCATTCACACCTGTGTCTTGACACTCAGTGATACATGCGACATAGAGTTTTGGGATCGAAACAAGGTAAGTACGCGATAATATCTTGTTAAAGTCATGGCGTCTGTAATTCTGCTCTCGCATGCTCTCACCTTCAGATAATTTACAGAAAAATATGGCATATTTTATAGATGGTTTGAATTGCAATTAATTACGATTAATTCATTTTTAAGCTGTAATTAACCCGATTAAATATTTTAATCGTTTGACAGCCCTAGTTTTAATATAAAATTACTATACCTTGTATTCAATTCTATCTTGTAAGAACTACAAGTCTTTCTATCCGTGGATCCCTTTAACAGAAAGAATGTTAATAATGTTAATGCCATCTTGTGGATTTATTGTTTTAATAAACAAATACAGTACTTATGTACAGTATATTGAATGTTTATGTCCGCCTTGTGTCTTATCTTTCCATTCCAACAATAATTTACAGAAAAATATGGTCTAATTTAGAGATGGTTTGAATTGCAATTAATTATGATTAATTTTTAAGCTGTGATTATCTAGATTTAAAATTCTAATCGTTTGATAGCCCTAGATGAAACCGTTTTAAAACATTCACATGTCGAAAATAGACAGAAGGGCACTAATGCAATATCAGGAGCAATTTTAACAATGTCAACAGTTGATTCAAAACATTAAATGACTTCCAAACATAGCAAAGGTTACTATCTAGTTATCGCAATATCCGCAATACCAGACCTGTTAAGTTTCACGATTTGGTCGGGAGACTCCCGATTTTGACCCCAATGCTCACGTCTCACGATTAGAAAGCCAAATTTCCCGATTTTCCAAAAATGTCAATTTTATTTTTTTTTTACTTTTTTGTTTGTCACTGTTTTGTAACGATACAATTTTGGTCACAATTCGGAAAGTGACCAACAACGAATAGCCTGGCCGTCTCCGACTTCCCTGCCCTCCCTCCCCTTCAGAGCTGGAAAAGCCCAACCAAACATCTGACAGGGAGGGAAGAGGCGAAGCACCACCGACTTCCCAAGATGCTGGCACTAATAAACCGGCTTTTAGACTGGTTCAAGTCTTTATTTTGGAAGGAAGAGATGGAGCTGACCCTGGTCGGCCTCCAGTATTCGGGAAAAACGACGTTCGTCAACGTAATTGCCGTAAGTCTTACCTGCCAGCGATAGCTAACTAGCCTAATGCTAATAGCATTAGAGCTAATGATGGGAGAACGATGACGAGGAAGAAGTCGCTGCTTTACTCTGTGTTTTCGTGGATCAAACATCATGGAATATTAAACCACTGCGGTCCTACCCCCACAATATATGAATTTTAAGTGAGAAAGCGTATCGTTACTTACTTGAAGTAAGTGCTAATCATTTAGATTCGCTATTATGCTAAAGCTAAAGTGTATACTATACACTTTATTACATTATATCATTATTACTGTGCTGAAACAAAAAATATAAAGTTTCAATTCTAGGTTACAATTCAATTAAAAAACTGCCATGACAAAGATACTTTTAAAAACAAATATGATTAATTTTCTAAATGATGTAATTAATGTTTTTAATCTTGCTGATTTAGTCTGACGAAACCCTAATTGGAGTGATGGTTGATGAGATGAAGAGGCTGCTGAGGAAGCTGATGTCCAAATTTGTGCAAATGGATGTGATCAGGAAAGCTGAGGATATCCTAGATGTTGATTACAGGAACAAGGAGAACTGGCATGACACAGGCAACATAGCAGTATCACATGATGCCAGACAATACATGGAGCAAGTTGAAGACTATCTCTGATGCCACCAAAAAGAGGTTCTTTGACAGTGTAGTTAATTTTTACACAAGTGTTGTGACCAAAATGAACTTGAAAAAAAATGGTTGCATTTTGTCTTAGCGATTGTCGCGCGCGCGTCATCGGGGTTGGCAAACAGAAATCTCCCTATTTGCAATTTCTACAACTTAACAGGTATGCAATACCCCTGTGTCTAGCTAAGTTTAGGGTAAAGAATTGAGCTAGGGCTAATCGTCTGAAAAAAACCCTTTAAACTTCACATTGTGTGACCTGTTTTTTTTTTTGTTTTTTTTTTTTAAATGAAAAAAAAAAACAAAACATGAGAACTAACACCAGTTACTTTGCCAAGTAACTAATTATTATTACATTCAGGTAACTGAGTTACTAACTCAATTACTTTTTGGGAGTAATTTGTAATTGTAATTAATCACTTTTTTAAAGTAAGAATAACAACACTGGCTGCTAGTCACGTCATCACTCGAAATGAATATCTCAATGTAACACATTGTTACTAACCTCTGTTTGACGTCTTTCGTCGTCAATGCCAGCCAGAGATAAACCGGAAGTTCAGAATTTTTGACATTAGGCTAAATCTTCCAGTTAGCAGGGGTTTAATTAGTAGTGGAGTTGATTTCAACAAATTCCGTGCAGTTTGCAAGTTATTTGTTAGTTTCAGGGCTCCAGGGTAGCTAAGCTAGCGCATGCTAAGTCGGCCCAATTGACATGCTTAGCCCCTCTGGAGTCCTGAAACTAACAAATAACTAAAAAAAAAACACAGAATTTGTTGAAATCAACTCCACCGACTAATTAAACCTTCGCTAACTCGAAGATGAACTCTGATGTCAAAAATCCTGAACTAACCTATAGACCCTACCCACGTGATGTCACAACTCCTTCCTCCTGACTGGTGCCGCCCAATTGTCCGTCAACACATCATGTTTCCCTGTTACGGCTATGTACATTCCTCCTATTTACGACGTGTTTTTCTGCTCGTTAACATTAATAATCAAAAGGGTGAAGGCGTGTGTGGCGGTCGGTTGCAATAACAGAAGATAGACGGAGAAGACGGAGAGACTTGAAGTTCTACCGGATTCCGAGAGACCCGGAGAGAAGAGAGCGAGACGGGCTGCTGCAATTCGACGAGAAAACTGGGCTCCAAACGATTACCACAGATTATGTAGTAGTCATTTTATATCTGGCAAGATGCATTTAATATATATTTAGAGGGTTTTGGGCTGACAACCACAATTAAGATCATTGCTAGGCTAATCGCCGACAACATACACATATGTATGTAGTGAGAGTGCTATCGCTAAACCATATAAACATTAAAAGCCCTAACTCCATTGACAAACAACATGAAATACATTAGACTTGACAGTGGATGTTAGCAATCACAAAAGATTTTGAATTGAAAATTTCGTAACTCACCTTTCCAAGCACAAGATAGATTCCTGCCGAATTTTCGTGGACGAGGACCTGTTTCACCCAACCAGCAACGAAGTATTTATAAGCCTCCAAGCTCTTAAAGTTTTTCAAACTTTCGTGAGAATAGGCTGATTTTGTGTGGACAAGATAGTTGTACATATCAGGCTAGCTAGCAGATGTCAGGCAAATACGGCAGAGACAGCGGGTCGAAAAACATCGATTTAGGCATCAAATATGGATCTGGCGAATGGATAAACTGAAGCTTTTCCACGTAACGCCTTTTATGCAACGCATCAAGTGAGTTTACGGCATCCGAAAGCACCGGGTCTTCCATGAAATGCATTATAAACTGCTCGATCTATTGAGACCATTGATAATACAGACACAAAATGACGGACAAGTGGGCGGAACCATACAGCGAGCACGTGATTTTGTGACGTCGGTGGGTAGGGTCTATAGGGTGCTCCAGCCACTCATCCCTCTCTCATGCCATCAGCATTTATTTATCATTCCTCTCATCATCCAGTCCAAATAGATAATTTACTGAATACCCTTTTGATTTTTGACTCCAATTTCTTTTTTTCAGATCTTACTTGGGCAGCAGCTACACAAGCATCCGATGATGATGACTGAATCAGATCCTCTGAACACAAAAGCCATGGCGAGCAGCGCATGAAGAGGAAGACGTTTCAAACCTAGGCGTTCCCTCCTAAAATTAAACTCTGATCCCAGGGTGCCTTCAATTGCAGTGGATTGTACAGTAGAGGCGAGACAGACTGTGTTTCAAAATGTTGCACAACCTTAATGACTTGTGAAATACGAAGGCAACAATTTGTTGACATTGAAACTAGCAAACACAAAATAGCTCATGTCTAACAGTGGTATGAAAAAGTATGTGAACCTTTCATTTCTACCACATTTCTTTGCATAAATCACCATCAAATGTGATCTGATCTCTGTCAAAATCACACAGATGGAAAAACAGTGTTAACTAAAACCACCCAAACATTTCCAGGTTTTCATATTTTAATGACTATAGTAAGCAAACAATGACAGAAGGGGGAAAAATAAGTAAGTAAAACATCACATTTAATATTTTGTGGCACCCCTTTGGCAGAAATAACTTCAACCAGATGCGTCTTGTAGCTGCAGCTCAGTCTGTCACATCGATCAGGACTAATCTTGGCCCATTCTTCTCTACAAAACTGCTGTAGTTCAGTCAGATTCCTGGGATGTCTGGCATGAATCGCTGTCTTTAGGTCATGCCACAGCATCTCAATGGGGTTCAAGTCTGAACTTTGACTTGGCCACTCCAGAACGTGCATTTTGTTCTTGTTAAACCATTCCGAAGTTGATTTACTTCTGTGTTTTGGCTTATCGTCTTTTTGCAGCATTCATCCTCTTTTTAGCTTCAACTGTCTGACAGACGGCCTCAGGTTTTCCTGCAAAACATCCTGATAAACTTTTGAATTCATTCTTCCATTAATGAATGCAAGTTGTCCACGCCCTGAGGCAGCAAAACAGCCCCCAATCATGAGGTGTTGATGTTGGTGAGCTGTTCCATTTTTCCTCCACACATGACATTGTGTGTTACTCCCAAACAATTCAGCTTTGGTTTCATCAGTCCACAAAATATTTTGCCAAAACTTCTGTGGAGTGTCCAAGTGCCTTTTTTGCGAACATTATACGAGCAACAATGTTTTTGTTTTTTTTCGACAGCAGTGGCTTCCTCCGTGGAGTCCTCCCATGAACACCCTTCTTGGCCAGAATTTTGGTCTGTGCCAGAGATTTCTGTAAGTCTTTAGCAGACACTCTAGGGTTCTTTTTTACCTCTCTGACTATTCAGCACTGAACCCCTGGCATCATCTTTGGTGGACGGCCACTCCTTGGGAGAGAACCAACAGTGCCAAACTTTCTCCATTTGTAGACAACTTCTCTGACTGTCGATTGATGAACATCCAGACATTTAGAGATGGGTTTGTATCCTTTCCCAGCTTTATACCAATCAACAATCCTTGAGCGCAGGCCTTCAGACAGCTCTTTTGACCGAGCCATGATGCACATCAAGACACTTCTTACCAGGTGTTTGTTTTATAGTGGGCAGGGCAGCTTTAAACCACTCATCAGTGATTGTGCACACACCTGACTTAAATTGTTTGGTAAAAATTGGTTTCAATCTTTAAGTCTCCTTAGGCAGAGGATTCACTTACTTATTTTCCCCCTTCTGTCATTGTTTGCATGCTATCCTCATTAAAATATGAAAACCCATAAATCAGGGGTCCCCAAAATATGGCCCGCCTCCACATTTGGTTCGCCCCCTGAACAATACCAGAGAGAATTTTGATTTTTTTTTTTTCCCAAATAGTGCTATTTATTTACTGGCTTTTTTCTGTAAAGAACCCAGAGAGGGTTATTTGGTTATTATCTATTTAATTAATAGTGTTATTATTATTTATTATTATATTATATTAGGGCTGTCAAAATTATCACGTTAACGGGCAGTAATTAATTTTTTAAATTAATCTCGTTAAAATATTTGACGCAATTAACGCACATGCCCCGCTCAGATTAAAATGACAGCAGTGTAATGTCCGCTTGTTACTTGTTACCTGTTTTTTGTTGTTTGGTGCCCTCTGCTGGCGCTTGGGTCCAAATGATTTTATGGCTTTGGGGAGTGAGCATGGTGTAATGACATCAACAATGGCAAGCTACTAATTTATTTTTTGATTGAAAATTTTACAAATTTTAATAAAACGAATACATAAAGAGGGGTTTTAATGTAAAATTTCTATAACTTGTACTAACATTTATCTTTTAGAAAAACTACAAGTCTTTCTATCCATGGATCGCTTTAAGACAGACATGTCCAAAGTCCGGCCCGGGGGCCAAATGCGGCCCCTGGTCAAATTTCATCCGGCCCCCAGCCTCTGTCATAAAATCAATAACGTCTGGCCCGCATAGACTTTAATAAATTGGTCAGCAGTACTACTACTAGCATATGAAGTAGCTTACACACAAATGCTGCTCCTCATTTATCCACTAGAAGGCAGGAGCACTCTAAGCAACATTACCCCGTGTGACCCTTTACTCCCAATTTTCTAAAATGGCGACAATCAACACAAAAAAGAAAGGGAACTGTGACAGCCGACCAGTGTTGTTAATAACGGCGTTACAAAATAACGGCGTTACTAACAGCGTTATTTTTTTCAGCAGTGGGTAATCTAATTAATTACTTTTCTCATCTTGGCAACGCCGTTACCGTTACTGAGGACGGAAAGGCATGCGTTACTATGCGTTACTATATTGGTCGAAAAGTCTGAGGGGAGACGGACTGACCGAGACGACAGAGCAGAGCAGGAGTGGGGAGGAGTATGAGGAGGCAATAAAGTTGTGACGCCGAGCAAACGCGATGCTAGGTAGCTCCAATAATACATGTTGTAGCCGATAGCCTCCAAACTACGCCCGCATGTTATGGTAGATATGTTAGACATGGTAGATAACTCATGTACTGTATATAGATGTAACTAGATGCAAAATGACTGACATGGCACTAAATGCGTTAGTAGACAGCCGCCATCTTGAAGCAGTAGACTTTTTAGGACGGCTCTGTTGTAGAGAACCTTCCTAGCGAACCTAAGTAACTTTTTATATAAAATACTTCAAAATCGGCAAAATCTTGACTTGAATCTATCTTTAAATGATGAAACAGTTTTAAAACTTTCATATGTCGAAAGTAGAGAGAAGGGAACTAATGCAATAATGGGAGCAATTCTAACAACTTTTAACAGTTGATTCAGGGTAAAGAGTAAATTAGGGTAAAGAATTGGGCTCGGGCCAATTGTACCAAAAAACTTCACATAGTGTGGCCAATGTTTTTTGTTTTTTTTTAATTGAGGGGAAAAAAAAAAAGTTATTATCACCAATTACTTTGCCAAGTAACTAATTACTCTTACATTCAGGTAATTGAGTTACTAACGCAATTACTTTTTGGGAGAAGTAATTTGTAACTATAATTAATTACTTTTTTTCAGTAAGATTAACAACACTGCAGCCGACGCTTCAAGGATAGGTGGAAATTGGACTATTTCTTCACTAAAATACACAACAACTGTGTCTGCCTCATTTGCAAAGAGACAGTAGCTGTTTTTAAAGAATGTGAGGCAATATTACCAAACAAGACAGGCTGACATGTACGACAAGATTACAGGGAAGACACGCAGCGAGAAAGCAACTTGAAGCTAGTTTAATTTCAGAGCAGCAGTATTTCGCAAGAGCCCGAGAATCGAGAGAGAACGCCACAAAGGCTAGTTGCGAGTTCGTTGAAATGTAATAATTAAAAAAAAAGAAACACAGAATGGCTTGCTAAAATTTGCTTAAATATATTGTTCTAAGTAAAGGACGTCAGCCAAGGTTGGCCCCCCACATTTTAACCACACCAAATCTGGCCCCCATTGCAAAAAGTTTGGACACCCCTGCTTTAAGAGAATGTTAATAATACTAATGGTATCTTGTTAATTTATTGTTATAATAAACAAATACAGTACTTATGTACCGTATGTTGAATGTATATATCCGTCTTGTGTCTTTTCATTCCAACAATAATTTACAGAAAAATATGCCATATTTTATGGATGGTTTGAATTGCGATTAATTGCGATTAATTAATTTTTAAGCTGTAATTAACTCGATTAAACATTTTAATCGTTTGACAACCCTGTATTATATTATACTGTATTATATTATATTATTATTTTTATTTTATTTACTTTTGTTCTGTGAAGAATGCAGAAAGGGTTATTTGATTGTGGCTTTCTGAAAAACAATAAATTTTTACAATTAGGCACTCCTGCAATTGTCACACTTTTTCTGTTACAAACTGACCCCGGCCCCTCATCAGAGAAGGGAAAAGTTATGTGGCCCTCACAGGAAAAAGTTTGGGGACCCCTGCTATAAATGTTTGGCTGATTTTAGTTAAAACAGACACTGTTTTTTTCATCTGTGTGATTTTGACAAAGCTCAGATCACATTTGATGGTGATTTTATTCAGAAATGTGAGGAATTCCAAAAGATTCAGATACTTTTTCATACCACTATAGGCTGAAAAACATGTTTTTAAAAAAAAGATCTAAATTGATGATACAGATTGTGAATGTGACACTTAAAATGTGATTGTTCATTAGAGCAGACCGTGAGTAGAATTTCCTTGAGTTCTTTCGAACTGGAATCTGAATGTATTATGCCAATGATGTTCATATTTTGTCATTTGTCATTCAGTGCCGTGGTGTGAATTGCCGTGCGTGTGAAGGTCATTTTGATAACAACTTTAGTAAAAAAGGGAAAAAAACAAAAACTCAAACCACTGCCACAAAAACACATTTGTTTTCTCACACATATGTACAGTCCGTGTGTAGTTCGAAGTATCTTGTGAGGTGTCATGATGAAATATTTTCCACTGCGAGGAAGGATTAATAAATACTTGTGTGACTCACATATGGATGCTGTCACTTCACGTACTGTCGTCGCCTAACACCTGTTTCGAAATCCCTCGATATCGACGATGGAAATGTTTTTTGAACCCCACTTTGAATTACCGTCTGAAAAGATTGATGCAAGATGGATTAATTGTCGTCACCTCGTAAACCTTCCAGCTACTGTCGTAGCTTGACCGGGCGAGAGAAAAGAATCCACCTGTTGCTGTCAATCGACCGTTTTCATTTGCCAGAAGCAACTGTCATCCCAAAAGCCCTGCGAGGAGGGGCTGAAAAAAGACCGAGAGCATGCCTTTCTTGCCTTGCCGTAAATATCTCCCGTGCACTCCTGCGTTTAATTTTAGACTCCACACGAGGCAGAAGCAAAGCAACCTCATCAGAAGTCAGAAGCCTGCCAGTTCACTCAGCGTTGAGACAGATATTGAGCATCCTTGACAACATGTCCAACAAAGATAATGAAGATCTCAATGAAGAGGACATTGATGAAGATGAACTCCTCGCTACGCTTTCTCCTGAGGAGCTTAAGGAGCTTCAAAGTGAAATGGATATTATGATTGCTCCTGATGATAGTGTTCCAGTTGGACAGAGGCAGAAGGACCAGACAGAAAAGCCTCCGACTGGAAGTTTTGACCACAGATCCTTGGTGGGGTACCTCTACTGGGAAAAGGAATCCAAACGTATGCTTGAGGAAGAAAGAGTTCCGGCTACTCTGTTACCAAGCGAGGTAAGACCAACAGACCAAGGGCGTAGGTTTGATCTCAACATTGGTAGGGACGATATAACAGCATAACTTGCATGTACAGTCCCTGACAAAAGTCTTGTCGATTATCCATTTTGTAGAAACAATTGCTAATAACCTGACTTTTAATTATTCAGCTGGTTTCAGAAATGGCTCATATGAAAGCTAAGACAATCCCAAATGATGTTGAATGTACAAAAAATGTATTTGTTTCACTGAAAAAAGATACATTAAGGTCAAATTTTGGCAAGACAAAAGTTTTGTCGCCTACAGAAAGTAGTGTGAAAATTGACCAAAAAATGTACTGTAAATTAGGGCTGTCAAAATTATCGCGTTAACGGGCGGTAATTAATTTTTTAAATTAATCCTGTTAAAATATTTGACGCAATTAACGCTCATGCCCGCTCAGATTAAAAAGACAGAAGTGTAATGTCTGCTTGTTACTTGTTACTTGTTTTTTGTTATTTGGCGCCCTCTGCTGGCGCTTGGGTCCAAATGATTTTGTGGGTTTGGGGAGTGAGCTTGGTGTAATGACATCAACAATGGCAAGCTACTAGTTTATGTTTTTTGATTGAAAATTTGACAAATTTTAATAAAACGAAAACATTAAGAGGGGTTTTAATATAAAAATTCTATAACTTGTACTAACATTTATCTTTTAAGAACTACAAGTTTTTCTATCCATGGATCGCTTTAAGAGAATGTTAATAATGTTAATGCCATCTTGTTGATTTATTGTTACAACAAACAAATACAGTACTTATGTACCGTATGTTGAATGTATATATCCGTCTTTTGTCTTATCTTTTCATTCCAGCAATAATTTACGGAAAAATATGGAATATTTTATAGATGGTTTGAATTGCGATTAATTACGATTAATTTTTAAGCTGTAATTAACTCGATTAAAAATTTTAATTGTTTGACAGCCCTACTTTAAATACAGAAATGTGTTACATAATATAAGCAAATTAAGTAGTGGTGCTGTGAGATCCAAATGTAATATTTTGTATGACTTCCATGGGTTTGAAGGACTGCATCCATGCGGTTCGGCAAGGATTCATACAATTTATTGATGAAGTCGTCAGGAACATCAATCTTGCATGCCTCCCTGAGTTCATCAACATTCTTGGGTTTCGTCTTCCATGCTTCCTCTTTCATACTGTTCATGTCTGGTGACTGGGCTGGCAAGTCCTGGAGGACCTTGATCTTTTTTGCCTTGAGGAACTCTGAGGTAGAGATTGAAGTATGCAATTGAGCACCATCCTGCTGCAGAATTTGTCCCTTTTTATGGTTAGGAATGTAAGAGGCAGCTAAGATTTGTTGATAATTCAGACTATTTATGTTGCCTTCCACCCTGCAGATCTCTCACACCCCCCCATACGAGATGTAAACCCAGACCATGATATTGCCACCACCAAACGCCACTGTTTTGTGGCAAAAGGTGGATTTTTCAGATGAATCTTCCATTGAATTACACCACAGTCGCCGCAAATATTGCAGGAGACCTACTGGAGCCCGCATGGATCCGAGATTCACTCAGAATACACAAGTTTGGTGGTGGCAAAATCATGGTCTGGGGTTACATCCAGTATGGGGGTGTACGAGAGATCTGCAGGGTGGAAGGCAACATAAATAGTCTGAAATATCAACAAATCTTAGCTGCCTCTTTCATTCCTAATATTTGTGATGATATGATGACTGACAACTAGTTGAATGACACCACTTTTATATCTTGAGGGGAGTCTGTATCACTTTCACTGGCGCTAATTAAATTTGAGGAGGGTGGCAGGAACCCTGCCACGCACAAAAAAAACTACAAATGTGCTGACTGCTTTACGGCATACGTCACTTGCCCCTTTTCCCATTAATTATAAGGGAAGAAGTCTGCAGGGATGGCAGAGCAAAAAAAGACACAAAAAGTTTAGTCTGAGGAGGGAAAAAAGGATAAAAGGACACTCAAGAATAAACTTTGACCCGGTTTTCACTGGCTGGCGTGACGGGTTTGGGTAGGTAGGGGGTTAGCCAAACGATTGCTAACCGTCATATCCTATTGTTTAGCCACAACTGGATTCATTACTTCATTACTATTCATCTTTCACACAGCCGCTGGAAACAGAAATGTCGTTTAATCCATCTGCAGGCGACCGGTAGCTGAGAATTTTACGACACTATCCGCACATGCGCTGGTCCTCATGGGAAAAGCAGTCTTCCTTAAGGCAAAACACTACCGGTTCTGTCCACCGGCGTCGCTAAAATCGACCAAAACTGAAAAGTTACTAAGTTTGGTAATGAGTTTGAGCTATAACTCATTTTTATTTCATTTTTTAATTTTTTAATTAAATTTTCAGTACATAATGTTTCACGTGTTGAATTTTCCTCACTGAAATGAAAATTTGAATAATGGTGGATAGGTTTGTCTAGCAGAGAAATAACAATTTCTTTGTAAATACTCTATTCACACACACACACACACACAAATAATAATAATACATCATATTGTTGGTACATTATTGTGCAATTTTTAATTATTTTTTTAATATGGGATTGAGTGGCGGGGGCGTGCCCAAGGCAAGCCGCTCCTGTCGCCACAGCGGTAGGCAAACCTTCTGGCATACCGCTAGTCACAGAGGAAGCTAATAATTCACCTCTACTGTCAGCTCATCTGGCAGTAAGTGTGTCTGTTCAGTATTCACCTAACATGAGTGATGCTGCCACTCAAACTTATACAGACACGTCCGATGCAGCGATACAGTGGCCAGCTGATGCGCGCCGAGCACTTAATATGGACCACCCTTACATAGCTAAACGTGAGTTGGATGTACGAGACATGGAGGACACTCGATCCAGATGACGAATTTAATAAGAACAGTCAGCCACGACAAGACTCTGATCCTGACTATCACACGTGTGCATTCAGTTTTATTACCTTCAGTGAGAGTTTGTAATGTCAATAGTCATGAAAATAAAAATCAACGAATGACAAGATGTGTTTTGGCCTGTACTGTATGTAAAGCACACGACAGCTCTGGATGATAACAATCTACTTAATTATATTGGAATAAGTTTGATAACGCAGTAGCTCACCTTGAAGATCTGCTAACAAAAACCGGAGGTCTCGACAGCATACGCTCTCTCGCTCCGTTGTCATTGAGACGCACTTGCCGCAAGTACATCCCCAGTTTTGCCCAACTCTTGTCTTATCAGGTATTTCCTGCTCTGCATTTTGCCTTTGCTGCTCATTTTGTGAACGACCAACAGTGCTGTCCTGCTCTTCACTTTTCCGCTCTGGTTCAAATTGGAAGGGCAGAACCGACGACATATTGGGGTAGCGAGTAACAAGTGACACGCTAGAAGTTCGGCAGCGGGCCATGTGACATCACCGCACCGCGACGTCAACAAGAATGGCGACCTATCACTTAAAATAATTTTACAAATTTGATTCAAACGAAAACATTAAGAGGGGGTTTAATACTAAATTATTATAACTCATACTAACATTTATCTTTTAAGAATTACTTGTCTTTAAAAACAAGGATCCCTTTAATAACTTTGAAAAGTCTCCATTTTTCAAATTGTCAATAAGTGACCTTAACTAACCGCAATGTCCTTGCAATTAGCACTAGTGGTTCTGCCATTTTGCCAGCTACAAAACAAGACTCTGATTAAACTTGCAGTATACAATCAACTTTTTGTGACGACAGTTAATAAACACTCGCCAAAAGAGAGCATGCGAGGTTCAAATCACACTGCCGTGTGCAGGTGCCTACTATTGTTAGCTTTTTTCTCAGAAGTACAAGCAAGCTAGCTAGCTGTTATTACTAACCATGAGGACTAACATAGAAAATACAGTAATTTTCTGATTCTCAACAGGGTTGCACGTGTGTGTGTGAATAGTCGTTCGTTCATTCGCTGCCAATCATAAGCGGATTTTAAGAGGGGGCCAGGCCCCCCCTGCTGGCCGAAAAGTGTCATTGCATGTAACTGACTTTCCTACATTTATATAAAAGTTGTAAAGCAATAAAACTGCAACAAAAATGAATGAAATGAACAAAAAAACATATTTCTATAATGGGTCGATCCATCACCATAGACAGTCATTAGCTTTGCATATAATTTAAAATAAATAAATGAATATATATATATATATGTGTGTATGTGTGTATATATATTAAGAGTGTGACAATATCTCGATACGGCGATATATCGCGATATTTTGCAATCCGATGGGTTATCGATATGCTCCCGCCAAGAATCGATACTTTTATTTAACATATTGGCCATACAATGGAGTATGGATGCTGTGAACTGCTCAATGCTTGTTGAGCAATTCCTTGGCGGTCCACTAGGGGCGCTCGGGAGTGGCGGTGAGGGTAAAGTGCGCACAAGTTGTCTAGAGAAGAAGAGAGGAAGCTCCAAGTGGGTTGAAAAAATAAAAAAGCTCCGTGAGAACGGTGGAGGAAAAAATGAGAAAAATATTGCTACAAATCACACATGGGGACACACTTTAGATTTTACACCAACAAGAAAGGAAGTAAGGTGAACAAGGACTTTGCTGTATGCAAGAATTGTCTAAGAAAAATAAGTTTCACTGGGAGCTGGTGACGTAGTGGACACTGGAGTTTGTGAGCTTCGCTTTCATCACTTGAGGTAAGAAAGTTTTGCAATGTAATTGACTTTTTAATTTACATGTGTTATTTTGATGACATTTGGTGTTGAATGATATAAAATAAACCAGGACCCTAAACTGGATGAAAATGAATATCGAACAAGCCCACATGAATTTACCGATTTATTTGAGAACCAATTTCCATCTAGTTTACTACACAAACTGTTATTACTGTCATTTTGATACAATAAGCTATAAAAATGGTTTGAATAGGTTCCAAGATATATAAAGTGATGTGCATGATAATTACTGTAGCCTACATATTAAAAATAGGTAATTATTGAATTTTTAATTTCTATACATTCAATTCATATTTTTTTTTAATTCAATACTTCCAACACAAAAAAAAATCAGGATTTCAACTCAAACGCTATGAAGTACTAATATTTTTTGTTTTATTTTGTTGTTTTTAAGGTGAGGAAGACTGTGACTGAGCAAGTCTGACATCTTAAATGCTGAAGCAGATAGCAGAAGTGCTCAAACCAAGCAACAAAGGTCATATACACGAAGAAAAGACCCACCAATTTTATCATTGCCCCACTCCAAGCTCAACTGCTGACACCTACGGCACTTTTTATTTATTTACTTTTTTAAAGATTTAAAACTTTAAAGAAATTAAGGGTGCCATTCATCATGATCTCTCCAAGCGATATCAGTGGTCGTGGTTGGTTTCCTCAATATGTGCAGGGGCACAATTTGCAGTAGATTTATATTTTACAGCAATGTTGCACAGAAGAGGTTTCACTGTTTAATAAATGACTGAAACAGTATTTTTTTCTATTTTTAAATCTTTTTTTAATTTTTTTTCGTTTCAACAGTTGTATCGTAGAATGTCATGGATCCAACTTCTGACCAATATATCAATAATCGCTGTATCGTGATATAATCGTTATCGTGAGCCTTGTATCGCGAATCGTATCGTATCGTGAGGTGCCCTGAGGTTCCCACTCCTAATATATATATATAGATATATATAGATATATATAGATATATATATACATGTATATATACAGGTATATATACAGGTATTTGATACACTGTCAATGGGAAACCCATTGACAGTGTATCAAATACTTGTTCTCCCCACTGTATATATGTATGTATATACAGTGGTACCTCTACATACGAAGTTAATCCGTTCCAGGACCTTGTTTGTAAGTCGAAATGGTCGTATGTCGAGCAGGATTTTCCCATAGGAATACATTATAATTCCATTAATTCGTTCCACAGCCCAAAAACCTGCACTAAATCCTTAAAAAATACTGCTGGTGCTATTACAAATGGCAATTACACGTAGCAAAACAAATAAATTATAAATCAAAATTGGAATAATGTAATAAAAAGAATAATAATAATTCCTGTAATAGTGTAACGAATCGGGTTCTAATAAGGCGGACGTTTTTTTGTGTACCTGAACGCACCGCGGGGCTCACGTGCCAGAGACAGACCGGTGAGCTTGAGTTTCACTTTCACTTTGAATGTTCTCTTGAGAACACCCTCAATTGCGGCAGACAGCAGGCGTTTTGTGTTGAATAAGTTGTAAAAGAAATGATGAAAACGTGGCGAAGCTGGCGATTTCTTTGGAGACAATAAGAATTGTCAGCTTAATTTATAAAGACTGGCGAACGATGGTCGGAGGAGGACCGTGGAGATGTATTGTTGAGCCATTTCACGGATGCCCACCCCACGCTCATATTTTTCTGTCATTTGCATCTTCATTTCGAAGGTAAGCATCAACTTTTTCCTTGTTTCACCACCTGTACCAACCTTTTTTTTAAACCTGTGTTGATTTGTCACACAAGAAAATCCGCCGTGCATTCGTCTGCGGTGCTGCCATTGTCGTCGTATTTCGAGCATGTCGTCGGATGTAGAAACAAATGGCGAGTCAAATTTTACGTCGGATGTCGAAAAGTTCGTGTGTCGAAGCGATCGTATGTAGAGGTACCACTGTATACATATATATGTATTAGAGAAAAAAATATTTTTTTAAATGATTTTTTTTCTTTGATTGAAATTTTTTTTTTGATTGAAGCAACTTTTTTGGGGTTAGTTTTTAATCCCAACTATTTCTTCGCATTCAAAAACTTTTTTCCATGATCGAAATTTTTCTTTTTTTTTATTGAAGCAACTTTTTTTTTTTTTTTTTGGATAGAATAATAAAGACACAAATCTACCACCCATATGGCTACGCCCAGGGAGTACAATTTTTGACTGGGGTAACTACATTGGCACGACACCGGCGGGCGTACCAAATTCAATGGATGACGATCTTGGCGAAGAGTATTGCCTAAGCAGTCTGATTTAGAATTTCCCTCAAGAATGATGGGAAACAAAAAATGCTCATTGTCAACTTATTATTATATTCTTGTAAGTTGATTTTATTGCTGACACTGCGTTTTGGGGTCATCAACATGTAGTGCCCCCCCCCCGCCGCCCCAAAAATCAAACTTCGCCTATGTTATTCTTCAAAGTTAATTTTATTGCTGAAATTGTGTTTCGGGGTCACCAACATGTTGTGCCCCCCAAAAATCAAACTCCGCCAATGCTGCCGACCCTCTCACTTCAAATTAATAGGACGTTTAGCGTCGTCGATTGGGATAATGAGTTGAGCAGTGTTTGAACAAGCACACGATCGCACTTAATTTACAGCAGTGGTTCTTAACCTGGGTTTGATCAAACCGTAACGGGTGCGGTGAGTAATTTTAAGGGGTTCGGTTTCACACGCTGACTAATGCTGCCTTCACATGCTCTGGGAAAGATGATTCTTATCACTTGCTAATTGGTAATTATGAGTATGTCCTGTTCATGTGTTTTTGTTGTCATAGCAGACAAACAAAACAAAATAACAGCAGACACAAAACTAATTTTGGTTTGTTGCGTGGGCAAACCTGTTTTAAACCTATTAATTGACACAAACAGAATGCATCAATATGTAAACAGTAAGTTTTTGTTTAATTGAGCGTTTTAGCGAACACTTGGTTAAAAAAAATAAATAAATAAAAGGTTTATAAACATAAATGTGTACAGTACATTATTATGCTGGCGTCAAAAAATATGCAAATTGATGATAAATCTTCTTTTAAAAAAAGTTTTTTTGCCATTCACAACTTCTTGTTCGTGTTCCGCCATTTTGAAAAGTTAAGTCATCCCATCTCAGGAACTCATGTATCATTATTAAATCCCGCTTCCCCAGGAGAAAATTAGACTCGAGCGGATGTTCACATGACAATTTTGACATCGCAAGTGGTATTTACCATAATTATGATACCACATAAAGGCAGCATAAATCTAGGCAAAGTGGTGTTTTAGACCAGGTTTTGTATCAGTGTATCATTTGCTCATTCCATATACATTTGAGAATCCAAAATTGGAAAACAAATAACGACTTATAGCATTACATTATTAAGTGTCATCCGGCAAATTATGTCACTAACTCCATTTATGTCCATCTTGGATATTTTACATCCATTCCAAAATGAGATAATTTGGTAGATAACACAAAATCTCATCTGTTATAAGCATTCATTAATGCTCATGACAGTCTTACGAAGCCACTGTCTAATAAAGTGTTACTTAATACAATAACTATAAATTAGTGAAACAACTGGAACAGTAATTGAGGAAATAATTACCACAGAACATTAATTTTGATTGTTGTTTAAATCTGTAGCGCTGCAATGCATGTTAGGAGGCATGTTGGACAACAACAGTGTTAACAGCAGGTGGCAGCAGAGGATCACTGTCTCGCCTAAGGAAGCAGTGATGGCCAAATGAAGCTTCTTGAAGCAATGAAGCTTTGCAGCCAATTGGTGCAAAGCTTCATGGTGGTTCATTTGGTCTTATGACAGTCATGTGATGCCGCTGTGAAATAAAATCTTACCGGTTAATATCTTTTGGTGTAAATATCCCATAATACAGTGAGGACAGGTGCAGTTTATAGTCCAGTGCAGCTTATCAATGAATACTGTAAATGCCGTTTTCGTGCCAAATTTGGTGGGTGGCGGCTTATAGTCAGGTGCGACTTATAGTGCGAAAATTGCGGTACCTAGAATGAGCTCACGTCCACATACAGTTCCATCATAATCTCAGTACCGTATTTTTTGCACTATAAGGCAACCTAAAAGCCAATTTTAACTTAACAACTTCGATTTTCTCAAAAGCCAACAGTGCGCCCTGAAATCCGATGGGCCTTATATATTGGTTAATCATGACATGACAGATCCTTTAGCACTATTCCATCTAGTGGATGCATAACGCAACCGCAGTCACTACTACTACTACTACTACTACTACTGCGCCTTATAATGCGGTGCGCCCTATACAGTGGTTCCTCGACATATGATCGCTTTGCCACACAATCTTTTCGACATCCAACGTAAAATTTGACTCTCCGACGACATGCCTGAAATACGACGAATTGACAGAGTCGCAGCCGGACGCACGACAGATTTTCTTGTGAGAGAAATCAACACAGGTTCCAAGAAGGTTAGTGCAGGTGGTGAAACAAGGAAAAAAGTGACACTTACCATTGAAATGAAGATGTAAATGATAGAAAAATATTTGCATGAGGTGCGCATCCGTGAACTGGCTCAACAAGTAGAATTTCGACAATCTCCACTGTCCTCCTCTGACCTCCACTCGCTAGTCTTGATAAATTAAGGTGACAATTACAGTATTATTGTGGTAACATCGCCATCATCATCAGGTTTTTAAGCGTTTATTTCAGAACTTGTGCAACACAACACTCCGACTGTCCACCGCAGTTGACGGTGTTCTCAACAAAACATTAAAAGAGAAAGTAAAATCCCAACCGTACCTCTCCCTATCTCTGTACGTCAGTGACGCGGTGCGTTCAGGTACAGTGCGCAAAAGACATCCGCCACATTAGAACCCGATTCGTTAAATTATTGCAGGAATTAGTATTATTTTATTATTCCAGTTTTCAATAATAATTTCTTTGTTTTGCTATGTGTGCCTTTTTCAATACAGTCCCTGACAAAAGTCTTGTCGCGTATCCATTTTGTAGAAACAATTGCTACTACCTGACTTTTAATGATTCAACTGGTTTCAGAAATGGCTGATATGAAAGCTAAGGCCCTCCCAAAAGATGTTGAATTTACAAAAATAATATTTGTTTCACTGAAAAAAGATTTATCATTTGATGAAGGAATAAAGGTCCAATTTTGGCAATACAAACGTTTTGTCGCCTACAGAAAGTAGTGTGAAAATTGAACAAAAAATGTACTTCAAATACAAAAATATGTTACATTACTTAAGCGAATTAAGTAGTGGTGCTGTGAGATCCAAATTTAATATTTTGTATGACTTCCGTGGGCTTCGGCAAGGATTCATACAATTTATTGATGAAGTCATCAGGAACATCAAAGAAAGCAGTCTTGCATGCCTCCCGGAGTTCATCAACATTCTTGGGTTTCGTCTTCCATGCTTCCTCTTTCATCCTACCCCAGACATGCTCAATGATGTTCATGTCTGTTGACTGGGCTGGGCCATCCTGGAGGATGTTGATTGAAGTATGTGATGGAGCACCACCCTGCTGCAGAATTTGTCCCTTTTTATGGTTAGGAATGTAAGAGGCAGCTAAGATTTGTTGATATTTCAGACTATTTATGTTGCCTTCCACCCTGCAGATCTCTCGCACACTCCCATACTGGATGTATCCCCAGACCATGATTTTGCCACCACCAAACTTCAGTTTTGTGGCAAAAGGTGGATTTTTCAGATGAATCTTCCATTGAATTAAACCATAGGCGACGCAAATATTGCAGGAGACCTACTGGAGCCTGCATGGATCCGAGATTCACTCAGAAAACAGTAAGGTTTGGTGGTGGCAAAATCATGGTCTGGGGTTTGTTGGATTTTAGACCCCCCGGCCAAAACTGCACGGAAACGGCGGCAGCCGAACGGAAATGGTGCTCCGCTGTTTAGCGCCCCCACGAGCCAAACCGGGAAGAAGCAAAACTCCGCGCGTTCCTGTGTTAACCCTTTGTACTGACTCCATGTTCCAAAAGTTTGAAGAAGACTCACCGAAAGCAGGTTGACAATTTATTCGTCGACAGTGGTCAATAAACAAGGCAAAAACAGACGACGGAGGGACAATTCTGGGTCCAAAACAAGGCTACATAGAAAATGCTTCCGAGCAGCAAATCTGTGTCATCTCAGTGTCCAGTGTTTTTTAAGTCTGTGGTGGAGTAGGCCGGGCCGAAAGTGTGTCCGGGCGTTGCTTTTGGGACCTTCCCTCTGTGGTCGGTTTTGGGCGGTTTAGGTTCGTGCGCTGATGGGACGTGGTTGCCACAGCGACCGACGCTGGTCTTGACGTCCCAAGCGCCCGCTATCAACTTTGTTATCCGGGCTGGCGCTACTTGTTTTAGGACAAAGCGCTGGTCTTTGTCCTTGTTCGTTGTCGGGAGAACTGATTGCCAGAGTTGGTGCGTCAACCTTGCTCGTGACACACACGTTGGGCTTCTGTGATAAGATGGCGTTGTGTATCTATTCTGCTTCTTTAAACTATGGTGTGCTATTTATTTTATATTAGGTGTGTTAGAGTAGTGCAGTCCTATAGTAAGTATGATAAATTATACTATTCCCTGATTAATTATATTACGTGTGTTCGGTAATGCAAACAGTTAGATGGTGCCTACGAGAAACGATACCATTTTTTCATTTCCCCCTCATGAGCTCCGATAAGGTGATTCACGTTACTGTGTCAAGGGCATGGAGTGAAGTCTGCCTAAACTATAGTTAGATGAATGTGCTAGACTAATGCAAACAATTATATGGTGTGTGCAAGAACGGTATCTTTTCCCTTCAGGTTACATCCAGTATGGGCGTGTGCAAAAGATCTGCAGGGTGGAAAGCAACATAAATAGTCTGAAATATCAACAAATCTTAGCTGCTTCTTACATTCCTAACCATAAAAAGGGACAAATTCTGCAGCAGGATGGTGCTCCATCGCATACTTCAATCTCTACCTCAAAGTTCCTCAAGGCAAAGAAGATTAACATCCTTCAGGACCGGCCAGCCCAGTCACCAGACATGAACATCATTAAGCATGTTTGGGGTAGGATGAAAGAGGAAACATGGAAGACGAAACCCAAGAATGTTGAACTCTGGGAGGCATGCTAGACTGCTTTCTTTGATGTTCCTGATGACTCCATCAATAAATTGTATGAATCCTTGCCAAAGCCCATGGAAGTCATACAAAATATTAAATTTGGATCTCAGAGCACCACTTCTTAATTTGTTTCTCTTATGTAACATTTTTGTAATTGAAGTCATTTTTTGTTCAACTTTCACACTACTTTCTGTAGGCGACAGAAATTTTGTCTTGCCAAAATTTGACTTTTATGTCTTCATTAAATGATGATTTTTTTTTCAGTGAAATAAATATATTTTTGTTAGGGGTGTCAAACGATTACAATTTTTAATTGAGTTAATTACAGCTTAAAAATTAATTAATCGTAATTAATCGCAATTAATCGCAATTCAAACCATCTATAAAATATGCCATATTTTTCTGTAAATTATTGTTGGAATGGAAAGATAAGACACAAGATGGATATATACATTCAACATACGGTACATAAGTACTGTATTTGTTTGTTATAACAATAAATCAACAAGATGGCATTAACATTATTAACATTCTCTTAAAGAGATCCATGGATAGAAAAACTTGTAGTTCTTAAAAGATAAATGTTAGTACAAGTTATAGAATTTTTATATTAAAACCCCTATGAATGTTTTCGTTTTATTAAAATTTGTAAAATTTTCAACCAAAAAATAAACTAGTAGCTCACCATTGTTGATGTCATTAAACCATGCTCACTCCCCAAGCCCATAAAATCATTTGGACCAGAGCGCCAGCAGAGGGCGCCAAATAACAAAAAACAAGTAACAAGCGGACATTACACTTCTGTCATTTTATCTGAGCGGGCCATGTGCGTTAACTGCGTGAAATATTTTAACGTGATTAATTTAAAAAATTGATTACCGCCTGTTAACGCGATAATTTTGACAGCCCTAATTTTTGTACATTCAACATCATTTGTGAGGGTGTTAGCTTTCATATGAGCCATTTATGAAACCAATTGAATAATTAAAAGTCAAGTTATTAGTAGGGCTGTCAAAATTATCGCGTTAACGGGCGGTAATTAATTTTTTAAATTAATCACGTTAAAATATTTGACGCAATTAACGCACGAGCCCCACTCAAACAGACTAAAATGACAGTACAGTGTGATGTCGGCTTGTTATTTGGTTTTTGGTGTTTGGCACCCTCTGCTGGCGTTTGGGTCCAACTGATTTTATGGGTTAGTACCATGAGTGAGCATGGCGTAATTATTGACATCAACAATGGTGAGCTACTAGTTTATTTTTTGATTGAAAATTTTACAAATTTTAATAAAACGAAAACATTAAGAGGGGTTTTAATATAAAATTTCTATAACTTGTACTAGCATTATCTTTTAAGAACTACAAGTCTTTCTATCCATGGATCGCTTTAAGACAGACATGTCCAAAGTCCGGCCCGGGGGCCAAATGCGGCCCGTGGTCAAATTTCTTTCGGCCCCCAGCCTCTGTCATCAAATCAATAACGTCTGGCCCGCACACAGACTTAATCAATTGGTCAGCCGTACTGCTACCGGCATATGAAGTAGCTTACACACTAAATGCTGCTCCTCATTTACCCACTAAAAGGCAGCAGCACTCTAAGCAACATTACTCTGCGTTACCCTTTATTCCCCATTTCTAAAATGGCGACAATCAACAAAAAAAAGAAAGTTGACTGTGACGGCTGACGCTTCAAGGATAGGTGGAAATTGGACTACTGTATTTCTTCTCTAAAATATGCAACAACTATGTCTGCGTCATTTGCAAAGACAGAGTCGTTTTTAAAGAGTTCCATGTGAGGCGATATTAACAAACAAGACACGCTGACATGTACGACAAGATTACAGGGAAGATATCTAGCGAAAAATTGAACCAACTTGAAGCTAGTTCAATTTCACAGCAGCAGTATTTTGCAAGAGCCCGAAAGTTGAAAGAGAACGCCACAAAGGCTAGTTGCGAGCTTGTTGAAATAATTAATCTAGGGCTGTCAAACGTTTAAAATTTTTAATTGAGTTAATCACAGCTTAAAAATTAATAAATCGCAATCAATTGCAATTCAAACCATCTATAAAATATGCCATATTTTTTTGTAAATTATTGTTGGAATGGAAAGATAAGACACAAGACGGATATATACATTCAACATACGGTACATAAGTACTGTATTTGTTTATTATAACATTAGATCAACAAGATGTCATTAACATTAACATTCTCTTAAAGCGATCCATAGATAGAAAGACTTGTAGTTCTTAAAATATAAATGTTAGTACAAGTTATAGAAATTTTATATTTCAACCCCTTTTAATGTTTTCGTTTTATTAAAATTTGTTAAATTTTCAATCAAAAAATAAACTAGTCGCTCGCCATTATTAATGTCAATAATTACACAATGCTCATGGTGCTGAAACCCATAAAATCAGTCACACCCAAGCGCCAGCAGAGGGCTACAAAACACAAAAAAAACACAAGTAACAAGTGGACATGACACTGTGCTGTCATTTTAATCTGTTTGAGCGGGGCATGTGCGTTAAATATTTTAACGTGATTAATTAAAAAAAAATATTACCACCCGTTTACGCGATAATTTTGAAAGCCCTAAATTAATTTTAAAAAAAATAATAAAGCAAATGTGACACACAGAATGGCTTGCTAAAATTTGCTTAAATATATCGTTCTAGGTAATGGCAAAGGTCGGCCCTCCACATTTTTACCACACCAAATCTGGCCCCCTTTGCAGAAAGTTTGGACACCCCTGCTTTAAGAGAATGTTAATAATGTTAATGCCATCTTGTTGATTTATTGTTATAATAAACAAATACAGTACTTATGTACCGTATATTGAATGTATATATCCATCTTGTGTCTTATCATAAACAAATACAGTACTTATGTACAGTATGTTGTATGTATATATCCGTCTTGTGTCTTATCTTTCCATTCCAACAATAATTTACAGAAAAATATGGCATATTTTATAGATGGTTTGAATTGCGATTAATTACGATTAATTAATTTTTAAGCTGTAATTAACTCGATTAAAAATTTTCAATCGTTTGACAGCCCTAGTTATTAGCAATTGTTTCTACAAAATGGATAAGCGACAAGACTTTTCTCAGGGACTGTATATTCCAATGCGATGTACAGAAAATACAGTGATTTAGGTCACGATACCAATACTTGATTTACAAGTGTTGTCTCGTATTTTTTACGTGGATTATTTAATATTTAAAGGTTGAGAAGTTAAATGACCTTCAATTCTGATCTTACAAACATGATAATATGTCTTTAGAGGAAACGATTGTAACGATGTTGTGCCCCTTTCTTGTTTTCATCAGAGAACATCGAGTCAGGAGGCAGAAGATAAAGAAGAAATCAATACTTACGAGCAAGACAAAGTACAAGAAATAATCGAAGAAGCAATTGAGGTCAAGGCTAAAAATGGTTCCAGCGAAGGGGAAATCATTGAGGAAACCATTCATGAAATTGTCGACGAAGTGCAAGAGATCAATGAAACAGACAAAGACGTCCACGAGAAAGACAAAGAGATTCCTCCAAATAAACAAGAAAATAACGTGATACAATCTGATCAAGCGGAAACTGAAACTTCACTCTGCAAAGACGGAACGAAAGAAGTTACAGACTTAACAGACGTCGCTAAGACAAGCGAACCTAATGACAAACTCGAGCAAAAAGAGGAGAAAAAAATTAATAAATTAAAAATCCCCAACTTGGCGCTGAATAACATCAAAATGACATCTCGACCGTCAGGGAACGAGACAAACCTGGAGTCGACTCTCGACAAGATCCGCAATAACAACTCCTCGGTCACGGAGGTCAACCTCAACAACATAGAAAACATTCCCAAGGAGATGCTCCTGGACTACGTCAACGCCTTGAAGAAGAACAAACACGTGAAAACCTTCAGCATCGCAAACACCGGCGTGGATGAAAACATCGCGTTCAATCTAGCCAACATGTTACGAGAAAATCGCAGCATCATCACTCTGAACATCGAGTCCAACTTCATAACGGGGAAGGGGATCGTCGCCATCATTCGGTGCTTACAGTTCAACGAGACTCTCACCGAACTGCGATTTCACAATCAAAGACACATGTTGGGTCACCATGCGGAGATGGAAATCTCACGCCTGCTCAAGGCTAACAACACGCTTCTCAAGATGGGGTACCATTTCGAACAGCCGGGGCCGAGGATGGTGGTGACCAACCTCTTAACAAGGAACCTGGACCGCCAAAGACAACTCAGAAAGGAGGAGCAGAAGCAGCAACAGTTGAAGGAACAGAGGGAAGTCATGCAAATGTACGAGAGCAGTCTAAACCTTCCTCCGGGTTTACTCCAAATGCTTGGGTACATACCGCCCCTTGAACTCCTCCAGAAACACAGTCTCGTTGCACCCCGAGAAGAACTGAACGAGACACCCCCGAAAGAAGAAAAGGAACAAAAGAGGGAAGAACCAGAACCTCCGAGGCAGATCAAACAAAAAAGAAGTCCTAAACAACCAGGTTCCGAACCCCAAAACGCACTGAAAGATGTCCGACTGAAGAAAACTCCCAAGAAACGGGATCATTTTCAGGAGTTGGACCGCAGAGATGCCATTCGACAAGAGAGGGGAAGTTTCCAACTGAAGAAGACTCCCAAAGTGAAGGAGTCGGTTACACAAGAGGCGGCGGATGAAAAGGCAAACCTGAAGGACCTGATAAAGACTTTGAAGCCGGTCCCTCGCAGGCGAGTGCCACCTAAAGTCGATCCCACACCCCGGGACGAGCTACTCAATGATATTAAGAAGAGTAGTGTGGCCTATCTTAAATCTGTAAGTATTATTTTGATTTAAATTACAGGTAGTCCCTGGGTTACGAACAAGTTCCGTTCCTACGCGGGCAACGTAACCCAAATTTTCGTGTAAATCGGAATAAACCTAATTAATTATTCGGAAGTACCTCTAAATACCCCCTAAATCTTAAAATAACCTTCCAAAAACATGTATTATACGTTATTATACTATCCTTGCCAACATGTTGGAGCTACTGTACCTATGATAGGCCAGCAACAACAACAACAAAAACAGTTCACACTTCAACAAACAGGCAGTAGGATTTTCCTTCCTATATCAACAGAATGCATAACATTTTAGAAGAGAAACGTCAGTAAGGGTATACTTACGTATTTGAAAATCAAGGTTGTATTCTCCTAGGCTTTCAAAGCTGTCGTCGCTGAAATGTTGAAAACAAAGAAGCGATCGAGGAGCCAGGGAGAAGTTCTTCCGCTTGATTCTCACAAAAGATGTCTAAGTCTCCAGAGTTCGTGTGAGCAATTCACAGCTACACATGGAGCTGGCATGATGAATCTCGCGAGTCAAACCCAGAAAACCTTTGCAATACAGTGCCTTGCAAAAGTATTTGGCCCCCTTGAACCTTGCAACCTTTCGCCACATTTCAGGCTTCAAACATAAAGATATAAAATTTTAATTTTTTGTCAAGAATCAAGGGTGTGCAATATTATTCGGCCCCCTTGCGTTAATACTTTGTAGCGCCACCTTTTGCTCCAATTACAGCTGCAAGTCGCTTGGGGTATGTTTCTATCAGTTTTGCACATCGAGAGACTGACATTCTTGCCCATTCTTCCTTGCAAAACAGCTCGAGCTCAGTGAGGTTGGATGGAGAGTGTTTGTGAACAGCAGTCTTCAGCTCTTTCCACAGATTCTCGTTTGGATTCAGGTGTGGACTTTGACTTGGCCATTCTAACACCTGGATACGTTTATTTTTGAACCATTCCATTGTAGATTTGGCTTTATGTTTTGGATCATTGTCCTGTTGGAAGATAAATCTCCGTTCCAGTCTCAGGTCTTGTGCAGATACCAACAGGTTTCCTTCCAGAATGTTCCTGTATTTGGCTGCATCCATCTTCCCGTCAATTTTAACCATCTTCCCTGTCCCTGCTGAAGAAAAGCAGGCCCAAACCATGATGCTGCCACCACCATGTTTGACAGTGGGGATGGTGTGTTCAGGGTGATGAGCTGTGTTGCTTTTACGCCAAACATATCGTTTTGCATTGTGGCCAAAAAGTTCAATTTTGGCTTCATCTGACCAGAGCACCTTCTTCCACATGTATGGTGTGTCTCCCAGGTGGCTTGTGGCAAACTTTAAACGAGACTTTTTAAGGATGTCTTTGAGAAATGGCTTTCTTCTTGCCACTCTTCCATAAAGGCCAGATTTGTGCAGTGTACAACTGATTGTTGTCCTATGGACAGACTCTCCCACCTCAGCTGTAGATCTCTGCAGTTCATCCAGAGTGATCATGGGCCTCTTGGCTGCATCTCTGATCAGTTTTCTCCTTGTTTGAGAAGAAAGTTTGGAAGGACGGCCGGGTCTTGGTAGATTTGCAGTGGTCTGATGCTCCTTCCATTTCAATATGATGGCTTGCACAGTGCTCCTTGAGATGTTTAAAGCTTGGGAAATCTTTTTGTATCCAAATCCGGCTTTAAACTTCTCCACAACAGTATCTCGGACCTGCCTGGTGTGTTCCTTGGTTTTCATAATGCTCTCTGCACTTTAAACAGAACCCTGAGACTATCACAGAGCAGGTGCATTTATACGGAGACTTGATTACACACAGGTGGATTCTATTTATCATCATCGGTCATTTAGGACAACATTGGATCCTCACTGAACTTCTGGAGTGAGTTTGCTGCACTGAAAGTAAAGGGGCCGAATAATATTGCACGCCCCACTTTTCGGTTTTTTATTTGTTAAAAAAGCTTAAATTATCCAATAAATTTTGTTCCACTTCACGATTGTGTCCCACTTGTTGTTGATTCTTGACAAAAAATTAAAATTTTATATCTTTATGTTTGAAGCCTGAAATGTGGCGAAAGGTTGCAAGGTTCAAGGGGACCGAATACTTTTACAAGGCACTGTAAGTGCAGGGAAAATACAACTCACCCGCTGAATCAGTGGGAGGCCTGAACTTGTTTCGTTGTGACGAGATGGTCCCGAGATGGCAGATTGAGAGACGCTAGTTTCACCAAGATACGATGTTGGAAATTATAGCACAATTTTTAGTGCGCTCCTAGCGATGTCAGGATATTCCGAAATGACTTTAATCCAGAACCTCGGTAGAGTTGTTGTCTCAAATGTACGTTTAAGGTCGCCGTAATTTGCGATCTCTACAAGCTGATATTCCTGTTGCACTGACATGCGCGAATCACTCGGTTTATTTACATACAGGTCACGAATCCACTCTTTTGCAGTTCGTGGGTCTTTAGTGATTGGAAAGTAGCATAGATTTTGTTTTCTTTGAGGTTGTAGGCTCATCTTCTGGCCCGTCAGGTTCCCTTTTCCCCGCAAAAAATCTGTCCAAATACGTCTGTTTTTCAGTCATTGTAGTGTGGGGGTCATACGTTATTATCGAGGCCAAACGCACATGGATATACAAAACAAGATGTACTGCTAACAGTCCAATAAATGCATTTCTATGAAGACCTCCTATCCTGTAGTTGTATATCTAGAGTAGACAGGGATATTGGTGTGTTAAGCGGCACAGGCCAAAGTCAATCGGCCAGAATGCAGTCATTAATAAATTATTTACAATTTCTGCACGGCCCGGTACCAAATGCGCCACGGACCGATACCGGTCCACGGCCCGGTCATTGGGGACCCCTGCCTTAAAGGGTGTGGGCGCACACCCCAGTACCCCACTAAGTTCTGCCCCTGATCTGGTCACATGCAAGGTCTTCTTTCAATCAATTTATTACAACTTGTTTTAATTTATCGTTTGAAGTTTACATTTTTAAAATTATTTTTATTTTATTTATATTTATAAATATTATATAATAATGATTAAAAAGCCACTATTATCATAAATTAAATCATAATATTTAAGACGAACGTTCATTCGTCCATCCCAGTCAAAACGGATTGGATGTCTAGAGCAGTGGTTCTTAACTGGGTTCGGTGAATAAAACCTCAGGGGTTCGGTGAAAGTTAAATACCGAGCCCTATTTTGTACGCTGACTAAAATCTAGGCAAAGTAGTGTTTTAGACCAGGTTTTGGACTGGTTTGCCCTTAATTTACAGGCTTTATTCCATTTCTTTCAAATGCTAGCCCACTGTCTAATGGGAGGAGAAATCGGTTTGCTCAGTGGAAGGTTGACTGGCACTTGATATGAGGAGATATAACAGACCTACAGACAGCGCGAACTGTGTAGATTTTACGCCATGAAAATAGTATATGATGCAAGGATGCGACAATAAAATGAGAATGTAGCCATGAAAACAAAAATAGGAACAGTGTCATATGAGATGAGTTAAATTTCATTTACCGACGTGAAAATCTACAGCAAAAGGAAGCATTATTTGTAGTAAATTAGACACCTGGAAGAATTTTGAACAGGAATTCATATCGATGTTAGCTTGCTAGGTTTTGAATTCGTTAAAAAATTGTTTTATTATGAAATTCTGAAGGGTTCGGTGAATGCACCCGTGAATCTCGTGGGGTTCGTTACCTTTAGCAAAGTTAAGAACCACTGGTCTAGAGTATTATTCTCCAGAAATTGCATTTTCTAGTTTATCAGTGATTTATTACAAATGAGTGTCAATATTTACAGTACATCACAAAAGTGACTACACCCCTCGCATTTCTGCAGATATTTAAGTATATGTTTTCATGGGACAACACTGACAAAATGACACTTTGACACAATGAAAAGTAGTCTGTGTGCAGCTTATATGATAGAGTTAATGTATTTTCCCCTCAAAATAACTCCAAATATAGCCATTAATATCTAAAACCCTGGCAACAAAAGTGAGTACACCGCATGGGAACTACGTATATCCCTTAATGTCCAAATTGAGTACTGCTTGTCATTTTCCCTCCAAAATGTCATGTGACTCGTTACAGGAGTGCTGTCAGCATTGCTGCAGAGATCGAAGAGGTGGGGGGTCAGCCTGTTAGTGCTCAGACCATATGCTGCACTCTACATCAAAGTGGTGTGCATGGCTGTTACTCCAGGAGGAAGCCTCTTCTGAAGACGTTACACAAGAAAGCCTGCCCGTCTCATCAGACCATAAGACATGGTTCCAGTAATCCATGTGCTTTGTTGACAGGTCTTCAGCAAACTGTTTGCGGGCTTTCTTGTGTACCCGTCTTCAGAAGAGGCTTCCTCCTGGGGTGACAGCCATGCACACCAATTCACCTCATCAATCTCTGTAGCAATGCTGACAGCACTCCTGTAATGAGTCACATGACATTTTGGAGGGAAAACGACAAGCAGTACTCAATTTGGACATTTAGGGATGTACGTAGTTTCTAAGGGGTATACTCACTTTTGTTGCCAGGGGTTTAGATATTAATGGCTATATTTTGAGGGGTAAATAAATGAACTGTAATATATAAGCTGCACACACTTTTGACTACTTTTCATTGTGTCAAAGTGTCATTTTGTCAGTGTTGTCCCATGAAAAGATATACTTAAATATCTGCAGAAATGCGAGGGGTGTAGTCACTTTTGTGATACACTGCATGTCAAATTTACATTGTGTGTCCTTAAAATATCAGGTTTAGGGCTATGGCAGTGAAGGGGTTATAAAGAATCTTACAAGCTATGGTACAAGCGCCATCCTATAGATGCCTCTCTGGATGAAAATACATCCATCATCGTATTATGTTTAGGGCTGGAAGCGTAGCCAAGTGTAAGTTAAGCTCAGCTAATTTAGAATGAGAGGACGGGCACTCTGGAATGATCACCTGTCTGTCTCTGTACAGATAGTATAGTGAGAGACATCCATTTACTGGACTCAGTGGCTAAACTAATGTGAACTAAGCCCGGGGGCGATGAGCATCAACGGGCCCCTTGAGCAACCTGGGATGGGGGCGGGGTGTGCCACTGGCTCATCACTCGCTGTCCCCTCCATACGACACGGGCCTCTCTAGAAGAGCGGTAAAGGGGGTGGAGTGCTAATTGTTCATGACTCGCGGGGCCTAACTGAAAATGGAGGCCCCTCCAGGCGAACAGCCAAGTGGGGGCTGGGGGATACTATTACATATATATATATATATATATATTAGGGCTGTCAAACGATTAAAATTTTTAATCGAGTTAATTACAGCTTAAAAATTAATTAATCGTAATTAATCGCAATTAATCGCAATTCAAACTATCTATAAAATATGCCATATTTTTCTGTAAATTATTGTTGGAATGGAAAGATAAGACAAGATGGATATATACATTCAACATACGGTACATAAGGACTGTATTTGTTTATTATTGTCAGGGACGCGGGCAGGCAGGCAGGTTGTGTGGACCCAATTGCAGGGAAACAAAAGCGGCAAGGCAGGTGAACTCAAAAAACGTTTAATGATATCTAACAAAAACACAAAGTACAACTGAAAGCACTGAGGATCAAAAGGGCAAGATTCAAACAAAACTTACTTAAATCGGAGGGACTGGTACACGAGGGCTTGGACCGGACTTGAAATTGACGTAGACATAGACGTAGACATAGACAATGACGCAACAAGGAGTGAACAGAAAATGGGAACTTATATTACACACACGCAAACAAGGGTTAACGAGACAACAAGGAACAGGTGAGCACAGGAGGATAAGCTAGGAGAAGGCACATCAGGTGAAATCAATGGGCAATCACAGGGACAAGTTACACTAGGAGAAAACAAATACAAAACCTAACAATTATAACAATAAAACAACAAGATCGCATTAACATTATTAACATTCTGTTAAAGTGATGATCCATGGATAGAAAGATTTGTAGTTCTTAAAAGATGAATATTAGTACAAGTTATAGAAATGTTATATTAAAACGCCTCTTAATGTTTTCGTTTTAATAAAATTTGTAAAAATTTCAATCAAAAAATAAACTAGTAGCCCTATTCTGTCCTCAATGTGTGTGAGTACACAAATTGACAGATAGCGAACATAAGTTCCAAAAAGAAATCAGACGGTGTGGCAAAGTTGCATGGGCTTTACTGAAGTCATCTCTTTTTGACAGGAGCACGTTTCTTGTATTTTTGTAAAACTGAAAATAACAAGGCAATGTGTCAATAACTTGCATAAATCACAAAATAACATAAAATGTACACACACGTGTCCATTTGAGCAGTAGCACTAGCCAATTAGCTCACAAGCATCTAACAATGTAACTGCATTTCACCATATATGTGAACAAATTCAAATACACATCATCAATAACTATCTAATGCTCATGAATATAAACAAAGGAGGAATATAACTCACAAGCGATGCATGTATTAGACACAAACAGTGTGATGGGGCTATGAGAACTGCCACTGAATACTGGATGCGGACGTTAGCTGGTCTGAATAGCACTGTCTATTAGTGTGAGTTCGCGTCGACATATAATCACGTCAGAAAAGCGCGCCGAAACCCAAATAATCAGCTGCACTGAATCGCCAGTAGAGGGCGACATTACGCCACATAACATATCCAAGTCACACCCAAGCGCCAGCAGAGGGCGGAAAAACTCCATAAAACACAATTAACAAGTTGGCCTTTCACTGTACTGACATTTAAATCTGTCTGAGCGGGCCTAGTGCGTTAATTGCGTCAAATATTTTAACGTGATTAATTTAAAAACTGAATTAATATATATTAATTAATATATGTATTTATGTGTGTGTATATATATATATATATATATTAGGGCTGTCAAAATTATCGCGTTAACGGGCATATATATATATATATATATATATATATATATATATATACAATATACATACCGTAATTTTCGGACTATAAGGCGCACTTGACTATAAGCCGCCACCCACCAAATTTGACACAAAAACAGCATTTGTTCATAGATAAGCCACAGCTGTCCTCATTGTATTATGGGTTATTTACACCAAAATATATTAACCGGTAACACTTCATTTGACAGCGGCATCATAAGACTGTCATAAGACCAAATGAACCACCATGAAGCTTTGAACCAATTTGCTCCAAAGCTTCATTGCTCCAAGAAGTTTTATTTGGCCATTACTGCTCTCTTGAGGGAGACAGTCTGTTAGGATGTGCGTGAGCAGGAGATGATCCCGGTGCAGACAAACAGGGCTTGTGATGACCAATGCTCTATTAGCGACACCAAGGAAGAAGTGTTGTAGTAGCGTGCTCTGTTCAGGATGGCTGAGCCGGCGTGAGGCGAGGGAGCTCGGAAGGAGGCAGGCGTGGAATCCGACAAGGGGCGCGCAGAGAACAGGTCCTGGGGCGAGAGAAAAAACAAGTCGTGAGCCGGTGATCAGAGAACGTATCCAAGCAATGCGAGAAACAACTGACGGTGGAACCAGACGAGTTGATCGGGCGACGTGGTGGTGCGTCTGCTGGGCTTTTAAAGCTGGCTGATGTAAACCGCTCTCAGCTGTGGCCGCTCCACCCGTCTGACCTGTAATCAGCCAAACTCCCCTCACCTGAGGAAGGCTTCAGGAAGAAGGAGCGGAGGCCCTAACACAGTCAACCTTTGCTGCCACCTGCTGTCAATGCTGCTGTCGTTCAACATGCCTCCTAGCATGCATTGCAGCACTACAGATGTAAATAACAATCAAAATTCATGTTCTATGCCAGACATGTCCAAAGTCCGGCCCGGGGGCCAAATGCGGCCCTTTGTCAAATTTCATCCGGCCCCCAGCCTCTGTCATAAAATCAATAATGTCTGGCCCGCACACAGGCTTAATAAATTGGTCAGCAGTACTGCTACCAGCATATGAAGTAGCTTACACACTAAATGCTGCTCCTCATTTGACCACTAAAAGGTAGCAGCACTCCAAGCAACATTACCCCGGGTAACCCTTTATTCCCAATTAACGACAATCAACAACAAAAAAAGTTGACTGCGATGGCCAACGCTTCAAGGATAGGTGGAAATTGGAATATTTCTTCACTAAAATACGCATCAACTGTGTCTGCCTCATTCACAAAGAGACTGTCGCTGTTTTTAAAGAGTTCAATGTGAGGCGATATTACCAAACAAGACACGCTGACATGTATGACAAGATTACAGAGAAGATACGTAGCAAGAAATTCAAGCAACTTGAAGCTAGTTTAAATTTACAGCTGCAGTATTTCACAAGAGCCCGAGAGTCGAAAGAGAATGCCACAAAGGCTAGTTGCGAGATTGTTGAAATTATTAATTAAAAAAAATAATAAAGCAAATGTGACACACAGAATGGCTTGCTAAAATTTGATTAAATATATTGTTCTACGTAAAGGATGTCAGCTAAGGTCGGCCCCCCACATTTTTACCACACCAAATCTGGCCCCCTTTGCAAAATGTTATGACACCCCTGTTCTATGCTAATTATTTCTTCAGTTACTGTTCCAGTTGTTTCATTAATTGCTAGTTATGGTATTTGGTAACACTTTATTTGACAGTGGCGCCATAAAACTGTCATAAGAACATCATAATTATGACATGACACTGCCATGAGCATGAATAAATGCTTAAAGTATCTCACTTTTAAATGGATGTAAAAGATCCGAGCTGGACATAAATGGAGTTAGTGACATAACTTGCCGGATGACACCTAATGACATCTGTCATATGCATCCATTAATGCCCATGATAGTGTCATGTCATAATTATGACGGCCTTATGGCAGTTTTATGACGCCGCTGTCAAATGAAGTGTTACCTATTAACCCAATAAATCAACAGATAAACTGCATTGGACTATAAACCACAGGATTACAAATGAGGGGAAAAAGTAGTGGTTTATAGTCTGAAAATTACGGTATATACAGGGTGTGCCAAAAAATGTATTCAGTCTTTAGGAGCTGGTAACCAAATTGTCGATGGAATTTTTGGAGATTAAACCCATTGAATCAATGATGGCAGCCAGACTAAACTTCGGAGAAAGGAAATTCATTCTAAAATGCTAAAATGAAGAATAAAAATGTCATGTTATCAGGTGAAAAAGGGTGTATTCATTTTGAGTAGTGGCCTGGGCCCAGCCGCACCCCAGCACCTCCCTAAGCCCCGCCCCTGACTGGACTTTAAATACTGTATAGACTTTTTTTTGTTGCTCAGTGTTAGTGTATTAACCATGTCAGGGACAGAGGTCATTACAGTAGACATTTGTTTTTCATATTATAAAATGGATATTCTCTGCTTCCCTTTTTTGAAAGATATATGTATATTTAATTTTTATGATAAAATTTAAAATTTAAAAGGGGAAACGTGTAAATGTTTTTTTTTTTTTTTTTTTTTTTTTTAAGGGCAAAAAAAAACAAAAAAAACCTAGTAAATATTTTCCGATTTCTGATATTTTAACACATTGCATGCCATTGACGGCGTTAGACCTCTAATTCGTTTGAACTGGGCAGATTGGCCGTGAATGCTCATCTCTTAGTGCTAATGAGTTTTCTCATCATTATCATATTGTTTTATTGAGTGCGATTATATGCTATTGCATGACGTCCAATCCATTTTGACTAGGAGTCGTCCCTCCCTGTAAATTGCAGCCAATGAGTTATAAGAGGTTCCAGTAATGGTTAAAAAAAAAGATAAAAAGAAGTCATAATTACAAAAATGCGTTAAAATCTCACACCCTCAGAACATAAAGTGTATGATAATTTCATCATAGAACTTTAAGTAACACTTTACAATAAGGGTCCCTTAAGTAACCCTTTAACACTGAACGTGTCGGCAGCGACGCGTTTACGCATATCGCCTTTGAAGCTTCGTCACGCTGTAATTACGTCACTCACATGCCGTTGGTTGGTCTCATTTGAAAGTGCGGAAATTGATGTCCACACCAGTTTTTATTTGAAGTCAATCGACCAAGAAAAACGGAAGATAATGTCATTTAGTTTTATAGTTTTATTGCAGTCATAAATATGCATTAAAACGCTGCATGGACCATGTATCTATCTCCATATTTCCATCATTTCTTGTCCTTTTTCAAAACCGAAAGCAGCACAAAAGACTACATATCCCAAGAGCCGTTGTGATGTCAAGAAGGACGAACCGAATGTGATCATTTTTAATAAATTTCCGAGCGAGGCGCCAACTAATGAAATGGAGGCATGCGAAGCAAACAACGGCCGGTTGGTTTGAGCGAGCGACTTTGAAACGTGCAGAATGAATATAAAACTACATTTAGCGCAAGCTAATGCATTATTTCATTAACTCAAGGAGGAAGAGGAGCCGTATTTGTCGTCTTTTTCTTAGCATGAGTCGGCGTCTCGGCGAATAGAAGTGACGGCAGCGCGCAAATGGCGAAAGAATAGGCTGTGTGACGTCGTGTGTGACGCAGCTCCGTGACCTGTTCAAGCTTTATTGAGTGCGCAAAAAAAAAAAAAAAAAACTTTATTGGGTCGCATGCCTGCACATTTTGAATTGAACTGAACTACTTGTCAATATTTTTTAAAATACTTTTTTTCAATGTCATATATATTTTTTCTTTATTATAATCTTTTCAATTTTTATGTAGATGTGTGTTCGAGAAGCTTGATTGCATGTATGTATATACTTTTGATAAGGTGATGGGTACAACACCTAACTTCACAAAGAGATATCCTCCAAACCCTTTTGTGTTAGATGATATATATAATTTTTTTCCTAACTATTTTGCACTGTATATAACCTGTTTTGACCATAGTATGTGTAAAGGCCAAAAACGCCTATGACCATACCTGCTGTTTGTGTTGAATTGTCAAACATAAAACTATTCAATCTTATTTTTTTCTACTGGATGTTTATCCTAACAAGTTGAATAAATATGATCAGGCTTCAAAACGGTTGGTCGAGCATGTTTGGTTGTCAGTGGGACGTCAACATTACAAATTTTGAGAAAAGATTTTGGGATTTTTTTGTCTTTTTGGGTCCAAAATGTGGATTAAAATTGATCAATGAAGAAAACAGCAGTTTGGACATTAAGTTGAAGGTGTCCTGAAAAAAGGGACCCAATTTGGCCATTGTAAACAATTTTTTCTTTGAAATATAATGGCAACATCAAATGCATGCAAATTCGGCCAAGATAGGCTTAGGTGTTTAAGGGTTAATAAAGGTTAAGGGGGGGGGGGGGGGGGGACTAAAGCATTTATAATTTCTTAGTTAAGGGACACTTGTTCTGCACTTTACAATAAGGATCCAAAAAACATTTAGTAATGGTTGATTAAGGTTAAGTAATACTTATGAGGTACGTTTACGTTAAATAATACCATGCATAAGGTTAGGTTATAATATATATAATACATTACTTAACATTAATTCAAATATAAATTAGTACATTAATAAATGGTTATTAATGTACACTGGTACTAGTAAGTGATTGTTATTTTAAAATGAGAAACATTGCTCTGTGAGTCCTTGGGTGCTGCTAACCTAACCTTGAGTATGGTATTAGTTCACGTGAATGTACCTCATAAGTATTACTTAACCCTTTAAGGTCTGGGCCTATTTTGTCTGATTTTGCATGCCTTTGAAGTTGCCTTTATATTTCAAAGAAAGAATTGTTTACGATGGCCTGGTTTGGTCCCTTTTTTTGTGACACCTTGAACTTCATGTCCAAAATGTTGTTTCCTTCACTGACCAATTATAAATCATCATTTTGGGCCAAAAAAGACCAAAAATTCCAAAATCGTTTTGTCAAAATTTTTAATATTGATGTCCAATTGACAACCAAACATGCGTAACAAACCGTTTTGAAACTTTGTAATATTTATTCAACATGTTAGGATGAACATTCAACCAAAAAAATTTAGAATAAATAGTCTTAAAGTTGACAATTCAACATAAACAACAGGTATAGCCATAGGCGTTTTTTGCCTTTATACATGCTCTAGTCAAAACAGGTTATATACAGCAGACAGAACAGTGAAAAAAAATATATACCATCTAACACAAAAAGTGTTTAGAGGCCATCTCTTTATGAGTTTAGGTATTGTGGCCCATCACCTGATGAAAACTATGTACACACAATCAAGCTTCTTGAACACACATTTATATACACAAATTGAGGAGACTGATTGTGGGAATATATATATATATATATATAACATTGGGGAGGAAAAAAAAGTATTTTCAAAAATATTTACAATAAACAAGTTAAATTTTTTTCAGGTGTGCCACTCCAAAAAAGCAGTTTCGTCCTGGAATTAGTCACAGGGCTACATCACACAGCCCCACACTTCCATGGGGTGTCGGTCCTCTTTCCACACTTCCATTTTCATTTCACTTTACTTTCATTGTCACTATAAATGTACATGAAAAAAAGTCAGTATTTATGAAAATAATAAAGTATAAAATAAAAATATATACAGCAATAAATAATAATGGAAATCTATATGTATGACAATAGAAAGAATACCATAGCTGAATAAGTGCTACATCCCTAATCTTCATATAGAAAGAAGAACACCACAAATTGTAAATTCCTGCCTGGGATACACATATTGCACGTACGACTTTGATCTGATATGCACATTATATTATTATATACACAAACACACACGTATATTGCATCAAAATTAACTTTGTCTTGCAATATCAAAAGAAACTTTCAAAAGAAACTTTCTCAGCATAAAAAAAAAAAAGTGAGTTGGTTTACCTCTGCTCGTCGATGGCGTCACCCACGTGTTCAAATCCGTCACTATCTTCACTTGAGGACTCTTCCGAAGAAGACGATAATGACGAATTTGGACCATCCTCTTCCTCAAGTTGATCAAAAAGCACAATTGCTTGCGCTAAATTTAGTTTTCCGTTCATTCTCAAAGTCACACAAAGTCGCTGCTCGATCCAAACGGCCGTCGCTCGCCAACTCGCTGCTTCAGAACACTCCTCCCTCTCGCTCGGTGGAACCTCGCACGGCAGTTATATTTATTAAAAAAAAACGCATTTTGTGCTTCCACTGTGACTTCGAAAGGGTTCGTTTGATTTGTGTTTTTTTCATGGAGCTTCCGTTTTGAAAAAGGACAAGAAATGATGGAAATATAGACATAAACAAATGATCCATGCAGCGTTTTAATGTTTTTTTGAGAGGACAATAAAACTATAAAACTTAAATGACAATATCTCACGTTTTAGTTGGTCGATTGACTTCAAATAATAACGAGAGTAAACCGCAACTTCCACACTTTAAAACGAGACCAACCAACCAACGGCATGTGGGTGACGTAATTAAAACGTGAGGGCGCTTCAAAGACGACGTGCGCTGAGGACGCGCCGGCGCGTCTTTCGACTCTCAAGGGTTAACCTTAATTAACCATTACTGAATGTTTTTGTATCCTTATTGTAAAGTGTAGCACATGTGTCCCTTAACTAAGAAATTATAAATGCTTAAGTTAACTAACCCTAACCCAAAACCCTATATAGGCCTTTTTTTTTTTTTAATTTGACCAAACTATTAGTTACTGTCTGGTTATGCATTAACTAATGCATTAACTAATGCTTTAACTCATGTTAATTAATATATTAATAAATGTTTGATAAGCAATTATGTTAATTATTGTAATGTTACTTTAACATTGGTTATTGTCGAAAAATGCATGAACTAATGTTAATTAAGGGACCCTTATTGTAAAGTGTTATCGAACTTTAATACAAATTGATTCCTTTTCTTACAGGTGCCGCTCCCTAAAGCTCTGGAATCAAGTGAAACAAGTCTCATCTGAGGCAGTGACTTATTCAAATATGTGTTTGATGCGTACTGTATTTTGGAAATGAACTGCGCAGTGAAAAGAATACACATGTCCACACATATAGCAGCTGGCTGTTTTTCCACTATGTTTCACAAAAGCCAATATCTGGTAGGTATAGTGGCTTCAAACCAGTTTACTGGCACTTTATGAATAGACATGCTTTTTCCCCCTATCACTGTGTGTCATGTAATCAGAATTTAATTTTTTTGCTAAATCCCAGAATAAAGAGGTTGTTTACTTGAGATCTTGTTGAATTACTTCAAAAGTCAGAAGTCTACATGTAGTGAATACTTTGCTCTGAACAATCTGGGAACACCCAGATGGATGATTATGTGTCTGGAAGCTTATGAAAAGAATTAATGATATTTTAATTCGTGGAAGTCACACCTTTGATGTGAATGTATTTGAAGGTAACATTAAAGGGGAAATTCAGAATTTTTGACATTAGCGGCGGTTTAATTAGTCTGTGGAGTTGGTTTCAACAGATTCTATGCAGTTTGCTAGTTTCAGGGCTCTGGAGTGGCTAAACTAGCGCAAGTCAGTGGGGTTTGCTAGCATGCCAATAAAACACAAGGGAAGGAAGGCAACATAAATAGTCTAAAATATCAACAAATCTTAGCTGCCTCTTACATTCCTAACCATAAAAAGGGATAAATTGGTGCTCCATCGCATCTCTAAAAGTTCCTCAAGGCAAAGAAGATCAAGATCTTCCAGGACTGGCCCGCCCAGTCACCAGACATGAACATCATTGGGCACGTCTGGGGTAGGATGAAAGAGGAAGCATGGAAGACGAAACCCAAGAATATTGATGAACTCTGGGAGGCATGCAAGACTGCTTTCTTTGATGTTCCGGATGACTTCATCAATAAATTCTATGAATCCATACCGAACCGCATGGATGCAGTCCTTCAAGCCCATAGAAGTCATACAAAATATTAAATTTGGATCTCACAGCATCACTACTTAATTCGCTTATGTTATGTAACATATTTTTGTATTTGAAGTACATTTTTTGTTCAATTTTCACACTACTTTTTGTAGGCGACAAAACCTTTGTCTTGCCAAAATGTGACCTTTAAGTCTTCATTGAATGATAAATCTTTTTTCAGTGAAACAAATATATTTTTGTACATTCAACATCATTTGGGAGGGTCTTAGCTTTCATATGAGCCATTTCTGAAACCAACTGAATAACTAAAAGTCAGGTTATTAGCAATTGTTTCTACAAAATGGATAAGCGACAAGACTTTTGTCAGGGACTGTATGTTCTTGCCTTTACTAAAGTAAGCAGGCTAGCTAGTTAGCCTTTACAGTTATTTTGGAGACATTTACAGTGAAAAAATGAGGACACCCCATTAAATATTCAGTTATTTATTGAGAAATGTTCACATATCAATGCCTGATCTTGTTTTTATCTCTGGAAAAGAAATTGATTTAATTGCAGGTAAACAACAAAAATTGTTTTACTCATTAAACCAAATATATCAACAAAAATGCATATTCTAACTGAGGAAAAGGTTAGGACACCCTACCACCTAATAACTAACCCCTTTGGCTGAAATAACTTCAGTGCGATGCTTTTTGTAGCTATCTACCAGTCTTTGACATCGGTCCGAAGAAAGTTTGCCCAACTCCTCAACGCAGAATACGTTCAACAGTGACTGACATTTGAAGTGAGAGAAAACAGCATGGTAAGATCAAAGGAGCTGTCTGAGCCAATCAGAAAGAAGACTGTAGACACTTATGAATCTGGTAAGGGATTTCAAAAGAGCTCAAAAGAATATAAAGTCTGCCATTCTACTGCCCGGAAATTGGTTTACAACTGGAGGACATTCAAAACAACTGCCTACATACCCAGTTCTGGCCGTCCAAGCAAGTTAAGCCCGAGAGCAGACTGCAAGATGCTAAAAGAAGTCTCCAAAAACCCTAAAATGTCATCACGGGACCTACAGCAGGCTCTTGCTACTGTTGATGTGAAAGTGCATACTTCTACAATCAGAGACTACACAATTTTAACATTCACGGGAGGTGTGCAAGGAGGAAACCTTTGCTCTCCAAAAAGAACATGAAGGCCAGAGTGAAGTTAACCAGAGTGAATGTAGACAAAGACCAGGACTTCTGGAATAATGTTCTTTGGACCGATGAGTCTAAAATTGAATTATTTGGACACCAGAACAGAGGACATATTTGGCGTAAACCCAAGGCATAAATAAAGCATTCCAGGAAAAGAACCTCATACCAACTGTGAAGCATGGAGGTGGAAGTGTCATGGTTTGGGCATCAGGTTTGGGGATGCTTTGCTACAGCAGGACCTCACCAACTCACCATCATAGAATCCACCATGAATTCTATCGTGTATTAGAGGGCTGAAAGTATTCTGTGTTCAGCAGAGGGGCAAACTTTCTTCAGACCGATGTCCAAGACTGGTAGATGGCTATAAAAACTGTCTCACTGATGTTTTTTCAGCCAAAGGGTACAACACTAGCTATTAGGTGGTAGGGTATCCTAAATTTTTCCTCCGTTAGAATATGCATTTTTGTTGATATATTTGGTTCAATTAGTAAAACAATGTTGATTTTTGCTGTTTATCTACAGTCCCTGACAAAAGTTTTGCCGCTTATCCATTTTGTAGAAACAATTGCTAATAACCTGACTTTTAATTATTCAATTGGTTTCAGAAATGGCTCATATGAAAGCTAAGACCCTCCCAAATGATGTTGAATGTACAAAAATATATTTGTTTCACTGAAAAAAGATTTATCATTTAATGAAGACACAAAGGTCAAATTTTGGCAAGACAGAAGTTTTGTCGCCTACAGAAAGTAGCGTAAAAATTGAAAAAAATGAGATTGAAGTAGGCGATGGAGCACCATCCTGCTGCAGAATTTGTCCCTTTTTTATGGTTAGGAATGTAAGAGGCAGCTAAGATTTGTTGATATTTCAGACTATTTATCTCTCAGGGTGCAGACAATAAAAAAAAAAACGTGTGGCATTTGCCAAGGCCCACAGCCTGTGAAAAGGATGGACCCTGGAAAAGTGGCAAAAGGTGGTTTTTGCAGATGAATCTTCCATTGAATTACACCACAGTCGCCACAAATATTGCAGGAGACCTACTGGAGCCCGCATGGATCCGAGATTCACTCAGAAAACAGTGAAGTTTGGTGGTTACATCATTACCAAAATCATGGTCTAGGGTTACATCCAGTATGGGTGTGTGTGAGAGATCTTCAGGGTGGAAGGCAACATAAATAATCTGAAATATCAACAAATTTTAGCTGCCTCTTACATTCCTAACCATAAAAAGGGACAAATTCAGCAGCAGGATGGTGCGCCATCGCATACTTCAATCTCTACCGCAAAGTTCCTCAAGGCAAAGAAGATCAAGATCCTCCAGTACTAGCCAGCCCAGTCACCAGATATGAACATCATTGAGCATGATCGGGGGTAGGATGAAAGAGGAAGCATGGAAGACGAAACCCAAGTATGTTGATGAACTCTGGGAGGCATGCAAGAATACTTTCTTTGATGTTTCTGATGACTTCATCAATGCTTTCTTTGATGTTCCTGATTACTTCATCAATAAACTGTATGAATCCTTGCCGAAGCCCATGGAAGTTATACAAAATATTAAATTTGGATCTTACAGCACCACTACTCAATTCGCTTATGTTTTGTCACATATTTTTGTATTTGAAGTACTTTTTGTTCAATTTTCACACTACTTTCTGTTAGCGACAAAACTTTTTTCTTGCCAAAATTTGACCTTTTTATATGTTCATTAAATGCTAAATCTTTTTTCAGTGAAACAAATATATTTTTGTACATTCAACATCATTTGGGAGGGGCTTAGCTTTCATATGAGCCATTTCTGAAACCAATTGAATAATTAAAAGTCAGGTTATTAGCAATTGTTTCTACAAAATGGATAAGCAACAACTTTTGTCAGGGACTGTAGATTGGAATCAAGTTGTTTTTTCCGCTGTGGGAAGGGAAAGAACCACATTCATGCAGATATACTCCTGGGGCACTTCAAGTCCGATTTGTATATTCCATGGGCGCATCGCTTCACCACTTTGGAGTTCCGCAGTTTGTGGATCCTTTTTGTCTTCTTCCGTAAAGTTTTATGGCAGTTGGCGATCGCAAAACCACCAAATCAGAGTAGACAAAGGGGTATCAGAGAGTTTGTCGGCTCACGCTCCTAAACAACAGTCTCCGGGTCATATGATTGGTCAGTGGCCGTTTAGGAGTCGGGAGTTTGAGAAAGCTAAATTGTGCCAGGATAATTTCTACTGTATTTATTAAAAAATTGAGTATTTGTAGTGTCCATTTTCCTTCTAAAACAATCCCACAGACACAACTACTGTATATCATTCATTGGTAAGAAAAAATTTCCATGCTGTTAAGAAAAACAATGCATCAATAACTGGTTTCATACAGCCATGTTTAATATTTAGCTCTGGTCACAGGATCACTGTTGAATGGGAAAGGTCACATGTAACATTGACATACTAAATCCATTCACTTGACTTCTCTGAATGGCCTTCAAGCACAAGTTGTGCAGTCAATACGCACATGGGAGTGTTGCTTGAAACTCTCAGCAGTATAAAAGTTACATCATTATTATGCTACCACTCCAGTATTTTTTGGGATCAAGGTATTTCTCATTAAATGAATAATTCTGTGCATCCTACAGCCATTTTATTTAGAAATAATACACGTAAACAGCAAACATATACACATTCAAATAAAGCTGAAAAAGCCATTCCTGTTCAATTGCATAGCCCCGATCAGAGATTAGCTCAAGCTAGTCTGTGCTTTCGGCACATGGTCACACCATCTGAAAAATTGTTCTATTTATATCGGGATTAGGAGTGAGAACACATGTAAAACCAGAAGCACATTGGCCTTTGACCACTGTTTATAAAGGTCCCGGAGTGAAAAGAAAACATGGACATTTTGCCTTTGAATAAATCTTCTTATGTGAATATATATATTAACTGGGTTTACTAGTTGACTAAGATTTTTTTTTTTTTATAAAATGATGATGCTTGTAACAAGGTAGCATGAATAAATCTTAGGCTCTAAACAAACAAGTGCAATACTGGCAAGGGAGTGAGTATTTTTAAATCTTTTGACAAGGGAATGCTCAGACCTTTGCTGTCATTCGTCTTTTAACTGTGATTAAGCCTTTATAGGGCAAGTGACGATTTTTGGTAAGCTAAAAAACCTCAAAAAACAAAAAAACTTAAACCCCATAAAGACCTAGCATTTACATCAGTGAACGTCAGTTTGGGTCATGTAGCCTACAATATTAACATTTATTTGACTCACAATATATGTCTACATATGTGACGCTACATCTAAATTAATATTATGAATCATTTTATTTTAAATAGATAAAACTATATAAAGAAATACACTAAAATTGTGTGTGTGTGTGTGTGCATATATATATATATATGCATTTCATAAATTTTCATACTAAAGTGACTCATTGCCAACGACTGACATCCAATTTATTTAAACAGAGGACTATTTGTGAATGATCGCTGCCATCCCTCCAAGACGATATGGATTGGGACATCTACTGCTGTAAATGGCAGCCAATGAGTGCCCTATAAAGGCTTAAGCCAAACATTTGTACACGTCGTGCTTATTTAACTTTTCTAAAACAAAAAAAAGGAGGGCCAAAAATACAAATGTGGTTCTACTGGTGGCATGCGTGATGATGAAGCAGACGTTCCTTCCCCTAGCTACAATTTTATTGCTTCAGTTTGCTTTCGATGAAATCCTGAATTTTGTTGACTCTCTCCTCCTGCTGATCCAAGAGATTCATGATGACACCCATCGGAGTCTTCTTCATCCCGACGCCTTCCAACTGGTTCTCCATTTTGTTCTTGATGTTGCGCAGTCTCAGCGAGGCATGGATCAGGATTACTAAAAACCAATCATGGGAAATAACATACTTTTTATAGAACCCCAAAAAAGTCAAAATTAAAATTGAATAAAAACATTTTTAAGTACGGATAGTCCCTGGGTTACGAACGAGTTCCATTCCTACTCCGGTGACGTGGCCCGAATTTCTGCGTAAGTCGGAATTAACCCTTTAAAGCAGGGGTCCCCATCTGCCGGGCCGCGGACCGGTACCGGTCCCTGGAGCATTTGTGACCAGGCCGCAAAGAAAAAAATAATTTAATAACGACCGCATTCTGGCCGAATTAACCCTGTGCCAATGCTTAACACACCAATATCTCTGTCTACTCTAGATATAATACTACGGGATAGATTAAAATGTTGTCATAGAAGTACATTGATTGGACTGCTAGCAGTACATCTTGTTTGTGTATATAATATATCTATGTGCGCTTGTCCTCGATAATAGCGTATTACTAGGCCGCGGCGCAGCACATTTGTTCCCGGAAATAATTAGCCCCCAGACGAGCGAAGATAACAGGAAAACAGACGTCTTTGGAAATATTTTTACAGCGAAAATGATATTTTTACGGCGAAAAGGACACCTGGCGAGCCTACAACCTCGAAGACCCACGAACTGCGAAGGAGTGGATTCGTGACCCGTTTGTGAATAAACCGAGTGATTCGAGCATGTCTGAGCAACAGGAAAATCAACTTGTAGAGATCGCAAATGATGGCGACCTTATTAAACGTACATTTGAGACAACAACTCTACTGAGGTTCTGGATTAAAGTCATTCTGGAATATCCTGACATCGCAACAAGAGCGTTGAAAACCTTGCTACAATTTCCAACATCGTATCTTTGTGAAGCGGGCTTCTTAATTAATGTTTAACGACAAGGCGAGGTCGTTAATGGTGAGCGCAGTGTTCAGCTGTTGTGTGAAGCTTACATGGCAGGATGAATCTGAGGAGAACTTTTCTACAAGTCCTTTCATGATCAAACGTAAGTTGATATTCCTTTCTTTCTAGAAAATTTGTAGTGTTTACTTTGGAATCGCTGCATTTGCGCATTTTGTGGCTATGTTTAACGTTACGCGCATGCGCAGAACCGCATCGTTGCATTTTTTGATGGGTTGCAAAATTTGTCAGAACACCGGTCCGTGAAAAAAAGACCCAAATAACACCGGTCCGTGGTGCAAAACAGGTTGGGGACCCCTGCTTTAAAGTACCCCTAAATGTCCCCTAAATCCTAAAATAACTATCCAAAACCATATATTATATGTCATATTAATAAAGTAAAGTACAAAATAAGATACTGTGAGGTATGTAGTGTTAAATGCAGTTATATTCAATAACTATTCGGAGTTACTTGCGAGTCAGTCGCCTTGGTGAGAGAAAAGGGCACTGTGGAAGAGTAGGGAGGCAAGAGAGGGGGGGATATTATGGGCGCTGAGGTCGCTAGCATCTCCTCTCTCAACGCGAACCCGCTGTCCAAACAAAAACAAACAAAGAACGGAACGGGACTCGCAAGAGGCATTGGCGCCAAGGGAAAAGCAACAGCAGCAGCATGAGAACAAGGAAGTGGGACCTTCCAGGCACAGTTTTCGTGACTTAATTTTTTTTTTTTTTTTTTAAATGACTGGAGACAGAACAGCGGACGAGACACCGGCATCGTGAAGTCAAAATCACGTAAGTTGAGTACGTCGTAACCCAGGGACTGACTGTAAATACAATTTTGATACCTAACAGATAAATGGTGTAATATGGCCTTTAAATTGAAAAAAGTAATATTATGAAAAATATTTTACAAGATAAAAAGCAAATTTTCAAAATGTTTTTTTCATATTGTTGTTTTTCAGCACAATGAGATTTTTCAAGACAAAAAGCCTTTTCCACAAAGTTTTTTTTTTTTTTTTTTTAAATTTCATAATGTCTTCTTTCACAAAGACCTTTTTATTTTATAATGTCGTTTTCCAGCACAATGAAGGAGAAGGGTCTGACTGCAGCCTAGAGCCAAGAGACAGTTGCTACAAACCATGCCTCATACAAATCACGCCTGCTGTTGGTACAGTGCCGCGAAGAATTAGTTTATTATGTGAAGTTCAAAGGATTTTTGGGACAATAGGCCTTAGCCCAATTCCCCACCTTAAACTTACCTAGACACAGGGGTTTTACGGACACAAGGGCGTGTGTAACATTACTCGATTGCAACCTTTACTATGTTTGGAAGTCAGTTGTTAAAATTGCTTCAGCATTGACATGTAAAAGTGTGAAAAAGGTATCAGCATTTAACCCTTTAACACCTAAGCCCATTTTGGCCGAATTTGCATGCATTTGATGTCGCCTTTATATTTCAAAGAAAAAAATGTTTACAATGGCCAAGTTGGGTCCCTTTTTGCAGGACACCTTGAACTTCATGTCCAAACTGTTGTTTTCTTCACTGACCAATTATAATCCACATGTTGGACCCAAAAAGACAAAAAAATCCCAAAATCTTTTTTCTAAATTTGTAATGTTGACGTCCCATTGACAACCAAAAATGCTCGACCAACCGTTTTGAAGCTTGATAATATTTATGGCGGAAATCTATGGGGTTATATTGCTGACACTATTCTGAGCGAGCAATAATGGAAATTGAGCAAAAATAACCCAGATTTCGAGCACAAAAAACTATATTGAGCGAGCAGTTAAAGATTTTAAGCGAGCAATCGTAGATTTTGAGCACAGAAAATAATATTGAGCAAAAGAAATCTACTCTGTGCCGCTCAATTCCCCCCTCCTGCTCTCGTTACGTATCTCGACTCCGCTCAATTCCCCCGTCCTGCTCTCGCTCCGTATCTCAACTCGTCTGCTCACCGGTTTCTTTTCTCTGCGCGCTCGCCGCGCTGACTTGTAGGGATGGACGGATCGATACCAAAATATCGATATTTCGATCCAGTGTATTAAATTTTAGGTATCGATCCCTAAGCAAAAATATCGATATCTGGAATTAATATATTATATTTTCTTTGTCAATTTTTGAATGTATTTTTGTGGAAACATTTTGTACTAATTTTCCCTTTCGCATTCTACACGCACGTAATCAGTGCACACACATAAGCAGTGCACCGGCGTGAGCTCCCGCCCCCATTCACGTCCCTATCCTGTGTCCAACGGCATGCTTTTCCTCCGCCCCCTCACGCCTAATTTCTTACTTAACCTTTTTATTATTTCTTATTCATTTATTATTATTTCTTGTGAATTTATTTTTCATAATTTTATTTTTTCATGAAATGTTTGTCCATATATTTTTATGTTACAAACAATTAAATGCTTGATTTCTTATGTTTTGTTGCTACTTATTTTTATGTTGTTAAAGGTCTGTTTCAATTATTTCAAGATCTGTATTTTTTAAATTTATTTATTTTTATTTATTTATTTTCTTTCAAAATCTGAAAATTGTGTTGGTAAAATAAAATTCAAAAACGGAAAGTGACTATTGATTATTGGATTTGTTTTTAGTGATCTACCATTTGAGGGCGGTAACATGCTACTATTAATTTGTTATTTAATTAGATCAAAAATATTTTAGGTAGATTAAAATTTGATCAAATACAACGTGTAGCAGGGAAATGTTCTGCGCATATGAATTTAAGGGTCATGGTTAAAGAGTGAGACTGATTAATCAGAGTTTGTTGTTGATGGATTGGTTTGTGAGTTTGAGGGAAACTGCTTTGCTCGTTATTAAAAGCAGCAGTTTTCCTTTGCAAAGCATATTTGACACAAAGAGACAAAATAGTTTTTGAGTGCTTAATGTAGTTGTACATTAGATATCATCAGAATGGCTGAGAAAAGCCTATATATATATTAGGGCTGTCAAACGATTAAAATTTTTAATCGAGTTAATTAAGGCTCAAAAATTAATTAATCGTAATTAATCGCAATTCAAACCATCTATATAATATGCCATATTTTTCTGTAAATTATTGTTGGAATGGAAATATAAGACACAAGATGGATATATATATTCAACATGCGGTACATAAGGACTGAATTTGTTTATTATAACAATAAATCAACAAGATGGCATTAACATTATTAACATTCTGTTAAAGTGATCCATGGATAGAAAGACTTGTAGTTCTTAAAAAAAAATGTTTGTACAAGTTATAGAAATTTTATATTAAAACCCCTCATAATGTTTTCGTTTTAATAAAATTTGTAAAAATTTCAATCAAAAAATAAACTAGTAGGCCGCCATTTTTGATGTCAATAATTACTTACACTATAAAATCAGTCGCACCCAAGCGCCAGCAGAGGGCAGCAAAACGCCGCAAAACAATTAACAAGTGGGGCTTTCACTCTACTGTCATTTAAATCTCTCTGAGCTGGACAAGTGCGTTAATTGCATCAAATATTTTAACGTGATTAATTTAAAAAATTAATTAACGCCCGTTAACGCGATAATTAATGAATAAGAAATAATAAAAAGGTTAAGTAAGAAATTAGGCGTGAGGGGGCGGAGGAAAAGCATGCCGTTGGACACAGGATAGGGACGTGAATGGGGGCGGGAGCTCACACCGGTGCACTGCTTATGTGCGTGCACTGATTACGTGCGTGTAGAATGCGAAAGGGAAAATTAGTACAAAAAGTTTCCACAAAAATACACTCAAAAATTGACAAAGAAAATATAATATATTAATTCCAGATATCGATATTTTTGCTTAGGGATCGATACCTAAAATTTAATACACTGGATCGAAATATCGATATTTTGGTATCGATCCGTCCATCCCTACAAGTCAGCGCGGCGAGCGCGGCGAGCGCGCAGAGAAAAGAAACCGGCGAGCGCGCAGAAAAAAGAAACCGGCGAGCAGACGAGTTGAGATACGGAGCGAGAGCAGGACGGGGGAATTGAGCGGAGTCGAGATACGTAACGAGAGCAGGAGGGAGGAATTGAGCGGCACAGAGTAGATTTCTTTTGCTCAATATTATTTTCTGTGCTCAAAATCTACGATTGCTCGCTTAAAATCTTTAACTGCTCGCTCAATATAGTTTTTTGTGCTCGAAATCTGGGTTATTTTTGCTCAATTTCCATTATTGCTCGCTCAGAATAGTGTCAGCAATATAACCCCATAGAAATCACTCACTTGAAGTTCCGCTCTGAGACCATCAATTTGGCCAACTTTCAAAACTGTCCGAAATGCATGTGTGATACATCATTGGAAAGCTTAAAATCTCAATTTTCTGGGGGAATAAAAATTTTGAACAGGAGGGCATTTAAAAAAAAAAGTTTTTTAAACAGCAGAACCCCATCTGGAGGCGAGAGCACGCGAGAGCTGAATTACAGACGCCATGACTTTAACGAGATATTACCGAGTGCTTACCTTGTTTTGATCCAAAAACTCCATGTAGCATGTATCACTGAGTGTCAAGACACAGCTCTGAATGGCCACAGCTGGATTTTTGGGGGATTTTATGGGTGAAACATGGTAATTTAACAGGGGTCGCGATGCAGAAATCGCAGACGTCAAGGAGTGGTCGAGAGTTTCTTTTTCATATATTTACCCTTTTAAACTTTTTTTTTCTCAATTTTTTTTTGTTTGAGTCGATGATTTATCATCTAAAATATCGGAGAAAATGCGACAGTAACAAAAAAAATACAATTAAGCGATAGTTATGAGGTAGATATCCGTAACTTTTTTACAGACGCCATTTTTTTCACTGTGACATAATTTGTTTAAAAGTTTAAAATATGCGGGTGAATAATTTTTTAAAGTTGTTTTTTTTTTTCAACGAAATATGAGACATCAATTAATGATTATAAGCTAAAAACGACAGACATTTTGAATAATAAATATAATTAATTACCTTTGTTTTACGGCTGGGTTGAAACAAAAGCGGTTGCGCGACGTCTGTAAACGGGGGTTTTCAGGGTAAAACGGACAAATTAAAAATAGTTCGGGGGCTTCATGCACCATGAATCTGCCATGGCAGCATATAGACATGTTCTGTCAATCACAACAGTTGTTTTGGCTTCAAATACACAGTGCAAAATATTGAGAAAAAAATTATATATATCATCTAACACAAAAAGGGTTTGGAGGCTATCTCTTTGTGAAGTTAGGTGTTGTACCCATCACCTTATCAAAAGTATATACGCACATGCAATCAAGCTTCTCGAACACACATCTACATAAAAATGGAAAAGATTATAGTGAAGAAAAAGATATATATATAACATATAATAAGATATATATAACATTGAAAAAAAGTATTTTAAAAAATATTGACAAGTAGTTCAGTTCAATTCAAATTTTTCAGGCATACGACCCAATAAAGGTTTTTTTTTGGGTTTTTTTGCGCACTCAATAAAGCTTCTTGAACAGGTCACGGAGCTGCGTCACACACAACGTCACACAGCCTACTTTTTCGCCGTTTGCGCGATGCTGTCACTTCTGCTCGCCGAGACGCCGACTCATCCAAAGAAAACAACGACAAATACGGCTCATCTTGTTCCTTGAGTTAATGAAATAATGCATTAGCTTGCGCTAAATGTAGTTTTGGATTCATTCTGCACGTTTCAAAGTCGCTCGCTCAAACCACCCGGCCGTTGCTTGCTTCGGACGCCTCCCTTTCATTAGTTGGCGCCTCGCTCGGAAATTTATTAAAAATGATCACATTCGGTTCGTCCTTCTTGACATCACAACGGCTCTTGGGATATGTAGTCTTTTGAGCTGCTTTCGGTTTTGAAAAAGGACAGGAAATGATGGAAATATAGAGATACATGGTCCATGCAGCGTTTTAATGCATATTTATGAGTGCAATAAAACTATAAAACTCAAATGACATCATCTCCCGTTTTTCTTGGTCGATTGACTTCAAATAAAAACTGGTGTGGACATCAACTTCTGCACTTTTAAATGAGACCAACAAGCACGTAGGTGACGTAATTACAGCGTGACGAACCTTCAAAGACGATATGCGTAAACGCGTCGCTGCCGACACGTTCGGTGATAAAGGGTTAAAGATAGAGTCAAGTCAAGATTTTGGCAATTTAGGTGTATTTTAGGTAAAAAGTTACTCACCTTAGGTTCGCTACAACAGAGCCTGCCTGAGAAGTCTACTACTTAAAGATGGCGGCCGTTTACTAACACTGCCGAGTTTGTCATTTTGCATCTAGCTCTATAAACGTGATATCTATGAGACCACATGATGCTACCACCATAGCATCATGTGGGCGTAGTTTGTAGCACCGAAGCATCATGTGGGCGTAGTTTGTAGGGACGTGGTTTGTACAAGGCGTAGTTTGTAGAGGTGATCGCTTGACTCTGGGCTGCAGTAAGGTATTATTGCGATGAAGTGTGTGCTGTCAATCAAATACTTAAGGCGAAGTCAGTTAAGTGATTGGCTGAATCGTGGAGTCTCGTTAGCTGCATTAGCATTTGGTAGCGTCACTTTCAGAGATGTTGAGAACCTGTTGGATAGTAATGAAAGGCTTTTTCCTCAGCCTGAACGAGGATTTCAGCAGCTTTCTGAAAGTTTACTTAACAGTTCATCGACGCTACCAAATCCTAACAACCAAACTCCACGATCCAGCCAATCGCTTAACTGACTCATTGACAATTCATTGTGCTGAAAAACGACATTATGAAATAAAAAGGCCATTGGGGAAAGAGACATTATGGAAAAAATACCTTGTGAAAAACGCTTATACCGTATTGGCTTGAATATAAGAGGTTGTTTTTTTTTTTTTTTTTTTTGCATTGAAATAAGACTGAAAAAGAGGGGGTCGTCTTATATTCGCGGTCTAGACGTTATACCCATTCACGACTCTAGATGGCGCCAGATATCATTGAAGCGATGTTCTGTCATGACAGATCTCAGCTACTCTCAAGTTTAATCAGTTTGCATTATTTTATTGCAGTGTTTTTCCTTATTCAGATTTGTTTCAAGACTACACTTACTGTTAGACTTGACTTTGATGGTTAATGCAGTTATTGCAATTTTGTTGTTTTATCACAATAGATTGGTTTATTTACACTTCCAAAACCAGAAGCCATTCATTTAGGAATGTGATCGCACTTTAGTTTGCATAGTTAAATGTTCAGATATTAATATTTGAATGAGGCAAAATAACATGCTTTTTCTCTCAAATATATTGGTATAATCATTTGTTTCCAATGTACAGTAATTATTTTCTGTATAAAAATTTGGTGATCAAAAAGTCTTTTTTTCAAACATGATTCTTGAAAAAGAGGGGGTCGTCTTATAATCAGTGCAGTCTTATATTCAGGCCAATACGGAATTTAATATATATAATATAACCCTGTTTTACAATGTAAAGGCCATATTACAAAACAAATTAAAGAGCTTTTTGTTTTTTTCTGTTAAACACAAAATCGATACAGTATTTAAAATAAAGACCATATTGACAGGTTTCATTTTTTTTTAATTAAAAATGAAATAATATATTTCTAAAAAAAATTTTTTTAACTTTTTTTTTATTTATTTAAAAAAACCTTTATAGAAGAATATTTGCTTTAATTTTATGTCAACAATGTCTCCCAAAAAATGAATCCACTCTCAAAATAATTAATCGTGGCAGAAATAACAGCCCTGCGAGAGAAACAGTAACTACGAGATGGCCCACGACGACGATGAGTTGGACGCCCCTACTTTATACCATAAGATATTTCTTGCTGTAATTAAAAAGTGACACATGGAGAGACATAGACATGCAGGTGTTAGGCAGATGGCAAAGCCGTGACATCAGTCGGTAAATGCGGCTGTGTCTACATCAAGAAACCATAGTGATGTGTCAACACAGGCAGGCCGCCTGGGACGTGGTCAGCCTGCCTTCAGTGGCACGTTAAGGCTCCGACGTGCGTTGTAAAATCAAATACGGTGAGAGAATAAAAGCAAACGTGAAAGTCGTTGCAAGAGAGAATATATGCCAACACCGGTAAATGTTCTGTACTAATTGAGCAGTGAGTCAGAATTTGGAAACTTGTTCAGCTGATGAAAAACCTCAGTCATGCTTCCTTGTGTGAGTCAGAGAGCTTGAAAGAAAAAAACAAATAAGCCAGAGAGTATATTGGAAAAAACAAACAAACATGCTGGATGTTGAAATTTAGAGGAACTTTTTGGAGGCAGTATTTAAAGCAGTAGTAAAGAATTACTCGTCTTAATTTGGCTCCCCTTACAGTTTTTCCGATATGCTTTTACTTTTTTCTTCACCCTTTCAAGGTCACTACAGTCGATATCTACTGTATTTTTCGGACTACAAGTCGCTCCTGGGTATAAGTCGATCCAGCCATAAAATGCCCAACGAAGAGAAAAAAAACATATACAAGTCGCACCGGAGTATAAGTCGAATTTTTGGGGGAAATTTACTTGATAAAATCCAACATATAGAACAGACATGTCATCTTGAAAGGCCATTTAATATAAAAATACAATAGAGAACAACATGCTAAATAAATGTACAGTGTACAGTGTATGAACAACGAAATGTGAATATACTGTCCTACGTTACGGCTCGGTCCTGGCTATACAGCGAACTCCCAAAAGACAATGCTGGACGTCCGTATAGTTTGCTGAATCAATTTGGTCCTCGATAGAAAACAGGTTCGCATCAACGTAAATAAATGATAATTAGGTACTATTAGTAATAAGTAACAGGTTAGCATGCGTTCGCTATCATTAGCACATCGTTCAAACAACCACACAACTGGCTCTAAGTGTCCGATCGCGGGTGGAAAACACACAACAACAACAGAAAAGATGATACATGCAGGCATTGCTTCTGTAGAGATGATTTAAAAGCATATACAATGAAAGTAGGTTCGCAGCCGTCTATTCTCTCTCGCTAACCCGCCCACTCACTCACTTACTCACTCAGAGCTACGTAGCTGTCCGTCTTCTTCTGGCGTGTGAGCACTCTTCTTCACGTAAACAAGTGCGAGTGCGCCCTCACGTGGGCGTGAAAGCGCCACAAATTAAATGCATCCATTTCAGGATAAAAAAGTCAATAATACAATTGAACATACACTGCCAAAGGCAGAACGCGAATGTGGCCATAGCTATAAAGAGTTATTCAGATAACTATAGCATAAGAACATGCTAACAACTTTACAAAACTATCAGTGTCACTGCAAAACACCAAAATAACATGTGAAATTATATCATAATGTGTTAATAATTCCACACATAAGTCGTTCCTGAGTATAAGTCGCACCCCCAGCCAAAATATGGAAAAAAAACGCGACTTATAGTCCGAAAAATACGGTACTAGTATTCAAAAGCATTATGCAAGCTTTGCACTTCAATTATTCATTAAAAGACACTAATATTTCAGTAAACATTAAAGAAATGCTTTTGGGAAATAATTCGAACACGATCTTTAATGGTTAAGCCGAGATTTTTTCTATTTTGAAAGACAATTTACAACAACGACAAGTTATTGTTTTGATTCTGTTTATAACAGAAGTCTAGCCAACTCTCCCATCAACATCAGCCAATTACGAGGTCAGTTCTTTGTCTTCATCCGGGTTGCAACAGCTCCGTAAGCCACGTAAACGAAGGTTGCAACCACGTTCAGTCAGAACTAATGATATCACGTACCAATAGAGCAAAACAAAAATTTCGTTCCGAATGTCAAATGAGTCATGACGTATTCACAAACAAAACAAGGATATGCATTGGAGAACAATAGAGACAACGGATAAAGAGGGAAACCATTGACGACAGATGCCAAAGTTGCACGATTTTTCCTCAAAAATTGATGTACAGTGATCCCCTCACCACTTCGTCGCTCAACTTTCACGCCTTTAGTGCATTGCGGATTTAAAAAAAAAAAAAAAAACACTTCTAGTATGTATGTACACTTACATACACGTGTATCATATATGAGAGAGAGAATGAAGGTAAGCCTGTCGCAATATGCAATAATTCCATTTATCGCGCGGTATATAAAAATGAAGACGGTAATTTTCCTGCTGCGATTTATCGCCTCGCGTGCACGTGCGCGCACACGTGCGTTTGTCACGTGCGTGCATGCGCTCGTGAAGCACGCGGTTGCCGCACACTTGCTGATGTGTGGCAGAAGTGCTTGACAGCGCTGTTTAAAGTTCAGCTTCCTTGTGCCACTCTGTTTTATCAACTTCTGGGTATGTTCGTCTTATACATTTGAGTTTGAGTGACCGTCATTTAATGGATGGAGGCAGGGCCGACTGCACTGTCGGCGCACAGCAATGAGCGAGCGGAATGAGGAAGAGGACGAACCAGTCTGCAAAATGTTTCTAGAGGTTGTGTCAACAAAGATGACCAACAGAATAAATCTACATGATCATTTGAAACACTATCATCCTCTCCAGTTTTCACTGCTTAGTATGGAAACTGCATCGTAACAAGCAGAGCCTCCTCCTCGCGTTAATTGACAATTAGAGGTATTCGCTTGATGTGAGAAATAAAGACGACACCGCGCAAAATAGCGTTCCCTCGCGGAAAGTGAAGTCAGCTACATTGCTGAAGAAGTGAGACCGTTTTACCTCTGTTTAATGATATTTGATACCTTTGGGAGACAAATTTTTGGTTACTGCTACTTAGTCTATTTTTCCTCTGTTGTTGAAGTGCAATTACAGTGACAGCAACTTTATACCTATGTGCCTAAATGCTTGTTATTAAGTGGAATTTTATCTTTTCTTGAAAAAAGACATTTTATTCATTATGTGTTTCTGTGCGGTATTAATATTGTTGTCTTTTACTTGAAAGAGGCATGGTCTATTGTTTTTAGTTGTGATTTCTTAAAAGGTATTTTTTAATTTAAAAGTAAACATTTATTATTTATTTAAATGGGTGTAATTGATCTATTAATATATACTGTATTCTCTGTATTCTATATTCTGTTATTGTAAATCAGTTAAAAGGGGACGGGACTTGATAAGCATATGCTTCTCTCGTCAGCCCTAGTCTTTTCTTCGTTTTTTTGTCGGGTTACTCATATCACATCTTGCAACTGTCAATGATACAGATGATGATGACAATAAATAAATAAACGCTTATTTTTTTTTTTTTTTCGGGGGGGGGGGGGGGGGGGGGCACCGCAATAATATCGCATATCGCAATAATTTATGAGATAATTTATCGCCCACTAAAATTTGTTATCGCGACAGGCCTAAATGAAGGTACAGTAGAACAGGGCGGTAAACCGAAAATTTACCGTTGCCGAAATTCTTAAAGATGACCGACGTAATTTTGACCATGTCGGTAAATTCGCTAATTTAATAAAACAACAAAAAATAGTCTTTTCATCCCGCTTTGACTCTGTGTTGTTCGGCTATGTTCATTCCCCTTTAAGAAAGCAGACAGTGTGCTTACGTATGGAGTCACGTGGTTTTCAGGAAGCGAAACAAACAGAAACCCAGTAGGCTAACGTTAGTGGCTAATGTTACAAGTAAACGGGATGGAGTCGGGCTTAAGTTAGTTTCGCCAAACTTTCACCCGACATTACGTAAACTCCTGGCGGGTTCCAGACGGGCTTTCACCCGCTGTCCTCCCTGGTTCTCACGATATCAGGAGAGGATGCTTTCAGTGCTTTCTTCTGGTAGCCAAGCCACAGGCTAACGCTAGCAGCTAACAGCGGCTACAAATGAACGTTATGGAGTCGGATAGCGGCTCTAACCTTTTATTTTTTAATTTTAATGAGTGGACTGGGCACGGACTTCATGTAGCAATCATTATGTCGCGTTATTTGGCATCTCTGTGTGATTTCTCTGAAAGCTTATATGATGGTCTAAGCCAGGGGTGGGCAAACTATTCCACAAAGGGCCGCAGTGGGTGCGGGTTTTTGTTGCAACCCATTAAGACGACACATTTTCACCAATCAGCTGTTTTAGAAGTGCAATCAGTTGATTGCAGTCAGGTGCCTCTCATTTCTGCTGAAACCTCATTGGTTATACTATCTCTGCTGGGTCAGTTGGAACAAAGACCAGGACCCACTGCGGCCCTCGAGGACCGGTTTGCCCACCCCTGGTCTAAGCACTCAGCATAAAGTATAATCCAACAGTGAAGCCTATATATAAATATGACAGTTTAATGGCCACAGCTATTTTCCTGTATGTGTTTGCTTTATTCTGCCATCATAAAACCTTAAATGTTTCATTGGCATCAGAGCAATACAGCTTTAATCTGATTGTGTCTGTGTGGGGGGTGCATGTATTAAAAAATGTTTCGGGAAAAAAAAAAAAAAAAAAAAACTGAAACCTTGACGTAAACACTTGTGTTGAATAATTATGTCACAGCAGCCATTACCAATAAGTTGTCTGAAGTGTACTGTTAAAGGTGCAAGTCATTTGTGTTAGAATGAGATGTTTGCACAGTCATATTGATTTTTATAATGTACATTTGTCAAGTCATACAAAATTCTTATTGTTTACAAGATTTTTTTTAATACTTAATGTTTAGACTGCATGTGCAATTGTTGAATTGAAAGCTGGTAAATAAATTTAACGAGAAACGGTTAATTTGTATTCCACGCATTGATTCAAATTTTCAAATTATATAACAGTCCGCTTGGGCGAATTTATCGTCATTTATCGTTATCGAGGTAAATCTGCTCAATTTATCGTGATATGTACTTAAGGCCATATCGCCCAGCCCTAATGTACAGTACGTATTATTTATAGATTTTATGTATCATATTATTAATATTGCATTTATATATTTCATACTATTCTTTAATGTGCTAATGATAACATATGCATTTATAGGATTTTATCTACACCAGGGTTTCTACAGGTATCAGCTAGAGCTGTCCCGACTAGTCGACGTCATCGATGACTTAAATGCATCGACGGGCAAAACATACCGTCGACGGGTAACGACGGGTTAAAAAAAAAAAAAAAATCACATGTGGATAAAGTTTAGAATTGCGGGCGCTGGCGATGCAAGCGGTTGTTACTGGCACCCCCAAGGGGGCCGCTGTTATTTCAATGTGACCGGCATTGTCAGATTGACCAAAGAGGAAGAAAATGGGCGAGCGAGAGAGAGGGAGCGAGATCGGTGAGTGGGGAAAGTGCGCGGATAGCGCGAAGTTGGCATCCCCCACGTTTTTGTTTTGGTCAATAAAAGTATTCATAAAGAGCCATCCGACGCCTCTCAGTGTTTTTATGCACGCCGCCGCCTTCCTGGGAAGGAAATCGGACGAACCAATGACAACGAGCCAAGTGAATTGCAGGTTCACTCCTCACGACGACGACGAGGAGTTGAAAACACCGGCAATTGCCAAAAAGGGCAGAATTGGTAACACGTGAAAGCGGCATAAAGCCAAAAAAGCGGACCAGAATAGCCAGAGCCTGGAATTATTTCTAGGAAAATATGGAGGGTGCCACTGTGTGTACTCTTTGCGAAACTGAGCTCGCATACCACGGTGGGAAGTCGGCTATGAATGAACACTTGAAACGCCGTCACCCAAGTGTAATTTTTGAAGACAACAAGAAACAACAAGCAAGCGGATTGTAAGTCCATACAACTTTCTCATGACTTTTTTAAAATGGAAGTTACCTTTATGTGCGTCATATCAACGTGCATTTTTATTTAATAAAATAATTAATATATATATAAATATATATATAATTATATAATTTTTACAGCGGCTCCTTGTACTATACCTTTGTTTTCATATAAGGTAAACCTACATTTTGAATATGAACAAAGTTGACATGCTTGTGATACGATAGTTTTGCCTGTGGTTCTTTACGCTTGCACATTTTGGTCGGAAAAATGAATGGAGGAATAAAATAGTCTTTGTGGATGCTATCAATGCATTACAAAATGAAATATTATTCAGCACAAGAATGAAAATGTCAACATAAAGACTTACACAGCAGAGGGAAGGTGATGCCAAAGATGAAGACCATGACGCCGCCAAACAGTGACAGCAGTAAGTAACTGGTGATCATGACGCCGATGACAAACAGAGTAGGGTTCTTCCTCTTGAAATTCTTGATGGTGACTTGATTCTCCCCGGCCCACACGGAACCCATGAATACCAAAGTCACGACTGTTCCTCCCAAAAACATGCCAATTGGGTTCAGGAATCTGCAAAACGGACAATGGCATTTTAACCGTGTGGGTCAGTGTTTCTTGTCGAAAATAGCAGCAACAGTGACTTATTATGAATACTAAAGGTGGGAACCTCTGGGTAGCTCATGTTACGGGTTACGATACGACAATTATCGATACACGGTTCAGGAAATCATTCTAGAATATTCTACAAGTAGAGTGGCGTCCTAATGGTTTTGAAAGTGTAGTTAGGCCTGTCACTATAACAAATTTTAGCAATAATTTATCTCATAAATTTTTGCGATATGCGATATTATTGCGCCCCCCAATTTTTTAAAAAACAATTTACAATAACACAGTGAGAATACAGTATATATTAATAGATCAAGTACACCCATTTAAACGCGATAAATATTTACTCTTTAATTCAAAAATACTTTTTAAGAAATCACAACTAAAAACAATAGACCATGTAAAATAAAAGTACTTAACCATGTTAAGCAAAAGACAACAATATTAATACCGCACAGAAACACAGAATAAATAAAATGTGTTGTTCAAGAAAAAAAAAAATGCACTTAATAACTTAAGCATTTAGGCAAATGAAAATTTTTCCTCTTATAGCTTCTGCAATGGTGTTCAATAGGGACGCAACGATACAGTTAAGTAACGGTTCGGTAGGATTTTCGATACGGGGGACACGATTTTCGATCCGATTCAATACATTTAATACTCTGAAAAAAAAAAAAAAAAACATTTTTGTTCAGTTTTTTTTTTTTGCTAAAGAGCAAAGATTAAATTGCCATCATATAAACATGCATTTTAGTGCATAATATTTATGTGCTTACTTCTTACTGATCTGAAAAAAAATTGTATAAAAGTGCTGAGAACAATCTTTACTGTTTGTAAAGTGAGGCGGGGCACACTGTTGATTGCTGCAGCTCTCTTAGCAGCTTAATTTACCATCTAAGCAAAACATCCTATTTGTGGTCTGAATCCATCTGTGTCACGTACTGAATTAACAATATTTGCCACATTATCTATAGTCACTGGTATGGATTGATTTGGCCTTCTTAACTTCCATTCCGTCATGACAGTTTAGAATTCATCGATGTAGTATATGGACTACGTGTCCCATAATCACTCTGGGCTCACGTAGCCAATGGCATGGGACGTAGTACATCTAGTTTTCTATTTCATGATATCTAGTGTGTGCGCGCATTAAAAAAAAGTTAGCAAACACCGCTGAAGTCACGTCTGCTCATTACTGTACAACACCAGCATATGACAATCGACTTTCATAAACAGGACGAGTTTGAAGCACAGCGCTCTTAATTTCATTCAGCTGTTCGTTGTCAAAGCGAGGTTGTTCGTAGCAGCGAAGTCAGTAACAATGTTTTGGCGGACTTCGTTGTAAATATCCGGCGTTGTGCCGAAAAATACCCCCCCCCCCCGCGTGAAATGTCACCCCTGACGGGAGCGCCCACACGTCAACAACACTAGCGCGCCGGGATGGTCCGCAGTCAATCCAAAGCACTGACGCGGCAGGTATAGGTTGAACAATAGAATATAATGGGAACGATTGGCTCCGGCGCCATTTTTTGCCGCACCTGGAACGAAGATGCATTTTGCGCAGTTGGTAACAAGGAATTCAAATTTTTAACAGCACGTCTGCCGCACGCACGTGCACGCGAGGCGATAAATTGCAGCGGAAAAATTACCGCCTTCATTTTTATTTATCGTGCGATAAATGGAATTATTGCATATTGCGAAAGGCGTAAGTGTAGTTTAATTGAGTTGGCTGGATACACTGCCCTCTAGTGGCAACGGTGAATGACAACTCATTTACCATGGCCGAATCAAGCTGCTCCCTGTTAAGAACAGAATAAGGTAAATTTTTGTTTGAGTTTTTTTTCTGCATTCGTAATTTAGTTCAAAAGTATATTTTGCATTTTTCTGTGGAAATATCTGTTTGAACGATTAGATAAAACACTGTGGGGGGGGGTAAAAAAAGCGCATAGCATTTAAGCTAGTGGACGTTTGCTAACAAGTTAGGAAATTGTTCTTTTGTTGTACTTAGATCCTCATTCATTATTTTCATACCGTTTCAGACTAGATCAGGCATTTTAATTTTATTTTTTAATGCATTTATTGCTCTTGTGAAATGAAAGTGCAATTCTGCATCGTTTGAAAAAACACTCAGGAATTTTATTTTGTATTTGCATTTAATGCTCTTTTGACAGTGCAATCTTAGCCTTGTGCGAAGCCTCTTTTTTGAATGCCCATTTTTAATTACGAACAGTTTCAATGCTTTTAGTAATCAATTGCGGATCACTGCATCGCATTGCCATGTTTCTTTGGTTAAATGAACTGGATATCTAGCGCTCTAACCTGTTGGTTCCTTTTTTTTTTTTTTTTTTTTTTTTTTTTTTTTTTTTTTTTTTTTAAACAGAGACACCTTTTATAAAATGATATATCGATCCTTAGTGGGAGCATATCAACAACCTTTTGGGCCACAAAGTATCGCGATAGATCTCCTTTTTTGATATATTGTCACACATCTAATCTGTACTGATGAGAGCTTTTTAAAATTTAAAACTTTAATAAGGATTTGCGGTAGAGAAGCCCACATGTGACCCGCCATGTTTTTAGAAAACTAAAAAAAACAGTAAAAGTCCAAATGTTAAGTTGACTGAAAATTTAAACTAGGACTATTAGTTGTTACAAGCCATCCATTGCAGCACTTAAAAGTAGTCTTTCAAAGAAGCACAGTCTTGAAAGAGTGGTGGAAACCCGGTATTGTATTCATATCTAACAGTTTAAACTCCCATTTCATTGTCATGGCAGTTTTTTTTTTTTTGTCCAATCAGATTTTGGCATCTAAACGTTCCAATATGAACGTTACCTTTCAAGGACATTCAGACTTTTTGGTGACCAATGAAAAATTGTTCTGATGACTGATCATTTTTCAAAATCAAAGAACACAGCCAGCAAGAATCTTCAGGGTGACGTCAGCATTTCTGCGTCCTCTGATTGGCTCAGAGCTACTACTGTAGAGTAAGATTCCCTTACAGTAGTCTCAGTCCATCTGAACTTGCCTTCACAATAGCAACAATACAGAAATTAGTGCAAAACTGGTCAGTCTGGAGTGTATATCTTAAATAAGGGATGCAGTCATTTTACTTTGCAAAATAAGAATTGGGCTTGCTTACTCCATTAATATTAATATTTTGCAAACAACACTAATGCAATGCTTTTAATGACTAACATACGACCCAAATCTATTTCTATATACAAGTCATGAAGAATTTATGGTGGTTGGTATGAAATCCATGACAAACACGACACCTATTTTCGACGCACACGTTCGCGTGACTGTGCGACACAGCTAATGCCAGCATGTAAACATATCAAATCAGCTAGTTAGCTAGCTACTAGTGCCGTATTATGATATAACCACTGAAGTCATGCTGGGTGTGAGTTACAGATACTTGAAGTGGTACTAACCCAACAATGAGAAAAACCACAACAGCCGCGGCGAAGTAGTTCGTCTGGTAGTACATTAAATTGCTGATAACTCTGTTGTTCCATTTTGCCACATCACCGAACTCCGGCTTGGCGAATCGTTCCGTTCCGGGGTAAAAATCATCCCACGGTCTGAGAGGTGCGAGCTCCATTTTGGCTTCCATGACGTCAACGTGAAGTAGGAAAACGCTCAAAACACATCACAGTAACCGCTACGTTGATGGTGTGTGACAGTCCACAGATGACTGCTTTTCACCAAGAAGCAGTCGAACGAGATCTTCTTCTTCTTCTTTTTGTTTATTGGCAGTTTACCCCTCGGTGCCGTGGGGCATTACCGCCACCTACTGGACCGACGGTTTAGCACGAGATCTGGCAGTTACAGACTGAAAGTAATCCCTCCTGACAACCAGTGAAACACACCCAGAGTGTAGATAAAACCCGAGCCAAAAAATTGGATAAATGACATAGTAACAACCGAATTAAATACTAATGAATTACCCTCTTCCTATATCCTGTCCAACAACCCTGTGTCCCTGAGAAACTTTATTAGCCCTTTTTGAATATTGGCCCTTTTCATCTGCAGAACATTTCCCATCCCAAATGTCTCTTCTGCCTGGTGCAGCACCATTCTGAACCGATCCCTCTGCTCTCCATACTTCCCGCATACCATTAGAATGTGTTCAACCGTTTCACGCTCCCCACAGTGTTTACATTTCCCATCTTTGTGTTTTCCTATCCTATGCAACGAATCATTTAGCCCTGTGTGTCCTATCCTCATTCGACTCAACACCACCTCCTTCCTTCTGCTTCTCCCCAATCTCCTTCCCACACCCACCTGTGACTGTATTGAGAAAAAATGTCTCCCCGTTTCTTGTGCTTCCCAATACTCTTGCCACCTCTTTTGTATGTAGCCCCCAATAATGGATTTCCCTTCCGCTCTACTCAGGACGCCCTGCCTTTCTATCCCCAGTGCTCTCAGCGATTGCTTGGCCAGGATGTCCACTACCTCATTTCCCTCAATCCCCACGTGCGCCGGGACCCACACAAACTCCACCCTGAGCCCACCTTTCTGTGCTTCATACATTAGCCTGTGCAATTCAAATACTAAGTCAAGTCTACTGGACTTCATGGTTAAAATACTCGTGAGCGCCGACCAACTGTCCGAAGCAATCACTGCCAATTTTATCCCATTTGTTTGAACCCAACCAAGTGCCATTATAATTGCTGTTACTTCCACTGCATAAACAGACAAGTGATCTGTACACCTCGTTTTAATGTCCACATTGTAACTCGGCACATGTACCGCCGCCCCAGTACGTCCAGTTTCCGGATCCTTCGACCCGTCCGTAAATACCAGAACGCTTTGCCCATACCTCTGTCCCAGATACTCCTCAGCCACCATACCCTGGTTTCCCCTCTCCCGGATCACTTCCTTAATCCCAAAATTTACCACCGGCATTGTGAATAGCCAGGGCGCAACACTGGATACTGGTACTGTTTTGCCGAACTCCAACTGGCTAAGCCCTGCCAGTTCTGCCACTGCATTCCCCACCCCGCTGAAGGTCATCTTCTGTTGATTTGTGTCCTCCCACCTGTCCATCAACACTTTCTTTACTGGATGTGTGTCTCCATGGCCCCTTACACTCACCCAATACGCAAGCATAATTTTCAATCTTCTAAGTCTCAACGGGAGCTCCCCCAATTCCACCTGTACTGCTGCGACTGGTGACGTTCTGAAAGCTCCACTGCATATTCTCAGACCGTGCGCTTGTTGCACCTCCAGCTTTCTGAGGTGGGAGTTCGCTGCCGAGGCATAAGCCATACACCCATAATCAATTGAAGACCTCATGATCGCCCGATATATATTGAGTAAGGCAGCTCTCGCTGCTCCCCAATCCCTCCCTGACAGGCACCTCAATATGTTATTGACCTTTTTACATTTTTCCACCAATCCATCTATATGCTGTGCCCATGTAAGCTTTTCATCAAACCACATCCCTAAAAACCTCACGCTTTTTACCTGTTCAATTACTCGTCCATACAATTTTAACTCCACCTCCCTATGTCTCCCATAGAAGCATATTGCCTGCGTCTTCACAATCGAGAACCTAAAGCCCCACCTGTCCGCCCACTCCTCAACCCTATTAATAGCCATTTGCATCTTCTTTTGAAGAAAGTCGCCATTTCGCCCTCTCACCCACAACACCCCATCATCGGCATACAATGCCCTCCCTACTCCTGGTCCAACATCATCAAATATATCATTAATCATAATATTAAATAAGGTTGGACTACAGACACTCCCTTGGGGAGTCCCATTGTCCACCTGGTACACCCCAGACAAGTCTGCACCTACCCGCACTTCTATTTTTCTATTCAACATAAAACTCAATATCCAATTATACAATCTCCCCTTCACCCCCAATCTAGTCAATTTAATAAGAAGCCCCTCTATCCACAACATATCATATGCTTTTTCAATATCGAATAATACAGCTATCACCATTTCCTTATTTACTCGGGCCCTACTAATCTCGGATTCCAGACATATTATATTATCCATCGTTCCTCTCCCTTTTCGGAACCCACTTTGACACTGAGTTAAACAGTTGTCCCACTCCAGAGCGTGATTCAACCTATGCACCACCATTCTCTCCATAGTTTTCCCCAATTGGGAGGTCAGCGCTATAGGCCTGTAATTTTCCGGCCTCGTCGAATCCTTCCCTGGTTTTAGAATTGGAATCACCACTGCCTCCTTCCACTGCACTGGCACCTCACCCGTTTCCCAGATTCTGTTAAAAAGTTTTAGGACCACTCCCAACCCTTGTTCACTCATATGTGCCAACATACTATAACACACCGCATCCTTCCCCGGTGCTGTGTATTTGCGCTTCACGTTCGCTAATGTTTTCTTCAATTCATATAAGCCGAATGGCACATCGAAGTCCCCGCCTGTCACCGGCCTCCTATTTTTAGTTCCCGGATACCGACTGAGAGTCTCCTCCCTACTCGCTTTGGCTCCATGTGTCAAATTCCCCATGCTGTGAATCCCAACAAACGTCTTAGCCAGCAATTCTGCCCTTTCAGCTCCCACCACTGCTTTGTCCCCCTCATGTAGAACTGTTGAAACGGTGCCCCCTTTAAGTCCATTCATACGCCGTATCATGCCCCACACATCCGACAACTGAGTTTCCCTACCAATTTTATCACAATAACCTCCCCAAAATGCACGTTTTGCCGACCTTATGCGCCTTCGTACCACTGCTTGTTTCTGCTTATACTGACATAATGTCCCCATTGTGTGGTGCCGTTTGAGGAGCCTGAACGCTCTGTTCCTTTCCCTAATTGCTTGCCTACACTCATCATTCCACCACGGAACCCTCTTATTGTAAGTACTCCCACGTGACCTAGGGATGGTATCCTGCGCCGCCTGCACTATGGCCCCCACCACTGCTTCATTAAATACCCCCGTGTTTTCCATCCTTTCTTCTGAAATTTCTCCACACCTGTCATCACTCTTAAGCCTGAACCCATCCCAGTCCGCCTTGGCGAAGTTCCATTTCATTGTTCGTACCTCACCAATCCCACACGGGTCAGTTCCTATCTTGCAAATAACTGGGTAGTGATCACTCCCCACAGTTGTCCCTTTGAGTACTCCCCATTCACAAAATCCAGCCAATTCGGCTGATACAAGTGTCAAATCCAGTGTACTTTCAGTGTTCGATGCACTATTATATCTAGTCCCACCACCATCATTTACGCACACCAGATTATTTTCCTCCAAATAGTCTTCTAATGCTGCCCCATTCGTGTCCGTATGTTTGCCACCCCACAACGTGCTATGTGCATTAAAGTCACCACACCATACCACTCTTCCCCCCTTCTGTCCCCTCACCATATCAAGATCCCCCTTATCTATTCTATTGCCCGGATTGTAATAATTTATTATATCCACGACACCCAGCCCAGTCCACAGCTTTATTCTAATCGACTCAAACCCCGCACCCTTTTCCTCTACCTTATAGTTTAAACCCCTTTTAATAAAGGTCGCCACCCCGCCCCCTCTCCTATCCCCCCTATCGTTCCTCACTGTTTCATATCCACCTATTCTGAAATCCCACTGCGGCTTTAACCACGTTTCCTGGATGCAAAAAACATGTGGTTCCACCCTCAATTCCGCCACAAACCTCTTCATCTCCTGGCCATTGGCTATAAGGCTTCGAGCATTCCATTGCATCAAAACTAAGCACATGACGGCCCACCATTCCACACTTGTGAGCTCAGAGTCTCCCCCGCCAGTTTTTCCGTTACAACTTCCCAACGTAGATCCTTAATATTCAGATATTTCTCAGCCGCTTTAACAATAATCTTGATTTTCTCAGTTTTGCTACTTGTCTGCGCAGTACAATTTATCGCCTCAACCATAAACAAAACGAAGTCCCTCTTACTCACTATTAGAGAGTCTTCATTCATTTTGACACCGCCCACGCACGCTCCATTATCCCCTAACGCCGCTATGTCAGTACCGTCCAGTCGCCTTGTCCCCACTTTCTTTGCCGCATCAGCGTACGAGATCCCCTGCGTAACCCGCATCCTTTGTATCTCCGCTGCTCTCTGACTAACCTCACAGCCCCTATACGCTGAGGCATGCTCCCCACCACAATTACAGCACTTCAGTCGAGCCTTATCCCCACACTTCCCATACTCATGCTCCCCCGCACACCTTCCGCACCTGAGCTTCACCTTACACACTGCCGCAATATGACCAAACCTTTGACACTTATAGCACCGCAGTGGAGGAGGAACAAATGGTCGCACTTCATAACTAAAATACCCCAAGAACACTTTAGTAGGCAGCGATCCCCCCTCAAACTTAAGCATAACCGATAAACTGTCAACTTTATTCCCATTCCTATTAGCCTTCAATCGGACGACCTCTGCCACCTCAGCCCCCTTCACATTTTCTTTAATCTGGTCCACAGTCACACTCGTAGGGATTCCAGTAATCACTCCCCTGTTCAGGCGTCTCTCATCCGGCAATGAACAAATCACCTCTTTCCCGTCAATTCTAGTCAGCCGCAGTGTCTTCCCCTGTTGCACTCCGTTCTGGCACAATATTAACAGCGATCCATTCCGCAGTTGTTTTACCGACTTCGATTCCCCTATAGCCCTATGGATTGCTTTAGACAGTTTAATCGGGTTCCACTCACCAAACGACGCTCCTTCCTGCGCCAGCTTCACAAATACCTTGTATTCGTCGCTTTGTCTTTCTCGATCACCGCGTTCACCGTCACTACTCGACTCCAAACACTCCAATTCCCTTCTCCTCGTCTCCTTTTCCGATTTCTTGCGCTTTTTCCGGTTTAACTGCCGTTCACCCACCTTACTCCACCCGGCATTTTCCCGGTTCGCCGTTTGACATCCCATCCCCTCCATCTCACTTCCGACTTCGTCACTTCCCTCTGCCATCACTCCCGCCAAACCGTGAGCCAATCCGACCACCGAACTGTCTAAGTCCAGTCGAACGAGATGTTACGCTCTCGCGATAGTTAAGGTTAGTTTCTGACGAATTTTGCTGGGAATTCTTTATTTATTTTTTTTTAATTTATATTTTGTTTTATATTTTAAACTTTATTCACAACAAATACAAATATTCAAACACAGGGTGAACAATTCACATGCAATTTAAAAATTTACAACAACTAGAAAAATGAACAAAATAATAATGATAACTAAAACGGTCGGGGTGTCCAAATATAAAGAAAACATTCTTCTAACAACATAAAAATGTTTGCTGGGAATTGAAAACAAAATGTTTTTTTTTCCCCCCAATGTCAAATTTGTGGGTTGGTTTCGTTCACAACACAGGAATTTTCGATTGTCATTAAAGCGATAAAAAAATTTAAAAACGGCATGTTATGATTTATATAAATGTATATTTTTATTACAAGAAAATAACTTTGAATATCATTGATTAAGAATAACTATAGTTGAAAATAACAAAAACAACAAGAAAAATAAACAATTAAAATAATAATAATAAATAAAAGGGTTTTAGTTATTTTCAACACAAGCTGTATTGTTTGTAGTCTCTTGGTCCTTATGGCCTTGGGGTTCAAATACAAACTTAAATCGTCCAAATATGAAGAAAACATTTTTCTAAAAAAATGAAAATTTTGCTGGGAATTGAAAACAAAATGTTTTGTTTCCCAAGTGTCACATTTATGGGTTGGCGTCGTCCACAACACAGGAATTTCCGATTGTCATTAAAGCGATTTAAAAACAAAACAAAACCTGCATATGTTATGATTTATATAAATTTATATTTTTATTACAAGAAAATAACTTTGAATATCACTGATTAAGAATAACTATAGTTGAAAATAACAAAAACAACCAGAAAAATAAACAAATCAAAATAATAATAATAATGAATGAAAGGGTCGAGGTTATTTTCAACGCAAGCTGTATTGTTTGTAGTCTCTTGGTACTTATAGCCTTGGGGTTCAAAGAGAAACGGAAATCGTCCAAATATAAAGAAAACTTTTTTCTAAAAACATAAAAAAAATTGCTGGGAATTGAAAACAAAATGTTTTGTTTCCCAAGTGTCATATTTATGGGTTGGCGTCGTTCACAACACAGGAATGTCCGATTGTCATTAAAGCGATTAAAAAAAAAAAAAAAAAAAAAAGGAAATGTTATGATTTATATAAATTTATAGTTTTATTACAAATAAATAACTTTGAATATAATTTGATAAGAATAACTATAGTTGGAAATAACAAAAACAACAAGAAAAATAAACAAATTAAAATAATAATAATAATAATAATAATAATAATAATAATAATAATAACTAGAAACTGCAATTTCGGGAGAAATTACACACCTTGGTCTTTCCTCTGTGGAGATACAAATCTTAGCCCCACTCAGGTCTATCAATAGAATGGACCATAATGCCAGTCATTGGCACTAAACAAAGTTAAAGCCATTAGAAAAGTTTGGGAGAATTGGACGTCCATGTCCGTCAATGGCAGCACCCTCCATAATTGTTAATGGAATCGGGGAAGTTTGGGGGACACGTCCTATTGATATCTAGTCATTTTAATAATAAATAAAAGGGTCGAGGTTATTCTCAACACAAGCTATATTGTTTGTAGTCTCTTGGTCCTTACAGCCTTAGGGTTCAAAGAGAAACTTCAATCGTCCAAATATAACAAACAAAACAAACAAACAAACAAAAACAAAAACAAAAACATTTATCTAAAAACATAAAAAATTTGCTGGGAATTGAAAACAAAATGTTTTGTTTCCAAAGTGTCACATTTATGGGTTGGCTTCGTTCACAACACAGGAATTTCCGATTGTCATTAAAGCGATTTAAAAAACAAAACAAAAAAAACCTGCAAATGTATGATTTATATTGTATTTTTTATTACAAGAAAATAACTTTGAATATCATTGATTAAGAATAACTATAGTTGAAAATAATAAAAACAAACACCAAACAAACAAAAATAAATTAAAAAACAATTTATGTTTCTCGGAAACTGCGTCGACCTGCGCAGCTTTGACGTTCGCCAACAGCCCCGTCACACTCGAGGACATGGGACCGTGAAAGTATGGCGGATGCCGAAGAGCCGTAAGTCTCAATGGATGAAAATGACATGTAATCCGAGTTAAACGCCTCGCAGTTTGGACCAAAGCGTCATGATTCAAATCTATTCCCATTTTTTTCTTCCAGGGAGAAGAAAAGAAGGCGAATAGAGGACCTGACAGACAAGTTAGTGGCGAACGCTTATGAAAGGTCCCTTTCTCTGCCCGGCTGAAGGCTCGCGTTAGGGCAGTGAGGCCAGGAGACGTGAAAATTCACATATTTAAGCAAGTCGCCGACTAAATAAACCGCTTTTTGGGGAGTCACTAATCCCATTCTGTCCAGATGTGATCGTTACGTTTCAAAAACTATGCTACAGTAATCATAGCGTTGCATCTTCTGGTCATATAATTAGCTATTAGTATTTATACTGGAAGTAAATCGTTTTTGAGCAACTGTACTCGTTTTAGGACTTGTCTGGCCTGATTAGACCTTCATTTGAATGTTTTACTGAATAGCAACAGTGGGAGAAATGCGGTTATTTTGAATCGTAAATCGAAATTTCCCAGAAAATGATGGGTATTAGCAGGGCCAGCCCTGGGTGACTAGGTGTCATAGGCGAAAGTGTAGCTAGGTGCACCCCGCAAAATGACATATATTTGAAAAATGTATCGTATTTACACAATTTAAAGTTTGAATGTCCGTCACCACTTATGGTTCACCTGAAACGAGTAATTAAAGGTTCCGCCCGTGCATGAAAGTTCCATTTAAATGGCACTTTACCCGATACAGTATTCCCGCCACTACCTACGAGCTAACGCTAGTTTATTACTTTTATTGAAAACAATGATGGACCCTTGGCTCGTTTTTCCTAACGTTGCTTTTTTAAAACAGCACCCGGGGGCTTATACTTTATTTTTATTTTAAGTCGAATTAATGTATTGACAGCAACAGAAGTGAGTCATAAGCGGATTTTAAGGGGGGGGGGGGGGGGGGGCAGGCTCCCCTGGTGGCCGAAAAGTGTCATTGCATGTAATTGACTTTCCTATATATATATATATATATATATATATATATATATATATATATATATATATATATATATATAGACACACACACACACACACACACACACACACACACACACACACACACACACACACACAGTGGGGAGAACAAGTATTTGATACACTGACAATGGGAAAACTCGTTGGCAGTGTATCAAATACTTGTTCTCCCCACTGTATATATAAACGTTGTAAAGCAATAAAACTTCAACAAAAATGAATGAAATAAACAAAACTTTTTTATAAAATTATTTTATTTAAAAATTTATTTTTTGAGCACCTTAGACAGTCATTTGCTTTGCATATAATTTAATATATATATATATATTAGGGCTGTCAAAATTATCGCGTTAACGGGCGGTAATTAAGTTTTTAAATTAATCACGTTAAAATATTTGACGCAACGCACATGCCCTGCTCAAACTTGCTACTTGTGTTTTTTGGTGTTTTGTCGCCCTCTGCTGGCGCTTGGGTGCGACTGATTTTTTGGGGTTTCAGCACCATGAGCATTGTGTAATTATTGACATCAACAATGGCGAGCTACTAGTTTATTTTTTGATTGAAAATTTTACAAATTTTATTCAAACGAAAACATTTAGAGGGGTTTTCATATGAAAATTCTATAACTTGTAATAACATTTATCTTTTAAGAACTACAAGTCTTTCTATCCGTATCCGTCCTGTGTCTTATCTTTCCATTCCAACAATAATTTACAGAAAGATATGGCATATTTTAGAGATGGTTTGAAATGCAATTAATTATGATTAATTAATTTTTAAGCTGTGATTAACTTGATTAAAAATTTTAATCGTTCAACAGCTAAAAAATATTTAAGAAAATAATTTTTTTCTTTGATTGAATATATATATATATATATATATATATATATTTTTTTTTAAAGCAACTTTTTTGGGGATTGAATGATTTAGACACAGATGTCCTAATCATAATATGGCCCAAAAACAAAAAGGATTCCTTCAATCAGAGAAAACTTTTTCAATGAAAAATTAAGTGTTCAAATGCAAATTTTTCAATCTCAAATATTTTTTTCGCATTCAAAAACTTTTTTCTATGATTGAAAATTTTCTTTTTTTTTGATTGAAGTGATTTTTCTTTTTGAAAATCTATATATTTTTTTAAGCAATTTATTTTTTGATTGAATAATAAAGAGAAAAATGTCCTAGCCAAAATGTGGCCCAAACACAAATCAACATTACTTCAATCAAAAAACAAAAAAACTTGACTTCAATAAAAAAAATAATATAATAAAAATTAATCGAAGAAAAATAGCTTTCACATACATTTTGTTTTTAGTTTGAGTTTCACATTTATTTTTGCAGTCAAACACATTTTTTTTTTTTTTAATGAAGCGACTTTCTTTGGGTTGAAAATATATATTTTGATTGAAGCAACTTGTTTTTCTTTTTTTTTAATTGAAGCATCTTTTTTTTGATTGAATAATAAAGACCCAAATCTACCTCCATATGTCTCCGCCCAGGCGATACAATTTTTGACTTCACTAAATTGGCACGACACCGGCGGGCCTACCAAATTCAAGGGATGACGATCTTGGCGAAAAGTATTGCCTAAGCAGCTTAATTTAGAAATCCCCCTCAAGAATGATGGGACACAAAAAAACGCTCACTGTCAACTTATTATTTTAAATATTCTTGTAAGTTAATTTTATTGCTGACACTGCGTTTTGGGCTCATCAACATATTGTGCCCCCCTGCCCCAAAAGTAAAACTCCGCCTATGGAGACATTCATTTCTCAGTAGTGCCAGCCACTAACAAAGTGAGATGATGCGCAAAATCTTCATGAACTAAATATGGTGGCAGATTTGTGATGGCTGCTGGCATTGTGACCACACCCACATTACTGTTTACAGTTGTGGTCAAACGTTTACATACACTTGTGAAGAACATAATTTCATGGCTCTCTTGAGTTTCCAGTTGTTTCTACAACTGTGATTTTTCTCTGATAGAGTGATTGGAACAGATACATCTTTGTCACAAAAAACAATTCATGAAGTTTGGTTCTTTTATGACTTTATTATGGGTTAACAGAAAAAAGTGATCAAATCTGCTGGGTCAAAAATATACATACAGCAGCGCTAATATTTGGTAACATGTCCCTTGGCCATTTTCACTTCAATTAGGCGCTTTTGGTAGCCATCCACAAGCTTCTGGCAAGCTTCTGGTTGAATCTTTGACCACTCCTCTTGACAGAATTGGTGCAGTTCAGTAAAATTTGATGGCCTTCTGACATGGACTTGTTTCTTCAGCATTGCCCACAAGTTCTCAATGGGGTTTAAGTCAGGACTTTGGGAAGGCCATTCGAAAATGATGTAGCCATTCCATTACCACTTTTGATGTGTGTTTGGGGTCATTGTCCTGTTGGAACACCCAACTGCGACCAAGACCCAATCTTCGGGCTGATGACGTTAGGTTATCTTGAAGAATTTGAAGGTAATCCTCCTTCTTCATTATCCCATTTACTCTCTGTAAAGCACCAGTTCCATTGGCAGCAAAACAGCCCCACAGCATAATACTACCACCACCGTGCTTGACGGTAGGCATGGTGTACTTGGGGTTAAAGGCCTCACCTTTTCTCCTCCAAACATATTGCTGGGCATTGTGGCCAAACAGCTCGATTTTTGTTTCGTCTGACCACAGAACTTTCCTCCAGAAGGTCGTATCTTTGTCCATGTGATCAGCAGCAAATTTCAGTCGAGCCTTAAGGTGCCGCTTTTGGAGCAAGGGCTTCCTTCTTGCACGGCAGCCTCTCATTCCATGGAGATGCAAAACACGCTTGACTGTGGACACTGACACCTGTGTTCCAGCAGCTTCTAATTCTTGGCAGATCTGCTTTTTGGTGATTCTCGGTTGAATCTTCACCCTCCTGACCAATTTTCTCTCAGCAGCAGGTGATAGCTTGCGTTTTCTTCCTGATCGTGGCAGTGACAAAACAGTGCCATGCACTTTATACTTACAAACAGTTGTTTGCACTGTTGCTCTTGGGACCTGCAGCTGCTTTGAAATGGCTCCAAGTGACTTTCCTGACTTGTTCAAGTCAATGATTCTTTTTTCCAGATCCATGTATGTATATTTTTGACCCAGCAGATTTGATCACTTTTTCTGTTAACCCATAGTAAAGTAATAAAAGAACCAAACTTCATGAATGTTTTTTGTGACAAAGAAGTATCTGTTCCAATCACTCTATCTGAGAAAAATCAGAGTTGTAGAAATAAATGGAAACTCAAGAGAGCCATGACATTATGTTCTTCACAAGTGTATGTAAACTTTTGACCATAACTGTATATTAGGGGTGCGGGCCTCTGGGTAGCTCACAATACGATACGATTTGCGACACAAGGCTCACGATTATCTGTCAATATGGCGACAATATGACAACAATTATCGATACCTCGGTCAGGAAATCATTCTACGTTTCTCTACAATACAACTGGTAAATAGCCGGGAATTGAAATGAGTTATCACAAGTATATGTCCAATCCATTTGAACAAGGAGGGTGGCAGTGAACGAACCATCCCTCCAACTCCACTTCAAATGGGTCGGATGTCTCTGGACGTCAATGGCAGCCAATGAGTCAATAGGGGCATTTCACATTATTTCCTGTTGACTATCCATCACATCCTGAGCATTTTGGGCATGTTTGGGTCAGTTCCTGTTGATTTTGGGGCATTTATGAGTCACTGCTGTCGTTTTTGGGTTCCTGAACAGAAAGTGACCCAGGAATGTCCCCAACTGAATAGGAAGTGACTCAATATTAACAGAAAGTGACCGGTAACAGGCCTCAAATGAACAGGAATTGACTTGTAAAAATGCCCCTCAAACCAGGAAGTGTCGTGTTTGAGTGCCATTGACGACACTAAACATCCAATACATTTTGCAGGAAGTGTCATATTTGAGGGCCATTGACGGCGCTCGATGTCCAATCCATTTTTACCTTCAAAATTAACTGGACGTCAGTGGCAGTCAATGAGCTAACATTTCTAGTGGAAGATTTAGGTAGCAACCTGTTGGTTCATTTTTTTTCCAACAGTGAAACCTTTTTAAAATGATATATTGATTACTGGCGGGAGCATACCGATAACATTTTTGGAATACAAGTACTATAGTGATATATCACCGTTTCGATATATTGTCACACCCCAAGTTTCTTTTTACTTTACCATTCAAAACTATATATTTTTTAAAATCTAATTGAGATTATCGCTCAAGTAAATATTAAAAAAATAAAATAAAATGAAGAAGAAGAAAAATTCCAATGCTTTTTATTGTTACCGTGCAGGGCACAGTGAAATTGTGATGCAGCAGCTCTCGGTTTTGTACATCTTGAAACTACTTCAGACTTTTTTTTTTTTTTTTTGCAAAACCCTATAGATGTGTGATTACGTGCACTTTTAATAATGTGTGCATACTCTGTTTTCAGAATGGCAGTAGATGGCGGCGCCTGCGACTGGGACGGCCGGTGGAATCACGTGAGGAAGTTCCTGGAAAGACCCGGTCCGTTCACACATCCGGATTTCGAGCCAAGCACAGACGTGAGAGAACACTTTTGAATGACTTCACAATTCCGTGCAACTCCCTCATAAAGCCTCAATGCGTGTGTTTCCTCAGTCTCTGCAGTTCCTGTTGGAGAAGTGCAAGATATTGGTCATCGGCGCTGGCGGGCTAGGCTGTGAACTGCTCAAAGATCTGGTAGGAAATGGATTTAAAACAATAAGAGCACCTCCAGCTTTGTTCTGACACACATGCATGTTTTGTTGTAGGCCCTGTCTGGGTTCCGACTCATTCATGTGGTTGATATGGACACTATTGACTTGTCCAACCTCAATCGGCAGTTTCTTTTCAGGTAGGTGTGTTTGTTATTTCCTGGTTAAGGTAAGCTATATTTATGTTGTTGTTTATCAATAATGTTTAATAATGAATATCAATATAATGGATTTTTTTTCTTTTTATTTAAAAAAAACTGAAAAATATATATGTATATATTTTTTAAGGTAAAGTTTTTTGAGGTGCTGTGAAATACTATAGCAAATGACTTTAAAATGATAGCAGACCATATTGTGGACAATAAAATCATTCAGACAAGTTACAGAAAAGGCTTAACAATTAAATTAGATGCTAATCAGTCTTCCTCTCTCAGCTGCCTTGGCCCCACCCACAAAAAAAAAATCTCCAAACAGGAGATGATGTCATTTTGTGTATAAATATATATATATATATATATATATATATATATATATATATATATATATATATATATATATATATATATATATATATATATATATATATATATATATATATATATATATACAGTGCTGCTCAAAAGTTTGTGAACCCCCTCAACATTTTGGAATTTTCTATTATTTCAACCTGATTTCCTAATCAATCAATTCAGTAGTTTTTTTTTGTTTTTTTAACAGTTGTGTTGTCGAGACTAAATTGAAAAGAGTTTTCATCAACTGATGTAGGTGCAAAATTGAACTGTTTGGTCACAACCAAAACCGCCATGTCTGGCGAAAAGTCAACACTGCATACCACCAAAAGAACCTTCTCCCAACAGTGAAGCATGGAGGTGGGAATGTCAAGATCTGGGCTTGCTTTTCATCCTCAGCACCTGGACAACTCCACATAGTCCAGGGAATCATGAATTCTGAGGAATATTGTCAAATCCTAGAACATAACCTGACGCCATCTGTTTTGAAGTTAAAGCTTGGCAGAAGGTGGATCATGCAACATGATAATGATCCAAAGCATTCCAGCAATACAATCAAGGAATGGCTGAAAAAGAAGAAGATTCGTGTTCTGGACTGGCCCAGTCAAAGTCCTGACCTAAATCCCATTGAAATGCTGTGGCGGGACCTGAAGCGAGCAGTTCATGCCAGACGCCCATCAAACCTCTCTCAACTGACTGCGTTCTGCAAGGAAGAATGGGCAAAAATCCCCCAAAGTAGATGTGAGAGGCTGATTAGTCACTACAGAAACCGTTTTGTTGAGGTAATCTCTGCAAAAGGAGGCGCAACATCCTATTAACTGAAGGGTTTCACATACTTTTGCACACATGTTATCTGAGTTTTTCAATTTTAACAAATAAAAAACTGAAAAGTGGGGCGTGCAATATTATTCGGCCCTTTACTTTCAGTGCAGCAAACTCACGCCAGAAGTTCAGTGAGGATCTCTGAATGATCCAGTGTTGTCCTAAATGACCGATGATGATAAATAGAATCCACCTGTGTGTAATCAAGTCTCCGTATAAATGCACCTGCTCTGTGATAGTCTCAGGGTTCTGTTTAAAGTGCAGAGAGCATTATGAAAACCAAGGAACACACCAGGCAGGTCCGAGATACTGTTATGGAGAAGTTTAAAGCCGGATTTGGATACAAAAAGATTTCCCAAGCTTTAAACATCTCAAGGAGCACTGTGCAAGCCATCATATTGAAATGGAAGGAGCATCAGACCACTGCAAATCTACCAAGACCCGGCCGTCCTTCCAAACTTTCTTCTCAAACAAGGAGAAAACTGATCAGAGATGCAGCCAAGAGGCCCATGATCACTCTGGATGAACTGCTGAGATCTACAGCTGAGGTGGGAGAGTCTGTCCATAGGACAACAATCAGTCGTACACTGCACAAATCTGGCTTTTATGGAAGAGTGGCAAGAAGAAAGCCATTCCTCAAAGATATCCATAAAAAGTCTTGTTTAAAGTTTGCCACAAGCCACCTGGGAGACACACCAAACATGTGGAAGAAGGTGCTCTGGTCAGATGAAACCAAAATTGAACTTTTTGGCCACAATGCAAAACGATATGTTTGGCGTAAAAGCAACACAGCTCATCACCCTGAACACACCATCCCCACTGTCAAACATGGTGGTGGCAGCATCATGGTTTGGGCCTGCTTTTCTTCAGCAGGGACAGGGAAGATGGTTAAAATTGACGGGAAGATGGATGCAGCCAAATACAGGAACATTCTGGAAGAAAACCTGTTGGTATCTGCACAAGACCTGAGACTGGGACGGAGATTTATCTTCCAACAGGACAATGATCCAAAACATTAAGCCAAATCTACAATGGAATGGTTCAAAAATAAACGTATCCAGGTGTTAGAATGGCCAAGTCAAAGTCCAGACCTGAATCCAATCGAGAATCTGTGGAAAGAGCTGAAGACTGCTGTTCACAAACACTCTCCATCCAACCTCACTGAGCTCGAGCTGTTTTGCAAGGAAGAATGGGCAAGAATGTCAGTCTCTCGATGTGCAAAACTGATAGAAACATACCCCAAGCGACTTGCAGCTGTAATTGGAGCAAAAGGTGGCGCTACAAAGTATTAACGCAAGGGGGCCGAATAATATTGCACGCCCCACTTTTCAGTTTTTTATTTGTTAAAAAAGTTTAAATTATCCAATAAATTTTGTTCCACTTCACGATTGTGTCCCACTTGTTGTTGATTCTTGACAAAAAAATAAAATTTTATATCTTTATGTTTGAAGCCTGAAATGTGGCGAAAGGTTGCAAGGTTCAAGGGGGCCGAATACTTTTGCAAGGCACTGTATACAGGGGTGCACATAATTTTTTTGCCCAGGTTCTCAGAGGAGGACCTGGAGATGTGACTTGGTCCTCATTGAGCTTGAGAGTCGACCCGCCTGATGCGGTAAATTTATGACAAGCTTTACTTAGAGCCAATTAACTTTAATTATATTAACAATTAATGCTTGATTAACATCAACTGGCACAACAAAATTGCCATTACTTTGAAGTGAAATGTAAAGAAATAAACATAAAAGCACCAATTCAAAATAAAGGGCATTATGCGGCTCCCACATTAACTCCAAGCCTTTTTAAAAGTGGGATGTCCTCCTCATAAGACCTCATTGAACGTGCATGTTTAGCTTTGTAAAATGCGAGCAAAAACACGTTTGTCAGTGCATGTCGCTGTTCATTACCTTTATTCCGTCCTATTCCGCCACTTGTCTAACATCGATAGTTTGCTTAATTGCCACATGCTCTGTTTTTTTTTCGTGCTTTTCAAAGTTTGGATGGCTGAAATCCTTTGACCCTACATAAAATGCGCTGCTCTTATCGGCGACATTGGGATTCTCACGGCACACTTTGTAACGCATTTCCGTGCGAGCATCATTTGCTTCTAGCCATGGTACCTCCTGTAGCCACTTTTCAGCAAAAGTCCTTTTTTTCGGTAGCTCCGGTGACGTCTCTGTCATCTGTCTGTCTTTTGACGGGGGTGGGGGAACATGGAAGTAATTACTCAGCGTGGCCTGCCTCTTCGACATTTTGAGAAGTTATTTTCTCGTGTCCGCCGCAAATACAGTGGTCAGCCATCGGTACGCAAAAGCGTATGGAAACCGTTGAGGGCCAGCGCGTTTGTCTACGTCCAGTACGCATGCGCGCATGCGGACCACTTATGTGCACCCCTGTATATATATATATAAATATATATATATGTGTATTAGGCTGCAGCTATCGAATATTTTAGTAATCAAGTAATCGACTGAAAATTCTATCGATTAATCGAGTAATCGGATAAAACATTTTTTTTAGGTGAAGAGCAATTATAAATAAACGTGAGGAAAAAAAGACATTTAATCCAATATTGAACCATTTTCAGTCAATCAATGTCTTTATTTTTGATGTACATTGTTGAAAACAGCCAACAATTGCATCTCAGACGTGACTAGCAAAAAAAAATTCACTGCTTTCACTCAAAAAACTTCTAGATCTTATTAAAAAAAAAAACATTTCTTACCTAAAAATGTTGAAAGCTGTGTGTTTTTCGCACGTGTTTCAATATAATTTCCATTTGTGTCAAGCTATTATTAAGTTCTAGTTAAGTTTTAAGTTAGTCTAAACTGTAAGTACTGATAGGATTTTGAGTTTTTGCAGTGTTCAAAATAAATGTATGATACCTGCTGTATTGGAGCACATTAGGGACCAGTGCTACTTGTTGTTTTATTCAGCAATGACTACTGAGACAAAACTGACAGTTTGCTTTATTATGTTTTAATTTTACACCCTCATCACTCTACAGCGCTGTGTTTTTACAGATTATATAAAACCTGTATGTAAGACACGTTAGCCACGCATCGACAGTGGTCATAATCGATAGAAACCTAACCCTCCGAAGAGCTAACGTTACGTGACCGAGTGACAGTAACGTTGTATTTATTAGCGATGAGAAGTGTACTGCTTAAAGATGGCGGCTGTTTACTAACGCTGCCCAGACGCGGTCGAGTCAGTCATTTCGCATCTAGTCCTAAATGGTGTTGGTAAATGGTGTTATACTTATATAGCGCTTTTCCACCTTTCAAGGCGCTCAAAGCGCTTTACACTACAGCGCCATCTACCTACTGGTGACGCAGCACCAGGAGCAATGTGGGGTTCAGTATCTTGCTCAAGGATACTTAGGCGAGTTCAACAGGGCAGAGAATCGAACCCACAACCTCTGGGTTGGGGGACAACTACTCTACCACTGAGCCACACCATCCCAATGCATGCGATATCTATGAGACGCATCAGACACTACCTGCTACCAAACTAGCATCATGCGGGCGTAGTTTTTAGCATCGTTGGCGTAGTTTGTAGCGGCTGTCGGCTGCGGTAAGTTAAAAAATTTTTTTTTTAATTGCTTCTTCTTTTACGCATTTGACGTCAGTGTGTTGTCCCGCATTAAAAGTAGTCCGGGCAAAACGTGATGCTTAGAGCTGGCAAAATTAAACGATTCCTCGAGGTGAATAAAATTACTCTGATCAGTTTAAACTCAAGTTACTTGAGTTGCTCGAGTATTCGTTTCAGCTCTAATATATAGATATATATATATGTACTGTATATACAGTATATGGCGGAAAACATTCAGGTGATTTGAAGGTCTGCTTTGAGACCCCCGATTTGGCCAAATTTAAAAAATTTCCGATATGCATGTGTGATACATCATTGGAAAGCTTAAAATCTCAATTTTCTAGGGGAAGAAAATTTTTGAACGGGAGGGCATTTAAAAAAAAAATTTAACAGTAAAACCCTAACTTGAAGTGAGAGCATGAGAGAGCAGAATTAAAGACGCCATGAATTTAAAGATATATTATCGCGTACTTACCTTGTTTCGATCCAAAAACTCAATGTAGCATGTATCACGAGTGTCAAGGCACACCCAGATTTTTGGGGGAAAACATGGTCATATAACAAGGGGTTGCAATGCAGAAATCGCAAACATCAAGGAGTGGTCGAAATGTTCTTTTTCATATATTTGCCCTTTTAAACTTTTTTTTTCTCGATTTTTCCTTGTTTGGATTGAATATTTATCATCTAACCCATCGGGGAAAATGTGACAGTAACAAAAAAAAAATACAATTAAGCGATAGTTATGAGGTAGATATCCATGACTTATTTACAGACACCATTTTTATCATTGTGACATAATTTCTTTAAAATATGTGAGTGAATAATTTTTCAAAGTTTTTTTTTCTTTCTTTTTTTTAACGAAATATTAGGCATCAATTAATCATTGTAAGCTAAAAATGACATTTTTAATAATAAATATAATTACATAACTTATTTTTATGGCTGGGTTGAAACAAAAGCCGTTGCGCGACGTCTGCAAACGGGGGTTTGCAGGGTAAAACAGACCAATTAAAAATTGTTCTGGGGCGTAATGTGCCATGAATCTACTATGGCAGCATATAGAAATATTGTTCTATCGAACACAACAGTTCATTTGGCTTAAAATACAGCAGTTTATTTTAAAGAGGAGTGCAAGAGCAGAAACGACTTTTTCAGCCTTGTCTTTGTTTTCCCGCCATATACATATACACACAAAGTGAATTCAGTAGAACTTTTTTATTGCATACCTGGTATGGGTGACAATAGTTAAACAAACCTTTGGCCCTCAAAGGCCAAATTAGTGCTAAATTCATGAAATTAAAACATGTATATTACTTGCCCAACAGTTAGAAAGTAAAAAAAATAATAATGAAAATAATTATTTTAAAACCTGAGTTTTGGCTCTCAAAGGCTAAACAGTAATAACAGTAATAATAAATGACCACAGATTCCTGTCTCTCTACTAGCCTCCCTCTCTGTGCTCCACCAGCAGCAACACACACTTAGCCACTTAGCTTACTTTGCTTGCTTCTGTCGCACTTTTGAATAGACTTGCCAGTTGCCACCCGTCCTTTGAAATAAGGAATCGTTCCGAATGGGGAATTAAAATTTGCGTTCCGTATAGAACTAATACTGAATATATATAAATAGATAAATTTCTATGCATTTTAGGAGTTTTGGGGATGTCCCTTTTTTTTCGTCGCCTGTACGGCTTTGGGCGCAAAGGGAATGTCCCTTATTTCTATTTCTGAAAGATGGCAAGCCTATTTTTGAAACAGATCTCAAATTACTGCGGCATTTTTTTCAGTAAAAGATGAGGGTGTAACGGTACATGTATTTGTATTGAACCGTTTCGGTTCTGGGTGCTCAGTTCGGAACGGAGGCGTACCGAACGAGTTTCGGGCGTAATGTAAAGTGCTGTCAAATTTAGCGCGTTAACGGGGGGTAAATAATTTTTTGAATTAATCACGTTAAAATATTTGACGCATTTAACGCAAGCGTGGAATGCCCGCTCATGCATCCCATAAGTCCACCGTTAATGACGGCTCGCTAAGGGCGTAACATAAAACGAGCCACACACACAAGTTGCAAGTGGACACAAATGTATTCACATAAGTCGAACTCGCAATTAAAAAAAATATACAAAATGCGGAAGGAGCTGGCTTCAGCCTAAGCCCAGGCCAAAACAACAAACAAAATGAAACTACACTTAAACCCCACCCGCTAAGTAAACCCTGATCTTAAAAAGGAAATTAAAAAAAAAAAAAGACAGCCACTACCTTGGCTTCTACACTAAACAAAACGGGTTGAACGAAAACGGCAGTTTACCTCTACTGCTGCGGTGCTCTTATTTACAGTGGTGAACAAGAACGAAATACCTCACTGAAAAAGCGGGAGTGTAACAAAAACAGCGATCAAATGCGCAGGTGAATGAATGGCGAGCAAACAGCTGGCGAGGAGGTACGCGGCACGTATGCTGTCAAATGCGAACTCTCAGTGTTGACTGTAAAATGACGAGCGGTCAGATGACTATTGTTAACGCTGGCTTTATTTGGTTAAATCAGCGGCAGCGACGTCTTCTGCCCGTCCGGTGTTCATCAGAGTACGTCACGTTGGGAGGGGAGGCAGCCAGCTGGCGGACACGACGATCAGCTGACTGACAGTCTCAAAAAAGATAACAATTAAACGGCCAGGCCGTCACACCACTCAGAAGTGCAGTGAGCAGCGTGGGTAACGGTAAAATGTAACATTGAAGAAAAGAAAAGCGGTTGGCCCACAGGGTGGGGAATTCAAATTAAAAATGTGATTAACTCAATTTAAAATTTTAATCGTTTGACAGCCCTTACCTAACCCTTACTTTTCGAGGCTGTGGTCATAAAGTTAATATGAGAAATTTGAAACTGTTCAGTGTTGCAACTGTTCAATTTTGCCCATGAGATATTTTTTCAAAGAAAAAGTCTTAGCCAATGTTATTTATTTTCATTTTGTTTTTCAAAATGTCTGCATTTCAGAATATTGTATTTTCTATTTTTGAGCAGAATTCTAGCGTTGTATAGGCTAATGTTCCTATTGTTGAAAGCACAAAAGTGTGTAATAAACAACTAGCACATTTATATTTTGCATTTTGTTTTATTACTGTACCGAAAATGTACCGAACCGTGACCTCAAAACCGAGGTACGTACCGAACCGAGATTTTTGTGTACCGTTACACCCCTAGTAAAAGACAATAAAAGTAAAGGAGACGAACTGAACTGACCAGGGATTGTTGCTCCGGTCCAGCCCCCTTCCTCTGGATAGCAATCCTGCTGTTGCTGCCTCAAACTCTTTGTGTTCGTTCACATGTTTCGTCTTCAAATGTTTTATCAGTTTCAGAGGTATTGAAACTTGCCGATTTAACTCCACCTCTCGAAACTTTCAGGCTGCTTGTACTCGACGGAGATTATAAACTGAAATATTTCAAGACCGGCGACATTATCCTCTCGTAGTTTGTTTTTCCTACATATGAAAAAGCTGCCCAGGCATTGGTTAAGAGCGGCTATTGGCCCGCTCTCATTGGCCTGGAGCAGGCCAATAGCGATAGCTGCTTGGCATGCAAAGGGATCATGTGTCATCACACAACAGAGAGTGTAGTGAGCATCAGGAGAAAAAAATGGCTGCGGTCAAGTGTCATAATACTGGACCGACAAATGGTATCGGCGGCCTCTTTTTTGGTACTCGCCGATACCACTATTTTGATCCGGACCCCCCCCCGCTGATTCTGGTATCGGTATCGGTGCATCTTTACAAATCAAAAATTGCATTCGTCTTGTTATGTTCTAGTCTCCCAAGCCACGTTTTAAGCTCATCATCGGCACGTCATTGTCATGAAAAAAATGTTTGTCGATAAAATATTTTCGTTATCGTCATTGTTGACGAAAACAACACTGCTCACGACTACACAACAACCTGGATAGCGATTAAAAAACGAATTATTTATCATTTGAAAATATTAAAATCGGGATTTTTTTAGTGGTACACTTTAAGTGATGGCGGGCCCAACAACGCCCTTATTGTTTCGGCTCCAATGTCATTGTTAACAACTCTTAAATGGCAACATCTCATCATTTGTCACTTGGTCAAAGCAGTGTTTGGTAAAATGTTTTGATCAATATCACAGAATACTTACCATCCGGACACTTAGACTTGCATTCTCCGTGTCAAACAGCTGAATAGGACAGGTTTAAAAAAATATATAATGCGGAAAACACTCAGGTGACTTAAGTTCTGCTCTCAGACCCCCAATTTGGCCAATTTTCAAAATTGTCCTATACGCATGTGTGATACATCATTGGAAAGCTTAAAATCTCAATTTTCTGAGGCAAGAAAATTTTTGAACAGGAGGGCATTTTTTAAAGAAAATTTTTTTTCAACAGCAAAACCCTAACTGGAGGTGAGAGCACGCGAGAGCAGAATTAAAGACGCTATGATTCTAACGAGATATTATCGCGTACCTAGCTCTTTTCGATCCAAAAACTCCATGTAGCATGTATCACCGAGTGTCAAGACACAGCTGTGAATGGCCACAGCTGGATTTTTGGGGAATTTTAAGGGTGAAACATGGTAATATAACAAGGGTCACGATGCAGAAATCGCAGACATCAAGGAGTGGTCAAGATCTTCATTTTCATATATTTACCCTATTAAATGTTTTTTTCCCATTTTTCTTTGTTTGGACCGATTATTTATCATCTAAAATATTGGGGAAAATGTGACAGTAACGAAATAAATACAATTAAGCGATAGTTATGAGCAGTGTTGTCGTTACTGTAATCTGATTACTTTCTTCAGTAACGAGTAATCTAACGCGTTCATTTTTCCAAGCCAGTAATCCGATTAAAGTTAGTTTCCCTAGTGCCTGTGCATTACTATTTTGTTTTTTCCTCATAATCTATGTAGAATGAAGAGTACTGTAGTCTTGTGCGAAGAGCATTTCTCATCGGGGGAAAAAAAAACGAGTTACGTGTATTACAGTGCTGTTTGAGGCTGAGCGCTGTCCGCCACGGCGGTCGACAACATAGCATTCTGACGAGGCAGCGAGGCTAACAGTGAAAGGCAGGATATATACCGCAAATGGATGCCTTTGCTCACTGGAAATACAGCCATTACTTCACATTTCTGTCCAGTAAAGATGACAAAAATATCTCCGTGCGTTGCAAACTTTACGCTGGCTGAAAATGACTGTCGGTCGCTAAAAATTCTACATCCAATTCAACAAAGAAGCACTTGGAATTACAGTACAACGCGACAAAACTCCAAACAAAGCCTACAGGTAACAAGACAGCCAGCACTTCTACAGTTTGTAACCAGCCTTTATGCACATTTTATTGTCAGTGTTTGTAACCATAGGCGAAGTTTTACTTTTGTGGGGCTGGGGGTAAAGCATGTTGATGACTGAAACAAAAGTCAAAAGTTTGGACACACCTAAACATTTTTACGTTTTATATATTTTCACTACTATTGTAAATCCTCTCTGAATACATCAAAACTATGAACGAACACGTGGAATGGCAAAAAAAAGTGAAATAACTGAAAACAGGTTTTATATTCTACATTCTTCAAAGTATCCACCTTTGAGGTGTCGCCAAACTTTTGGCCAATACTGTATATAAACATATATATAAAACTGTTCAAGCTCAGTTGTTGTTGGCTGCGTTTGAAAGTTTAGGTTTACAGAAATTCTAAATATCCATCTTGCCTCCACAGGTGTAGTTTTGGCTTAGCAAAGCAAAAGCTAGTGTCTTAGGTGCTGGTCAAATGATCTGCTCGAAAAATGATTTTGACCCATTATGAAATCCGTTGTAGGATTCTTGTTCATTTCATTAATTTTTGTTGTTTGTTTTATTGCTTTACAACTTTTATAGACAATATTTTAACAGCTAGGTCTTTATTTTAGAGCATTTTTGACATTTGGCTTTATCTTGGAGTTAGCGGGGGTTTATTTAGTCGTTGGAGTTGATTTGAACAAATTCCGTGCAGTTTGTCAGTTATTTGTTAGTTTCAGGGCTCCGGGGTGGCTAAGCTAGCGCGAGTCAACGGTGGTTGAAATCAACTCCATCGACTCCCCCGCCAACCCCAACTAACTCAAAGATTAAGCCTTATATGAAAAATTAAATTACATGTGATGACATTTTGTTGTTGTCATTTTTATGTTGAGGCAGCAAAAGGAGAAAAAATGGTAAAAAGTAACTGATAAATTACTTTTAAAGTAACTAAGTTACTTTGATAATAAAGTAATCGGTATAGTACTAGATTACTTTTTTGAGGTGTAATCAGTAATTAAATTACTTTTTTAAGTAATCTGTGACAACACTGGTTATGAGGTAGATATTCGTGGGCATTTCAAATAATAAATACGATTACTGACCTTCTTTGTGTGGCTGGGTTGAAACAAAAGTGGTTGCGCGACGTCTGTAAACAGGGGTTACCAGGGTAAAACGGACAAATTAAAAATAGTTTGGGGGCTTATTACGCCATGAATCTGCTATGGCAACATATAGAGACATTGTCCTATCAAACACAACAGTTCTTTTGGCTTAAAATACAGCAGTTTATTTTAAAGAGTGGTGCAAGAGCAGAAACTGCTTTTTCAGCCTTGTCTGTGTTTTCCGCCATATATATCACAGAATACTTACTGGCTGGCCCGCTCTATGAGCTCAATCCATTCGCCTCACTGCTTGGTCGGACGGAAAAAAATAAAGGCTTATATCAGCAGTGTTGGAGCAATTTCCTACACAACACATTTTCCTCATTTTTCTGGTCAAAATTATTGAATTTCTTGGAAAAACAAGTAAAACGCTGGCTGCCACAGCAATGAAACTAAACGGAAAAAGCCTGCGTCTGATTACATCTCTTCCGGTTACTGATGCTGGCCTCCTAGCCAACAGCTAAATAGGATATTAACTAATTAGCAATGTTCGTGTAATATCTTTCTTCCGTAGTTGAACAATGCGTGATTTGAGTGAAGATAATAGAAATGCCTTTTTTTTGGTATGTTGTTGTCCTATGCTATTTTTCATCTCTGTTTAACCATTTTCATCAGGTCTAAGGATGTCGGACGACCAAAAGCAGAAGTGGCAGCAGACTTCATTAACAGTCGCGTCCCTGGATGTAAAGTTGTCCCGTATCCTATCTGAAACAGATTCAAACCTTTCTCACGACTATGGATTCATCACACTTACATTTGTCTTTACACACAAAGTAATAAAGATAAGACAGACTGTGTGCAACTCCAGATTAACAATTGTCACACTAAATGCCTCCCAAAATGTCCCCCATGTCAATCTTAGACAGTTTAGCCTCTTAGACTATGCCAAATTAACAGAAATTGTGTCAAAATTAAAGCTCACAACATGCTGCCTTGACATCCTTCCTTCAAACTTTTTCAAAACTTTTTTTTCATTGCATAGCACCAGACTACTTCAGATTATAAATAGTTCTCTCTAAGCAGCAGAGTTTCCACAGACTTTAAAAACTGCAGTAATAAAACCTAAAAAAAACTAATCTGTACGCCTCAACCATTAGTAATTATAGGCCTATATCAAATCTGCCATTCCTGGGGAAAATTATCGAGATAGTCGTGTTCGAACAGATCCAGATTTTCATGATGCAGAACAATCTTTTGAACTCATTTCAGTCTGGATTTCGGCCACAACACAGCACCGAGACTGTGTTTATCAAAGTCTTAAATGATATTTGTCGGAATACCGATGCAGGCAAATCTGTTCTGCTACTATTGGATCTCAGCGTCGCATTCGACACGGTTGATCACAAAATACTACTCAGCAGATTGGAACAGTGGGTCGGGCTTACTGACACTGTTCTTCAGTGGTTCACATCTTATTTACATGATAGGGATTTCTTTGTGTCAATCGGAAACCATCAGTCAGAACGAACCAAATTCACGTGTGGAGTCAATTCTTGGACCACTCTTATTTAACATCTATATGCTTCCCCTAGCTCAGATTATGGAACAGTATGACATCTCCTATCACACCTATGCAGATGACACATAACTCTACATTTCTGTGTCCCCACATGATTATAGTCCCTTAGTCTCCCTGAGTAAATGCATTCATCAAATCAATGAATGGATGTGCCATAATTTTCTCCAGCTAAATGTGCAGAAGCCAGAAGTGATCATTTTTGGGCCAAAAAAGGAAAGGTCAAAGATAAGCAGGCACCTTAGCACAATGTCACTTACAGCTACAAATCAAGTCACAAACCTTGGCGTAATTATTGACTCAGACCTAAAATTTGATAGCCATCTAAAGTCCGTCACTAAATTTGCTTATTACCACCTAAAAAATATAGCCAGAATTAAGGGGCTTCTGACTCAACAGGACATGGAAAAACGTCTGCATGCATTCATTTTCAGCAGATTGGACTACTGCAATGGTATATTTAGAGGTCTTGATAAAAAATCAGTCAGGAAGCTGCAGCTAGTACAGAATGCTGCAGCCAGAGTCCTCACAAATACAAGGAAACTGGACCACATTATACCGGTTTTGAAATCGTTACACTGGCCTCCAGTGAGTCAAAGGATAGACTATAAAATACTAATGCTCGTCTACAAAACACTTAATGGCCTTTGGACCAAAATACATGCTTGATTTGTTAGAATCGTATGAAACATCTAGACCCCTAAGGTCGTCCGGAACCGGTCTCCTGTATGTTCCAAGAACAAGAACCAAGCAGGGTGAGGCAGCATTTAGTTATTATGCTCCTCACCTCTGGAACAAGTTACCTGAAGGTCTGAAGTATGCTCAAATTGTTAGCTCCTTTAAATCCGGGCTAAAAACCCTTTTGTTTAGCACTGCATATCCATAACTGTCCACATACTGTATTTCATTCTATTAGCTTTCTATTCTTATCTCCATTGCTATTTTTCAGTTATTAGCAGTAGTAGTAGTATTTGTTTTATTTTTTATTCTATTCGTGATTAAATGCAATTTTTATGTATAATTTTATTTCCTATTTCGATTGTCTTTGTTTTTGTTTTTTTTACGTTCTATTAATTTTAATGTGATTTTTATGATCTTCATGTGACGTAAAGCACTTTGAATCGCCTTGTGTTGAATTGTGCTATATAAATAATTTTGCCTTGCCTTCCCTTTAAAGAACATGACGGTTTTAATTCCTTATCAGTCACACGTTCAGTCACTTCAAAAAAATCCAGGACTTTGACGAGTCCTTCTACAGGCGTAAGTGTTTCTTTCCCCGACAGATGTCAACTTTAATCTAACCTTTCAGACTTTAAGATAACTCTTTTTGTCTTAATGCAGAGTTCCACATCATCGTGTGTGGACTGGACTCCATCATTGCCAGGCGATGGATGAACGGCATGCTGGTAATACCTCCTGCTCTCGTCATCAGATGCCCATTAACTAAAATTAACTTGATGAACATTTTGGTGACACTAGATATCTATACTCTGCTATGAAGACGGAATACTGGATCCGAGCTCCATCATCCCCCTCATTGATGGGGGCACTGAAGGCTTTAAAGGAAACGCGCGTGTCATTCTACCTGGCATGACAGCTTGCATCGACTGCACGCTTGAGCTGTACCCACCGCAGGTTCCCCTCGCACTCTTAATACATTCACAGCCAGCCTTCCCAGTTTTGGGGGCAACTCCAGGTCACACTCAGTTCGTTTTTGGGCATTTACAGGACACGTACTGTTTATTTTGAGTCACTTCCTATTCGTTGTGGGACAAAATCAAAAGGAAATTACCCATAAATACCGAAATAAGTACCGTAATTTCCCGAATATAACGTCCACTTTTTTCCCCATAAATCAACTTGTAAAATCATGGTGCGCATTATAAACGGGTACATGGATCGAGACAGAAATATATATATATTACATATATATATATATATATATATATATATATATATGTATATATATATATATATATATGTATATATATATATATATATATATATATATATATAAATAAACCGATTTTTTTTTTTTATTGACACGGCCACGTTGTGTTGAAGAAACGTATGCGGCGACCCGTTGCCGACCATTACGGTACGTGACGTCACCATTTTGTTTCGGTAATACTTCTCTCTAATCGGCCGAATGATTTCGTGTTAAATTCTGCTTTTTTTCACTCTTCATAAAGCACAGAATTTAGTTTCTTGAACTCATTTGAATCGACGTTTATTGCAGCTCCGCAACTCGGACCAAAACAAACGTAAGCACACACACTTCCTGTGTCCGTCGACTATATTGGTCCCTCGGGAAACTCAAACCCAAATAACAATAGTTCCTATTGTTACTGTCGTTTTGACAGCGATATGCGCTCACGGATTTCCGACTTACGTTCTCACTTTCATTTTACCGTATCAATCCATGGAAGAAACATTTATTCATCATGATGAAACGAGCAAGTTATACAGCAGCCTTTAAAAGTCACATCTGTATTGTTTTCTCCTAGATTCTGGTAAGTTGGAGAAGTTGTCAAATCATATTATTACCGTAAATATTGTCAGTTCATGGTAATGTTTTAAACTACCAATGTGCTATGCTTGTGCTGCGTTTCACCAGTCAGTAAAATTACATTTGTGTCTCTGTACACGAGCTCTGTTTTCTTGTATTCTTCTATTTATTGGTGCTAAAATTAGGGTGCGCGTTATAAACGGATACAATAATTTTCCCTAGATGTTACAAGTAAATTTGGGGTGCGCATTATACATGGGTGCGCCTTATATTCGGGAAATTACGGTAATCCCAGAAATGCCCCAAAATCAACAAGAAGTAACCCAAAATCACCATGACCAAATGACCTACGTAGATGGCAGCTTACAATAAAACTGAGTTTTGGCTGTTCTTAGTTGATTTCAACAAATTTCGTGCAGTTAGTTAGTTATTTGTTAGTTTCAGGGCTCCGGAGTGGCGAAGCTAGCGCGAGTCAATGGTGCCTGCTTTGCATACCCAATGAAAAAACAACATATGCATGCATGAGAATCACTGATGACTAGAGATGGGAATTTACGATTCAGAGGCTACGATTCGATTATAAATCGATTATTGATGACCCCCGATATAAGCTGCTTTTAATGTTTTGTACATTAGGGACAAAAACTGTAAAAATAAAAATAAAGCCTCACAGGCTTAAATAAACGACAATTTCAAGATCAAGTTACATACCTGTTAAGTTGTAGAAATTGCAAATAGGGAGATTTCTGTTTGCCAACGCTGATGACGCGAGCGCGCGCGACAATCGCTAAGACAAAATACAACCATTTTTTTTTCAAGTTCATTTTGGTCACAACACTTGTGTAAAAATTAACTACACTGTCAAAGAACCTATTTTTGGTGGCATCAGAGATAGTCTTCAACTTGCTCCATGTATTGTCTGGCATCATGTGATACTGCTATGTTGCCTGTGTCATGCCAGTTCTCCTTGTTCCTGTAATCAACATCTAGGATATCCTCAGCTTTCCTGATCACATCCATTTGCACAAATTTGGACATCAGCTTCCTCAGCAGCCTCTTCATCTCATCAACCATCAATCCAATTAGGGTTTCGTCAGACTAAATCAGCAAGATTAAAAACATTAATTACATCATTTAGAAAATTAATCATATTTGTTTTTAAAAGTATCTTTGTCATGGCAGTTTTTTAATTGAATTGTAACCTAGAATTTAAACTTTATATTTTTTGTTTCAGCACAGTAATAATGATATAATGTAATAAAGTGTATAGTATACACTTTAGCTTTAGCATAATAGCGAATCTAAATGATTAAACTTCAAGTAAGTAACGATATGCTTTCTCACTTAAATTCATATATTGTGGGGGTAGGACCGCAGTGGTTTAATATTCCATGATGTTTGATCCACGAAAACACAGAGTAAAGCAGCGACTTCTTCCTCATCGTTCTCCCATCATTAGCTCTAATGCTATTAGCATTAGGCTAGTTAGCTATCGCTGGCAGGTAAGACTTACGGCAATTACGTTGATGAACGTCGTTTTTCCCCGAATACTGGAGGCCGACCAGGGTCAGCTCCATCTCTTCCTTCCAAAATAAAGACTTGAACCAGTCTAAAAGCCGGTTTATTAGTGCCAGCATCTTGGGAAGTCGGTGGTGCTTCGCCTCTTCCCTCCCTGTCAGATGATTGGTTGGGCTTTTCCAGCTCTGAAGGGGAGTGAGGGCGGGGAAGTCGGAGACGGCCAGGCTATTCGTTGTTGGTCACTTTCCGAATCGGGCCGAATGGTATCGTTACAAAACGGTGACAAACAAAAACGTAAAAATAAAAAAAAAATTGACATTTTTGGAAAATCGGGAGATTTGGCTTTCTAATCGTGAGGCGTGAGCATTGGGGTCAAAATCGGGAGTCTCCCGACCAGATCGTGAAACTTAACAGGTCTGAAGTTAACAGTTAAAAACAATAAATTATATACTCCAATCCCCATTCTGTATCAGCAGTTTTAAACTACATTCAATTAATTTAATGTTGTGAATCAACCGTTAAAGTTGTTAAAATTGCTCCCGTTACTCCATAATTTCCCTTTTGTCTACTTTCGACATGTGAAAGTTTAAAATTATTTTAAAGATAGATTCAAGTCAATGTTTTACCGATTTAGGAATATTTTAGATAAAAAGTTAATTAGGTTCGCTTGGAAGGTTCGCTACAACAGCCTTGCAGGGAAGTCTACTGCTTTAAGATGGCGACCGTTTACTAACGCCCACATCTAGCTTTCTGTACGTGTGCTGCTATCGCCACCGAGTCTATTTTGTATCTAGTCCTATATAAATATGATATCTACCGTAACATTATGTGGACGTACGTTGTAGCAGCTGTCGGCAGCAGTCAGGTATGTTGTTGTTTTTTTTTATCTCGCGGCATGAGTTGAGCTAGAGCCATGAGTTGAGCATTGGCATTACCCGAGGGGCCGGGTAATGACAAGCATGGTGTTTAGCTACTCTCGCTCCGTTCCTGATTGCGTCCCGAAGACTGCACCGGCGCGCTGAGTGTGTTTTACTTCCACTTTACTTGACATATTTCAATAATCGGAATTTGGATGTTTGTGAATAGTTCTCGAATCTTCCACGGCCGAATCGCGAATAACCTAAAAATCGGAAATTTCGCACACCTCTACTGATGTTGGAGGTAGGGATGCACGATATCCATTTTTTGAAACCGATATCGATAACTTCCTGCTTCTCAAGGTCGATTCCGATATGATAACCGATAATATATATCATTTTTTAATGTATATCAATCAGTCAGTATCGCTGACGATGTGTTCCCCTGAACAAAGAGCACTGATCTAAAACAAACTAAAACAAACATAAACCCAACAGGTATTGTGCTTTGTCAGCAGATAAAACATTTGGTTGCAACGGGAGAAGAGACTTTTGTGGTGTTGGTTCATGAAACAACTTTCTTAGCCTGACAATTATAGAACAGCAAGCCTATCAATAACAAAAGGCCAATAACTTGTAAACAAAACACTGTAAAATGCAAACATTTGCTAATTGCCATAGAAAGGTTTATACGTAACTCGGTGAAGGAAAAATACGGCCTCTAGAACAGTAACAAAACTTTGCATACTGGCAAAACAGGAGTGGAAACAAATGCACACATCCCAATCCAACACCAAAAATATTATTAAAAGGACTGATAACATATATTGTTATTGGATTTATTGGGATGACGTCATAATTCCTATTATCGGACCGATAATTATCGTGCTCCTCTAATTGGATGTCAATGATTGTTTGAACTGTAACATTTGTAATCCAGCAGCTCTGCAGGGAACAGGCTGTCTAGGCAAGCAGGGTGTAGTGATATTAGGTGTGTGCCATCTTAGGCACCCCACGATTTGATTCGATTCGATTACGATTCAGGGTGCTACGATTCGATTTCTGAACGATGATGACGGTATTGACGATGATCACAGTTATCGTGATTATCACGATTATGGATGCATCGTACATGACATTAATAAAGTAGCCAAACAAATTTATTTCCATTATTCATTTAAAATATCCCTACGATTCAACAGGAACGATGGAAACATGCCCATACAACAAAAAGCTGCCCTTAAGCTGCTTTTTTATTTATTTATTACAATAAAGTGCAAAAACATTAACCATTTTAAAGGGAGTGCTTATTTCTCTCAACAATACAATCCCAGGCAGCACTTGAATAACAGATTTCTGTACTATTTCACATGTTTGTAGTGTTACCGCTGTACTTAATCATGGTTTTACACGTTCTGCATATGAAATACATGTTGGCTAATGAGCTAATTAGCTTAGCACTCGGCGCTAACTATTAACATCTCAAAAACAATAACAATAAAGGCTAAACAGTACAAGAGGGTTCGTGTACTCACCTCTTATAGACGCACACAGGTCTTAACACACTCAGGATATTTTTCAATTGAAATGCCTTAAAACTACTGCTGGACATCTGAAAGACAAGGATCAACGAACTATCTCTCTTCCTCTCTCGCTCTAAAAAATAACTTGCACACACAAAAGCGCGACCGTGGGGTCGCGCTCTGTGCCTGCCTCTCATACACAAATTTATTTTCCAGTCTTTTAAAAAAAGAGTAAATCTCTCTCCCTTTAACCGGGAGCATCCATCATAACGTTGTGCGTGTGTCCGTTAACGGTGTACGGGCGGCAGACGTGTCTTGAATTTCGTTCCGCTATGAGTTGCTGTCATAAAGTTATGAGGGAAAAATCATCGTTTTTGAACCTTTGTGAAGCGTAATGGAATCGTCACGTGTCGAATTGCGAAGCATGTAATACTGTATTGGCCCGAATATAAGACGGTGTTTTTTGCATTGAAATAAGAATGAAAAAGAGGGGGTCGTCTTATATTCGCTGTCTAGACAATATACCCATTCACGATGCTAGATGGTGCCAGATATCATTGAAGCAATGTTCTGTCATGACAGATCTCAGCTACTCTCCCCATTCACGACGCTAAATGGCGCCAGATATCATTTAAGCGATGTTCTGTCATGACAGATCTCAGCTACTCTTTTTAGTTTAACCAGTTTGTATTATTTTATTGCAATGTTTTTCTTTATTCAGATTTGTTTCAAGACTACAGTTACAGTTAGACTTCACTTTGATGGTTAATGCAGTTATTGCAATTTTGTTGTTTTATCATAATAGATTGGTTTATTTACATTTCAAAAACCAGAGGCCATTCATTTCCGAATGTGATGGCACTTTAGTTTACATATTTAAATGTTCAGATATTAAGATTTGAATGAGGCAAAATAACATGCTTTTTCTCTCAAATATATTGTTATAATCATTTGTTTCGGATGTATTGTAATTACTTTCTTTATAAAAATGAATTTGGTGTTCAAAAAGTCTTTTTTCAAACACGAGTCTTGGAAAAGAGGGGGTCGTCTTATAATCAGGGCCGTCTTTTATTCGGGCCAATAGGGTAATCGATTTTTTTGGAACGCCTCTTACATCGACGTGTGATCAATTCACATCAAAAGATGACAATTTTTTTTTTTTGAGTAACATAGAATGATTTCTTTACCCACATATCGATAATTGTTGTTTCGCCATATCGTGAGATCATCATTATCGTGAGCCTTGCATCGCAAATCGTATCGTATCGTGAGGTACCCACTCCGACTCTTGACCTTCTCATTTTTCAATCCTCAGGTTCATTTCCCCATGTGCACCATCGCGACTATGCCGAGGCTTCCTGAACATTGCATAGAATATCCTCGAATATTCCTCTGGCCCAAAGAAAAGCCGTTCGGAGGTAGGGAGGTGCGCCTTTGCACCAAACACGGAGCATTTTTGCTCACTATCATGTGTTTGCGGCATAGAAACGAGTTTAGACGGAGACAATCCTGAGCATATCCAATGGGTGTTCGAGAGAGCGCGGGAGCGAGCCGCTCAATTCAACATCACAGGAGTCACATACAGGCTCACGCAAGGTGAAATTTATCTGCTGTTGTCACTTAAATGGACAGTTGTTGCATGTTTCTGGTGTTGATGAGACTCGTTTTTGCAGGTGTCGTGAAGAGGATCATTCCTGCTGTGGCGTCGACAAACGCCGTCATCGCTGGTACTTGCTAAACACCGGGGCTGCCACGATGAATCAACTTACAACTAATTGAAATCAAATAAGCTTAGCTTAGCGATGTTCCTGACCGAAAAATTTACCAAATGCCATTTTTCGAGCCTTTTAATAGTCAGAGGTGGGTAGAGTAGCCACAAATTTTACTCAAATAAGAGTAATGTAACTTCAGTATAATTCAGCGTCATTAAAAATCCTTAAAAATTTGAATTAAAATCTGTTTAATCATGTAAAATGAATGAATAAATTGACTGTGAAATCATTGAAGGTAATACATTTCCGGTCAGTACATTTAATGCTGATGAGAACGCACTGCGACCCACCCTTAAGTGATTTGGAACGGAATAGGTGCGTGACAGTTGGAGTCTGCTGTCCCAGATTGTGTTGCAATGTCACAGAGTTGCAGTGCTATCTACAGTGTATGACAAAAGTGAGTAACCCCTTGCATTTTTGCAGATATTTAAGTATATCTTTTCATGGGACAACACTGACAAAATGACACTTTGACACAATGAAAAGTAGTCTGTGTGCAGCTTATATAATAGTTGATTTATTTTCCCCCCAAAATAACTCAAAATATAGCCATTAATATCTAAAACCCCTGGCAACAGAAGGGAGTACACCACATTGGAACTACGTACATCTCTAAATGTCCAAATTTAGTACTGCTTGTCATTTTCCCTCCAAAATGTCATGTGACTCGTTACAGGAGTGCTGTCAGCGTTGCTGCAGAGATATAAGAGTTGGGGGGGGGGGGGGGGGGGGGTCAGCCTGTTAGTGCTCAGACCATACGCCGCACTCTACATCAAATTGGTGTGCATGGCTGTCACCCCATGACGAAGCCTCTTCTGAAGATGGTACAAAAGAAAGCCCGCAAACAGTTTGCTGAAGACATGTCAACAAAGCACATAGATTACTGGGACCATGTCCTATAGTCTGATGAGACGAAGATTCATTTGTTAGGTTCCGATAGTCTCAAGCATTTGTGGCGGCGGCCAGGTGAGGAGTACAAGATAAGTGTGTCATGCCTACAGTCAAGCATGGTGGTGGGAATGACCCCCCCCCCCCCCCCCCACCTCTTCATTCTCTGCAGCAATGCTGACAGCTAGGCCTGAACGATATTGGAAAAAACTATTGTTGCGATTTTTTTGGGGTTTGCGACATATTGCAATATTATATTGGGATATTAAAAAAAATTATATACATTTTTTTTTTAAATTCACTTGATGACTTGAATAGCTGTTTGGAAAGACTTTGGATGACTCACCATCACCACAGTGTACAGTGATCCCTCGTTTTTCGCGGTTAATGGGGACCAGAACCCGCGGCGATAAGTAAAAAACCGTGAAGTACCGCACCCCCCCTTTTTTTTTGTGTGTGTGTGTGTGTGTTCTTTGTGCTCAATCTATTTATTCAAGATTTAGCATTGGAAATAGATAGACATGTTTTTTTCTCACTTTTTTCCCCAAAGTGATTTAAAAAATGTATATAAAATGGTTTTTAAGAACTTCAAATGTCAAAATTATCAGTTTTAAAGATAACTGTCCAACCAAATCATTTTTGAACAAGAATAAAGTACTGTAGTAGATAAATGCTTGGTTTTATTAAATGCTTCTGTTTATCTACCTTAGCTGTGACCGTTGGAGTGACATGTAGAAATTTCAAACTCCTCATGATCACTTCTGGCATTTATATGTCTCCAACGTCTCCACACGCACATACATTCATTCCAGCGCGGCTTCCTTGCAGAAACTGTTTAACAAGTTAAACGATGATTGACAGATGCCCGTGTGAAGTCTGCTTCTTTGACCAGATCAAAGCCATCGTTAACTTTAATAAGCAAGTGCGCAGTGACTGAGAGGAACAAAGGGCTGGGAGAGGGAGGGTGTGAGGCTGTGCAGAGTAGAAAGCAAGGCGTATATGGATTTAAAAAAAATAAAAACTATCGCACGTGCTTGTGATGGGACTTTCGTGCACATCGCGATGGCGATGTTTAAACGATATATCGTTCAGGCTTACTGACAGCACTCCTGCAACGAGTCACATGACATTTTGGAGGGAAAATGACAAGCAGTACTCAATTTGGACATTTAGGGATCTACGTAGTTCCCATGCGGTGTAAAATCCACCTTTTGCCACAAAACAGTGAAGTCCGGTGGTGGCAAAATCATGGTCTGGGGTTTCATCCAGTATTGGGTGCGCAAAAGATCTGCAGGGTGGAAGGCAACATAAATAGTCCGAAATATCAACAAATCTTAGCTGCCTCTTACATTCCTAACCATAAAAAGGGACAAACTCTGCAGCAGGATGGCGCTCCATCACATACTTCAATCTCTACCTCAAAGTTCCTCAAGGCGAAGAAGACCAAGATCCTCCAGGACTGGCCACCCCAGTCACCAGACATGAACATCATTGAGCATTAGCATTAGGGTTGTTGCGATCATGTTTTTTTGCTCCCGATCCGATCCCGATCGTTTTAGTTTGAGTATCTGCCGATCCAGATATTTCCCGATCCGATTAAGAAAAAAATGAATAAAACTTGGACGAATATATACATTCAACATACAGTACATAAGTACTGTATTTGTTTAATTATAACAATAAATCCTCAAGATGGCATTTACATTATTAACATTCTTTCTGTGAGAGGGATCCATGGATAGAAAGACTTGTGACTTTGTATATTGTGACTAAATATTGCCATCTAGTATATTTGTTGAGTTTTCAGTAAATGATACTGTAGCCATGCCCAACTGCATGATGGGAAGTGGAACCATGACTGTGCGTAGTGCTACCAATTGATATATCTTCTCTGCGTTGGGAAATAACATAAGGGGTTAAGAAAATGATCAATTGCTGCCTTGCTTCCCCACATTGCTTCCCATGATATTTCTAATTGTAGGGAGAGGGATTGTAAGGCTTCAACCAAATAAAAGGCTCCAAAGGCTGCCAAAATTCACTCTACTCATTTACGCTGCCTTTTGTCTCTCTATATAGGTAAAACGGCGCCATTACAGATTAAACGCGACAATGCGTGAATGGGTCGTGCAGCGCATGCAATCATTGGGTTAAATATTTTAACGTGATACATTTTTTAAAAAATTAATTACCACCGTTATTGGGATAAATTTGATAACCCTACCTTAAGCCTAAAGTAAAGACTCTGGATGAGTGTAACATATTATGTCTGTAACGTTAAATACAATTAGAAAACAAAAAATATATAATAATTATGCCGATTCCGCTACTTTGAAAATGACGTGATGGACGTGACATCTCTAATTAGCATGGAAGACGAAACCCAAGAATGTTGATATACTCGGGAAGCGTGCAAGAATTTCTTTGATGTTGCTGATGACTTCATCAATAAATTGTATGAATCCTTGCCGAACCGCATGGATGCAGTCCTTCAAGCCCTTGGAAGTCATACAAAATATTAAATTTGGATCTCACAGCACCACTACTTAATTCGCTTATGTTATGTAACATATTTTTGTATTTGAAGGTCATTTTTTGTTCAATTTTCACACTACTTTCTGTAGGGGACAAAACCTTTGTCTTGCCAAAATTTGACCTTTATATCTTCATTAAATGATAAATCTTTTTTCAGTAAAACATATATTTTTGTGCATTCAACATCATTTGGGAGGGTCTTAGCTTTCGTATGAGCCATTTCTGAAACCAATTGAATAATAAGTCAGGTTATTAGCAATTGTTTCTGCCAAATGGATAAGCGACGAGACTTTTGTCGGGGACTGTACACTTTTTTTTTTTTTTTTTTTTAAACAGAGAAAGTGGGAAACTGCAAATATTTAAAGCCTTTCTATAGTCCGAAAAAGTTGTCTTTGTAACGAATCTTAATGAGATATTTGCGAAGATCTGCTTTTCCTTGGGAATATATTTCTAAAAATATTAATACAGTTGCATAATAGTCACAGTTTAACTTCGTTTTTTGGTTGCTAATGCACATTTGAGAGTAATACAAGAGTAAATAATGTGATTTAGACAGGATATGAGCCAGTGTACTGTAAAACAATCAGTGAATTGACTATAAAAATATTTGTTTGCGGCAGCCCCACCAAATAAACACATACAAAATCACAGTCAGCCAACACTGACTGATGGCCCAAATTAATGCTTTCCCCCCCCCCCTATTCTTTGCAGCTGCCTGTGCAAGTGAAGTTTTTAAAATTGCTACAAGGTTGGTGCAAAAGACATGTTTAGACTCTGTCTGCTGTATGTTTTGAGTTTTGTTAAATTTGTCTTTTTCGTTGCAGCGCATATATTCCTTTAAATAATTACCTGGTGTTCAATGACGTGGATGGGCTGTACACTTACAGCTTTGAAGCGGAGAGAAAGGTTTGTCGGCAAGTCTCGCAGTTTTTTTCCCACATTTTATTTTCCCTCTGTTGAGCAATAATTCTGCGCGTTTGTGGGGCAGGACAACTGCTCGGCGTGCAGCCAGGTACCTCAAGACCTTCAGTTCCCACCATCTGCAAAACTACAAGAGGTGCTGGAGTACTTGACGGAGAACGCTTCCCTGTGAGTCACGTTTCCACTAAGTCAGACTGCAATTCTTATGTTATATTTTAGCTGCTTCAAATTATTATTTTGATCGTGAACTGATCTATAAATCATGTTATTTACAGTTTCATTGTTTTCCAAAACAAAAAATGTTTTTAAATATCACATTTCTATTAACCCTTGAATTTATTATTATTATTTTAAACCCTGACAGGGCATTTTGTTGGCTGGACGTCTCATTCATTTTGAGTTTTCGCCCCTCCTCGTCAAAATCAATTGGACATCTAGCGCCGTCTCTGAAAGATCAGTCACAGGGGTGGGAACTTATGATACGATTTGCGATACAAGGCTCACGATAACGATGTTCTCACGATATGGCAATACCACAATTACACCATGTAGGCTGTATTGCGACAATGGAAAAAGTGCTTAGGAAATGAATTTCATTCCACTACGCTGGATCTACGCGTCCAATGCATTTTTTCATAGCCAATACCTTTCTAAACTCTGGGTTAATAGTTCTACTCAGAATATTTGTCCCAACTTTGTCACCAGCCAGAAATGTATCTTGATGTGAATACACAAAAACGCAAATCTGGTGCTGCTGTTTTTCATTGTTTTAAGTGCTATATTAATTCTGGCAACACAAAATCTTTATCAAATGTCATAAACACATCTGCCAAATATTTCAAACAAGTATTGGTGCCTTAGTGTACACATAGGTGAATTCAGAGTGAGAAATGTAGCTAATTCCGTAAAGGAAACGCTTCAACATAAGTGATTTGCGCCCGGCACAATGAAATATATATTGAATGTAGCTAAACGCTTATGTTTTATATATTAAAAATATCAATACCTACTTAGTAATGAAAGATGTAAAATAAAAAATGCACAACATGATCATGAATGGCTGTCCATCAATGAGTTTCTTACTTACTCATTCTCTGGAATTTTAGACTATAATTCTTTGGTCAACTGCTCCAGGTCTCTGAGATTTGAAGGGTGCCATTTTCAGATCTCTCCACTGGTGTTCTATGGGATTCAGGTCTGGACTCATTACTGGCCACTTTAGAAGTCTCCAGTGCTTTCACTCAAACCATTTTCTAGTGCTTTTTGAAGTGTGTTTTGGGTCATTGTCCTGCTGGAAGACCCATGACCTCTTAGGGAGACCCAGCTTTTCTCACACTGGGCCCTACATTATGCTGCAAAATGTCATAATGCCATGCGAACAGTCAAGCAGTCCAGTGCCAGAGTAAGCAAAGCAACCCCAAAACATCAGGGAACCTCAGCCATGTTTGACTGTGGGGACCGTGTTCTTTTCTTTGAAGGCCTCATTTTTTCCTGTAAACTCTATGTTGATCCTTTTTCCCAAAAAGCTCTAACACTCTTACAAAATGTTTTCGGCTTTCTCAGGTAGGTTTTGGCAAACTCCAGTCTGGCTTTTCTATGTCTCTGGGTCAGAACTGGGGTCTCCCTCGGTATACTACCATAGAGTCCCTTTTCATTCAGACGCCGACGGATAGTATGCAGGCATGAAAATCTAACCTTTCGGCGAAATTCGCCGTTTTGAAGTCAAAAAGGGGGACCTACGGTACGTGAATTGTGTGGCTCTGAGGAGAAACTTTTTTTTTTGGGGGGGGGGGGGGGGGTCGGGAGTAGGCATGTGCCGGTTTCCAGTGTCACGGTTTACCATGGTATGAATACGTCGTGGTTTCAAAACAACTAAAATGATCTGTCACACCGTAGTACGGGATTCGCTATTATTTTTTGTGTGTCAAAAATACAGCCAAAAGTGGCGTGGCAGCGCTCACCCCTTCCCCCGTTTGTTGCGGTGTGTGTCAGTGACGCTATTCCAGCGAACCCAAAAACAAAACACAAGACGTACTTTTCTTTAATTTATTGAGCTCTCAAATTGTGGTAACTGAAATATACAAAATGAATACATTAAAAACGTTGTGCAATAGTATTTTTCCATGTGTGAGTAGCTTCAACAGATTAGCACCATGAAAACGTTTGCCAAAAACAAAACACATTTTCCTTTCAAATTCAGTTTAAAAACTTGACGAATGTTAAAGACGAACGTTAGCCTAGGCTTAGCTAGGAGAGCAACTTCGTCGAGGTTTTAATTTGTCTCACAGCCGCTGAGTGAGGAACAAGCTTGATGTGGAAAAAAGGATAGCGACAAAGATCGCTAATTGCAACAGATGATCTTGCCCTAAGCACAAATTCACGTTCGCTGAACGAGGAGATGTCTCACTCCAAATACTTTTCTTAGACGAATGCATTTGCCAGCATATTGAATTTGGTGGGTAATGGTTTCAATCCTTTTCATATTTTGCGGTATAACAAAGTTACTGCCTTTTGTTGCAGCTTGTGTCGAACACTGCCACAGCTAGCCAAATCTCCGGTGAAAAAATAGCTCCCGTTAAGTTAGCGTCAAGTTTGTGTATTTAATGGTAGTTTAAAAGAAGAAACACAAGTGTCTTTCTAATATCACTGTATTTGGTATTTCAGGGACGTGTAGCGCCCTTTTTTCAGTGCGACATTCGTGCAGTGTTGAACACCTAACTCGTTTAGCTTCAAAGTAAACTTTGTTTCTAAATAAAACATGACTAGCACAAGGTATATGTGTCTGTGGTGCCTCCTGCTGATTACTGAAACACAGTGTGGTGTGACAGAGCTCAATACAGTATTTTGTTGGCTTGTACAGTGTACCGGTGTTCGGCAATTCCTTGCTACGCGGCGAAACGTCCTGCACAATGCTCAGTGCTCTTGCGCAAACATTCGCACGCATGCGCACATCAGTTAAAAGCGGCGAGTACTCACTATTTTTGTTTTTATTGAGGTTTTTTTTATTACCTTCCCTCAAAAATACTTTTTGCATGTATTACCCTCCCATACTTTTAACCAGTGTGTTTTTTTTGTGGTAGCTTTAAAGCAGTTGACCACATTAGTCACGTAGCGTATTTAACCCTCGTGCGGAATTGACATATTTTGTAATGTTTTTGATGCTTTCTTCTTTTACATCAAAGAGTAAGCATAGAAATAAAAACACTAGGGATCTGAAAATTCCCCTGGATTGCTAAAAAAGGCAGACGTTCAAAATGAAACAGTGCCCTCATTTCTAAACTGTTGCATTAAGTGGCTAGAGAAATTGAGTACGTATGAGTTCATATTACATAATATGTAACCATTGACTACCATTATAATTCATAATTTTTGATTTATTGTAAACCTGATGTAATTCATTGCAATTTCCGTGGTTTTTGCATGAATCTATTCAAAGGCGGTCAAATAATGTGCGTGTCGTGCTTTGAGCGTGTTTGGACCACTAAACCAACAGGTGGCGCCATAGACCAATTAGTGATTTTCCTTGCAATCCAACGCAAACATTGGTGCTCTTCTTTCTCTCTGCGACTGCTTGCTGCAGTACTGCTTGGTCACACATGACCATGAATGGTCGTGCATGCTCGTGCATGCTCGTGCACGCTCATGCACACTCGTACGTGCACGCGCACGCTCCTGCACGCGCGCTACATGCAGGAAGATTGAATTGCATAAGTATATTGACGGAAGTTTAGTGTCATTTGAAATCGTGGGGTTGTGTGTGTGTGTGTGCACACTCGAGTTGCAAGTTTTGTTTGAAATCCTGCAATTTCATTGGTCGAAACACCAGTCCCCGTTTCTAAACATCAAAGGTGAACACGTAGGAAAGGCAGAGATCAAAGCCCAAAAAAGGGACGGGAAAAAAAGTACTTCCTTGAATCTCAAATGTTATTGGTCCAGCGTTCGAATTTTGTTTTCAACTTATTGGCTCGTGAACTTTTCAGTCAAGTATATAAAAGTCGACCGTGGGAACATTGTCCCAACTGACTCAGGCAGGATGGAGCGAAGAGTCACAGCGGAGAAAGCGATGAACAGAATTTATGTCAATAGAACAACTAACAAACTATAACAAATAATAACTAACTACTGCAACTACTAACTTTCAACGAACAACAGTAATTACAACTACTAACTTTTTTTTTTTAACAGTTCCAACATAGTCTCTTTGTGTGCTTGTTGCCTATAGCAACCCCACATGGGTTAAAACCCCATCACGTCATCGGGGAAAAAACAAATCAAAAGGAGTGATGGGGCTGCTGCAAGCATTATTCATAACATCCTTCGAAGACGATGATTGTGATGTTTTTGTATGATGTACTGCAAAAATGCCTCAAGGTGTCGCTATGTACCTTGTTATGAATAATATTTGCAGCAGCCCCATTGATTGACTGCCTTTGATTTGTTTTTTCCCGATGACGTGATGAACGTCATGGGGCAGAGGGGGGTTAATAAATAAATAAAAACTACATATGTATGGACAGCTGAGACGCTAATGAACATTTTCAGTTGTTGAAAGAAAAAACATATTCAAAAATGACTTATTTATCACACCTCAAAGTAGCCTTACATATTATGTAAAATAACGCGAGTGGGGCGTTTTCAGTAAAAACTGTCACTGTCAAAAAAAAATTGTCATGCATAGAAAATATTGTTGTTATAACTTATTGCCGCATTCAAAGTTCTAATTATGTCAAATGAAGTATTATTTATACTATTTTATATATATATACAGCACAGTTTTCTCCAAAGTCCTTCTATGGGCTTGTGTTGTCCTAAGAGGGTAGGGGGATAAATAAATAAATAAAAACTACATATGTATGGATAGCTATGATCCCAATGAACATTTTGAGTTGCTGAAAGAAAAAAAAATGTTCAAAAATGACTTAGTTATCACACCTCAAAGTAGCCTTACATATTATGTAAAATAACGCGAGAGGGGCGTTTTCAGTAAAACTGTCATTGTCAAAAAAAATTGTCATGCACAGACAATTTTGATGTTATAACTTCATGCCTCATTCAAAGCTGTATGTCAAATGAAGTATTATAATTATTTATATATATATATATATATATATATATATATTAGGGCTGTCAAAATTATCGCGTTAACGGGCGTTAATTAATTTTTTAAATTAATCACGTTAAAATATTTGACGCAATTAACGCACTAGGCCCGCTCAGACAGATTTAAATGTCAGTACAGTGAAAGGCCAACTTGTTAATTGTGTTTTATGGAGTTTTTCCGCCCTCTGCAGGCGCTTGGGTGTGACTTACATATGTTATGTGGCGTAATGTCGCCCTCTGCTGGCGATTCAGTGCAGCTGATTATTTGGGTTTCGGCGCGCTTTTCTGACGTGATTATATGTCGACGCGAACTCACACTAATAGACAGTGCTATTCAGACCAGCTAACGTCCGCATCCAGCATTCAGTGGCAGTTCTCATAGCCCCATCACACTGTTTGTGTCTAATACATGCATCGCTTGTGAGTTATATTCCTCCTTTGTTTATATTCATGAGCATTAGATAGTTATTGATGATGTGTATTTGAATTTGTTCACATATATGGTGAAATGCAGTTACATTGTTAGATGCTTGTGAGCTAATTGGCTAGTGCTACTGCTCAAATGGACACGTGTGTGTACATTTGATGTTATTTTGTGAGTTATGCAAGTTATTGACACATTGCCTTGTTATTTTCAGTTTTACAAAAATACAAGAAATGTGCTCCTGTCAAAAAGAGATGACTTCAGTAAAGCCCATGCAACTTTGCCACACCGTCTGATTTCTTATGCATCTAAACAAAACAAGCTGAGAGTGCACGGTAGTACTTTGGGTGTCAAATTCACCTCATATAGGACGTTTCGCCGATGTAGTCATTTTGGCAGAACGCCGGAACATATGTCCTCCACACCCTTCTCACCTTTTTAACCCCTGACCCATTTTCATGCCTGAGTATGGGTTGACACTGTTGTACCCTCGGACTGCGAGACAGCTTGAACTTGTTTGGATGTTAGTCGAGGTTCTTTAACCACCATCCGTACAATCTTTTTTGAAATTTCTCGTCAATTTTTCTTTTCCGTCCACATCTAGGGAGTTTAGCCACAGTGCAATGGGTTTTACACTTATTGATGACACTGCGCATGGTAGACACAGGAACATTCAGGTCTTTGGAGATGGATTTTTAGCCTTGAGATTGCCCATGCTTCCTCACAATTTTGCTTCTCAAGTCCTCAGACAGTTCTTTGGTCTTCTTTCTTTTCTCCATGCTCAATGTGGTACATACAAGGACACAGGAAAGAGGTTGATTCAACTTTAATCCATTTTAACTGGCTGCAAGTGTGAATTAGGTATTACCACCACCTGTTATGTGCCACAGATGCTGTTAATTGCACAAATTAGATAAGCATCACATGTAGGCCTGTCGCTATAACAAATTTTAGTAGGCGATAAATTATCTCATAAATTATTGCGATATTCGATATTATTGCGCCCTCTCCAGAAAACCCCCCCAAAACAACCAATTTACAATAACACAGTGAGAATACAGTATATATTAGTAGATCAAGTACACCCCTTTAAACGCAATAAATGTTTACTCTTAAATTCAAAAATACTTAAGAAATCACAACTAAAAACAAAAGACCATGTCTCTTTTAAGTAAAAGACAACAATATTGGTACCGTACATAAACACAGAATAAATGAAATGTCTTTTTCAAGAAAAGAAAAGAAAGTTGCACTTAATACCTTAAGCATTTAGGCAAATGAAAACTTTTCCCCTCATAGCTTCTGCTATGCCGTTCCATGTGTAGTATTCTGATTGGATGTTTTCCGAGGCACACTGAATTGCATGCTACGGTGACTTTGTTTTGTTCATATAATGCGGGAGTGAGAAAGAGACAGTCTACCGAGAGCTGCAGATTGAGGAAGTGTTGTTAGCGCCATGTGCTAATAAAAACAAAGTTGTCAGCACGTCGTGTGTAATTATCATTGCCAGAAAAACACACATAATAGGACACCTTGCAGCTTCCTTTTAAATGCTGTCCTTATAATAATGATTTGCTGCATCATAAGTCACTTTGTGACTTTCCACCTCGCGTCCGGTGTATTTGAGCCTTGAGTCCTCGTCGCAGCATATTGCATAGTTGGTAACAAGGAAGCCGAACTTTTAACAGCACGTCTGCCACATGCAAGCACGCGCACGCGAGGCGAAGCGGGAAAATTGCCGCCTTCGTTTTTATTTACCGTGCGATAAATGGAATTATTGCATGTCGCGACAGGCTTAATCACATGATTTTTCAAAGGATACCAAATATGTTTTTCCGGCCCATTTTCTGAGTTTTGTGCACAATTATAATGATTTAGTTTTTTTACATTCTCTTTTGTGTGTTTTCATTGGAAGCAAAATCAATGAATATATTACTACCGAAGCATTTGTAATTGCAATCATTTTCTGGGAGAAATTGAGCATTATTAATTTCAATTCCAATACTTCTTGCCAGCATTGTACAAGAAGATTGTTCCGTTTCACATTTGGTTGCCTTGCAACTACAGTGCAAAAATGCTAAAAATGAATGAAATATGTCTATTTTTCCAGACAAATGAAATCTCCAGCTATCACTACAACGCTGGAAGGCAAAAACAAGACTCTATACCTGCAGGTAATTAAGTTTTTTTTTTTTTTTTTGTTCACTTGCGTTTCATTTAAAAGTTGAAAAATGAAACCACTTTCAATTGCAGTCCGTTAAATCCATCGAGGAACGAACGAGGCCAAACCTCTGCAAAACTTTGAAAGGTAAACAACTGACAACCTGTGTTTCAGATGAACGGGTTTATTTATTGTTTGGCTTCTTAATTTTCCTTGCGCTCGCCCGCCAGAGCTGGGCTTGTCGGACGGCCAGGAAATCGCTGTGGCGGACGTCACCACCCCGCAGACGGTCCTATTCAAGCTCAATTTCACCGCCTGAAAGCACTGACGTGATGTTCCGCTTCACCGATGTTACTGTAGCGCATTAATCTGATTATGAGTGTAAATAGGTAAAGTAAATCCGCACGGGTCTGAAAAAATTAGTCATATTGTTTACTTGTGTGTGGGTGCCTATTGTAGTTCTTCCTGTTCATCGAAATAAAATGACTGCACTGTAATTCCGGTTCATACGACGGAGTATTAGGGCCATGCAGAGAAAAAAAATAAAAGTTGTAATCAGAAGTCGACCGATATAGGATTTTCAAAGGCCGATATCGATTTAATTAGAAAAAAAATTGCAGATTTCATAAGCCGATATTTGAGCCCGATGACTTTTTTTGTTTTTAATGGGCGTTGCTTATGAGGAGAAAAATTGATGACGTGTCGTCCCCGGGTTACGATATATTCGACTTACGTGATTTCGACTTTACAACGCCGGAGTCTCGTCCGCCATTTTGTCTCCAGTCTTTTTTTAATTATTTTTTTAAGTGTTTTTTTTTTTTTTTTTAGTAGCGTAACAGTGTAGAGTGTGTGGTTGACATCTGTATTTTTCTCACTGTAACAGCTGTCAAGTTTCCCTGCAAAAATTTGTTTCTCCAATGAGAGGAGCTGTTGTCTCAGTAAGGTTAATTGAAAATTTTCACAATGCACATCTTTTTTTTTTGTTTTTTTTTTGCTTGCATTGTTTTTGTTTTCCTGTTATCGTTGTACAATTGTTGGGACTATGTTGTTAATTATAATCTGTTTACAAGTTAAATTAAAATGGGGAAATATATGTTACACTCGATCAGGTTGCTTTCTGTTTCCTACTAAAGAAGTAGAATCCGATACAGCAAGCAACGGTGTGGCATGGGCAGATCGACCTCGTCTGAGTTGAAGAAAATAAGCTCTAAATAAGCTTCATAATTCACATCGACTTACCTGTTTGTTCACTAGCAGGCCAAAGTGTTCTGCGGTGTGTCTTTGGTTTAAAAGTAGAACGACAGTAAACATCAGTGAAAGAAGAACTCTTGTGTCTCCCATTGTGACAAGTCGGCATTCTCAGTGTACGTTTTTCACCACCCAGCAGCACTGATGGTAAGTACTCTTATTTTATTAATATGACCTATAATTAGGGCTGCAGCTATCGAATATTTTAGTAATCGAGTAATCGACTGAAAATTCTATCGATTAATCGAGTAATCGGATAAAACAAATATATTTTTAGGTGATGAGCAATTATAAATATACATGAGGAAACAAGATATTTCATCTAATCTTGAACCATTTTCAGTCAATCGCTGTCTTTATTTTCGATGTATATTGTTGAAAACAGCCAACAGTTGCATCTCAGATGTAACTAGAATAAAAAAAAAGACTAATTCATTGCTTTCACTCAAAAAACTTTTAGATCTTATTAAAAAATAAATAAATACAGTATATAGAGGGTACCCGCGGGTTATTAAAAGTATTGAAAAAAGCATTGAATTTAGTTTTCCATTATTAAAGGTATTAAAAGTATTAAATTAGCTGTCGTAAGTCTGGAATTTTTTCACCGTAGTTTTAATTTTGAAGAACATCTCAGTGCAACCTAAATTATATCCGTGACAAAGTTTTTTTTTTTTTAACCGTAACGAAGATGACGCGTAGAATTTTTACGATGCACTGCACTACAAATCATAATGCACCTTGTGCGTGCGCGCTGTTAGCATCATTAGCATCAACATCACAACAGCAGGCAATCGCACAGTACTGTGTGCTAATGTAAGGAACTGCTCAGATGCCTTAGTTGTTATGTTTGACGAAAGCCTCAACAAGACAACCAAGTCCAAACAGTTGGACCAGCATGTGAGGTATTGGATCGGCGACCAAGTCGCATCCAGATACTTTGGGTCGCAGTTTATGGGTCATGCGAGGGCAGTGGACCTGCTTAACATTTCAAAGTAAGTTGCCAATTTCTCCAATTAAAATGTGTTAGATGCAATAGTGTATTTTTGCACGGTTTGCTTTTCGAATGAATGTGAATTTCGTAGTTTTAACTCAACAGTTAGCCATGTTCAATGGGGTATTGAACATGGGTAGCCTTCGCATGGATAAACCAGAGTCGTAGATCCACCATCACCCACAGATACACAACACGGTTGACACTATTATTGGAACGAGTGCGGGGTAACGTTGATCTGAATAACATGGCATGGTGATAGGCAAATTATAATGTAGGTGATAGTAAAACACCTCCTGGTATATTTAAATGTTTTTCTTGATTGAATAAGAGTATGGATTTTCTCTATCTGATTAAAAGAAATGTCTTCAATAGCTAACAAAGGATTAACATGTGTTTTGTATACTTCTTGTAATGTGATTAGAAAAAAACAATTACCAAGGGAAATGGTCATGTGTAGCTTTTTTATTTTGTGGTAATTAATGGTAAACTACTGCCATTTAGTGGCTGTTTTTTCAACTTTCACTGCCAATTGGAAGATTTTCCCAAGCACTTTACAGTTAAGGTGACCAACTTGACAATCACCAACCTACCAACTTGACTAGGTCCTCTTAAAAGGGAAACCTGTTGTATTGCAAATGTAATTTCTGAAGTTGCTTTACAAAAATAGTGTAAAATCCATTTTATCCCGGGGGAAAAAAATCTGAAAGACCTTATATTTAAATGTGTTTTAATTGTACCTTCGGTAAATGGGCATTATTTTTTTAATATGATTCAATATTATCTAAATAATGGGTGCGAGAAAAGTATTAATTTTCAGTTGAAATGGCATTAAAAAAGGTCTTAAAAGTCTTGAATTTAGATTTATCAATCCTGGGGGGACCCTGTATCTCTCTCTCTTTGTGTATATAGATTATATATATATATATATATATATATATACACACATATATATGTGTGTGTGTATATATATATATATATATATATATCTTACCTAAAAATGCCGTTACGCTTGATAACACACATCACTTAAAAGTTAGGATTTCTTCCCACATGTTTCAATTGAATTTCTATTTGTGTCAAGCCATTTTTAAGTTCTAGTTAAGTTTTAAGTTAGTCTAAACTGTAAGTCCTGATAGGATTTGGAGTTTTTGCAGTGTTCAAAATAAATGTATGATACAGGCTCTATTGGAGCACATTAGGGACCAGTGCTACTTGGTGTTTTCTCCAGCAATGATTACTGAGCTAAAATTCATAGTTAGCATTATTGTTTTTATTTTACACTCTCATCACTCCACAACGCTATGTTATGTTAAAGCCTGTATGTAAGACACGTAAGCCACGCATCGACAGTGGTCATAATTAATAGAAACCTAGCCCTCCCGTGGCTAACGTTACATGAGTTAGTGACAGTAATGTTAATCTTATTTCTTCTTCTTTTTTTGTTTATTGGCAGTTTACCACTCGGTACCATGGGGCATTACTTAATCTTATTTATTAGCGCTTAGCGCTCTTTATCAGCGCGTTTACTAACACTGCCCAGACGCGGCTGAGTCTGTCATGACGCATCTAGTTTAACATACATGTGATCTCTGAGACGCATTAGACGCTACCTGCTACCAACGTAGCATCGTGCGGACTAGTATTTAGCAACGTCGGTGTCGTTTGTAGCGGCTGTCGGCTGCAGTATTTTATTTTTTGCTTCTTCCATTACGCACGTGACATCAGCGCGTTGTCCCGCATTAAAAGTAGTCCGAGCAAAACGTGATGCTTAGAGCTGTCAAACGATTACTCGAGGTGAATAAAATTACTCGGATCAGTTTTTAAACTCAAGTTACTCGAGTTGCTCGAGTATTCGTTTCAGCTCTACCTATAATACATGTTTTTTGGACAGTTATTTTGAGATTTGGGGGGCATTTAGGGGTACTTAAAGGATTAATTCCAACTTACCGTATTTTTCGGACTACAAGTCGCACCTGAGTATAAGTCGCACCAGCCATAAAATGCCCAAAGAAGAGAAAAAAAACATATAAGTCACATCAGAGTATAAGTCGCATTTTTGGGGGAAATTTACTTGATAAAATCCAACACATAGAACAGATATGTCATCTTGAAAGGTGATTTAATATATAAAACAAAAAAAAATGAGAACAACATGCTGAATAAGTGTAGAGTGTACAGTGCATGAAGAACGAAATGCGAATATACTGTCCTCACCAGGACGCTACGGCTCAGTCCTGGCTATACAGCGGGCTAAACTCCCAAATGAAGATGCTGGACGTCCGTATAATTTGCTGAATCAATTTAGTCCTCGATAGCAAACAGGTTTGCATCAACGTAAATAAATGATAATTTGGTGCTATAACAGCAATGACACAAACGGTTAGCATGCGTTCGCTTGCATTAGCACATCATTCAAACAACCACACAACTGGCTCTAAGTGTCCGATCGCGGGTGGAAAACACACAACAACAACAGAAAAGATACACACAGGCGTTGCCTCTGTAGAGATATTTTACAAGCATAAACAATGAACGTAGGTTCGCAGCCGTGTTTCTCTCTCGCTAACTCGCCCGCTCACTCAGAGCTGCGTAGCTGTCCATCTTCTTCTGGAGCGTGAGCGCTCTCCTTCACGTAAACAAGTGCAAGTGCACCCCCACGTGGGCGTGAAAGCGCCACAAACTAAAAGCATGCATTTCAATATAAAAAAAGTCAATAATACAATTGAACACACATTGCCAAAGGCAGAGCGCGAACGTGGCCATAGCTATTAAGTTATTCAGATAACTATAGCATACAGAACATGCTAACAAGTTTACCAAACCATCAGTGTCACTCCAAAACACCAAAATAACATGTGAAATGATATCATAATGTGTTAATAATTTCACACATAAGTCGCTCCTGAGTATAAGTCGCACCCCCAGCTAAAGTATGAAAAAAACTGCGACTTATAGTCCGAGAAATACGGTATGTGGAAATTTGGGTTACGTCACCAGCATAGTGTTGAAATTCACCTCCCCAGTCAAGCCGCACGGAAACAGCGACAGCCAAACAAAGTGCCGCTCTGCCGATGCTGCCTCACGTGCGCCAACCGGGAAGGCGGAATTTCACGCGTTCATCTCTGATGTTAACCCTTTGTACTGACTCCATGTTCTAAAAGTTGAAAAAGACTCGCCGAAAGCAGGTTGACAATTTATTCGTCGACAATGGTCAAAAACAAGGCAAAAACAGACGACGGAGGGACAATTCTGGATCCAAAACAAGGCTACATGTTTCCCAGCAACAAAACCTGTGTTATCTCAGTGTCCAGTGTTTTTAAGTCCGTGATGTAGTGGGCCGGCTGAAGGTGTGTCCGGGCGTTGCTTTGGGATCATCCCTCTCTGGCCGGTTTCGGGTTGTTTAGGTTCGTGCGTGGATGGGACGTGGTTGCCGCAGTGACAGACGCTGGTCTTGACGTCCCAAGCACCTGCTATCAACTTTGTTATCCGGGCTGGCTCTACTTGTTGTCGGACAAAGAGCGCTTTGTCCTTGCAGAACTAATTTGCAAGTTTTGGTGCATCAATCTTGCTCGTGGCGCACACGTTGGGCTTCTATGATAAGATGGCGTTGTGTATTTATTCTGCTTCTTTTCATTAAACTATGGTGTGCTATCTATTCTACACTAGGTGTGTCAGAGCAGTACAGTCCCACAGTAAATATGAGAAATGATATTATTCCGATTAATTGTATTCCGTGTGTTCGAGTAATGCAAACAGTTAGACGGTGCCCACGAGAAACGGTACCATTTTTCCATTTCCCCCTCAGGAGCCCCGATAAGGTGATTAACTTTACTGTGTCAAGGCCACTGAGTGAAGTATGCCTAAACTATAGCTAAATGAATGTGTTGGACCAGACATGTCCAAAGTCCGGCCCGGGGGCCAAATGCGGCCCGTGGTCGGATTTCATCCGACCCCCAGCCTCTGTCATAAAATCAATATCGTCTGGCCCGCACACAGACTTAATAAATTGGTCAGCAGTACTGCTCCAAGCCTATGAAGTAGCTTACACACTAAATGCTGCTCCTCATTTACCCACTAAAAGGGAGCAGCACTCTAAGCAACATTACCACATGTGACCCTTTACTCCCAATTTTCTAAAATGTCGACAATCAACAAAAAAAAAAAGTTGACCGTAACGGCTGGCGCTTCAAGGATAGGTGGAAACTGGGCTATTTTGTCACTAAAATACGCAACGACTGTGTCTGCCTCATTTGCAAAGAGACAGTCGCTGTTTTTAAAGAGTTCAATATGAGGCGATATTACCAAACAACACACGCTGACATGTACGACAAGATTACAGGGTAGATACGTAGCGAGAAATTGAAGCAACTTGAAGCTAGTTTAATTTCACAGCAGTATTTCTTAAGAGCCCAAGAGTCGAAAGAGGACGCCACAAAGGCGAGTTGCGAGATTGTTGAAATTATTAATTAAAAAAAAAAAAAAAAAAAAAAAGTAGTGCTGCAACGATTAATCGATTAACTCGAGTATTCGATTAGAAAAAAATATTCGAACTAAATTTTGTTGCTTCGAGTATTCGTTTAATTAAAGTGGCATTGTAATTAGGGCTGTCAAAATTATCGCGTTAACGCGCGGTAATTAATTTTTTAAATTAATCACGTTAAAATATTTGACGCAATTAACGCACATGTCCCGCTCAGACAGTATTCTGCCTTTTGGTAAGTTTTACAGCAAGGCTTTTTGTGCTGCAGCACAACAGCGAACTCTTGTGGTCACTTTGCGACATGGTTTATTTTTTGTCTTGCCAGTTCATATGGCTGCACGACGTCTCGGGCTGAAGCCTACGTTGTAATGTTGTGCTTATATGATCCTTGGACAAGATTTGTCCGTAAGTATGGTTGTTGTAAAGAATGTACATATTATGTTAGTAAGCGAGATGTTCTATTTTTTGTATGAGACGCTTTTTGTTTGTTTAGTGAACCTGTATAGCGTGCTAAGCTAACGTTGTTGCTAATGCAATGCTTGTGTACTTTTTTTTGTAGTTTTATGACGGTCTAAAGAGGACAATGGTTTGAGGCTGTTTTATTAATAAATCAGATGAAAAAGGAAGACGTCTGATTATTAAGGCGTCGTTCACTGGCTGTCTAGCCTTGGAAAAAGTAGACGCTTCGGAGTGAGGACAGCATAGACAGATTTAAATGACAGTAGAGTGAAATGCCCACTACAGTCCTTATGTACCGTATATTGAATGTACAGTGGGGAGAACAAGTATTTGATACACTGCCAATGGATTTTCCCATTGGCAGTGTATCAAATACTTGTTCTCCCCACGGTATATATCCATCTTGTGTCTTATCCATTCCAACAATTTATTTTACAGAATATATATAATTTACAGAAAAATATGGCATATTTTATAGATGGTTTGAATTGCGATTAATTACGATTAATTAATTTTTAAGCTGTAATTAACTCGATTAAAAATTTTAATCGTTTGATAGCCCTAATTGTAATGGTTGATTTTAAAAGTGTTTGCATTACTGATGAGGGTGGATACAATGCCCTCTGGTCTGCCTCTTTTCACATGGCTGAATCCAACTGCTCCCTGTTAAGACCAACATAAGCTAAGTTTTTTTTTAAATGCATTCTTAATTTAGTTTGTAGGTATTTAGCCGTTTTTTGTGGGAATATGTATCTGAACCACTTAAGAGCATTGTAAAAAAAAAAAAAAAAAACACTTTAGCATTTTATAGCATTTAAGCTAGCAGACTTTTTCTATCCAAGTTAGCCAATTGCTCTTTTGTTGTACACAGATCCTCATTTTAAAAAATCCTCATTTAAAAAAAAAAAAAAATCGTTTGAGGCTCAGCTCAGGTGTTTTAATTTTTCATGTTCCTTATCCGATTACTCGATTAATCGACTACTAAAATATTCGATAGCTGCAGCCCTATAATAAAGCAAATGTGACACACAGAACGGCTTGCTAAAATTTGCTTAAATATATTGTTCTACGTAAAGGATGTCAGCCAAGGTCGGCCCCCCACATTTTTGCCACACCAAATCTGGCCCCCTTTGCAAAAAGTTTGGACACCCCTGTGTTAGACCATTGCAAACAATTATATGGTGTGTGAGAGAACGGTACCTTTTCCCTTCAGTAGGAATCGAACGCGTTTGTAACCCGGGGACTACCTGTGTATATAATTTTAGGAGAGTAAGTTAAATTTGTATTGTGCTACTTGTGGTTTTGCAAAATCACAAAGACCATCACCAAAACAGTGAACGTAAGTTATCCTTTTATGTCGGCCGCTCTTGAAAATGAACTCGTTCGTCACCTGGGGACTACCTGTATTAGTGTTGCTATTTGCATATTTTTGACCCAGCAAATTTGTCACCTTTTTTGTTAACCCATATTGAAGTCATAAAACAGCCAAACTTAATAAATTCTTTGTGAAAAGAAAGTAATTGGAGCAGATACTGTCAGAGAAAAATCAAAATTGTAGAAGTAACTGGAAACTCAAGAGGGCTGTGAAATTTTGTTCTTTACAAGACAACTTTTGACTACTAAGTGCAGTCACTCTGTTTTTGGCATGGTCACAATTTCTTAGATTTTATTTCACGTTGTATTTATTGCAATATTTCCATGTGTTTCAGTTCCACAATTTTACTTTTATACATGTTTAAACATGAATTTTTGTATAGTTATTTTAATTTTTTAATGTGCATACACAAATACAAAAAAAGGCACAATATAACAAACACAAGGAAAACACCAGACAGCCCGCCCTACCCACAACTTTTCTGAATAACATTTATTCAAGCCATCTAACAGTGGAGTCATTTTTCAAAATCTAGTTTGATTTATTCATTGATAGTGTCACTATTCAATTTTGGCTCTTCTGTTTTTCACGTAACATGAAATAATTGTGCCTGTCCTTCTCCAATCAAAGTCAGTGGGCGTGAACTGGGCGGGATTAGCGTTAATGTCGCTTCTGCACCATCTTCTGGGCGCATGTGCAACGGGTGAGACATCTTTGATAGCCGACCGACAAATCCACTGAGGCAAATTCGACCGTTTGCCCACACGGTCCATGTGGAAAAAAGATTATACAATCAATATGAGAGTAATGCTTTGCATTACTAAAGCTAACACATTCAAATAAAGTGATTGCTGCAGATTGAAAATAAGGCAGCGTTTTAATGTGTAAAAATCCCAACAACATGCAAAATAAATACACGCATGCCTCGACTGACAGCAGTGGTTGTCATACATTCGGCTAGCGTCCAACGTAGCGCGCGGCTCACAGAGCCGTCTCGCAGATGACCACACCTCTGTCCGTTGTGTCCGCCTCGCCTTTACTCAAGTTAGGTCGTCTTCTGCTGTCGAAAGCCTGAAACGTGTTTGGTTGAGTATGTCAAACATTAGTGTATCACTAGTAGACGTCCAACCTATTTGAAGTGGGAGGGTGGCGAATGTTCCAACGTTCGTTCGTACTTTAACAGCATCAAATGGATTCAACGTCTAGCCCCACCAATGGAAGAGTTAAGCAGTGTCAGACAAAGTTATGATAAAACCCCTTGCAAAAAGTATGGAATCACCAGTCTCGGACGAGCACTCACTCAGACATTTTATCATATAGAACAAACTCAGATAAAAAGCTTGAAAAAATAATGAATGTAGGGTTGTTCCGATCATGTTTTTTTGCTCCCGATCCGATCCCGATATTTCCCGATCCGATTGCTTTTTTTTTTGCTGATGATTCAATTCCAATCATTCCCGATAATTTTTCCCGATCATATACATTTTGGCAGTGCATTAAGAAAAAAATGAATAAAACACGGACGAATATATACATTCAACATACAGTACATAAGTACTGTATTTATTTATTATGACAATAAATCCTCAAGATGGCATTTACATTATTAACATTCTTTCTTTGAGAGGGATCCACGGATAGAAAGACTTGTAATTCTTAAAAGGATAAATGTGACTTTGTATATTGTGACTAAATATTGCCATCTAGTGGATTTGTCTAGCTTTCAGTAAATGTTACTGTAGCCATTTAACTTCTGCCCAAATGCATGATGGGAAGTGCAACCATGACTGTGCGTCGTGGTACCAATTGAGATATCTTCTCTGCGTTGGGAAATAACATGGAGTGTTAAGAAAAAGATCAACTACTACCTTTCTTCCCCACATTGCTTCCCACGCTTATTCTAATCGTTGGGAGAGGGATTGTAAGGCTTTAGCCATTTTAAAAAAAGGCTCTAAAGGCTGCCAAAATTCACTCTACTCATATTACGCTGCCTTTTAGCTCCATATACTGTATGGGTAAAACGGTGCTATTATAGATTTAACGCGAAAATGCGTGAGTGGGTCGTGCAGCGCACGCGTTAATTGCGTTAAATGTAACGTGATAAATTTAAAAAATATTAATTCTCGCCGTTAACACGATAAATTTGATAACCCTACCTTAAGCTTAAACTAAAGACTCTGGAAGAGTGTAACACATTATGTCTGTAATGTTAAATACAATTAGAAAACGATTTAATTAAAAAAATTAAACCCTAACCCTGAAAATGTCCGATATTTTTTTGCCGATTCCGATACTTTGAAAATGACGTGATCGGACCCGATCGGGACATCTCTAAATGAAAGAGTTCAAATTGGAGCTCTTTAGCATTCAGAAACACTAAAATGATGCTGGAACTTTTGTTTGGTGCCGTTCCAGTGAGATTTACAAAGATGACTGCCTGAAGAAAACATCAAAATTACCTCAGTCCTTGATGATATGGGGCTGCATGTCAGGCAAAGGTACTGGGGAGATGGCTGTGGTTAAATCTTCAATAAATGCACACGTTTACATTGAAATTTTAGACCGCTTTCTTATCCCTTCAATTGAAAATATACGTCATTTTCCAAGATGACGATTCATCATGCCACAGAGTTAAAACTGTTAAAGCATTCCTTGGAGAAAGGCTCATCCAGTCAATGTTGTGGCCTGCAAATAGCCCAGATCTCAAAGCTATTGATAACCTGTGGTGGAAATTGAGAAAAAAAAAAAGGTCCACAGCAAGGCTCCGACCTGCAAGGATGATCTGGCAACTGCGATCAAAGAGAGTAGGCACCAAATTGATGAAGAATACTCATCAAGTCCATGCATCAGAGACTACAAGCTGTCATAAAAGCCAGTGCTGGTGCTACTAAATACTACAGATGTGTTTTGATTGTTATTTCTTTGTTTATTTCTAATGATTCCATATTTTTTTCCTCAGATTGGAGTGATTCCATATACATTTCCCTGCACTTGCACTATAAAAATAACATTTACTGACCACCACAATGTTTTTTATTCATTTCTTTTAGTGTTTCTGAATGCTAGAGAGTTGCACTTTCGAACTAATCAGTGTTGTTTTCGTCAACGATCACTATAACGAAAATATTTCGTCGACGAACAATTTTTTTCACGACGATGACGAGATGATAACGAGCTAAAATGATATCTTGTGAGACTAAAACTTCACAACAATGCCAGTTTTCGTCTGATGAGAACGAGACGAAAAAGCGCCATAGTTTTCGTCACATGTTCACAATGTGTGACATTTTATGTGTTGTTAGCCTGCCTGGTTGTGTCACTCATGTGACGTGCTGGGACCCCCTAACTCACCCACTAGTCTAGTGACCTGTCCAGTCTCCCAATTGCTTGTTTTAAGACATACACGGTAAGATTTGTCTTCTTATCTCGGCAACACAGAATATGCAATGTTGTTTTAGCCTAGTAACGTCTGTGCTGAGTGCTAAATGTAACTCTTAGCATTAGCATAGCATTCGCGTTCACGTTAGCATTAGGTTATTGCTAATGGCGAGCGTCCTCCTAAACTCTCGGACAACTTTTTTACATACAGTTCGTGGCGTCCAGGCAGGTATAACCAACTGAAAATAATGTAGCCTTCTGTTTTCCTGCTGAGTGTGCATTATCACGTGATAGATTTGTACAGTGGGGAGAACAAGTATTTGACACACTGCCGATTTTGCTGGTTTTCCCACTTGCAAGCCATGTAGAGGTCTAAAATTTGTATCATAAGTTCTCTTCAACTGTGAGGGACGGAATCTAATACAAAAATCCAGAAAATCACATTGTATAATTTTTAAATAATAAGTATTTGATACATTACCAACTAGTAAATATTTCGGCTCTTAGTTCTTTTTTAAGAATCCCTCCTGTTCTCCACTCATTACCAGAAGTAACTGCACCTGTTTGAACTTGTTACCTGTATAAAAGACACCTGTTCACATGCCCAAACAAACAAACTCCAACCTCTCCACAATGGCCAAGACCAAAGAGCTGTGTAAGGACATCAGGGATAAAATAATAGACCTGCACAAGGCTGGGATGGGCTACAGGAAAATAAGCAAGCAGCTTGGTGAGAAGGTAACAACTGTTGGAGCCATTATTAGAAAATGGAAGAAGTTGACGGTCAATCTGCCTCGTTCTGGGGCTCCATGCAAGATCTCACCTTGTGGGGCATCACTGATCATGAGGAAGGTGAGGGATCAGCCCAGAACTACACGGCAGGACCTGTTCAATGACCTGAAGAGAGCTGGAACCACAGTCTCGAAAAAAACCATCGCAAACACATTACGCCGTCATGGATTAAAATCCTACAGCGCACGCAAGTTCCCGCTGCTGAAACCAGTGCATGTCCAGACACGTCTGAAGTTTGCCTGGATGATCCAGAGGAGCAATGGGAGAAGGTCATGTGGTCGGATGAGACCAAAATGGAACTTTTTGGTCTAAACCCGGCTCATCGTGTTTGGAGGAAAAAGAAGGATGAGTACAACCCCAAGAACACCATCCCAACCGTGAAACATGGAGGAGATCTTGGCTGAAAACCTCCTTCCTTCAGTGAGAGCCCTGAAGATGGGTCATGGCTGGGTCTTCCAGCATGACAACGACCCAAAGCACACAGCCAAGGCAACTAAAGAGTGGCTCCGTAAAAAACATCTTAAGGTCCTGGAGTGGCCTAGCCAGTCACCAGATCTGAACCCGATAGAAAATCTATGGAGGGAGCTGAAAGTCCGTGTTGCCCGGCAGCAGCCACGAAACCTGAAGGCTCTGGAGAAGATCAGCATGGAGGAGTGGGCCAAAATCCCTGCTGCAGTGTGTGCAAACCTTGTCAAGGACTACAGGAAACGTTTGGTATCTGTAATAGCAAACAAATGTTTCTGTACCAAATATTAAGTTCGATTTTTGTGATGTATCAAATACTTCTTTCATGCAATTAAATGCAAATGTATTATTTAAAAATCATACACAGTGATTTTCTGTTTTTTTGTATTAGATTCCGTCCCTCGCAGTTGGAGAGAACTTATGATCCAAATTACAGACCTCTACATGCTTTGCAAGTGGGAAAACCAGCAACATTGGCAGTGTATCAAATACTTGTTCTCCCCACTGTAGATGCTACAATACGTGCTCGTCCGTCAATGTTCGTTGGAAACCTTTTCTTATTTTCGGAGTCAAACTTTTGAATTTTACAAACGAAAATATTGAGGTAACGTCGATTAAAACCAGACAAAATTAGTCTGAGTTTTCGTCAACAAAAACTAGACTAAGACAAACCCATTTTGAAATGACTAAAATATGACGTCCAAAAGACAAAAATTAAAATGACTGCCGAAAACAACACTGGAACTAATTCTTTTTTTTTTTCAAGCTTTTTATCTGAGTTTGTTCTACATGTTAAAACGTCTGAGTGAGCGCTCGTCCGAGACCGGTGATTCCATACTTTGCTATACTTCACGTTCAAGTGAGTATGCTGCAATTTAGTGTGTTTGCAACACTACTAAAAATAGACTTACCTTTTTAGCTGCCTCCAACAATGCGGCGGCCTCCTGTTTGCCAGTCTGTTGCACCATTTTATTAAAGATAGAAGAGGAATCGAGGAGAAGAGTGTACGGCTCGTCGTATTCGTGGATCCTCCCAGCGTCTAGGACCTGGAGCCAAGTGTGTTAACAGGTTTTTCCCCGAATGCCGATCCATGTTAGAAATAGGCATGCATTGACAATGTGAAAAGAAGGGGCACCAGGATGCGATCGCTGTCTATGATGGTGTTAAGGCGATGAGCGATGGTGAGCACAGTGCATTCCTGGAACTTCTCCCGGATAGTTGTCTGGATCAGTTCATCTGTCCTGCAAACACAAAGGGTATTGAACTATATTTCGTTCAAATCTTCAAGGCAGAACCAGCGTCAACGTTTTTGCGGGAATTGAATGCTGAATCTCTGCAACTGACTTCATCATGATATTAACGGGTCAGATTCGACCTTCAAGCAGGGGGCAATCCCACAATTCGCTTCAATTATTCGCAGTCGGTCGCAGCGACACATGCAGCGATCCAACGCCGGATTTATGTTGAAAAAGTACGAAAGCTGTACCGCATACAAACAGGAAGGATTGACTCAGGAGTGATTTGTTCGAGGATTCAAGGTAATTATTATATTTTTCGTTTTTTCACGAGAATTTTCAACGTAAAAAGCTCTTCGTAAGCCTCAGTGTCCTACAGACTAGCATCATTCTTCGAAATTTACGTAAAATAAATGCTAACTGCACGTGCTTTTTTTTTTTCTTTTAACCAAAAATCGAGACTATTTTACATCCATATCTATGAAGAATTCTGGGATTTAAGCATTTATTCACAAGAATTTTCACCGGAAAAGCTCTGTTTACATAAGACTAGCTACATTCACTAACGGACTAGCATTTTACTTCGACATATTTACGTTAAATAAATGGGAACTGCACGTTTTTTTGCTTTTGACCAAGAATCTAGACTGTTTTACGTCCACATCTATAAAGAGTTCAGGGATTTAAGCATTTATTCACAAGAAATTTTACCAGAAAAGCTCTGTTTAATTAAGGCTGCCGCTAGCTACATTTACTAACAGACTAGCATTGTACTTCGACATATTTACGTAAAATAAATGCTAATTGCACTTTTTTTTTTTTCTTTTAACCAAAAGTCGAGACTATTTTACGTCCATATCTATAAAGAGTTTGGGGTTTAAGCATTTATTCACAAGAATTTTCACTGGATAAGCTCTGATTAGACAAGGTGGCCGCTAGCTACATTTACTAACAGACTTAAAATAAACGGTAACTGCTCGTTTCTTTTTGCTTTTAACCAAAAATCGAGACTGTTTTACGTCCATATCTGTAAAGAGTTCGATAATTTAAGCATTTATTCAAAAGAATTTTCACCGGAAAAGCTGTTTAATTAAGGCGGCCGCTAGCTACATTTACTAACTGACTAGCATTGCACTTCGACAAATTTACGTAAAATAAATGCTAACTGCACGTTTTTTTTTTTTTTTTTTGCTTTTAACCATGAATCGAGACTGTTTTACATCCAAATCTATAAAGAATTTGAGAATTTAAGCATTTATTGACAAGAATTTTCACTGGAAAAGCTCTGTTTACATAAGGTGGCCGCTAGCTACATTTACTAACAGACTACCATTGTATTTCGACATATTTACGGAAATAAATGCTAACTGCGCGTTTGTTTGTTTTTTTGCTTGTAACCAAGAACCGAGACTGTTTTACGTCCATATCTATAAAGGAATCAGGGATTTAAGGATTTATTCACAAGAATTTTAATCAAAAAAGCTCTGTCTGTGATTCCACTCGGTCAGCTTTGAAAGCTTTGCCAACAAAGCTTATAAATGTTCACACTACAATTCATATTGTTTACAAGACTTTTTTTTTTTTAAATAAACTTAATGTTTAGACTGCATGTGCAATTGTTAAATTGAAAGCCGGTAAATAAATTTAACGAGAAACGGTTAATTTGTATTCCATGCATTGATTCAAATTTGCAAATTCTATAACAGTCCGCTTGGGCGAATTTATCGTCATTTATCGTTATCGAGGTAAATCTGCTGAATTTATCGTGATACGTACTTATGGCCATATTGCCCAGCCCTAGGTTCCCACTCCTGATTACAAGCAATGACATTTTTCTGTTGACATTCTTATGTTGAGGCGGCCAAGGGAGAAAAATTGAGAAAAAGTAACAGATAAATTACTTTCAAAGTAACTTAGTTACTTTGATAGAGATCAGTAAAGTAACTACATTACTTTTTTGAGGCGTGATCAGTAATTAAACTACATTTTTCAAGTAAACTGTGACAACACTGCACACCACCATGAGTGAAAATTCATTACCTGGGGTCTACATTGGCAGTGGCCTCATCAATAATGAGGATTCGATTTTTCCTCAGGATGGCTCTGGCCAGACACACAAGTTGCCTTTGGCCCACGCTGAAGTTGGAGCCAGACTCAGCCAGAACAGTTTCCAATTTTCCTGGAAGCTCTTCAACCACACTCTTCAGCTGGACCTGTAGGCCATTCGCAGGAAATGTGTCATTCACAACATGTCCAACCCCAGATAGTTTGGGGTTTGAATATGATAGAATTGCTAAAATGTGTTCAGTCAATTGGATCTACTAGCGTGCATGCCACCTCTTGCAGCGCATTCCACAGCTCCTCATCTGAATGCTGGTTGAAAGGGTCGAGGTTCTTCCTCATGGAACCTGTGAAGAGCACTGGATCCTGCAAAAGAAATGATGAGGACCCCCAAGATATAAAAATACAACACAAGATATGAATGTACTTTGTGAAAGAAAAGAAAAAATGGCATGTTGCTACATGGAGAGCTACTACGATCCAATCACATAGTCTTACGCTGCGCTTTTCTTGGTCAGGCAGTGCATTGGAGTTTCTTATTAAAGTTAACAATGATTGTCAGACGGTTAATGTTTGATCTTGCCAGAGCCGCTTATAAGCCAAGACTTCAAAGCAGCGCATGAGTTAACATCATTTAACTTGTTAAGCAGTTGCTGTGGCAACTCATTGTGTGTAAGGGAGCAGCTTGCGCGGATTTCAGCGGACTCACTCAATGAAGTGTTTAAGACTACGCTTTTTTTTTTTAAAACTTTTTTTTTTAATGGATTGGGCATATAGTTTTTTCGTGTTTAAAAATATTTCGGTAGGAGACCCCTGCAACGGGCCTTGCTCCGGTGAAAATGGCTGGGAGTGAATGAGTTACAAAAAAAGGAACCAACAAGTTGCTATCAAAATCTTCAACTGTAATAGTGTCCCAGTTAACTCTATGGCTGCCGTTGATGGCGTTCGACGACCAATCCATTTAGACTGGGAGGGTCGAATGAACATTCATTCATTCGAAACCAGAGCATTCTCAGTCACTCTTTCTGATTTTCAGGCCATTTACAAGTCAAATTCTGTTCATTTTAGTGCATTTACAGGTCGCTTACTGTTGAGTTTGAGTCACTGCCTTTTCATTTGGGAGATTCCTGGGCCACTTCCTGTTCCGTAACCCCAAATTAACAGGAAGTGACTCAAAATCAATAAAGTAATGATCTTAAACGCCCCAAAATTACCTCGTTGCCTAGCATTGGCTGCCACTGAAGGCCATAGACGTTCAATCCGTTTGAAGTGGGAGGGATGGCAGCGAATGAACCGTTCATTCGCTGCCATCCCTCCCAGTTCAAATGGATTGGATGTCTACTAGTGGTAAACTAATTCCAATTCACTACAGAAGCTTGTTATTCTGTTTATTAGTCGTTTTGTAGAATATCTTAGGTGGATTTCCGGACCAACGTATCGATAATCGTTGTATCGCCATATCGTGAGATGATCGTTACCATAAGCGTTGTATCGCAAATCGTATCGTATCGTGAGGTATCAAGCGATCGTGTAGCAGTAAAATTTAGGGCTGTCAAAATTATCGCGTTAACGGGCGGTAATTAATTTTTGAAATTAATCACGTTAAAATATTTGACGAAATTAACGCACATGCCCCGCTCAAACAGATTAAAATGACAGTACAGTGAAATGCCCGCTTTTTACTTGTTTTTTGGTGTTTGGCGCCCTCTGCTGGCGCTTGGGTCAACTGATTTTATGGGTTAGTACTAGGGTTGTTCCGATCGTGTTTTTTTGCTCCCGATTCAATTCCAGTCATTCCCGATAATTTTTCCCAATCATATACATTTTGGCAATGCATTAAGAAAATAATGAATAAAACTCGGACGGATATATACAACATACAGTACATAAGTACTGTATTTGTTTATTATGACAATAAATCCTCAAGATGGCATTTACATTATTAACTTTCTTTCTGCGAGAGGGATCCACGGCTAGAAAGACTTGTAATTCTTAAAGGATAAATGTGACTTTGTATATTGTGACTAAATATTGCCATCTAGTGTATTTGTTGAGCTTTCAGTAAATGATACTGTAGCCATTCAACTGTTCTGCCGAAATGCATGATGGGAAGTGCAACCATGACTGTGCGTAGTGGCACCAATTGATATATCTTCTCTGCGTTGTGAAATAACATAGGGTGTTAAGAAAATGCTTTCCACGATATTTCTAATTGTTGAGAGAGGGATTGTAAGGCTTTAGCCATTTAAAAAAAGGCTCCAAAGACTGCCAAAATTCACTCTACTCATTTTACGCTGCCTTTTAGCTCTATATATAGGTAAAACGGTGCCGTTATAGATTGAACGCCACAATGCGTGAGTGGGTCGTGCAGCGCATGCGTTAATTGCGTTAAATATTTCAGAGTAATAAAAAAAAAAATTAATTACCGCCGTGAATGCAATAAATTTGATAGCCCTACTTTAAGCCAAAACTAAATACTCTGGATGAGTGTAAGACATTTTGTTGTAACGTTAAATTAGAAAACGATTTATATATATTAAAAAAAAGCATGTTCGATATTTTTTTGCCGATTCCGATACTTTGAAAATGACGTGATCAGACCCAGTCGATCGGAAATCTTTAGTTAGTACCATGAGTGAGCATGGTGTAATTATTGACATCAACAATGGGGAGCTACTAGTTTATTTTTTGATTGAAAATTTTACTAATTTTAATAAAACGAAAACATTAAGAGGGGTTTTAATATAAAATTTCTATAACTTGTACTAACATTTATCTTTTAAGAACTACAAGTCTTTCTATCCATGGATCACTAAGAGAATGTTAATAATGTTAATGCCATCTTGGTGATTTATTGTTATAATAAACAAATACAGTACTTATGTACCGTAATGTTGAATGTATAAATCCGTCTTGTGTCTTATCTTTCCATTCCAACAATAAGTTACAGAAAAATATGGCATATTTTAGAGATGGTTTGAATTGCGATGAATTACGATTAATTAATTTTTAAGCTGTAATTAACGATTAAAAATTTTAATCGTTTGACAGCCCTAGTAAAATTGTTTCCAACCTTAAAATTCACAGTGAGGCTGACTCAAAAGAGGAGGTCGTTTATAAACGTACCTGAGGAATGATGGAAATCTTCTGACGCATGTCATGAAGTCCTAGTTTAGAAGTCAACACTCCATCAATGTAAATGTCTCCTTCGGGCTCTGAGAGGCGGAACAGGGCCGATACCAAGGAGCTTTTCCCGGCACCCGTCCGACCCACGATGCCCACCTGACATCAGGAATCATCATCGGATCAGCTTAAACAACCGTCAAAGATTTTATGTTGAAACTTTCCTGACATCTGACCTTATCTTTGGGTTGAAAGGTCACTTTTAGATTGTGCAAAACTTTGGGGCCATCTGGACTGTAGGAAAAGCTGACTCCGTCAAAGGTCACCATTCCTTTGCTGGGCCAACCAGGAGGAGGTCGCTTTTGGGTTTCCCAGGAGGCTTCACTGTCCAGTTCAGTGTACTCCACCACCCTCTCCACTGATGTCATCTGTTAAAAGGTTGAGCACAATATTCATTCTAATGCCACCATAGTTTTCAATGGTTGATTAGCAACCGAAAGCACGGAACACGACTACTGTAAACCGTAGCGGACCACAACAAAAACGAAACCCAAATACGTGTCACCCCTCCCTCTCTGTCTCTAAACGCACCACACATCCACATTGCAACCTGAAGAATACATGCAACCCGATTCATTACAGTATTTTAGTTTTTATATGAAGTATTTTTGACGGAAATTTAGACTTTAACGGTGAAATACGACTTACCCGGAAATTCGGATTAAGTATCCAGCATAGGAACAGAAATCGTTTTAAAACTGCATACGATCGGCTATAAAAATCTAGACTGGACTGTTCCTAATGCATGGAATAGTCAAGATACATGTTGCATGCCTGCAAACAATTTGATTATGACCTGCAGCATTAACGTAGCCGAAGTGACTCTCTTAAAATTTGGGCTCTAGCAAGTCCAAGTTGCTCTGTAATAGAATGAAATGTATTTTTGCCTGAATTCAGGTATTTTTTTCCAGCTAAATTTCCTATTGAGAGCTGTTCTTGGTTATCCCAAATTAACACTAATTCCCATAAAACGTTTCCAATTTCTCTCGCGGAATTCGGAAATCTCTTGCTTCTAAGGCCTAACTAATCGATTAAATAATCGATTAAATCAATTAATAAAGCACAGTGGGGAGTATCATAAGTTCCCTTAACTGTGAGGGACGGAATCTAATACAAAAAACTAGAAAATCACATTGTATGATTTTTAAATAATATATTTGTATTTAATTGCATGAAATAAGTATTTGAGACATCACAAAAATTTGAACTTAATATTTGGTACAGAAACCTTTGTTTGCTATTACAGATACAAAACGTTTCCTGTAGTCCTTGACAAGGTTTGCACACACTGCAGCAGGCATTTTGGCCCACTCCTCCATGCAGATCTTCTCCAGAGCCTTCAGGTTTCGGGGCTGCTGACTTTTAGCTCCCTCCATAGATTTTCTATCGGGTTCAGATCTGGTGACTGGCTAGGCCACTCCAGGATCTTAAGATGCTTCTTACGGAGCCACTCTTTAGTTGCCTTGGCTGTGTGCTTTGGGTCATTGTCATGCTGGAAGACCCAGCCACGACCCATCTTCAGGGCTCTCACTTGAGGAAGGAGGTTGTCAGCCAAGATCTGGCGATACATAGCCCATCCAACCTCCCCTCAATACGGTGCAGTCGTCCTGTACCTTGGCAGAGAAGCAGCCCCAAAAAATGATGTTTTCTCCTCCATGTTTCAAGGTTGGGATGGTGTTCTTGGGGTTGTACTCATTCTTCTTTTTCCTCCAAACACGACCAGCCGAGTTTAGACCAAAAAGTTCAATTTTGGTCTCATCCGACCACATGACCTTCTCCCATTGCTCCTCTGGATCATCCAGATGGTCAGTGGCAAACTTCAGAGGTGTCTGGACATGCACTGGCTTCAGCAGCGGGACCTTGCGTGCGCTGTAGGATTTTAATCCATGACGGCGTAATGAGTGTCTGATGGTTTTCTTGGAGATTGTGGTTCCAGCTCTCTTCAGGTCATTGACCAGGTCCTGCCGTGTAGTTCTGGGCTGATCCCTCACCTTCCTCATGATCAGTGATGCCCCACGAGGTGAGATCTTGCATGGAGCCCCAGAACGAGGCAGATTGACCGTCAACTTGAACTTCTTCCATTTTCTAATAATCGCTCCAACAGTTGTTACCTTCTCACCAAGCTGCTTGCTTATTTTCCTGTAGCCCATCCCAGCCTTGTGCAGGTCTATTATTTTATCCCTGATGTCCTTACACAGCTCTTTGGTCTTGGCCATTGTGGAGAGGTTGGAGTTTGTTTGTTTGAGCATGTGAACAGCTGTCTTTTATACAGGCAACAAGTTCAAACAGGTGCAGTTACTTCCGGTAATGAGTGGAGAACAGGAGGGGTTCTTAAAAAAGAACTGAGAGCCGAAATATTTACTAGTTGGTAATGTATCAAATACAGTTAAATACAAATTTATTATTTAAAAATTATACAATGTGATTTTCTGGATTTTTGTATAAGATTCCATCCCTCACAGGTGAAGAGAACTTATGATACAAATTACAGACCTCTACATGCTTTGCAAGTGGGAAAACCAGAAAAATCAGCAGTGTATCAAATACTTGTTCTCCCCACTGTACAAGTTAAAAATAGCCCTGTGAGAAGTTCATAGAATTTTAAAATCATCGCAAAGTTAAGACATTAATATAATCAATGCAACTTTTTTGACCCTGCTTCTTAAAAGAATTGGAATTGATAATCGCTCGGAAACGGAATCCAAATGTGGAATCGGAATCGTTCAATTTCAAACGATGCCCAACGCTAGTAAACACTGGGGTTGCATTCATTAGATGGAGCTGCACTCAGAGTTGCTGTGAGACCCGTTGCGTCTCAATATTGATTCATATATTAGGCGTACCGGATTATAAAGCACAGTCGGCTTTTGAGAAAATGTAAGGCTTTTCGGTGCGTATTGTGCGGAAAATACGGTAATTGAAAAAAGACATGGTAACACTTTATAATAACTGTCCGTTTTACTAGTTAATAGATCATTAGTAAACTGTTGATAAATGCTTATTGTTGATTTGTGAAGTATTTGTTAACATTTTGTAAAGCATTTACAGGGTTTTCTTAAGGTGAAACACAGTTTGTGTAGAAACGTTTCAAGTTTTTGTGTGCAACGTTTGGCATTGCTATCTTCAGGTAAAAGAAATGCCGTTCACTTTAAAAGAAAAGGCATTTTGATAAGGCATTTTGCAGGCAGCGCTCATGTAGCACATTTATGAAAATCTGCCATAGAACCACCTAGAGCTGAAACGAATACTCGAGCAACTCGAGTAACTCGAGTTTAAAAACTGATCCGAGTAATTTCATTCACCTCGAAGAAATGTTTAATTTTGCCAGCTCAAAGCATCACGTTTTGCCCGGACTACTTTTAATGCGGGACAACGCGCCGAGGAAGAAGCAATAAAAAAGCAAACAAACAAAAAAACTTACTGCAGCCAATAGCCGCTACAAACTACGCCGACGTTGCTAAAAACTACGTCCGCATGATGCTAGTTTGGTAGCAGGTAGTGTCCGATGCGTCTCATAGATATCGCATGCATTTAGGACTAGATGCGAAATGACACTCGGCCGCGTCTGAGCAGCGTTAGTAAAAAGCTGCCATCTTTAAGCAGTAGACTTCTCATCGCTAAAAAATACAACGTTACTGTCACTTGGTCACGTAACGTTAGCTCTTCGGAGGGCTAGGTTTCTATTGATTATGACCACTGTCGATGCGTGGCTAACGTGTCTTACATACAGGTTTTATATAATCTGTAAAAACACAGCGCTGTAGAGTGATGAGAGTGTAAAATTAAAACATAATAAAGCTAACTGTCAGTTTTGGCTCAGTAGTCATTGCTGAATAAAACAGCAAGTAGCACTGGTCCCTAATGTGCTCCAATACAGCAGGTATCATACATTTATTTTGAACACTGCAAAAACTCAAAATCCTATCAGTACTTACAGTTTAGACTAACTTAAAACTTAATAATAGCTTGACACAAATGGAAATTATATTGAAACACGTGGGAAAAACACATAGCTTTCAAGTGATGTGCGTTATCAAGCGAAATTACATTTTTAGGTAAGAAATATGTTTTTTTCCATAACATCTAGATGTTTTTTGAGTGAAAGCAGTGAATTTTTTATTCTAGTCACCTCTGAGATGCAATTGTTGGCTGTTTTCAACAATGTACATCGAAAATAAAGACATTGATTGACTGAAAATGGTTCAATATTGGATTAAATGTCTTTTTGTCCTCATGTATATTTATAATTGCTATTTACCATACTAAAATATTCGATAGCTGCAGCCCTAGAACCAACAAATATTTGTACTTTTCTTTGTATATTTAACCAATAAAATTTATGACCTTCAACATAAAAGGTATATAGTTTTATTAAGATCCATCAACTAGCATGGGCATTTAGAATGGGGTCAACCATATTGGAACACCCTGTAAATGCTTAAAAAACTGTTAACAAATACTTCACAAATCAACAATAAATCATTTATTAACAGTTTACTAATGATCTATTAACTAGTAAAACGGATAGTTATTATAAAGTGTTACCAAAGATATTTATCCGATTTATTACCGTATTGGCCCGAATATAAGATGGCCCTGATTATAAGACGACCTCCTTTTTTTCAATACTCAAGTTTGAAAAAAGATTGTACAAATTATTTTTTATACAGAAAATAATTACAGTACATCCGAAAAAATTGATTGTAACAATATATTTGAGAGAAAAAGCATGTTATTTTGCCTCATTCAAATCTTAATATCTGAACATTTAAATATGTAAACTAAAGTGCAATCACGTTCGTAAATGAATGGCTTCTGGTTTTTGAAATGTAAATAAACCAATCTATTGTAATAGAACAACAAAATTACAATAACTGCATTAACCATCAAAGTGAAATCTAACTGTAACTGTAGTCTTGAAACAAATCTGAATAGGGAAAAACTGCAATAAAATGCAAACTGGTTAAACCTGAGAGTAGCTGAGATCTGTCATGACAGAACATCGCTTCAATGATATCTGGCGCCATCTAGTGAATGGGTATAACGTCTAAACCGTGAATATAAGACGACCCCCTCTTTTTCACTCTTATTTCAATGCAAAAAACACCGTCTTATATTCGGGCCAATACGGTAATCGTCCGATTAAGCGATTATAAAAATAATCCTTAGTTGCAGCCCTACTTGCTTCGTACCAAGTTCTCGACTTCAGCACTCTGCCGGACACCCCACTGGAACATGCCCATCAGAGTGATTGCGTAGCTCAAAGCCAAACCTACAGATCCGGCATCCAGCTCTGAGGGGGTAAACATGTTTCACAAACCCTTTCTTTCAAAAACATTCATTCTGTACTTCCTTACGGTCTCGGAGCACCAGGCAGCCAAATGTGGTGACTGTCACAAAGAGGGAACACATGCCATCGAGACGTACTGCAAACCAGCGAGACGTGGTCAGAAAAAGGAACCACGCCGCTGTTTCGGGAACACAGATTAGAACGATCACTAGTTGGTTCAATCAACAAACAATGCTAACTCTCCTCGAACAACCTGTGTGCTTATCCTGATGGCCATCAAAATCCCTTTGGAAGCGGCCTTCTGCTCTGAAAGCTCGGATAGTCCACAATCCCTGCAGAGAGGAGGACAGGTGCGAAAATACCGGACTCCGAGCTGTAGAAGGAAACATGGCATACTTTTTGAGAATTTTTCAGTCCCCAAGTACGCAGTCGTTTTGACACACTCACTTGTGGATTCAAGACGTTTGATGTCTCTGGAAGTCTCCAGGAAGTAGCGCCGGAGGAAGAGGAATACAATGAGAAGAAGGAACACAGGAATGAGAATCCAAGGGATCACACCCGCTGCCACAGCCACCACTCCGACGATTTGCAAAAAAACCTGAGGACAGAAAAAAAAAATAACAGAATCAACCATTAACCTCTTAGGTAAGAACTACGGTATGTTTAACGTGTTTGAAATTGACTTGGACAGACTGCCAAACAACTTTAAAATCCCACTGACAAATTGTTTTTGATTTGTCACTGTCAAATATTCTACTGTTCCAGTTTAACTGGTTGGTAAATGACATGCATACTTAATACAGTGCCCTCCATAATTATTGGATTTATAATAATTACAGTGCCTTGCAAAAGTATTCGGCCCCCTTGAACCTTGCAACCTTTCGCCACATTTCAGGCTTCAAACATAAAGATATAAAATTTTAATTTTTTGTCAAGAATCAACAACAAGTGGGACACAATCGTGAAGTGGAACAAAATTTATTGGATAATTTAAACTTTTTTAACAAATAAAAAACTGAAAAGTGGGGCATGCAATATTATTCGGCCCCCTTGCGTTAATACTTTGTAGCGCCACCTTTTGCTCCAATTACAGCTGCAAGTCGCTTGGGGTATGTTTCTATCAGTTTTGCACATCGAGAGACTGACATTCTTGACCATTCTTCCTTGCAAAACAGCTCGAGCTCAGTGAGGTTGGATGGAGAGTGTTTGTGAACAGCAGTCTTCAGCTCTTTCCACAGATTCTCGATTGGATTCAGGTCTGGACTTTGACTTGGCCATTCTAACACCTGGATACGTTTATTTTTGAACCATTCCATTGTAGATTTGGCTTTATGTTTTGGATCATTGTCCTGTTGGAAGATAAATCTCCGTCCCAGTCTCAGGTCTTGTGCAGATACCAACAGGTTTTCTTCCAGAATGTTCCTGTATTTGGCTGCATCCATCTTCCCGTCAATTTTAACCATCTTCCCTGTCCCTGCTGAAGAAAAGCAGACCCAAACCATGATGCTGCCACCACCATGTTTGACAGTGGGGATGGTGTGTTCAGGGTGATGAGCTGTGTTGCTTTTACGCCAAACATATCGTTTTGCATTGTGGCCAAAAAGTTCAATTTTGGTTTCATCCTACCAGAGCACCTTCTTCCACATGTTTGGTGTGTCTCCCAGGTGGCTTGTGGCACGAGTGTGTGACGAGACTTTTTATGGATATCTTTGAGGAATGGCTTTCTTCTTGCCACTCTTCCATAAAGGCCAGATTTGTGCAGTGTACGACTGATTGTTGTCCTATGGACAGACTCTCCCACCTCAGCTGTAGATCTCTGCAGTTCATCCAGAGTGATCATGGGCCTCTTGGCTGCATCTCTGATCAGTTTTCTCCTTGTTTGAGAAGAAAGTTTGGAAGGACGGCCGGGTCTTGGTAGATTTCCAGTGGTCTGATGCTCCTTCCATTTCAATATGATGGCTTGCACAGTGCTCCTTGAGATGTTTAAAGCTTGGGAAATCTTTTTGTATCCAAATCCGGCTTTAAACTTCTCCACAACAGTATCTCGGACCTGCCTGGTGTGTTCCTTGGTTTTCATAATGCTCTCTGCACTTTAAACAGAACCCTGAGACTATCACAGAGCAGGTGCATTTATACGGAGACTTGATTACACACAGGTGGATTCTATTTATCATCATCGGTCATTTAGGACAACATTGGATCATTCAGAGATCCTCACTGAACTTCTGGAGTGAGTTTGCTGCACTGAAAGTAAAGGGGCCGAATAATATTGCACGCCCCACTTTTCAGTTTTTTATTTGTTAAAAAAGTTTAAATTATCCAATAAATGTTGTTCCACTTCACGATTGTGTCCCACTTGTTGTTGATTCTTGACAAAAAAATTAAATTTCATATCTTTATGTTTGAAGCCTGAAATGTGGCGAAAGGTTGCAAGATTCAAGGGGGCCGAATACTTTTGCAAGGCACTGTATGTGTTTTTTAGATTCTAATAATTTTCTTTTTTCTAAATGATATGGGACCTTAATGGAAAAAAAGAGAAAAATCCAACCTTCAATACAAGTGCATTTATTCAGTGGGGAAAAAATCCCACATAAAGAAATAATTATTTGACATCAAATAACGTGTGTCACAATTATTAGCACCCTTGGTGCACAGACGAAAAAACGACTTGTACATCGAAATAATCTGTTGTAAAACACAAACATAAAAATATCATTCCAAGTCGTGGTCAAAAAAAGACGTTAAGAACACAATCTAGTGAATAGTTCTTCAGGTGTTTTTTCTTTAATGTGCTGAATATTACATTATATGTAATTTTTTGATGGTTTTTGTTTTTACATCAAAGAGAAAGCATAGGGAAAAAAACACTACGAATATTAAATATTTCCTAGGTTCTTAAAACAGGCAGACGTTCCAAATCCAACTTTGCCGTCAAAACTTGAATGCACGTGACTTGAAATTACAAAATATGTAACCATTGACTACCATTATAATTCATAAATTTGGATTTATTGTACACCTGACGTATTTTATTGCAATTTTCGTGATTTTCGTATCAATCCTGTCAACGACGGTCTAATAACGTGTGAGACGGATATAGAGTGTATTTACACCCCTAACCCTGCAGGTGGCGCAAGAGACCACTAAATGATTTTGCATGCAAACTCCATACTGTTTAAAAGGTGGATTTTCCGCTACTTTTGGTATTGCCATGCTTGCTGATGGTTGCTCACACCTGGTCGTGAAGAACTATTCACTAGATTGTGTTCTTAACGTCTTTTTTTGACCACGACTTGGAATGATATTTTTATGTTTGTGTTTTACAACAGATTATTTCGATGTACAAGTAGTTTTTTTCGTCTGTGGTTACAAGTGACTTATGTCTCTGAAAACGTGACAAGGGGGAGACAAAACTCGTGAGGTTGTAATTGGTGGTTTTTAACCTGTAGCAAAGAAAAAAAAAAAACACCCGTAGAACAAAAAAATCACTTGTAAACGAAAAAAAAAACACTTGTAGAATTTTTTTTTTTTTTTTTTTTTTTTTTAACATTGTTTTTTTCATATTTATTTCACAACGCAAAATTTGGAAATACAAGTTGTTGTTTTTTGTTGTTTTACAAGTTAAAATTAGTCATTTTAAAGGTATTTTTTTTATTTTAAAACTAGGTTACGAGTATCTTTTTTGGCTCATGAAACTCAACAAGAATGTGACAAAACTTGTGCACTTGTAATTGGTCATTTTTAACCCGTAGTGAAGAAAAAACACCTGTAGCACAAAAAAAAAAAAAAAAAAAAAAACTTGCAAACAGAAAAAAACAACTTGTAGAACAATTTATTCCTTCGAGTTTTTTTCATGTTTATTTTACAACGCAAAATTTGGAAATACAAGGTTGTTTTTTTTTATTAAAATTGTTCAAGGGGGCCGAAAACTCTTGCAAGGCACTGTACCATGCAAACAATGACAGAAGGGGGGGAAATAAGTGAGCCCTCTACCAAAGGAGACTTTAAGAGCAATTGAAACCAATTTTTACCAAACAATTTAAGATAGGTGATGAGTGGTTAAAGCTGCTCTGCCCGCAATAAAAACACACCTGGTAAGAATTGTCTTAATGAGAAGCATTGCCTGATGTGCATCATGGCTCGGTCAAAAGAGCTGTCTGAAGACCTGCCATCAACGATTGTTGATTTGTACCTGTATAAAGCTGGGTAAGGATACAAAACCATCTCTAAAAGTCTAGATGTTCATCAATCGACAGTCAGAGAAGTTGTCTACAAATGGAGAGAGTTTGGCACTGTTGCTTCTCTCCCAAGGAGTGGCCGTCCGCCAAAGATGACGCCAAGAGTTCAGTGCAGAATACTCAGAGAGGTAAAAAAGAACCCTAGAGTGTCAGTTAAAGACGTCCATAAATCACTGGCACAGTCCAATATCTCTGTGCACACATCATCTATATGTAAAACTACGGCCAAGAATGGTGTTCATGGGAGGACTTTATGGAGTAAGCCATTGATGTTTGGGAGTAACACACAATGTCATGTGTGGAGGAAAAATGGAACAGCTCACCAACATCAACACCTCATCCCCACCGTGCAGCATGGTAGAGAGAGCATCATGATTTGGGGCTGTTTTGCTACCTCGGGGCCTGGATAACTTGCAATAATTAAGGGAAGAAAGAATTCATAAGTTTACCAGGATTTTTTGCAGGAAAACCTGAGGCCGTCTGTCAGACAGTTGAAGCTAAAAAGAGGATGGATGCTGCAACAAGGTCCAAAACACAGAAGTAAATCAACTTCTGAATGGTTTCAGAAGAACAAAATACACGTTCTGGAGTGGCCAAGGCACAGTCCAGAATTGAACCCCATTGAGATGCTGTGGCATGACCTAAAGACGGCGATTCATGCCAGACAGCCTAAGAACCTGACTAAACTACAGCAGTTTTGTAGAGAAGATTGGGCCAAGATTAGTCCTGATCGATGTGCCGGACTGATCTGCAGCTACAGGAGGCGTCTGGTTAAAGTTATAACTGCCAAAGGGGGGAGGCCATAAAATATTAAATTTGATGGTTGACTTACTTATTTCCCCCCCTCCCGTCATTGTTTGCATACTATTCTAATTCAAATATGAAAACTTATAAATGTTTGGGTGGTTTTAGTTAAAGAAGACAGTTTTGTCATCTGTGTGATTTTTTACAAAAGATCAGATCACATTTGATGGTGATTTTATGCAGAAATGTGAGAAATTCTAAAAGGTGCAGATGTTTAGCAAGCCTTTGTTTTACATCTCCTACAAACCTCCTAAAATTGATTGATTCTACAACGTTTACAATGTTCCTAATCTGATTACTCGATTACTTATATAATCGATAGCTGCAGCCTTAAATGATTTTATACTTTGATAACACTAATTATACTAGTAGTATATTTTATACTTACAACTCAGACAAAGTTGTTGCGTGAGAACAACTTGTGATGGACAGACGCTAATAATGTATGCTTGCGCCTTGAGCCAAAATTCAAAACAGGCAAAGCGTGTTTATCATTATCCGTTAAAAGGGTTTTGAATGGGATGAAAAGAAATTGCAGGAATCCTTAAATCGTGGCAAGGTAAATCCCAACCTAATCTGTGCTGCTTATTGTCGTTTATTGTATCTAGGAAATTATTACATAACACAAGTTTGGTTCAGTTCATGAAAATGGAGGCAAATATAAAAGCCTTACATTTTTGTTCTGTTGACTTGATTGCCGACTCCTAATTTCGTACCTGAATAAAGTCCACTAAGGTCCACGGCATAATGGAATCCAGCTGGCCGATGTCCTTTGAAAACCTGTTTAAAACTCTTCCTAAAATAACAGGATGAAAAAGAGCTCAATTTATACCAAGTAAAGCAGGAGATTTTTTTATTTTTGTCTTGATATAATGTCGGAAGCATAGGCGGAGTTTGACTTTTGGGGCAGGGGGGCCACAACATGTTGATGACCCCAAAACGCAGTGTCAGCAATAAAATTAACTCACAAGAATATAATACGTTTACAATGAGCGTTTTTTGTTTCCCATCATTCTTGAGGCTGCTTAGGCCAAGTTGCTTTAATTAAAATATACTGTATATTTTAAGCCCAAAAAAGTTGTTTCATAAAAAAAAATGTGTTTGAATGCAAAAATAAATTTGGAACTCAAAAAACTGCATTTTTCTTTGATTATTATTTATTTATTTTATTTTATTTTATTTTTTTAAGTCAAGATTTTTTTTTGTGATTGAAGAAACTTTTTGATTGAAGTAATGTTGATTTGTGTTTGGGTCACATTTTGGCTGGGACATTTTTCTCTATTATTCAATCAAAAAAGAAGTTGCTTCAAAAAAAATATATAGATTTTCAAAAAGAAAAATCAATTCAATCAAAAAAAAAAAAAAAAACATTTTCAATCATAGAAAAAAGTTTTGAGACTGAAAATTTTTAACACTTAATTTTTTATTGAAAAAGTTTTTCTTTGATCCTTTTTGTGTCCGATCACGTCATTTTCAAAGTATTGGAATCGGCAAAAAAAATATCGGTCATGCCTTTTTTTAATATATATATTATATATATTATATATATTATATATATATATTATATATATATATATATATATATATATATTATATATATATATAATTTTTGAAAAATCGTTTTCTAATTGTATTTATCGTTACAGACATAATATGTTACACTCATCCAGGGTCATTAATTTAGGCTTAAGGTAGGGTTATCAATAATATCCCGATAATGGCGGCAATCATTTTATTAAATAATGTGTCACGTTAAAATATTTAACGCTATTAATCTTTGTGCTGCACGACCTTCTCACTGTATCTTTGATGTCGCCCCGTTGTACCTATATCAAGAGATAACAGGCAGCGCAAAATGAGTAGAGTGAATTTTGGCGGTCTTTAGATCCTTTTTTCAATTGGCTAAAATCTTGCAATCCCTCTCCCTATGATTAATAATTTCTTGGGAAGCAATGTGGGGAAGCAAGGTGGCAATTGATCTCTGTCTTGACACCTTAAGTTATTTCCCAAAGCAGAGAACATATATCCATTGGTAGCACGATGCACAGTCATGGTTTTACTTCCTATCATGGTTCCACTTCCCATCATGCATTGGGGCATGACTGCAGTATCATTTACTGAAAGCTCAACAAATACACTAGATGGCAATATTTAGTCATAATATACAGTCACAAGTCTTTCTATCCGTGGATCCCTCTCACAGAAACTGTTAAAAATGAGGACCTTGAGGATTTATTGTTATAATAAACAAATACAGTACTTATGCACTGTATGTTGAATGTATACATTCGTCCGAGTTTTATTCATCTTTTTCTTAATGCATTGCCAAAATGTATATGATCGGGAAAAATTTGGGGGAATGATTGGAATTGAATCGGAAGCATAAAAAAGTAATCGGATCGGGAAATATCGGGATCGGCAGATACTCAAACTGAAACGATCGGGATCGGATCGGGAGCAAAAAAACATGATCGGAACAACCCTAATTAGGACATTTGTGTCTAAATCATTCAATCCCCCAAAAAGTTGCTTCAATCAAAAAAATACAGTGGGGAGAACAAGTATTTGATACACTGCCAATGGATTTTCCCATTGGCAGGGTATCAAATCTCCCCACTGTATATTTTCAATCAAAGAAATTTTTTAAAATATTTTTTCTCTAATATATATATATATATATATATATATATATATATATATATATATTTTTTTTTTTTTTTTTTTTTTTAATTATCATATGCAAAGCAAATGACCATTTAATGTGCTTGAAAAATAATTTCAACCATTATAAAAATGTTTTTTTGTTCATTTAATTCATTTATGTTGTAGTTTTATTGCTTTACAACTTTTATATACCGTAATTTCCCCGAATATAACGCACACTTTTTCCCCCCCAAATCAACTTGTAAAATCATGGTGCGCATTATAAACGGGTACATGGATGGAGACAGATATATATATATAAATAAACCGATTTTTTTTTATTGACACGGCCACGTTGTGTTGAAGAAACGTATGTGGCGACCCGTTGCCGACCATTACGGTACGTGACGTCACCATTTTGTTTCGGTAATACTTCACTCTAATCGGCCGAATGATTTCGTCTTGTGTTAAATTCTGCTTTTTCACTCCTCATAAAGCACAGAATTTAGTTTCTTGAACTCATTTGAGTCAACGTTTATTGCAGCTCCGCAATTCAGACCATAACAAACATAAGCACACAGACTTCCTGTGTGTGTCCGTCAACTATATCTGTCCCTCGGGAAACTCAAACCCAAATAAAAATTTCTATTGTTACTGTCGTGTTGACAGCGATGAGCTCTCATGGATTTCCGATTTAAATTCTCACTTCCATTTTACCGTATCAATTCATGGAAGAAACATTTATTCATCATGATGAAACGAGCAAGTTATACAGCAGCCTTTAAAAGAAAAGTCACATTTGTTTTGTTTTCTCCTAGATTCTGGTAAGTTGGAGAAGTTGTCAAATCATATTATTACCGTAAATATTGTCAGTTTATGGTAATGTTTTGAACTACCAATGTGCTATGCTTGTGCTGTGTTTCACTAGTCAGTAAAATGACATTTCTGTATCTGTACACGAGGCCTGTTTTCTTGTATTCTTCTATTTATTGGTGCTAAAATTAGGGTGCGCGTTATAAACAGGTACAATAATTTCCCCTAGATTTTACAAGTAAATTTGGGGTGTGCATTATACACGGGTGCGCCTTATATTCGGGGAAATTACGGAATATGTACGAAAGTCAATTACATGCAATGACACTTTTCAGCCACCAGGGCCCCCCCCTTCAAATCCGTTTATGGGCGGAAGTAATAATCCTGCAGTTGCATCATGTAAATTGGTGTTCATTTTACAATTAGGAGAGCTTTCATGAACATCTCAAAAAGATATCATCCACTGACAGACGCTCACCAATGGGGTTGACGTCAAAGAAGCGCACTTGAGTGCGAAGGATGGCGGTAAACATGCTGTTGTGTAGCGCCTGTGTACTTCTCACCAGCATGTTGAACATCAACAAAGTCCTCAAAAAACCAAAAATGATTGTGGCGGCTGTCAAACCTGAAAAATATCAGCAAAACCACAGCGTCCCCACATTGTCGTTTTGAAACATGCAAAGTGCAAAGAGCGGACTCATTGTGCAAATTACCTCCATAAATGCCCAAGTAGAAATCAAGGTCCAACTCCTTCTTAACGTTAGTAAAATTGTGGATCATGGTGTCGTTGCCATCCAGTATGCTTTGTTCTTCTGCCCTTTTATAACAATCACATGTAAACCAGTAAGGCGCTGGTGCTTTTTTTGTCAAATGTCAAACATCAGAATAGCGCACCATTATTCAACAATTCACATTATTAGAATATCATGTGCATGGAGCACCTTCCTAACTCGGCGCCTGCCATTCAAAACAATAGATGTCTATTCCAAGTCCTATTTAAAGTGAGAGTACTGGCTGTTAATCCTCATGTTTTAGTGCCATTGACAGCACTCGATTTTAACTGGGGATGCACCTAAATGTACATGAAGTGACCTGTGAAAGCTCCAGGAAGTGAATAATAAACAGGAGGAGAGCCAGAATTGCCCTAAAATCAACAGAAAACGCTTCAAAACGTAGATGACGTGACAGCAGAATAAGGCTGAACGCTATTGGGAAAAAACTGGCATTGCGATTTTTTATTTTTATTTATTTATTTATTTATTTTGGGGGGGGGGGGGGGGGGGGGTTACGATATATTGCGATATTAAAACTAGAAGATTTTTCACCGGCTGACTTGAATAGTTCTGTTTAGGAAGCCTTTGGTTGACTTACCATGACCACATTTATTCATATAATATCGGTTAATCCAGGCAAAGGGGGTTGGGATTGCTGTGTACAAAAGGGATCCAGGCCAGCGCAGCCCAACAAAGGGGCCATCGTCAACCCCCAGGGATCCAGGGTGGTTCCCCGGGCCACCTGCACTCCCATCAACCAGCCTTCAGGGATGGGGACAGGGGACGCATCGCCAGCCCCCATGGCCCACAAGCCACTGTCGCACCTCGCCAGCCGGCATGGCACTTCGCGGGACGCCCAACGGCCCACCAAGCCCAGGGCAGGGCAGGGCCCTCCACTGGAATAGGCGACACCCAGCCGACACACCGTCGTCCAGCTAGTGACCCGCGCCGGAGCGCAGGGCGGATATCCAGGCAGACAAGAGATGGGAAGGCGGAAGCAGGAGAACGCCAAGGATCCGCCGCGGGGCGACAAAAAATTGGAGCCCCGACCCCACCCCCACTCCCGCAGCCAGCAGCCCAGGCAGAGGGGAGACCACGCCCTCAGAACCACGCCATAGAGAAAAAGTGTGGGACCCACCTACCACCCTATTACTGTGGCTGCCAGGTCCCTGACTGGCACCCATTACCCAGCGCTTTGATAGGATTGTGTGGGGAGGGTAGTGCAATGTATGCATTAAAATAGGAAAGCTTGGCTTGGGGTACTGGGACCGCTGCATTGAATTTGTACTCACCCGCCGGTCCCACCACCCTTTGCTCGAACTCCCCTATGGAGTATGGTGTGTGTGGTGCAATAAAAGAGGTGCGGGAATGGCGGGGCCTGCCGTGAGGAGATAACCGGGATGTCACCCCCCCACCCCAGCAGGTCCCATCCATCCCACAACTTTGGTGTGTGATGCAGTAAAATCAAGGGGGAGCCGGGCCGGGACTGTAGGGCCCCGTCCAGACTCTCCCCAGAGGAATGAATGAGTACGGGGGTGCCAGGGTGAGAGATATTTACAGTGCAAAGTGAGGAGTGCATGAATTAGGAGGCAGGCTCCCGCAGGCGTGTCCCCATCCGCCAGAACCACCAGCCGCAGGGCAGGGGAAGCACCAGGACCCAGATCAACCCCTGCTCCAGACCAGCCCCAGCAGCCGCCCAACACTCCGCCCGAGCTCCCACCCGCACCCTGGACAGGCGTCACACCAAGCGTCAGAGACCAGGGGATATCCACCCCACCGGCGGGGGACAACAAGCCCCACCCCAGGCCCCATGGCCCCCAGGAGGCCCCGCCAACAGAAAGGCAGCGGCAGTTGCTGCGGTCCCGGAGAGGCGGACCGGGCCGGAGACAGAGCAAGGGGACGGAGGCGCCCCACACCTTATAATGGTAGCTCTAAAATAGTGCCCAGCGAGGAAAAGCTAGCTGCAGATTTAGACTGGGGAGTTCAGAAAGCAAATCTACCTTTGTTGTCTTCGAATAGGTAAGACATGCTTGCATTGTAGCCATTTTATTATGTGTTGTTGCAGTTGAGCTACTGCCGGGTAGAGCGTTGTTGAATATTTGTGTACAATTTATTTTAGCGTTGAGAAAAGGGGGTGTTAAAGGCTTATTGGACCTTTTAAGTTTCAAATATGTGTGTCATTGTGCCGTCTAGCTGCGGGGATTTGCATTATAAAACACTGGCGCTTTTATTTCCAAAACAAAAACTCCAACACACTGGGCGAAATGGAACGCTGTCTTTGTAGTAGCCTAGTAGTAGTAAGTAGACTATCCAACGTGCGTGTGTACTGCATTTGTGCACACCTTGTAAGGAGAAAACTCGCGAGCATGACAAATTTGGACTCAAACAACTGTTTTGGGATGGAATAAACTAAAACATCCTCAGCACCCCCTACTGTGAGTGACTTCCAGCACCTCTGTGCAGGCATATTCCTGAATACACCAAAATGTACAGGAAGTGACCCAAAATTAACAAGAAGTGGCCTGTAAGCACCCTTAAATTAAAGAAGGAAGGGACCCACAATTTACTGTCAAAATCAAATGAGATTGGACATTTAGTGCCAGCAATAACTGCCAATGAGTTAGCATATTAACAAAGTATCTATTATGCTTGTATCTGACTTTCCATTGGAACATTTAGCTGTTTTGGTTTGAACTCCCACTTTCTGCCCGTTTCATATCGGCATGCTACATTTCTTACTAGTGACAATAAATTGTTCACGCTTGAAAAATAAATTGCAGTCTCTGACTTTGGGAAAACAAGTTCAATAACATCATAAAACATAAAACAATAAATCCACCTTTAATAAGTGTTATATTTTACCTACCAGTATGCCAGCCACCAGTCTTGCACAATGTATGCCACCTGTGAAATGAAGTATTTGTGAGTTTTCTCCGTCAAAAACAACTAATATGTTTCACGACTAATTCTAATTTCTGGATCTTAACAGTGAACTGCTCTTTATGCTCGTGAAAATCCTAAAATGTAAATTTACTGAATTGAAATATCGCATAACTACTTTTAATAATTTCAGTGTACTGCAACACCATCAGTGACTCCCAACCTGGTAAAGAAATAAATTTGACAATGTTTCTTCAAATTATACAGTGGGACAAATAAGTATTTAGTCAACCACAAATTGTGCAAGTTCTCCTACTTGAAAAGATTAGAGAGGCCTGTAATTGTCAACATGGGTAAACCTCAACCAGGAGAGACAGAATGTGAAAAAAAAAACAGAAAATCACATTGTTTGATTTTTAAAGAATTTATTTCCAAATTAGAGTAGAAAATAAGTATTTGGTCACCTACAAACAAGCAAGATTTCTGGCTGTCAAAGAAGTCTAACTTCTTTTAACGAGGTCTAATGAGGCTCCACTCGTTACCTGTATTAATGGCACCTGTTTTAACTCATCGGTATAAAAGACACCTGTCCACAACCTCAGTCAGTCACACTCCAAACTCCACTATGGCCAAGACCAAAGAGCTGTCCAAGGACACCAGAGACAAAATTATAGACCTGCACCAGGCTGGGAAGACTGAACCTGCAATAGGTAAAACGCTTGGTGTAAAAAAATTAACTGTGGGAGCAATTATTAGAAAATGGAAGATATACAAGACCACTGATAATCTCCCTCGATCTGGGGCTCCTTGCAAGATCTCACCCCGTGGCGTCAAAATGATAACAAGAATGGAGAGCAAAAATCCCAGAACCACACCGGGGACCTAGTGAATGACCTACAAAGACCTGGGACCACAGTTACAAAGGATACTATCAGTAACACAATGCGCCACCAGGGACTCAAATCCTGCACTGCCAGACGTGTCCCCCTGCTGAAGAAAGTACACGTCCAGGCCCGTCTGCGGTTCGCTAGAGAGCATTTGGATGATCCAGAAGAGGACTGGGAGAATGTGTTATGGTCAGATGAAACCAAAATGGAACTTATTGGTAGAAAGTCAGGTTCTCTTGTTTGGAGGAGAAAGAATACTGAATTGCATCCGAAGAACACCATACCGACTGTGAAGCATGGGGGTGGAAACATCATGCTTTGGTGCTGTTTTTCTGCAAAGGGACCAGGACGACTGATCTGTGTAAAGGAAAGAATGAATTGGGCCATGTATCGAGAGATTTTGAGTGAAAATCTCCTTCCATCAGCAAGGGCATTGAAGATGAGACGTGGCTGGGTCTTTCAGCATGACAATGATCCCAAACACACAACGAGGGCAACAAAGGAGTGGCTTCGTAAGAAGCATTTCAAGGTCCTGGAGTGGCCTAGCCAGTCTCCAGATCTCAACCCTATAGAAAATCTGTGGAGGGAGTTGAAAGTCCGCGTTGCCCAACGACAGCCCCAAAACATCACTGCTCTTGAGGAGATCTGCATGGATGAATGGGCCAAAATACCAGCAACAGTGAGTGAATAGCTTGTGAAGAGTTACAGAAAACGTTTGGCCTCCGTTATTGTCAACAAAGGGTACATAAAGTATTGAGATGAACTTTTGGTATTGACCAAATACTTATTTTCCACCATCATTTGCAAATAAATTCTTTAAAAATCAAACAATGTGATTTTCTGTTTTTTTTCTCCACATTTTGTCTCTCATGGTTGAGGTTGACCCATTTTTACAATTACAGACCTCTCTAATATTTTCAAGTGGGAGAACTTGCACAATTAGTGGTTGACTAAATACTTATTTGCCCAACTGTATATATTTCTGAACCTGCGTGTGTGACTAGGCAGCTTTGTTTTTCCTCACCTGAGCCAGAACGTTGAGGAGCATCACGACCATCACAAACAAAAAGCTGGCGCCAGCCTGCATGTACTTCATATACATACTCAATCCGATGGATCCCTGTGCGCGACTTTCTTCAGCCACAGTGTGTATTGGTTCAGGCTGGGTGTGAAGGAGATGTTGAAGAGTTTCAACAACTAAGCTGTTTTTACCAATGCAATCATGAAACTAACCGCTAAATGATCTCCATCCTGGATAGAGTGTACGGAAGAAGTCTGAGATCGAACAGAGTTCTGTGATAAAGTCCGGCTTCGTGAGGAAACGTCTGAGAGGGATTGATGAGACTCGTCCTCCTCGTCTTTCTTCAGAAGTGAGGTGAAATCCACTCCGGACCGCTGAAGTTCTGTGTACGTCCCTTTGGCCACCATGTGACCCTGGAACAAGTAGATGTATTTTATTACCAGTCGGTGAAACAAGAAAGAAGCAGAGGTTATGCATTCGCTTCCATATGTCTCCGTCTGTTTTTTTGTTCAAGCTAACTCAAGAACAAATAAAGGGATTATTATCAAACTTGCAGGATGTTTGTATTATAAAAGGAAAGATGTGATTAAAGGAGCAATATGTAAGATTTTTGAGAATGGGAATCTGAGTGTCCTATTGGTCTGAACAGTTTTAATGTATCACAGGGGCGTATGATATACTCTGCTTGTGATAATTCATTGTTTTGTTTATTAGGAGAAAGCCGCGAGCAGGAAGGGGTTACTCAATTTCTCCCAGAAAATGACTACAAACGCTATGGTAGGAATATCTTCATTTATTTTGCTTGCAATGAAAAAACACAAACGAGACTGAAAAAAAAAATTAAATAATTATCATTTTACACAATAATCCCAAAAATGGGCCAGACAAAACTATTGGGACCCTTTGAAAAATCATGTGATGCTTCTCTAATTTGTGTAATCAACGGCACCTGTTACTTACCAGTGTCACATTACAGTTTGTGGCAATAACTAAATCACACTTGCAGCCAGTTAAAATGGATTAAAGCTGACTCAAGCTCTGTCCTGTGTCCTTGTGTGTACCAAATTGCGTATGGAGAAAAGAAAGACAACCAAAGAACTGTCTGAGGACTTGAGAAGCACAACTGTGAGGAAGCTGGGGCAATCTCAAGGCTACAAGCCCATCTTCAAACTCCTGAATCTTCCTGTGTCTACCGCGCGCAGTGTCATCAATAAGTGTAAAGCCCATGGCACTGTGGCTAACCTCCCTAGATGGGGACGGAAAAGAAAAATTGACGAGAGATTTCAACGAAAGATTGTGCAGATGGTGGATGAATAACCTCGACTAACCAGAGGTCACGGGTCTTCCAGCAGGACAGTGACCCAAAACACACTTCAAAAAGCACTAGAACATGGTTTGAGAGAAAGCAGTGGAGACTTCCAAAGGGGCCAGCAATGAGTCCAGACCTGAATCCCATAGAACACCTGTGGAGAGATCTGAAAATGGCAGTTTGGAGAAGGCACCCTTCAAATCTCAGAGACCTGGAGCAGTTAGCCAATAAAGAATGGTCTAAAATTCCAGCAGAGCATTATATGAAACTCACTGATGGATACCGGAAGCGGCTGTTCGCAGTTATTTTGTCTAAAGGTTGTGCTACCAAGTATTAGGCTGAGGGTGCCAATACTTTTGTCCGGCCCATTTTTGGAGTTTTGAAAAACGATAATGATTTAAAAAAAAATGTTCCCCATTCACTTTTGTCTTTTTTCATTGCAAGCAAAATAAATGAAGATATTGCTACGAAAGCATTTGTAATTGCAATATTTTCTGGAGAAATTGAGCATTATCTGACAGAATTGCAGGGGTTACAATACTTTTGGCCAGCAGTGTAGTAGTGCTATTATCTAATTGGTCCAGTTGACGTCATGGAGGGGGACTGATGACCGACAGGAAAAAAAAAAAAGGGGGGGAGTGGCTGGGATGGTCAGAAAGAGATGTGATTAGGTGGGATGCAGTTTAAACAAATCAGCAATGAACCCAGTATTATGTCAATCACTTGTAAGTGTGGATATGTTGACATCCTATTCTATGCTGCCTGATCGCTAATTCTGGCACCAATAGTTTCTCTACCTGAGTGCGTCTAATTGCACCCAGTCATGTGTGAATCCCATCAGACGTACAGTATGTAAACTAAAGTGCAATCACATTCGTAAATGAATGGCTTCTGGTTTTTGAAATGTAAATAAACCAATCTATTGTGATAAAACAAAAATTGCAATAACTGCATTAACCATCAAAGTGAAGTCTAACTGTAACTGTAGTCTTGAAACAAATCTGAATAAGGAAAAACATTGCAATAAAATAATGCAAACTGGTTCAACTTGAGAGTAGCTGAGATCTGTCATGACAGAACATCGCTCCACTTTTTTAGTCTTATTTCAATGCAAAAAACACCGTCTTATATTCGGGCCAATACGGTATATTCCTTCATTTTTTAAATGTTGGCACTCCTGTGATTCCATAGATACCAACTGGATGACAATTGTATAATTTTATTAAAATTAGTATACTTTAACTCCCAAACTTGTAGTAGTGAGTAAAATATGGATAATATATGTGTTTAAAAAATTCATTTTGACTGGGCGAGATCAGCAGCGATTATTCAGACAAAATCAATCTATCACGGTCAGTTGCAGCCAATGAGTCAATAGCACTTTTATATCTCAACTTGGGCTGTCAAAATTATCGCGTTAACGCGCGGTAATTAATTTTTTTAATTAATCACGTTAAAATATTTGACGCAATTAATGCACATGTCCAACTCAGACAGTATTCTGCCTTTTAGTAAGTTTTAAAGCAAGGTTTTTTGTGCTGTCTAACAGCGAACTCTTGTGGTCGCTTTGCGACATGGTTTATTGCTTTCTTGCCAGTTCAGTATGGCTGCACGACGTCTCGGGCTGACACCTACGTGGTAATGTTGTGCTTATATGATCCTTGGACAAGATTTGTCCGTAAGCATGGTTGTTGTAAAGAATGAACATATTATGTTAGTAAGCGAAATGTTATATTTTTTTGTATGAGACGCTTTTTGTTTATGTTTAGTGAACCTGTATAGCGTGCTAAGCTAACGTTGTTGCTAATGCAATGCTTGTGTACTTTTTTTTTGGAGTTTTACTACGGTCTAAAGAGGACAATGGTTTGAGGCCATTTTATTAATAAATCAGATGAAAAAGGAAGAAGTCTGATTGTTAAGGCGTCGTTCACTAGCTTTGGAAAAAGTAGACGCTTCGGAGTGAGGACAGCATAGACAGATTTAAATGACAGTAGAGTGAAATGCCCACGACAGTCCCTATGTACTGTATGTTGAATATATATATCCATCTTGTGTCTTATCTTTCCATTGCAACAATTTATTTTACAGAATATATAAATAATTTACGGAAAAATATGGCATATTTTATAGATGGTTTGAATTGCGATTAATTGCGATTAATTAATTTTTAAGCTGTAATTAACTCCATTAAAAATTTTAATCGTTTGACAGCCCTAATCTCAACATTATATAAACAAAAGTTGTGTCTTATATTTTATCCTGCTACCATTTGTAAGGTTATAATGCACAACTCTAGTTTACGTGATTGTAAGATGTCTAATTGTTCACGCATGCCAGTTACCTACTGAAAGCGTCATTGCATGTATGGTAATAAGAATAAGAGCTGGAGAAATGATGGCCAGTCTGCTTCTAAACTCAAAGAGCAACCTGATACTTCCAGGATCTGATGTCATGAAACTTGACATTTTGGCTTCCAACAAGTAAACTTTGCAGTGGGTGGTGAGAGACTACTCTCTAACTGCGAACACTACAAAAATATACTGATTCAACCTTTGATTCAGCAGTTTAAGTTAGCTTCGCGGTTCAAATTGTTAATTTTACTGCAACTGTGCAGAGGCCCTTCACAATAGCCATTAATACTGGTTGTAGTTTGCCAAGTGCCTCAGGCTGAAGCCATCCGGCCAGCTTCATATTATCCAGAACACAATATTTTGCTGAGAAGATGAACGGATGTGTTGTTGTATTTTTGTCTATCCACAAATAGTCTTCATGTCCTAAACATGAGTCCTTTGTTTGACAGCCAAGCACCAAATTAAGGGTTCATGGCATGTGGAAAACATTTGAGTACACAAACCTCTTTGAGCACCACAATTTGGTCTGCTCCCTTCAAGTACTGCAGTTGGTGTGTGACCAGGATACGGGGTTTGCTCTTCAATAGACCACAGATGCACCTGGTTTGAAAATATGTGACAAAAAATAAGTTACTGGAGATATTTACTGGGGCTGAGTCTGCATTCTGATGTTATGCAACTGTGCTATCAAAGAGGAAGAGCGCAGCAGGAAGCGCCATTGTCAGCACGACAGGACAAGCACTGCACCTCTTCCTGTCTTGCTTCCAACATATTTTTTGATCTTTATTTTTGGGTTTTACCTTCATTTAGATCAGTTTTCCCTTTCCACGTTACCAATAATTTTAACTCATTTGCTCCCAAAAACATCTAAATGTGTTCTATTTTTAATTGTTTCAGTGTCCCAAAGACGTATTTATAGGTCTTTTACGGTTTTTTGTTGCTGTTTTTTTTCCCCAAAAAAGACATCTCTGGGTTCTGATTCAATTGAGCTCCAAAGCACAAAGCTGAAAATCAATTTTAAAGCAATAAAACTGGCCACTGGAGGGCAGTAGCGCATTTGGTGAGACCCGCAACCCTATTCAACGGCAATGAGAGACTAAGCCGCAAAGCCGGCGGAAGACGACCGAATGGATGCCAGCCGCTGGATGACCGAGCAGAACGACCGGGACCACTAGATGCTGTTGAGCCCGTGCTGCTCGTGAGCAGAGCCCGCAGAGACTCAAAAAATTCATCTTTTTGAGACAGGCAACGATGAGGGAAAAGTTTAACCGGCTGTCGCGGCGGCCACAATAGCGTCATCTTTCAGTTAGTTATGTGTAAATAAATTGTTACTTTGCTATCAAAAGCTCTATTTGTCTTGTTGTTTCAGTTATTTTGTAAAAGGAAAACATAATTCAGATGTTTGGGATGTAACTAAAGCAAAAAATAGCTGTGTTAAAGTCAATGTTTGAAATGTATGCTTTCACAAAAAAGCTCAATTTCTCCGTTTTTTCATCAGAAATTGGAAAATTGGGTCAAACCAAGCTATTTTCTAATGCTGATTTCTAAAGAATGGAAAAAGATATTAACTTTTTTTCTGCTGAAAGAAGAGAGTCTAATCTTTCTTTTGGTGGGTTCCATGTTTATACAGCAGAAGAATAGAATTTTCTTTAGGCCTTGCAAAATCAGTCAAAATCCAGTAAAACGGCCGGGAGCGAAGGGCCTTGCTCCGGTGAAAATGGCTTGAATGAGGTAATATGTAAAAACAGCTATAATCATATTGGAAGAATGTTTTTAAAATACTTCAGTTTGAGTGATAAATCCCCAATGTTCAAATCTTCACAGTGAATACATTTTTGTCCTGTTTTCTCTTCCTCTTGTCAGGAAAAGTGATGTAATTTGTTTTCTTACTGTTCAAATAGGTGCCTCCCAACTTCGGCATCCACAGCACTGAGAGGATCATCCAGGAGGTAAATATCAGCATCCTGATACACCGCTCTGAAGACAGACAAATATTTTATTACACAGTACAAGAACTAGAGGTTGACTGATTTATCGGCTGTCTGATATAAGGACTTTTTTCCAACATCGACCATCAGTCGATTAACGGAGAAAAAAAAAAAAAATCAGCCAATTAACAAAAAAATAACCCGATAAAAAAATGATTTTAATCAGGCATTTGTGTGGGCAATTGTGGCCGCCGCTGACTGATGGTAGGACCCTGAAAAGACCCCGCAGCAGCTTTTAGGCATGCTACAGCACTGCCTGTTTGGTAAATACAGTGGTACCTCGACCTACGATCGCTTCGACACAAAATCTTTTCGACATCCGACGTAAAATTTGACTCGCCATTTGTTTCTACATCCAACGAAATGCTCGAAATACGACGATTTATGACAGCGCCGCAGTTTGTTTTCCCGCAAGACGTGCGTACGGCGGATTTTCTTGTGAGAGAAATCAACATGGGTTCCAAGGATTATAGTGCAGGTGGTGAATTGGAAGTCACAAATAAAGCACATAAAAACAAAACTGGCAAAAAGTGTTGGACTACTGAACAAAACGAAACCCTTTTTAAATTATAAAGCACGCCATATCTTGTTCTCTTCATTAGTAATGCCATACCTCAGCTACTGTGTGGAGGTTTGGGGCAATACATATCCCAGCAATTTACAGTCACTTGTGGTACTTCAAAAAAAGGCAATAAGAATAGTGCACAAGGCTAAATACCTCAAACATACAAATAGACTGTTCTTGGAATCCAAGCAGTTAAAATTCCTGGATCTAGTCAAATTCAAAACGGCCATAATCATGTTTAAGGCATGGAAAAACGCATTACCTGGAAATATACAAGTTTTGTTTTCAAATAGACAAGGAGGGTATAATCTGAGAGGGGAGTTAAATTTCAAAAAGCGATATCACCGTACAACAAAAAAGAGCTTTTGTCCTTCAATTTTAGGTGTGGACTTGTGGAACAAACTTACTGAGGACCTAAAGAAAAGCTTTAAGAGAAAATACAAAGATCTTGTTTTCGGTAATTATAGAAATGAATTATAGTATTTATGTTGAGAAAATGTTGAGTGATGCCAACAATTGTTCTTTAGGCATTATTGAACTGTTGTGAATTGTATTTGTTTTGTCTGATTCATGCTGATGAGTATGTAGCGGACAAAGGGGTAGGATTCATATAAGTTTTTACTTCTTCCACCTCCTTTTCGAATCTTATGTTTTGTTTGTATTCTTGTATATCCATAATGTGATGCATGTTTTTGAAATAAATTCAATCAATCAATCAATCAAAAAAAAAAAAGGAAAAAGGTGAGGCTTACCAAGATGGAAATGATAGAAAATATGAGCGTGGTGTGCACGTCCGTGAACTGGCTCGACAATACGGCCGTAGAATGGCTACGATCTCGACGGTCCTCCTCCAGCCTCCGTTCGCAAGTCTTTATAAGTTAAGGTGACAATTATTATTGTGATAACATCGCCAAAAAAAAATCGCCAGCTTCGTCAGGTTTATAATCATTTATTTCAAAACTTGTGCAACACAACATGCCTACTGCCCGCAGCAGCTGAACAAAGTAAAAAGTCCTCCCTCACTCTGTCAAGTCAACCACACGGTGCGTTCAGGTACACCACGGAAAACACATCCGCCACATTGGAACGCAATTCGTTACATTATTACAGGTATATTTATTATTATTATATTATTATTCTGATTTGTTTTCATAATTTATTTGTTTTGCTCTTTGTAATTGCTATTTGCAATAGTACCAGCAGCATTTATTAAGGATTTAGTGTAGGTTTTCAGGCTGTGGAATGAATTAATGGAATTATAATGTATTCTTATGAGAAAATCCTGCTCGACATACGACCATTTCGACTTACAAACAAGGTCCTGGAACGAATTACCGTATTGCCCCGGATATAAGACAGTGTTTTTTGCATTGAAATAAGAGTGAAAAAGAGGGGGTCGTCTTATATTCGCGGTCTAGACATTATTGTATACCCATTCACGACGCTAGATGGCAAGTTTAACCAGTTTGCATTGTTTTATTGCAATGTTTTTCCCATATTCAGATTTGTTTCAAGACTACAGTTACAGTTAGACTTCACTTTGATGGTTAATGCAGTTATTGCAATTGTTATTTTATCACAATAGATTGGTCTATTTACATTTCAAAAACCAGAAGCCATTCATTTACGAATGTGATTGCACTTTAGTTTACATATTTACCGTATTTATAATGTTCAGAAATTAAAATTTGAATGAGGCAAAATAACATGCTTTTTCTATCAAATATATTGTTATAATCATTTGTTTCAGATGTACTGTAATTATTTTCTGTATAAAAATTAATTTGGTGTTCAAAAAGTCTTTTTTTCAAACTTGAGTCTTGAAAAAGAGGGGGTCGCCTTATAATCAGGGCCGCCTTATATTCGGGCCAATGCGGTAACGTTGTTTGTAGAGGTACCACTGTATTGTTTTTTTTATGTTGCATGACAGAACATGCAATGGTTCTTGAGCCTTTTAAGCGGTTTACTCAGTAAACCTTTCACTCTAAATGTAACTTGTAGCATTAGCGTAGCATTCGCATTAGGATTACACCGGTACACGTGAACATACAGTATTACCCCCGTGCTATCATCGCTCCACTGGCTTTCAGTTAATTTTAGAATTAATTTTAAACTTTTACTGTTTGTTTTCAATTCTATTAATGGCCTGGCTCCTTCTTATTTGTCAGAGATTTTAACACGAAGCCGGGCAGGGAAATGACAAAACCCGGACTAACTGCGGTGGCATAAAATATCGTTCGGGCAAGAAGTAGACAGTTTTGAACATTATGGAGTAATTTTGCCATGTCGTACTGAATGAATGCATTTTTAAATATTTCATATTTCATTTAACGCAAGATTGTTATTTGTCATGACCATAACATTTATTTAGCAATTGGGGAAAAATACGGAGATGAAAAGAACATCCTGTAAAAATATTGTAGTAGAGAGATTGAAACAATGACATTTTGCGGCTGTCTTCATCGCATTTTCCTCGTTCTGAATAATTCCCCTTGAATGGGCTGAATTCTAAATCAAATGAAACCATGACCCTGCCGACGTCGTCTTCCTGTTGGGGACGCTAGAGCGCTATAATGACAGGCAGGGGCTAAACGGCGGATTAAAAGACGAATTTCTTGTCATCTGCATTTTGCGAAATTGTTGTATATAGTCAAATTGTCTCAAAATATGGTTTTAATTCACATAATAATGCTATATAAGACTTTTTTTAATCCTGTCAAAGACACTATGCCTAAAAAAAGTATATCCGCTTACAAAATCAGCTCTGGATATCAGCAATCGGCTGATTTTTTTTTTTTTAATATATCAGTATTAGCATTGGCATTTTGAAAATCCCATATCGGTCGACCTCTAATAAGAACCAACATTTCATTTCGTGTACTACCTTGCTAGATTAATGCGAGCCTTCTGCCCCCCACTGAGTGTGGCGCCACGGTCGCCAATCAGCGTCAGGTCTCCATCTGGGAGCAGCTCCAAGTCCTGCACAACAGAGGCCATTCATACTTTATCTCAAATCCTCAGAACACATTAAGAATGTGCCAACAAACAATGTTTTTCCAGAGTTGTGAAAACAATTAAAACGCTGCTTTCCACATGTCTTAGCATGTAAAGAAGAACTACAACAATCACCTGACTCGCTCACCCGCTTTAGCGCGCAAGCCCTGAGGACTCTCTCATACTTGCGTAGATCCATTTCTTTTCCAAATAAGATGTTGCCACGAATGGTGCCGGGAAACACCCAGGGCTGCTGGGCCGCATAGGTGAGCTGGCCTTTGACCTTCATGGCTCCTTTTTCAACAGGAAGCTCCCCCAAGATGGAGCTCAATAGCGAAGACTGGGCCAAGCAGTAGAAATGGACTCACGTTAATTCACAACCTGTTATAATCAATCATTTGATATGATGTTTTTACCTTTCCTGCACCAACAGGTCCAATCACAGCCAAAAGCTGTTTTTCAACTAGATTGAGTGAGACATTCTGCAAACACGGAGCATCAATATTCTGTGGAGGAAGTAACGTGAATATCTTAAGTCATGTACAAAATAAAGTCTCGTCAGCATTAGGGATGGGAATCGAGAACCGGCTCCGAAAGACAACCGGTTCCGAGTGTTCAGATTCCATTTAATCATTTGGCAATTTTTCTAACGATTCTCTTACCGGTTCCAACTAGCACGATTTACGTTTTTAAATTTGCGCATGTTACACACTTACGAATCTGCAAGCACGGCAACATACAGTGGTGCAAATAGGTATTTAGTCAACCACTAATTGTGCAAGTTCTCCCACTTGAAAATATTAGAAAGGCCTGTAATTGTCAACATGGGTAAACCTCGACCATGAGAGACACAATGTGGATAAAACCCCCAGAAAATCACATTGTTTGATTTTTAAAGAATTTATTTGCAAATCATGGTGGAAAATAAGTATTTGGTCTATACCAAAAGCTCATCTCAATACTTTGTTATGTACCCAGTAACGCAATAACGGAGGCCAAACGTTTTCTGTAACTCTTCACAAGCTTTACACACACTGTTGCTGGTATTTTGGCCCATTCCTCCATGCAGATCTCCTCTAGAGCAGTGATGTTTTGGAGCTGTCGTTGGGCAACACGGACTTTCAACTCCCTCTTCAACCCGTGGCGTCAAAAATAATAACAAGAATGGGGAGCAAAAATCCCAGAACCATACGGGGGCACCTAGTGAATGACCTACAGAGAGCTGGGACCACAGTAACAAAGGCTACTATCAGTAACACAATGCGCCGCCAGGGACTCAAATCCTGCATTGCCAGATGTGTCCCCCTGTTGAAAAAAGTACACGTCCAGGCCCGTCTGCGGTTCGCTACAGAGCATTTGGATGATCCAGAAGAGGACTGGGAGAATGTGTTATGGTCAGATGAAACCAAAATAGAACTTTTTGCTAGAAACCAAGGGTCTCGTGTTTGGAGGAAAAAGAATACTGAATTGCACCATACCCACTGTGAAGCATGGAGGTGGAAACATCATGCTTTGGGGCTGTTTTTCTGCAAAGGGACCAGGACGACTGATCTGTGTAAAGGAAAGAATGAATGGGGCAATGTATCGAGAGATTTTGAGTGAAAATCTCCTTCCATCAGCAAGGGCATTGAAGCTGAGACGTGGCTGGGTCTTTCAGAATGACAATGATCCCAAACACACAGCCAGGGCAACAGAGGAGTGGCTTTGTAAGAAGCATTTCAAGGTCCTGGAGTGGCCTAGCCAGTCTCCAGGACCTTGAATTGCAGGACCATGATTTGCAAATAAATTATTTAAAAATCAAACAATGCGATTTTTTTTTTCTCCCCACATTCTGTCTCTCTTGGTTGAGGTCTTTTTCCCAAAAAGTCCATTAATAGGTCTATCGTATTCCTTGTCCAATACTCTATAAGAAAAACATAACATATATACATCTAAAAATAATCCTTAACTATTTTATTAGCAATTTTAATACTCCTGTTAGAAAGATTCCATGGGTATGCGTTCGTTCCCAGAGCAACCAGTCAGTTAGTTCCGGTTGTTGTCCTACGTCATGCGCGCTGCGTATTCAGGGACCGAAAATAGGCGTAAGGTGCGCATTTCGGGCAAAGGACGGCCACCTGTTAGAGGAAGTATAATCTATGCGTCCATGAACGAATGGAAGTATTTCCTCTTCATGCTATAAAGTTCTTATGATAAGTTAGAGCCGTTATCAGCGCGACCGTTCCGTTTTTTACTGTTATGTCGGCTGGTTGCTCCCGCTCGTTCTCGCTGCGTCGAGGAGGGCATTGTTTACATTATATTCGCGTTGCACATTTGTGTTAAGAGGGAATGTGTTAGTTTAGCATCTTAAAATGATGTTGTACATCCATATGAATGTAAAGTGCTTAGTTTTCACCACTTTTATGGCCAAGATGACTGCACGTGTCCGCAGCGTGCTGTCTAGTTGTGCGCTCGCGCCCCCCCACCTTTGTGTCATTTAATATTACGAGTAATATATGTGTTATTGACCGCTTTACAGTCAATTTGCATTGTTTATTGCATCAGCACTAATATGATGAAATTTTCTTTCCTTTCAGAAACATACATATACCCACACATTCCAGTCTTCTTCCACACATACAAATACATCAACATCTTTCCACGTATGCTCTCATCTGCTGATTGAGTAATTGTCATATCAAGTGCCATTGCCTGTATATAGTTGTACCTGTTGCCAAGTTGGATTAAAAGTGCCAAAGACCAACTCCACTCTAACCGACATTCTGAGGCGCATGAACCATAAAACATATTGAACCCAGAACCGCATACAGTCCATTAGTCCAAATTTAGAATCGATAAGGGAATCGATAAAGAATCGAATCGTTAAGCAATATCGATAATGGAATCGGAATCGTAAAAATCTTATCAATTCCCATCCCTAGTCAGCATTGTTGTTTTCGTCAACGATGAAAATAACGAAAAGATTTTGTAGACGAACAATTTTCTCATGACGATGAGACAATCGGCTAAAAACGTGTCTTAGGGGACTGAAACATAAGACGAATGCCAGTCTTTGTCAGCTATTTCTAATCAAAATGGGGGGCTGGTTGACCTCGGATTGACCTATGAAAGAATTGCTAATATCTCAAAAACGATAGCAGCACAAACAAAGATTTTTCAGTACAAACTTAGCATAAACGAATGACAATTTTTCTATAAATTTGCATCTAATGGGGGGCCAACTTCACAGAGTTTGCATTTCCCATGAGGACCAGTGCACAGTGTCTTAAAATCCTGATCTCCCGGTCGCATGCAGATGGATTGAACGACATTCCAGCGACAATGTGAAGGATGAATAGTGATGAGGTAATGAATCCAGTTGTAGCTAAACAATATCATATGAATGAGGAAATGGGGAAGTGACATATACCATAATTAAGTGAGCACATGTGTAGTTTTTTAGTGTGGGAGGGCTCCTACCAGCCTCCTCAAAGTTAATTAGTGTCGGCGATACAGACCTCCTCAGGCCATAACAACGGTGGCAGCGAGGTGTCAGGCGAAAAGCAAAGTCCAAACACTTTGTAAATATAAAAAAAGCAAGAAACCCAATTGCAAACGCCTTGCAAAAGAAAAAAAAACGCACCAATGCAAATTGCCTAAACACGATCCCAAATCCCTTAACTCATTTGCTCCCAAAAACGTATAAATACGTTCATTCATTCATTCATTCATTTTCCATGCCGCTTATTCCTCACGAGGGTCGCGGAGGTGCTGGAGCCTATCCCAGCTAACTTCAGGCAGTAGGCAGGGGACACCCTGAATTGGTTGCCAGCCAATTGCAGGGCACAAGGAGACACACAACCATTCACGCACACACTCACACCTATGGACAATTTAGAGTGTTCAATCAGCCTACCATGCATGTTTTTGGGATGTGGGAGGAAACCGGAGTTCCCGGAGGAAACCCACGCAGGCACGGGGAGAACATGCAAACTCCACACAGGAAGGCCGAAGCCCGGAATTGAACCCTTGATCTCAGAACTGTGAGGCAGACGTGCTAACCACTCAGCCACCGTGCCGTATAAATACGTTCTATTTTTAATTGTTTCAGTCTTTTACGACATCTCTGGGTTCTGATTCAACTGATTTCCAAAGCACAAAGCTGAAAATCCATTTTAAAGCAATAAAACTGGCCACTGGAGGGCAGTAGCGCATTTGATTAAGACCCGCAACCCGATTCAACGGCAACGAACGGCCGGGCCACACGGCCAGGGTTCTGGCAGAAGGATGCCAGGTGGCGGACGACTGATCAGAACAATCGCGAGGACGCCTGGGACGATTGAGCAGAACGACCGGGGCCACCAGTGCAGCGGACGATGTCGTTGAGTCAGTGCTGCTCTCAGAGCAGACCCCACAAAGACTTAAAAAAATCTATCTTTATGAGACAGGCGGCCTCAAAAGCGTCATCTCAGTTAGTTATGTGTAAATAACTTGTTACTTTGCTATCAAAAGCGCTATTAGTCTTATTGTTTATGTTATTTTGTAAAAGGAAAACATTCAGATGTTTGGGATGTTACTAAAGCAAAAAATAGAAATATGAAAGTCAAAGGTATGTTTGAAATGTATGCTTTCACAAAAAGCTCAACTTTTTTGTTTTTTCATCAGAAATCGGAAAATTGCTCAAATTAAGCTATTTTCTAATGCTGATTTCTAAAGAATGGAGAAAGATATGAACTTATTTTTTTCATGCTGAAAGAAGAGAGCCTAATCTTTCTTTTGGTGGGTTCCATGTTTATATAGCAATAGAACAGAATTTTCAGTGGGCCTTGCAAAATCAGTCAAAATCCAGTGAAACGGCCGGAGCGAGGGGCCTTGCTCCGGTGAAAATGGCTGGGAGTGAATTAAGCGCAATTGCAAATTGGCAAAAGCACGAACCACAATTGCAACAACACGGCAGCAAATGGCTCGCAACAAGACTACAAATAGCTCGCAAGACGAATGCAAAATGCCACAACACAATCCTAATTTCTCACAGCACGACAGCAAGAGGAAAAAAAGGACACTTTGTGACCTCCGTGAAGTTGCCCACCCCCCCATCAGACGTAAATTTATATGAAAATGATGTCACTCGTTTGTGCTGTAAAAACGGTCGTTTATGCTGCTATCGCTTTATTGATAAAGACATGAATTTCAAGTTAGGACGTCATAACTCCCTTGGCGACGGAGCGCATCACCTCTCTTAATAACGGGGGCGTCAACAACTAGTACAAATGATTTCGGGTCCATTTTGCAGTAAATGGGGGTGGGGGGTTGAGATTTGAATTTCGAGTGACGGCGTCACGCTCATTTACTGCAAAATGGACTGTCAAGTTACGCGGGTAGGCAGGTGGTGTGGACCCAATTGCAGGAAGAGAGAGGTGAGGCAGAAAAGGCGGTGCAACAATGTTTTAATTAATGCCAACAAAAAACTAAGTACCAACAAAACGACCGGGAAATCCAAACGCTCCTAAAAAACAAAAGTCAGGCTAACAAATCCACTTACTTTCGAAACAGGATGAGGAACACGAGGAACTAGTAAAAACGCCGACATTAACATGGACATGCACAAAGTCGCGACAAGACTCAACAAAAACAGGGAGCTTATATAGACACAGACACTGGGTAACGAGTCAACGAGGAACAGGTGGGTGACACAGGAGGATGCAAGTTGGATGATACACTAGGAGCAGGCACAACAGGTGAAATCAATGGGCAATCACAGGGACAAGAACGGTCAGAAACATAAGACAACCAGAGGATATAACATATAAGAAAGATGGGGCATATGGCGATAAAGGATAGAGTGGCGAAACAGGAGAATGTCATTGTCAGTGGCATAAGGCAATATACACAAGAAAAAGCCCTTCTTTTTTATTCCGCGACACTCAAGCTATCTTAACTGAACATTTGTATGATCCTTCACATCTTTACCAGTTAATTTGGCACCAGGGACATCATTTTCGGACAGAGTTGGTAGGTTTAGCTCTGTAAACATCTCCTTCGTACATTACTTCCATTCATTTACTATTGGGGACAAATGGTAGTGTGTCCCCCTTGGCAACAGTTGCTAACGTCATGAATATTAATGTGCAGAAGTGATGTGCAGTGTGTGGTACGCCATTGGGATTCGTGCTTTTCCCAATTGGCAATCGTGCTTCAGGAACTGGGGATCGTGTTGTGGCAGTTTGCATTCGAACTTTTTTTTCTTTTGCAAAGTGTTTGGACTTTGAATTTCGCTTGACACTGTTATAGTTTTCTACGTTTTTCCAAGGCTATTCTTAAGTAGATGAGCATGAAAACAATGTCAAGCATGTTTGGGAAACCTGACTATTACTAAACCATGTCGGTACAAACTCAGTTTTTAATTCAGCTTTTCTTTTGTGACCCAGTGAATTTTTGAAGAAGTTGAGTGCAGCACAGTGTAGTGAAGTGTGACAATTCTAACCTTATCCCAGTAGCACATCATGTCTTGTATCTCGATGGCAGAATCTTGCTTCTCCACAAGCGGCAAAGGAGTGCTTATCTTTGTCATCTCATCAAGCAACAAGAACTCCTTGAACGCAACAAACAAGAACATAGGTCAAGTTATGCATTTATTGGATGCGTCAATACAACAATGATTGTGTTAAACATCTGCTAAATGAAGGGGTGATTCTTTATGGGGATAAAGGTTTGGTCACAAAAGCTATCAAATCCCATAAAGTAAATTGCTTTAGCGCTCAAATTGGAGGTGCCATAGTTCAAATTTCACACAGTGACGGACCTGGATCCTCTGAACACTGACACGGCTCTCAAAGAGCTTCTCGATAGCGCTGGGAAAGAAGAGCGTGACAGTGAGGCGCACGGCCGTGTACAGTGACACAGTAACGAAGACCCGACTGGCTGAGATTTTGTTCCCCAACAGGACATAGAGGGTGAAGGTGATGAAGACGATGATCTTGCTGGCACAGAAGAAGGAGGCCATGTTGAGGCCGCGCAGATATGAGCTCATCATAATCTGCTGGATCTCCTTCCTACAGACAATGGAGGAAGATGATACTGTGATGATAGGGATGTGGATGAGGAACACAAAAATTAAAATGCAAATGACTTATGAGGATATGTGCTACATAACGATGAAACTTTTACAATGAAAATTCATCAAGGCACCGTATTTTTCGGACGAAAGTCGCAGTTTTTTTTTTTTTTTTTTCTCCATAGTTTGGCTGGGGGTGGGACTTATATACAGCTTTGGTCAAAAGTTTATATACACTTGTGAAGAACAATGTCATGGCTCTCTTGAGTTTCCAGTTATTTCTACAACTCTCATTTTTCTCTGATAGAGTGATTGGAACAGATACCTCTTTGTCACAAAAAAACATTCATGAAGTTTGGTTCTTTTATGACTTTATTATGGGTGAACAGAAAAAAAGTGATCAAATCTGCTGGGTCAAAAATATACATACAGCAGCGCTAATATTTGGTAACATGTCCCTTGGCCATTTTCACTTCAATTAGGCGCTTTTGGTAGCCATCCACAAGCTTCTGGCAAGCTTCTGGTTGAATCTTTGACACTTGAATGAATTGGTGCAGTTCAGTTAAATTTGATGGCTTTCTGACATGGACTTGTTTCTTCAGCATTGTCCACAAGTTCTCAATGGGGTTTAAGTCAGGACTTTGCGAAGGCCATTCGAAAACCTTCATTCTAGCCTGATTTAGCCATTCCATTACCACTTTTGATGTGTGTTTGGGGTCATTGTCCTGTTGGAACACCCAACTGCGCCCAAGACCCAATCTTCGGGCTGATGACGTTAGGTTATCTTGAAGAATTTGAAGGTAATCCTCCTTCTTCATTATCCCATTTACTCTCTGTAAAGCACCAGTTCCATTGGCAGCAAAACAGCCCCACAGCATAATATTACCACCACCGTGCTTGACGGTAGGCATGGTGTACTTGGGGTTAAAGGCCTCACCTTTTCTCCTCCAAACATATTGCTGGGCATTGTGGCCAAACAGCTGGATTTTTGTTTCGTCTGACCACAGAACTTTCCTCCAGAAGGTCTTATCTTTGTCCATGTGATCAGCAGCAAACTTCAGTCGAGCCTTAAGGTGCCGCTTTTGGAGCAAGGGCTTCCTTCTTGCACGGCAGCCTCTCAGTCCATGTAGATACAAAACACGCTTGACTGTGGACACTGACACCTGTGTTCCAGCAGCTTCTAACTCTTGGCAGATCTGCTTTTTGGTGGTTCTCGGTTGAATCTTCACCCTCCTGACCAATTTTCTCTCAGCAGCAGGTGATAGCTTACGTTTTCTTCCTGATCGTGGCAGTGACAAAACAGTGCCATGCACTTTATACTTACAAACAATTGTTTGCACTGTTGCTCTTAGGACCTGCAGCTGCTTTGAAATGGCTCCAAGTGACTTTCCTGACTTGTTCAAGTCAATGATTCGCTTTTTTAGATCTGTGTATGTATATTTTTGACCCAGCAGATTTGATCACTTTTTCTGTTAACCCATAATAAAGTCATGAAAGAACCAAACTTCATGAATGTTTTTTGTGACAAAGAAGTATCTGTTCCAATCACTCTATCGGAGAAAAATCAAGAGTTGTAGAAATAACTGGAAACTCAAGAGAGCCATGACATTATGTTCTTCACAAGTGTATGTAAACTTTTGACCACAACTGTATATATAGATACATATACATACATACATACACCTACATACATACATATATGTATATATATTCACCATTTTGCATTGTATATAACCTATTTTGACCATTGTATGTGTAAAGGCAAAAAACGCCGATGACCATACCTGCTGCTTGTGTTAAATTGTCAAACATAAAACTATTCAGTCTTATCTTTTTCTATTGAATGTTTATGCTAACAAGTTGAATAAATATTATCAAGCTTCAATATGGTTGGTCGAGCATGTTTGGTTGTCAATAGGACATCAACATTACAAATTTTAACAAAAGATGTCGGGATTTTTTTTTTCTTTTTGGGTCCAAAATATTGATTGTAATTGGTCAGTGATGAAAACAACAGTTTGGACATGAAGGTTATGGTGTCCTGGAAAAAGGGACAATGGCTTGAACAATTTTTTACTTTGAAATATAAAAGCAACATTAAAGGCATGCAAATTCGGCCAAAATAGACATTAGTACCAATCAAATTTGCTGCTTAAAAATTCGTTTAATTAGAGTTGCGCTGAAATGGTTTGTTATGAAAATGTTTGCATTTAGTTTTGTTGAATTTGGCGGATACACTGCCCTCTAGTGGCAAATATGACATAACTCATTTAACATGCCTGAATCCAGCTGCTCCCTGTTAAGACCAACATAAGATAAGTTTTTGTTTGAGCCAATATGTTTTTGATGCATTTGTTGCACTTTTTAATGCATTTAGTTTATAGGTACATTTACCAGTTGTTTTGTGGGAATATGTGTTTGAACGTTTTGTTAAGAGCATTTGCATTTAGTTTTATTTATTTTGGTGGTAGTGTATCCTCTGCCCTCTAGCTGCGACAGTGAATATGGCATAACTCATTTAACATGGCTGTATCCAGCTGCTCCTTGTTAAGACCAACATAAGTTTTTGTTTTGAGCTAATGGTTTTTTTTTATGCATTCTTAGTTTATTTTATAGATATATTTAGCAGTCTTTTGTGGGAATATGTGTTTGAACAATCTGTGAAGAGCATTGTAAAAAAAAAAAAAATAATAATTTTTTTTAAAAACCTGCGTTTAGAGTCAGGGTTAGTGCATTTAAGCTAGCGGACTTTTAAAAGTTAACCAATTGTTCTTTTGTTGTACTACGATCCTAATTTATAAATTCTTTTATACTGTTTGATGTTGGGCTCAAGTATTTTAATATATTTTAAAATACATTTATTGTGTGAAATGAAAGTGCAATTCTGCACCGTTTGAAAAAAAAAACTCGGGAATTTTAGGGGCAGTTTACATGGCGACTCTGCGACACAAAGACGCAATGACTGAGTAGCGGAATTGCCTCGTGTGCATATGGTGTCGGCGAAGACGAAAAATTCTGAATCCTGCCTCCAAAGTGGAAGAATTCGATTGCGGGGGCTAGAGGGGGCTGGCTCCGCATGCATATCAAAAGCTCCTGCGGCGCGGTACCCACACCGATAACGTCAGCACTTGTACATGTCACACTGGGCGTGTGCAGTGGTGCTATTAAACATTTTAAAAAGCTAATGGCGGAACCTCGGCTTAAATTTACTGTTTTAATAATATTTTTAAATTTAAATATGTTAAATATGTTGAATGTTTCCATTTTTGTGCAGTTTTGAACAAAAGAAAATGCCATAGCTTGGAGTGGGCAGGCATGTTGTCTTCCGGGCTGAGGAGGTCAAAGTACATCATTCACTGTCGCCATGTAAATCTGCACTGCCCCCTAGGGCCTGGCATGAATACTACATCGTTTTCATGCGGAATTGCGACATTGATCGAATGGAGACGGAACCATATAAATGCAAATTTGAATTTTTTCGTCTTTTCGGAGAGTCACCATGTAAACTTTCCCTTATTTTGAATTCGCATTTAATGCTCTTTTGAAAGTGCAATCTTCGTAAGCCTTTGTTCTACCTCTCCTAAAATTCATTCTGCAATGCAGTAAATGTTGGTAATCCGATTACTCGATTATTCGAACTAACTAATCGATGGATTAATCTATGACTTAAATAATCCATAGCTGCAGCCATACTAAATCCTTGCTATTTATTAGGGATCCCAGAAAATGTATCTAAATTTTATTTTAGCAAGAAACTGAAGTCAGTGCGTATGATTTTTATTTCTTTGGTCGCCCAAAATAAAGTGGCATACATAGTGTGGAGTTTGACACCTGCGCTTCATTAATGTGTTTCCTTAGGCTGTGTTCAGGCTCCAGGCATATCGGATTCCAATCAGATTTCTCCTCAAATCTGATTTTTAAGGCTGGCTGCTCACACTTTTTTTAGCAAGTTTCCAAATCATATCTGGGTCTGTTCAGACTGGCCCACATTATTGACACACCTGACAGGTTGCTGTGGCAACAAAGACGTCATCCAGCATAGAGTGACGTCATGGACAGTCGAAACCCATCTGAGTTGTTCAGATTGAGAAGCGTCTTGTCCATATCTGATATGAAACTACCTCCCGTAAGTGGTTTCAACCAGTCTCGCAAAATTTAAATTTCTGTGTTTTTTGACTGTTCAGACTGCGAAAGTGCCACCCATTTTAAATCTGGGTGGGCTAGAAAATCAGATTTTGACTGTCAGTCTTAGTTTCAGAGCTGTAAATGGGAATAAGCCAAAGTTACTGTGTGGTCGATGTAAAAACAGTTAATTTTTTTGAACGAGTTTCATTCGTCCATCACTCTCATTAGCAAAAAATCAACGTTTCTTGCACTGACCCCCCAAAAGTCTGTTTTAAATGCTTTATCCTACTGATTAATACAAGCCTTTTCTATGGAAAAAAAGCATAAATCTCACCTTCTTACGTCCGACACCAAAGCAGCAAAAGGTTTCTCCCAGGCATACATCTTGATGATCCTAATCCCAGACACCACTTCGTTCATTATGCGGATTCTACTGTCAGTCAGAATGGCTGTCCTACTCCTAAAGATGTGGGAGAGTAGTAGAGTTACTAAAAAGAGATCCCAACACAAGTTCAAACCATGAAAATTCAACGTAATCTCATTTCTGAATATGCAGAGTATATTTGAAGACATGGGATTAGTATTATATAGTATTAGTATGGGAGTAGTCAGAGAGGTCTACTACTAATATTCACCAACCTTGGCTAGAATATATTTAAAATTGTGCAATTACAGTACCACAAAAATGAGAACTGTAACCTACATACAGTGGGGCAATTAAGTATTTAGTCAACCACTAATTGTGCAAGTTCTCCCACTTGAAAATATTAGAGAGGCCTGTAATTGTCAACATGGGTAAACCTCAACCATGAGAGACAGAATGTGAAAAAAAAAAAAAACAGAAAATCACATTGTTTGATTTTTAAAAGAATTTATTTGCAAATCGTGGTGGAAAATAAGTATTTGGTCAATACCAAAAGTTCATCTCAATACTTTGTTACGTACCCTTTGTTGGCAATAACGGAGGTCAAATGTTTTCTATAACTCTTTACAAGCTTTTCACACACTGTTGCTGGTATTTTGGCCCAGTCCTCCATGCAGATCTCCACTAGAGCAGTGATGTTTTGGGGCTGTCGTTGGGCAACATGGACTTTCACCTCCCTTTACAGATTTTCAATGGGGTTGAGAGCTGGAGACTGGCGAGGCCACTCCAGGATCTTGAAATGCTTCTCACGAAGCCACTCCTTTGTTGCCCTGGCTGTGTGTTTGGGATCATTGTCATGCTGAAAGACCCAGCCACGTCTCATCTTCAATACCCTTGCTGATGGAAGGAGATTTTCACTCAAAATCTCTCGATACATGGTCCCATTTATTCTTTCCTTTACACAAATCAGTTGTCCTGGGCCCTTTGCAGAAAAACAGCCCCAAAGCATTATATTTCCACCCCCATAATTCACAGTGGGTATGGTGTTCTTCGGATGCAATTCAGTATTCTTTCTCCTCCAAACACGAGAAGCTGTGTTTCTACCAAAAAGTTCTATTTTGGTTTCATCTGACCATAACACATTCTCCCAGTCCTCTTCTGGATCATCCAAATGCTCTGTAGCGTACCGCAGGCGGGCCTGGACGTGTACTTTCTTCAGCAGGGGGACACGTCTGGCAGTGCAGGATTTGAGTCCCTGGCTGCGCATTGTGTTACTGATAGTAGCCTTTGTTACTGTGGTCCCAGCTCTCTGTAGGTCATTCACTAAGTCACCCCGTGTGGTTCTGGGATTTTTGCTCACCGTTCTTGTTATCATTTTGACGCCTCGGGGTAAGATCTTGCATTGAGCCCCAGATCGAGGGAGATTATAAGTGGTCGTTTCTTCCATTTTCTAATAATTTCTTAACACCAAGCGTTTTAACTATTGCAGATTCAGTCTTCCTAGCCTGGTGCAGGTCTACAATTTTGTCTCTGGTGTTCTTCGACAGCTCTTTGGTCTTGGCCATAGTGGAGTTTGGAGTGTGACTGACTGAAGTTGTGGACAGGTGTCTTTTATACCATTAATGAGTTAAAACAGGTGCCCTTAATACAGGTAACGAGTGGAGCCTCGTTAGACCTCGTTACAAGAAGTTAGACCTCTTTGACAGCCAGAAATCTTGCTTGTTTGTGGGTGACCAAATATGTATTTTCCACTCTAATTTGGAAATAAATTCTTTAAAAATCAAACAATGTGATTTTCTGTTTTTTTTCCCCCCCACATTCTGGCTCTAATGGTTGAGGTTTACCCATGTTGACAATTACAGGCCTCTCTAATCTTTTCAAGAAGGAGAACTTGCACAATTGGTGGTTGACTAAATACTTATTTGCCCCACTGTACCTGGAGGACTTTGAATTCATTTTTCTAAATATTGGTACAGTAAAAATGCATAGTTTTGAGTATGGGAATAGCAGAGAGGCCAACCTTTGGCCAGAATCTATTCAAAATTGTGGATTTACAGTATCACATAAGTGACAACTGTAACCTGATTAAAGTTTACATGCAGGACTGTTATTCATTTTTCCAAAAATGGTACAATAAAAATGCACAGTTTTGAGTATGGGCGTAGCCAGAGAGGTCCACTACTAATATTCATCAACCTTAGCCAGTACCTATTCAGATTTGCGGATTTACAATGCCACAAAAATGAGAACTGTAACCTACCATCTACTAAAACGACCCTTTTCTCAGGGGAATGGCATAATATTTTACTGACCTGACAGCGCACGTAACGCACATGGAGATGGAGCGTGTTTAAGATCAGGTGACTTTGTTTCATTTTTAAATGATGACAATGGTGGCATTATATATTTATGAGTGTTGAGAGTGTTTTTGAGAGTTGGGAACAAAGCAAGCACACAGAAGTCAACTGCCTTGCCGCTCGCTGCATTTACCGTAATGCTTAGATTACGTGGGTGCGCTAATTTTAGGGTCCGCTCATTCAACCCACCCGGGGGAATCCCCAGTATCCCAGTCCGCCATTGGTGTATACGGACCCAAAAATCACCCATGAAAAGTACTTTTTCTTTTTTTCTGTACTCATGAATAGTTTCGTTTCCATGACAGTTTTTCATGAAACAAAAGCAATATTTCAAAGATTTTAGCAAAGTATAATTGTTACATCAGCGGGTTTCCTTTTGAGGCCGTTTTGTCGAAAAAGCCTGGTAACTTTCCGTCAGATCCTGCGAGATTTAACTAAAAGAATATGGATGCCAACGTTGCGTGTTTGGAAGTGGTCATGTGACTGTGTACGTTACATCCTACGGAGTCCATATTTATGAAAAGTGTTTCATTACATTCTTGTGATACATTTTTATCTGGAAACATCGGAAAAACATTTTTGCGACACTTGTTTTTTGCGAAAATCAAACGTTTCCATGACTAGTTTTTCTTTGCAAATTTTTTTTTTTTCAAAAATCATTATAAACTCTCCCAACTTAGTTATTAGATGTTTGAAACAAAAGCTGTTCAATTTTTTGGGTGGATGTACCGAAAGCAAAATTCTTGTCAGAAACAAAAAAACGAGATTTGGAAACAAAACCAAAAGGCTGAAAAATAGACATGCAAATAATTCATTTTTTATGAACGTGTCCTATCGCTGAGGTGCTGGCGTCATCATGCATTCTGTTCGGTGGACTAAGGCACAAACGTGACGGCCGATGAAACCTTGATTAATGCGCTTTTTTGGAACACTCAAAAAATTGATCTTATGCCTTCAATTGCCAAGCTAAATGAGATCTCGATGGTAAATGGTGTTACTTGTTTAGCTCCTTTTCCTCCTTTTAAAGCACTCAAAGCGCTTTGACATAAAGGCTGATTCAGACTTCCACTTATAATACACTAATATTTCCAAACCACAGACATGTTGGCCGTGAACCAGTAGTTTTGCTTCTCATCGTGTTTTGATTACATCATCAGAAGAGAAGTGAGGACTATTTGGTGGTAAACTTTCGGTCTTTTGACAGGAAACCGAAAATGCAATTTTACCTATCATCGGCCACAAGTTTTCTCCAATTTTTTTTTTTTTAAAGGTGAACATTTTTTGCCAGGTTTTAATGCTAAGTGCTGCAATTTTTGGGCTCTTCGTTGGAGCCAAGACTGCCTAAAACATCCAAAAAAGTGGATAATTTCAGAGGTTTAAATGGGGATAAGTAGAAATATTAGAGGAAACAATTGATGGCTGTCATTTTAATCTTAAAAAAATAATTTATTTAGGGATGTTGAGCTGCTTCAAATGTATTTATATTGAGCATGGCATACTAAACTCTGCAAATCATTCAATCAGACTTTGAGTGTTTGTTCACTTTTTGAAAAACCAGCACTGTACACGACACTACACCATGAACTCTCAATGTTTCACACAAAAACGGTAGTTATCATGACTGCCCGCCATGATTGCTTTTGAACTACAAATTGACTACAACAGCGCATGTAGCATTCTGTTTAACTTGCATCCGCGCTTCTGTGATTGATTCAGTCAGATTCAGTCTGTGCGTGTTAGTAATGACTTTGAAACCCAGCACAAACCACAAAATACCAGACTGACTTAATTGACTTGTATCTTGTACTTTGCGAAATTCAGACTGGTTTGCCAGGGCACATTTTTTCTTTGGAAGTAATTACTCTACTATTGAGTCAGGTCAAGCGAAGTCAAGTTTTCACATTAGTCAAAGCTATACAGACGTGCATTACAGAGCACATGGCATAAACAAAAACAAACAACAAACAAAACAGGAAAAAATAAACAAAAAATCCTGTCTATTCCTACATCCACTTTGATGCTTGAAGTAGTTGCAGTTCAAGATATTCAAAGTCATCTTTTGGGAGTGGCTCAAAATATCATCCGTTGAAAAGCTTGAACATTTGATCCAGGGTCAAACGCCTACCATCGTAAAAGATTGACAACAAAGTAACATTGGATAAACAGACCATGATTTTGCCACCACCAAACACTGTTCTGTGGCAAAAGGTGGATTTTTCAGATGAATCTCCCATTGAATTACACCACAGTCGCCGCAAATATTGCAGGAGACCTACTGGAGCCTGCATGGATCCGAGATTCACTCAGAAAACAGTGACGTTTGGTGGTGGCAAAATCATGGTCTGGGGTTACATCCAGTATGGGGGTGTGCGAGAGATCTGCAGGGTGGAAGGCAACATGAATAGTCTAAAATATCAATAAATCGTAGCTGCCTCTTACATTCCTAACCATAAAATTGACTAATTCTGCAGCATGATGGTGCTCCATCGCATACTTCAATCTCTACCTCAAAGTTCCTCAAGGCAAAGAAGATCAAGATCCTCCAGGACTGGCCAGCCCAGTCACCAGACATGAACATCATTGAGCATGTACTTCAATAATGATAAATGCAACAACTTCAAGGTTTTCCAATAAACATTCTGTGAAAAATGAGTGAACAACTTTTCACGATCTCGGGGGGGCAGACAAGGCGGACCCAATTGCTAGGAAATAACGGGGAGGCCAGGCAAAAAATTTCAATGATCGTGTGGGGATCATACAAAAGACCAGAAATCAAAACTTACTTGGGGATACAGGATTAACAAGGCATGGACGCAGAACATGAGGAGAATAGAAGGACGCTGTGATAGACAATGACGAAACAAGGACTGAACAAAAACGGAGATCCACAGACGAGGCGTAACGAGACAATGAGGCACAGGTGGCAGCAGATTGGTCATCACACAAGGAGCAGGCCACTAGGGTCAACTAGGGTAGGGTGACCAAACATCCTCTTTTGCCCGGACATGTCCACTTTTTACATCCTGTTTTATAAATTCAAGAAATACTCTGGTTTTCATTATTTTTCATGGGACCAATTAGCATGGATTGAAATTGACTGATGCTTTGCACAGGATATTACGGTATTGTGCTGCCTGTGATGTGTTCCCATACAGCTTGCACAGTGGTTGGTTCTTCTGTGCTCAGTAACAGAAAACAGATGTCAGAGCAGTGTTCATCATACCCCAAAGTGCTAAAACCTAAAGACTAAAGAGACTTTTTTGATTTACATTAGTTTACATTACATTGGTCTTTTTTTTTTTTTTTTTTTTCACAGATGAAAACATTTTTAGCAAACAACTAAAACTAAACTAAATTAGTATTGTAAACGAAATTAGTATTGAGTTTACGTGGACAAAAACTAGATGAAGACAAACACATTTTGAGATGACTAAAATAGGACTAAGACTAAAAGTATTATCATCCAAAAGACCAAAACGAACATTAAAAAAGGCAGGCAAAAACAACACTGATACAAAGCTACCATTAATTTGAGCATACCACTACCAAAATATGGTGAAATTATACATTACGCACTCTTAATGATGCTGTTTTCTTGTGGTTAGCTTGGATCACACGAATTACTGGAAATATTACCTGAATTTGGAAAACAACCTTCCGAAAAGTGTTTGCACTGGCATTAGGAACATAAGGACCACCATGCCAGCCAGGCAAGACGGCCCAATCTCCAGCCATAGGAGGCCCACTACAGTTGCTGCCTGCAGGGGCCCCACCCACAGGAAATGCAGAAAGATTGTCACCTAGTGTAAAACAAAAATCATGTGAAAAGGCAGATCAGTATCTCTATCTCGTTACAAGTCAAGCACTGGCTGAAAACATTAAATGTTCAACCCATTAAACTGGCTCTTGGCATGCACAGAATTGGTTTATCTTTCTGCATACATTGTGTGACTTACTTCATCAAACTTGTTGACATCATTGGAAAGCAGGTTCACAATCTGGCCAGTGGTGGTCTTTCCCATTGCAGAACAGCTGAGACATAAAGCCTAATTACGGAAACAAAAAAGCCTCAGCAAAAAACTACTTAAGGAAGAAGTTGGATGAATGAACGAACGTTCATTCGCTTCCATGCTCCCACTTCAAATGAATTGGACGTCTATGGCGGTCAATGAGTTTCATTTCGGGACATTTCAGGTCATTTGCTGTTGATTTTCACTCATTTCCTGTTGATTTAGAGAGCATTTCTGTTTCACTTTCTGTTGATTTTGGGTTACAGAACACGAAGATGAAGAGGCAGTAGAGGTGTAACGGTACACAAAAATCTCGGTTCGGTACGTACCTGGGTTTTGAGGTCACGGTTCGGTTCATTTTTGGTACAGTAAGAAAACAAAAGGCAAAATATAAATGTGCTAGTTGTTTATTACACACCTTTGTGCTTTCAATAATAGGAACATTAGCCTATACAAAGCTAGAATTCTGCTCAAAAAGTAGCGGGTATTTAAAGATAATCCAACAACAATTTGCTTTTCAGACCCCGCATATTGGTCAGCTTTCTTTCTGAAAGAAGATGAAAAAAGGAGTCCTGAGCTAAAGAGAAAAATATTCCCAATGACAAAGATTTTCACATGTATTTTACAAATGAAATGCCTCAATGAATCATTTTTTTTTTCTTATGAACATTTTTCAAAAGCTTTATTGGTGGATTTTCTCAAGTTTAAGCACCACACAGAAATTAATTAATTTAATGGTGTAAGCAGGATCTGTGTATTATTCTTATTATTTTAGCTAGTTTTAGCTAGCTAGTTTTAGTATTAGTTTTAGCTCATTTCAATTTATTTAAATGGGTTATTATTTATTTTATTATGTGTTTATATTTTACAAATGCGATTTAGTATTCATTCATATTGTATATTTTATGTTGTATAACTTTAGTTCCTATGTGAATATTAGTTCCTACTTGTTTAGTTGTGGTAGGAGGGTATTGTATTGAACGGGGCCGTTTTGGTTATTATTATAACAGAGAAGACAACAGTAAATCAACAAAGACAAGTCAACTGTGCCTCGATCTACCGCTCAAGAGATCTGATAGACTCAAAAAGTGGGTTACGATCGCATATTAGTTTGAAAATCGACCGGATCCACCGTATTTTTACACGAGTGACTTCTGGACTGCCCGATCCTAGCTACCGGTAGTAGTATTGACGCAGGAGGGTCGCGTCTCGCGTCAAATAATAAACTATGCCGTTCTTTTCGCGTGCGTCGTGTTGAGCCGCTTCTGGGACGCGTCTAACACGCAGCCGCACTACGACTGGTGTGCATTGGCTGATTGACTCTAACGCCCGCGTTTCACTGCTTTCTCGCAGTGGCCACATTGTTGCGCCGTTGATGTTTCTGGGTTATACTGTCTTACCGTGTTGGTCCTCATTATAGTAGAGAAGACGGAGTAAATATAATCTACACAAAGAAACTGTAACCCGATCGACTCACAACCTCGAAAAGTAAGGGTTACATTACGTCAGAAACTTGTTCGGTACGCCTCCGTTCAAACCGAGCACCACTTACCTTACGGTTTAATACAAATACATGTACCGTTACACCCTTGATAGGCAGTAACTCAAACCTAGCGGGAAGTGACCTTTAAATGAACAGAAAGTGACCTGTAAAGTCCCCGAAAATCAGAAAGACTGGTTGCGAACGTTCATTCGCTCCTTCCAGTTAAAATGGATTGGACATCTAGCGCCATCAATGGCAGCCATCGAGTTATCAGAGATACTATTCTAGTGGAAGATTCTGGTAGATATTTGTTGTAACCTTTTGGGATACAAAGTATCACGATATATCAGCATTTCTAAATTTTATCACATCCTAACTGGAAAGTGTGAAAAGAACCAATATTATTATTATTAATCGTTAGGAAACGGATGTATTGAATCATTAATAAAATGACTTTTCCACACTATAAGGCGCACCTTCAATATATGGCCTATTTTAAAACTGTTTTCATATATAGTGTGCACCACATTATAAGGTGCAGTAGCAGTAGTTGTAGTGGTTGCGTTATGCATCCACCACATGGTGCTGCGCTAAAGGAAATATCATTCCATGATTAGCCAATATTGATCCATATATAAGGCACATTGGATTATAAAACGCACTGTCTGCTTTTGAAAAAATTGACGGCTTTTATGTTTGCCTTATTGTGTGGAAAATACGGTAATTGCTTGATGACAGGTGCGGGAGTAAATAAGTATTGTACTTTCTCCTGTCCATTCCTTTTGGTACAAAAATGTAGATAAACACTTTGTTATTGGATCGAGTTATGCATTCATGTTTATGGAGGACCAGGAGTGCAAAAATTAAATAGACAATTATATAATTTATCAAATGTGTAATTAAAATGCTTTTATTTCAATATAGATTTATTTCAATTTAATTTATATTTACTTAAATTAGATTTTTTTTCCCAAAATTTTTATTTATTTTATTATTTATTCCCATTCTTTTTTATTATTTCGACATTTATTTCAACATTTAAGTAGATAAAAAGTAATATATAAAATTCAAATTATATTTCAATTTTTATTTAATTATTTCGACATCTATTTGAATTTTTATTTTATTTCAACATTTAACATTTAAAAAGTAAAATATATAAAATTTATATTTCAATCTATATTGATCGATGTTTATTTCAAATTTAATTTTTCATTGCAATATTATTTATTTATTCCAAAATATATTTATTAAATTTATTTATTCATTTCAACATTTAAATAAATTAAAAGTGAAATAAATAAAAACTGAAATGAAGACAAATATTGAAATTAATAAATATTGAAATAGAAGAAGAATTTTAATGACATTAAATAATTTAATTGTGTTATTTATTTACAGTGAGGAGCAGAAGTATTTGCACATCTTCTGATTTTGCAAGTTCAACCAATTAGAAAATAGGTAGAGGTCTGAAATTTCAATCATAGATGCATCTCCAATCATAGAGACATAATCAAAAAAAAAAACTTCGGTACTCACATTGTATTATTTTTAAAATCATTTATTTCCCTAAAATGGATGACAATACTTATGCTCCTCACTTATTTCACTTCTGCACTCCTGGTCCTCTATACATGCTCTGTAAATTGAAATTATTGTGTATTGATTTGGTGAAATGGTTTGACAAAGTCTCTTGCTTTACGCTTGAATAATGAGCATAAGCCCTGTTCCTTCAGTAAAAGCATGGGTACCTTTTTATAGATCATGTGACACATGGCCACTCGGATTTTCATGCCACATCTCTGGACGTGGAAGAAGTAGACGTGGTGCAGCAGAGCCAAGCCGAGGGTGCATATTGACAGACCGGCTGCGTAGCCGAGGGTCTGGTTCAGAGCTTCTTGATTGTTTGGGTCGTAATCCTCAAAGTACCGGATCATGTAACCCAGAAGGACTACTTGGACCACCTTTATCACCTCCTGACATAGAGGAAAGGAAAAGGAAACGTCTTGTCAAACTGACTCACACTTAGTTAAGGATGTGCTGGTTATAATCTGCGGTATAACATTTCTATCTGGTTATAAATGAGGGTTTGAGTTGCTTAAAGGGACAGACAACACCGAGTGTAAATAATCTTCTAAAATCTTGTAAAATGCGGGTGCGCAAAATACTTAATTTGATAATCGATTCTTACCGGTAGCTATCAGCAGCCCCGTTTGGATCCTTGCTGGGTTTATGAGTGATGTGGGGCTGCACGCACGCCAGTGATTAGAGGAAGAGAGAGTTCACTGCTACACTCAGGTTGGGTTATTGAATAATATAACGAAGTGTCAAGAGTTGGATTGTCTTTTATGTTGTTAGATCCGGTGGGCCTTTGTCAGGGGTGAGTAAATGAAGACAATTATATTGTTTGTATTCTTTGTTGATGTTACTACTTAGCATGGAAGGCTAAGTCAGTTAGCGATTATGCTAATCTGTGGCCATTTGTATTGTGTTTTGGAGAAGTATATTAGCACTTGAGTAATTGTTAGATAGTAAAGTTGTCTCATTTCTTTTTATAAAGAAACCACACACATAAACGCATTCATTTAACAGCTTAGAGTCCCCTTTCAACACAAACTCCCATTCAAACTGTACCTTGTCATACAAGAGTGTGCTTTGAAATTGGATTTGGATTGTATTCATGACACATTTTGATAAAGAAATCAGATTAATAACAGCCTGCCTCCTCCTTATTCGATTTTGTTGTTTAGAAGATGTAAAATAAAAGAAAAATTGGCTAACTTCTATTGTAAATGTCCGCTCAATAAATGCTATGATTTTTTTTTTTTTTTTTAACAATGCTCTTTACAAATCATTCAAACCAATATTCCCCCCCAAAATTCTAAATATACTTCTAAACTCAATTACGAATACATGAACAGCTCAAACAAAAACAGCAGCTGGATCCAGCCATATTTGTATGAGCTATGTCATATTCACCGTTGCCGCTAGAGGGTGGTGTATCCACGCAAATCAATAAAAGTAAATGCAAACACTTTCAAAACAAACCATTATAATGCCACTCTAAACAAATCCTCGAAGCAGCAAAACTTCATTTGAAGCTTTTGTCTATCGAATCGAATTACTCGAGTTTATCGATTAATCGTTGCAGCACCAAGTCAATTAATTACCTAATGAGATATTTCTTCACCATTCAGCCGATATGTTGAGAACATTAGTTCGAAAAGTACCCTTTCCATCATGGCAATAGAAAAAAAATGTGCGTTGACCAACATCGCTGAAAATGATTATTTATTCTTGTCCAGTGTAAAATGTCTGCTCCCATGTCTGGCTGCCACTTCCTAAAAATACTACTATTATAATAAAAATAAAATTATTTCTGCTGGAATGCACATGATACAGGTGTTGTCTGTCCCATTATCAATCTTGAAAACTGACCTCAATAAGGGTAAACACTCCCAGCACCGAATATGATTTCCAGTAACATCTAATGATGACTGATGTGAGTTTTGGCTTCCGCAATTCTTTGGTGGCCTCTTGCACCTCATGATCCCAATATCTGTGAAGGAAACAGTCAGGCGTTTTAGGTTGCACTTTTTATCACAAAATCATGTCTGTGGGTTATAGGTTTTACAGAGACATCATAATTAGTTTCCTGGAATTGTTAACTCATTGACTGCCAATATAGCAGTAACTAGGAATTAAGCCTGAACGATATATCTTTTAAACATCGCCATCGCGATGTGCGCGTGCGCGATAGTCCCATCGCAAGCACGTGCAATAGTTTTTTGTTTTTTTTTATCCACATACTCTGTGCTTTCTACTCTGCGCACAGCCTCACATCCTCCCATTCCCAGCCCTTTGTTCTTCTCAGTCACTAGCACTTGCTTATTAAAGTTAACGATGGCTTTGATCTGGCCAAAGAACCCGGGCAGCGATCTGTCAATCATCGTTTAACTTGTTAAATAGTTTCTGCAAGGAAGCCGCGTTGGAATGAATGTGTGTGGAGACGTTGGAGACATATAAAATAAATGCCAGAAGTGATCATGAGGAGTTTGAAATTTCTACATGTCACTCCAAGAGTCACAGGTAAGGTAGGTAAACAGCAGCATTTAATAAAGCCAAGCCTTTTTCTACTACAGTACTTTATTCTTGTCCAAAAATGATTTGGTTGGACAGTTATGTTTAAAACTGATAATAATTACGAAATTTGAAGTGCTTAAAAACCATTTATTTATATACATTTTTAAATCACTTTGGGGGAAAAAGTGAGGAAAAAAACAAAATCTGAAAAAATACACTGAGCACAAAACACACACACACACACACACAAAAAAAAAAAAAACAATGGGGGGATGCACTACTTTGCGGTTTTACACGTATCGCGGCGGGTTCTGGTCCCCATTAACCGCAAAAAACGAGGGATCACTGTACACTGTGGTGATGGTGAGTCATCCAAAGTCTTTCCAAACAGGTATTCAAGTCATCTAGTGAAAATTTCTTAAAAAAAAAAATATATATATATATATATATTTTTTTTTTTTTTTTTTTTTTTTTTTTTAAATATCGCAATATATCGCAACCCCCCAAAAAATCGCAACAATAGTTTTTTCCAATATCGTTCAGGCCTACTAGGAATGTCCAGATGCTGATTTTTCTTTTTAACATCCAATCCAAGTTTTCCAACATATCGTTTGCCGATATCAACCCGATGGCAACACCCATATACGGAGTTGTTTTCGTCAGCGATGACAATAATGAAATGAAATTTTTTTCAAGACGATGACGTGACGAGCTAAACTCGTGGGAGACTACAACATAACGAGACAAATGCAAGTTTTCGTCTGACGAGATGAGAACGAGATGAAAATTGGCTATAGTTTCCATCATAAGTTCACAATTAGGCATGTACTCGAGGTCCCTACCTGTTCATTCTCAGTCACTTCCTGTTGATTTTGGGGCATTTTATGTGTCACTTACTGATCATTTTTGGTTACACAACAGTACGTGATCGGGAAATGGATAGACAAAGACTCAAAACTCAACAGAAAGTGACCTGTAAATGCCTCGAAAATCGGAAAGAGTCATGCTACGTTCACACCGGCCGCGTCATTTGCTTGTAGCGTGTCGGGTTCCCATTGAAAGTCAATTTAAACACGCGAATAGGCGAAAACACGTGAATACCGGATCATAGTTGATCTTGTGACCAAATTTGATTAAAGTAGCCGGAACAGGCGCCGATGCGTATCGGATCAGTTTGAGTGCTGTCAGTGATAATCAGTGTTGTTAATAACGGCGTTATTTTTTCAGTAGTGAGTAATCTAATTAATTACTTTTCTCAACTTGGCAACGTCGTTACCGTTACTGAGGCGAGAAAGGCGTCCGTTACTATTCATTAATATATTGGTTGAATGATGCGAGAAAAGTCTGAGAGAGATGGACTCACGGAGACGAGAGAGCAGAGCAGGAGTGGGGAGGCGGCAAGGGAGTTGTGACGCCATAGCAAACGCAATGCTAGGTGGCTCCAATAGGCAAGGGAGTTGTGACGCCGTAGCAAACGCAATGCTAGGTGGCTCCAACAATATCTGACTGTAGCCGATAGCCTACAAACTACGCCCACTTGATGCTACGGTAGATATCACAAATATATAGAACTAGATGCAAATGACAGACACGGCGGCCTTAGCAACATGTATAAAGAACTAGATGCGTTAGTTAACAGCCGCCATCTGAAAGCAGTACACTTCTCAGGAAGGCTCTGTTGTAGAGAACCTTCCTAGCGAACCTAAGTAACTTTTTATCTAAAATGTTCCTAAATCGGCAAAATCTTGACTTAAATCTATCTTTAAATGATGAAACAATTTTAAAATTTACACATGACGAAAGTAGAGAGAAGGGAACTAATGCAATAACGGGAGATATTTAACAACTTTAACAGTTGATTCACAACATTAAATGACTTCCAAATATAGCAAAGGTTACTATCTAGTTATCGCAATATCCGCAATACCCCTGTGTCTAGTTCAAGTTAAGGGAAGTTAAGAATTGGGCTAGGGCCAATTGTCCCAAAAACCCTTTAAACTTCACATTGTGTCACCTGTTTTCTTTTTTTTTTTGGGGGGGAGAAAAAAAAACATGAAATTTATCACCAGTTACTTTGCCAAGCAACTAATTACTCTTACATTCACGTAACTGCGTTACTAACGCAATTACTTTTTGGGAGAAATAATTTGTAACTGTAATTAACTACTTTATGGGAGAAGTAATTTGTAACTGTAATTAACTACTTTTATAAAGTAAGATTAACACTGCCCATTAACCGCAAAAAACGAGTGATCAATGTAATGCTTTACAATGCCACTTTAAAATAATTTAATGCCCATGCCCAACTGCAGATGGTTTCACACACACAGATCGTAAGTAGAGTTGTCCGATAATGACTTTTTAACCGATAACTAATATCTCGATACTGTCCAACTCCAAAAACTGACACAGACATCAAACCGATACAGATACATTCAGTCGTGGACTTAATATATTATGGCTAATTGTATTGTGATGCCCCACTGGATACTTCAATAATGATAAATGCAACAACTTCAAGGTTTTCCAATAAACATTCTGTGAAAAATAAAGGCCGAGTTATGCTTCCGCGTCAGACCTGCGCCGTCAAGGAAGACCCGATTTACGACCCAATGCCGTAGCCTGACGTGTACCTATTGATTTTTCAAACCCTGGCGTCACGTCAACGCACATGACGTGGGGGAAATGGACTGTGATTGGTCCGCTCAGACTGTCGTTTCCGGTTCAGCGTGAAATCACCGCCATTAAAACATTATTTTTCTACACGCAAAAATGGACCAAGACGAAGGGAGTATAATCGAAGAGCAAGTCTCATCAAGACATCATAAAGATTGCCAAATGGCAAGGTCAGTGATTGAATAAAAAAATGGAAGAACCACCGAGACGTGTGTGTTCGGAATCGAGTGGCCACACAAAGCAGTGACACAGTCGGCCAAAAACTGCTAGCTTTTTATCACTTTATGTCGTATTTTTGGTTGGTGCACTTCATAATTTTTTGTGTACATATGTTTGCTGTGAGTCTGACTTATTTACGTGTCACACTTCGAGTATATGAAGACTAAGGCACAGGTTTGGTGTCAAAAGAGTTGTTTTGATGTTTAATTTTCAACAACTGACAGTTCACACACGATACATAATCACTGATTGAGAGTGCCTTGGTGCTTTTATGATAACGTTAACATCAAGGCTGCCAACGCAGTTTGGGAAGTTCCATAGACGCCAGAAATCTGCTATGGCTTGCCAGTGGCTGGTTGTAGGACACGGCACACAAATCGGGCCGGAGGGCTTTGCAGACCTTGGACAAAACGCTGGACGCAGTGCTCGACACGCAATATCCGCAATACCCCTGTGTCTAGTTCAAGTTTAGGGTAAAGAACTGGGCTAGGGCCAATTGTCCCAAAAACCCTTTAAACTTCACATTGTGTGACCTGTTTTTTTTTTTTTTTTTTTGAGAAAAAAAAAGCATGAAAATTATCACCAGTTACTTTGCCAAGCAACTAATTCCTCTTACATTCCGGTAACTGAGTTACTAACGCAATTACTTTTTAGGAAAAGTAATTTGTAATTACTAATTAACTACTTTTATAAAGTAAGGTTAACAACACTGCCCATTAACCGCAAAAAACGAGTGATCAATGTAATGCTTTACAATGCCTAACCTTAAGTTTAGGGTAAAGAATTCGGCTAGGGCCAATTGTCCCAAAAACCCTTCAAACTTCACATTGTGGGACTTTTTTTTTTTGAGAAAAAAAAAATTATCACCAGTTACTTTGCCATGTAACTAATTACTCTTACATTCAGGTAACTGAGTTAATAACGTAATTACTTTTTGGGAGAAGTAATTTGTAACTGTAATTAATTACTTTTTTAAAGTAAGATTAACAACACTGGTGTTAATATACCAAAGTTACTGTGTGGTCAAACCTCCGTGAAGCTGGCCCCCCAACAGATGCAAATTTATATAAAAATGATGTCATGTAACGTCTGTTGATTTTGGGGCATTTATGGGTCAGTGGCCTGGGAATATCCCCAAATGAATAGGCAGTGACTCAAACTCAACAAGAAGCGACCGGTAAATGGCCTAAAATGAACAGACAGTGACACAGAAATGCCCCGAAAATTCAAAAGACTGGCTGCGAATGCTCTGGTTTTAGGGCTGCAGCTACTGATTATTTAGGTCATAGGTGTCAAACCAATTCCACAAAGGGCCAAGTGGATGCTGGATTTGGTCCAACCGATACTGCGCAAACAGTTAACCAATGAATTTTCTCTTGAAACAAGCAGCAGCTGACAAAGTTTAACTGATTACCCATGTAAGAGATCAGATTGGTCAAAAGGTGTCCTCTTAATTGGTTGGAAAGAAAACCTGCACCCACTTGGCCCTTTATGGAGTCAGTTTGACACCAGCAGACACCAGGTAGTCAATTAATATATCGATTAGTTAGTTCGAATAATCAACAACAACAACAACTGGTTGACGGCACTAAGGTGTTCATTCACGGCCGACCTGCAGCCAAGCTCGGCATTGAAGAGACAGGACACAATAGTGTACTTTGTTTCGTTGAAATAAGTCAATGTTTTGGCCACTATGGTGTAGAGCAGGGCGGTAAACCGAAAATCTACCGTTACCGAAATTCTTTACGATGACAGACGTAATTTTGACCATGTCGGTAAATTTGGTAATTTAATCAAACAAGAAAATATAGTCTTTTCATCCCGCTTTGACTATGTGTTGTTCGGCTATGTTCATTCCCCTTTAAGAAAGCAGTCAGTTTGCTTACGTATGGAGTTGCGTGGTTATCAGGAAGCCAAACAAACAGAAGCCAGGAGGCTAACGCTACAAGCAAACAAGATGGAGTGTGGCTTAAGGGAGGTTCGCCAAACTTTCATCTGAAATTAAGAAGACTCTTGGCGGCATCCAGACGGGCTTTCCCCCGCTGTCCTCCATTGTTCTCACGATTTCTGGGAAGGGTGCTTTCAGTCCTTTCTACTGGTAGCCAGGCCACAGGCTAACGCTAGCGTTAACGCTACAAATGAACATGATGGAGTCGGATAGCGGCGATAACCTTGTCAAAACGGCTGAACTTAATGCGTGGATTGGGCACGGACTGCATCTAGCAATTAGTACGTCGCGTTATTGTGTATCTCTGTCTGTGTGTGATTTCTCTGATTGCGTTACCATCACAAAAGCTTTCAGCATAAAGTACAATTCAACAGTGAAACTTATAATATGACTGTTTAATGGCCCTAGCTATTTTTCTGTACGTGCTTAATTCTGTGTCATTACTGCCATCACAAAGTCTTAAATGTTTCATTTGTAGAAGATCAATATATCTTTAATATGTGTGTGTGTCTGTGTGGGGGTTCATGTGTGCTTGCATGTATTAAAAATGCACTGGGGAAAAAAAACTGAAACCTTGAAGTAAACACTTGTGTTGAGTAATTATGTCACAGCAGCCTTTAACACTAAGTTGTCTTTTTGAAGTGTACTGTTAAAACTAAAAGTCATTTCTGTTACAATGACATTTTTCCACTGGCATATTGATTTTGACAATGTACATTGTTCAAGCCGTACAAGCTGTTATAAATGTTCATACTTGAATTCTTATTGTTTACAATAAATTTTTATATACTTAATGTTTAGACTGTACGTACAATTTTTAAATATATTAAATTGAAAGCTGGTAAATAAATCAACGAGAAACGGTTAATCTGTATTTTATGCATTGATTCATATTATCAAATTATATAACAGTCCGCTTAGGCGAATTTATCGTCTTTTATCGTTATCGAGGTAAATCTGTTCAATTTACCGTGATACGTTTAGAGCTGAAACGAATACTCGAGCAACTCGAGTAACTCGAGTTTAAAAACTGCTCCAAGTAATTTTATTCACCCCGAGGAATCGTTTAATTTTGCCAGCTCTAAGCATCACGTTTTGCCTGGACTACTTTTAATGCGGGACAACGCGCTGATGTCACGTGCGTAGAGGTGGAAGCAATAAAAAAATATAAAATACCTTTCTGCAACCGACAGCCGCTACAAACTACGCCAATGTTGCTAAAAACTAGCCCGCATGATGCTACCGCGGTAGCAGGTAGCATCTAATGCGTCTCATAGATATCACATGTATGTTGAACTAGATGTGAAATGACAGAGTCAGCGGTGTAAGTAAACAGCGCCATCTTAACGCAGTACACTTCACAGTGCTATTAAATAAGATTAACGTTACTCGCTCACGTAACGTTAGCCCCGCGCGTGGCTAACATGTCTTACATACAGGTTTTATTTAATCTGTGAAAACGTTGCGTTGTAGCGTGATGAGGGTGTAAAATGAAAATATGATAAAGCTAACTGTCAATTTTAGCTCAGTAGTCATTGCTGGATAAATCACCCAGTAGCACTCGTCCCTAATGTGCTCCAATACAGCAGGTATCAAACTGTAACGTTGAGAAAGAGTCACCTGCTTCGTTAGGTTGCAATTATTTATTTTTTGGGATCTTGTGAAACGACAACAACCGAAAGGCACGTCTCTCGCTCTCCCGCACCTCCCTCAGCCCCGCACGTCACGCGGTGCATTCAGGAACGCATGCAAATATCCCCGCCATATTATAACCCGATTTTACAATACATTTATTTTGAACACTGCAAAAACTCAAAATCCTATCAGGACTTACAGTTTAGACTAATTTAAAACTTAACTAGAACTTAAAAATGGCAGAAAATGGGGAAAACACCTAACTTTTAAGTGATGTGTGTTATCAAGCGTGATGGCATTTATAGGTAAGAAATATATATTTTATAAGATCTAAAAGTTTTTCGAATGAAAGCTGTGAATTGATCTTTTTATTTTTTTTATTCTAGTCACATCTGAGAGGCAATTGTTGGCTGTTTTCAACAATGTACATTGAAAATAAAGACATTGATTGACTGAAAATGGTTCAATATTAGATGAAATGTCTTGTTTCCTCATGTATATTTATAATTGCTTTGTACCTAAAAAATTTGTTTTATCCGATTACTCGATTAATCGATAGGATTTTCAGTCGATTACTCGATTACTAAAATATTCGATAGCTGCAGCTCTAGATACGTGCTTAAGCCCATAACGCCCAGTCCTACTCTGATGCACTTTTTTGGCTTTGCGCCACTGTCCCCACTTGCATACCAAGCGTCCGACATTGGAAAAAAAAAAAACTCACCAACCCCCCCAGTGCCCCCCCCCCCTTAAAAAAATTCTCCTCGGATCTACACAATCCACGTAGCTGACCTGTTTTTTACTTCAAAACGGAAATTTTTCGCCGAAAGGTGAGATATTTTCATGCCTGATTTTTTTAACAACCCTTTGTGGAAAATATGAGAAGCATGACAACAAGACCAAATGGGGAACATACTTCAAAGGCAGTGGTTCAGTACATTGCAGCACGTTCACGTGCTGTGCCTTTGACACTAGACATGGCATTCACCTCTCTCCCTCCACACTCTATCCTTAGGCCGACCCCACCCTTGTGCTCCTAGCAGGCAGGCTTTGTTTTTCATCAGTGGTTAGCTATGAATAAGAAAACTTGCACTCTAAAGCATGACTGTAACTGATAGAAACAAGCGGTAAGAATACAAGTATAAGCCCCCACATAACCTTAAATTATGTTATGTGATTTAAAGCGTCTGCTGTTGCACAAATCCTTCAAATTACATTAGCCTGATTGACTGCCGTCCTCTACAGAAAAGTCACTATCTCATGAGAATTTGGGGTGGCAATCTCTTGCTAGCTCACAATACGATATGATTTTCGATACAAGGCTCACTATAACGATGATCTCACGATTATGACGATACAACAATTATCAAGATATCATTCTAAGATATTCTGCAAAACAACTAATAAAGAGAAAAACAAGCTGTTTTCATCCTTCTGCTGTGAATTGGTATGAGTTAATTACTGGTGGACGATAACCTTTTGTGCTACAAACTAGTGCTGCAACAATTAATCGATTAACTCGAGTAATTTGATTAGAAAAAACTAGGGCTGTCAAAATTATCGCGTTAACGGGCGTTAATTAATTTTTTAAATTAATCACGTTAAAATATTTGACGCAATTAACGCAAATGCCCCGCTCAGAGAGATTTAAATGACAGTACACAGTGAAACGCTCACTTGTTGTGTTTTATGGAGTTTTGCCGCCCTCTGCTGGCGCTTGGGTGCGACTGATTTTATAGGCTTCAGCATCCATGAGCATTGTGTAAGTAATTATTGACATCAACAATGGCGGGCTACTAGTTTATTTTTTGATTGAAAATTTTACAAATTTTATTAAAACGAAAACATTAAGAGGGGTTTTAATATAACATTTCTCTAACTTATACTAACATTTTTCTTTTAAGAACTACAAGTCTTTCTATCCATGGATCGCTTTAACAGAATGTTAATAAAGTTAAGGCCATCTTGTTGATTTATTGTTATAATAAACAAATAGTCCTTATGTACCGTATGTTTAATGTATATATCCATCTTGTGTCTTGTCTTTCCATTCCAACAATAATTTACAGAAAAATATGGCATATTTTATAGATGGTTTGAATTGCGATTAATTACGATTAATTAATTTTTAAGCTGTAATTAAATCGATCAAAAATTTTAATCGTTTGACAGCCCTATAAAAAACGTTTCGAAACAAATTTAGCTTCGTTGGCGTTGCAACGGTTTGTTTTGGAAGTGTTTGCATTTAGTTTGATTGATTTGGGTGGATACACTGCCCTCTTGTGGCAACAATGAATATGACATAACTCATTTAACGTGGCTGAATCCATCTGCTCCTTGTTAAGACCAACATAAGGTAAGTTTTTGTTTGAGCTAATATGTTTTTTTATGCATTTAAGTTTATAGATATACAGTGGGAGAACAAGTATTTGATATGGGTTTTCCCATTGGCAGTGTATTAAATACTTGTTCTCCCCACTGTATTTAGCAGTTGTTTTGTGGGAATATGTGTTTGAACGATTTGTTAAAAGCATTGTTAAAAAAAAGAAAAAAAATGCAAATTTTATAGCATTTAAGCTCGCGGACCTTTGCTATCCAAGTAAGTCAATTGTTTTTTGTTGTACTTCAATCCTCATTTATTACATTTTTTATACCATGTGAAGTTAAGCTTAGGTGCTTTCATTTTTAAATGCATCTATTGGTCTTGTGAAATGAAAGTGCAACTCTGCATAGTTTGAAAATAATACTCAGCAATTTTATTTTGTATTTTCATTTAATGCTTTTTTTTCAAGTGCAATCTTAGCAGGCCTTTGATCTACATCTAAAATTATTCTGCAACACATTAAATGGTACTAATCCGATTACTTGATTATTCAAACAAACTATTTCAAAACCAAAAACGATACCTGCAGCCCGACAACAAAGTATCGCGATATATCACCTTTTTGATATAATGTCACACCCTTAGTGAGAACCGTTTTTTGTGTGTGTAATAGATCTCTTGTCCACATGTGAAAACATTTGAAAACACCCTTGGCTGGTTTTATTTAATTTGTGGGGTTGTTTGTTTGTATTAATCGTTAGTCCATGCTCTGGTGGTTCCCTCTGCATGGTTTCAAATACACCAGCTGAGAGTGTTAATAAACAGCTTGAAGCTTCTTGTTTTAAGACTGTCACTCAGCCAAACTGCTGCTTGTTTTGTAGTGAGTTGAGTTACCAGCTTGTGTTTCAAGCTTCAGCTCGCAAGTCTAAAAAAAAAGTGTAAACATGACCGACAACTAATATCTTCAAAGAAAAAAAAAAGTGTCACTTGGAAAGTTGTACACACCACTGATTGATACTTTCTACAATACATTAATACTTGTAAATCAAAAATTGTGTTTCACAAAGTAGCTTGGCGGCATTAGCAGCTGAGAGTGAGCTTTTTAGAATGTATTTTGTTTTGGCAGCCCTTTTAATACTCGTGTTAGTTTTCTGGACGATTATACTTATTAGTCTTAGTCATATTTTAGTAATCTCAAAATGTGAAGTTTACTAAAAATATTTTCATCTATGAATATGAATATTTTACTCCAAAAATAAATAAATAAGGGTTTCCAACTATTTTGAATGAACATTGACAGACGAGCACATATTGTAGTGTCTACAAGGACGACGGCAACTTGGTGGTAATACACACTCAGCAGGAAAACAGTACATTATTTTCAATTAGTTATACCCACTTGGACGGCACGAACTGTATGTAAAAAAGCCAGAGAGTTTAACTCATTCACTCCCAGCCATTTTCACCGGACCAAAGGCCCTTCGCTCCCGGCCGTTTTACTGGATTTTGACTGATTTTGCAAGGAAAATTCTGTTCTATTGCTATATAAACATGGAACCCACCAAAAGAAAGATTAGACTCTCTTCTTTCAGCAGGGAAAAAGTAAGTTCATATCTTTTTCCATTCTTTAGTAATCAGCATTAGAAAATAGCTTAGTTTGAGCAATTTTCCAATTTCTGATGAAAAAACAAATTGAGCTTTTTGTGAAAACATACATTTCAAACATAACTTTGACTTTAACACGGTTATTTTTTGCCTTAGTTACATCCCAAACATCTGAATAATGTTTTCCTCTTCCAAAATAACATAAACAACAAGACAAATAGAGCTTTTGATCGCAAAGTAACAATTTTTTTACACGTAACTAACTGAGATGACGATGTTGTGGCCGCGACAGCCGGGTTAACTTTTGCCTCATCGCCGCCTGTCTCATAAAGATGGGATTTTTTGGAGTTTCTGCGGGGTCTACTCGGCGAACAGCACGGACTCAACGACATCGTCCGCTGCACTGGTGGTCCCGGTTGTTCTGCTCGGTCGTCCGCCGCCTGGCATCCTTCTGCCAGCACCCCGGCCGTGCTGCCCGGCCGTTCGTTGTCGTTGAATCGGGTTGCGGGTCTTACCAAATGCGCCACTGCCCTTCAGTGGCCAGTTTCATTGCTTTAAAATGGATTTTCAGCTTAGTGCTTTGGAGCTCAGTTGAATCAGAACCTAGAGATGTCTCTTATGTAAAAAAACGTAAAAGACGTATAAATATGTCTTTGGGACACTGAAACAATTAAAAATAGAACGTATTCATACGTTTTTGGGAGCAAATCAGTTAAGAGGACGCTCGCCGTTAGCATTAGCCCAATTCTAACGTGAACACGAATGCTATGCTACTGCTACGAGTTACATTTAGTGTGTGATGATCACTCAGCACAGACCTTTAAAGGCTAAAGCAACACGCATATTCTCTCTAGCCAAGATAAGAAAAAAAAATCTTAACGTGTGTGCAAGCATTGAGACTGGAGAGGACACTGAACTGCACTGGTGAGTGGGAAGGTGAGGGGGGGGTGCGGCACGTCACATAAGTGACACAACAAACTCTGCTACAATGCAAGCTAACTACACATACAATGTCACACATTGTGAACATGTGACCAAAACGCATTTTTGTCTCGTTTTCGTCTCGTCAGACGAAAACTGGCATTAGGTTCATTATGTTTTAGTCTCCCAAAACATGTTTTTAGCTAGTTGTTGATGTTTGTTGACAAAATATTTCCATTATAGTCAAAACAGTGTTTTTTGTTTAAAAAACCAACAAAAGTAATAACATGAAAATGGATCTGTTCCATTGTGCATATTGTCATATAATTTCAGCAGCATTTTTAGCATCCATAAATTTCCCATTATTGTTTAATGTTTAACTTGCTTATGATTAGTAGTATTGCTCTGCGACAAAACTTGCTTTCATGGAAATCGCGGTACTTACTTCAGCTGTTTTGATAAGTATTTTACATAATATTGTCTTCAGATATTGTACTATAACATTAGACAGCCCTACTTTAGCCTAATCACTTGTCATGTCTAACAAATGCCAAATATACAGACGTTACTACTAGGGCTGCAGTTATCGAATATTTTCGTAATCGAGTATTCGACTGAAAATTCTATCGATTAATCGAGTAATTGGATAAAACATTTTTAAAAAATATATAATAATAGCAATAATAATTTATAAATATACACGAGAAATCAAGACATTTCATCTAATTTTGAACCATTTTGAGTCAATCAATGTCTTTATTTTCAATGTACATTGTTGAAAACTGCCAACAATTGTATCTCAGAAGTGACGAGAAAAAAAAAAAAAAAAAAAAAAAACTTTTTTACTGTTTTCACTCAAAAACTTCTAGATCTTATATAAAAAGAAATCTTATTTCTTACCTAAAAATTTCGTTACGCTTGATAACACACTAGGGCTGCAGCTATCGATTATTTTAGCAGTCAATTAATCGATGAACTAGTTAGTTCGAATAATCGAGTAATCGGATAAAGATGAAAAAATTAAAATACCTGAGCTGGGCCTAAAACGGTAAATAAATAAATAAGGATCTACATATGGACAACAAAAAGACAATTGGCTAACTAAAATAGCAAAAGTCCACAAGCTTAAATGCTATAAAATACTAACTTTTATCTATTTTTTTTTTAACAATGCTCTTAACAAATAGTTCCGACACATATTCCCACAAAAACTGGCTAAATATGCCTTCAAACTGAATTACGAATGCATTAAAATACATGAGCTCAAACAAAAACCTAGCTTATGTTGGTCTTAACAGAGAGCAGCTGGATTTCGCCATGTAAAATGAGGCAGACTAGAGGGCAGTGTATCCACCCAAGTTAATGAAACTAAATGCAAACACTTTCAAAAACAAACCATTACAACGCCACTTTAATTAAACGAATACTCGAAGCAGCAAAATTTAATTCGAATATTTTTTTTTTTCTAATCGAATACTCGAGTTAATCGATTAATCGTTGCAGCACAAGTTACTACTGTAAACTGTAAACACTAATTACTACAATGCCACATGCATGTAATATCTGTACAGAGATTGTTAATTGGCAAATTAAAAACCTGTATATCTAGTCTAACCACAATGCTAGGAACATATTATACATGCAATGTGAAGTTAAGCATTAGTGCATGCCTTTGGCTAAAAGGCTGCTCGGTACTCAGGTTGAGGTTTTACAAACTCAGTGTATATCAATGAGGATCAGTTTGGGCATGCCACTGTCATTTATGACTGGAGCAGTCAAATTTCAATTTGAAATTTAAGATTGAAGTGAATGCAGTATTTCAAAAGAAAAAAAAAAAAAGATCAAAATATTCTACCATGACGAGGGAGATTACCTGTCCAAACATGCATGTCAAATTTGAAGGGAAATGGTTAGCAATGGCTTTTTTTTTTTTTTGCCAAACTTGTTTAGTGTTTATGCAATTTATTGGTAAAAGTTTGGATCAAAGCAACTAAACTGTGTTGCCTGGGTAAATGAAAGCAAAGGTTTATCTTAAGAAGAGTTATGACAGCATACTGGGCATTTTTCTAAATGTAATGGAGATGGTGATAGTGGTGTCCACTATTACTATCATATACTATTGCTTGGCACCCGACAATCTCCTGCTGCATATACACCGGCACTTTGACAGGAAAATAACTGCACTCTTTGTCAAGACTAAGACTTTACTAAGACTAATAGGGTGGCAGCTATTGATTATTTTAGTAATCGATTAATCTATAAACTAGTTGCAGAATAAATTTTAGATGCAAAGCAAAGGCTTCCTAAGGTTGCACTTTCAAAAGAGTTAAAGATTAAATGTGAATATAAAATATTAATTAATTAATCATACTAATTCCCGAGTGTTTGTCAAACTATGCAAGATTGCACTTTCATTTAAAAAGATTAAAATAGGTGAGCTTAACCTCAAACGGTATAAAAATAAATAAATAAATAAATGATTATGTAAGTCATCGCAAAATTCCGCTAGTTTAAATGCCAAAAAAATGCTGTTTCTTTTACAATGCTCTTAACAGATCATTTCAGGGCTGCATTTATTGATTATTTAGTAGTCGATTAATTGATGAACTAGTTAGTTCGATTAATCGAGTAAACGAATAAGGAACATGAAAAGTTAAAATACCTGGGATGAGCCTCAAACGGTATAAAAAATAAATAAATAAGGATCTAAGTACAACAAAAGAACAATTGGCTAACTTGCATAGCAAAAGTCTGCTAGCTTAAATGCTATAAAATGCTAACTTTTTTTTTTTTTTTTTAAACAATGCTCTTAACAAATGGTTCAGACTCATGTTACCACAACAAAAACTGCTAAATATACAGTACCTATAAACTAAATTACGGATGCATTAAAAACCATTAGCCCTTTTTTTAACAATGCTCTTAAAAATGGTTCAGACTCATATTCCCACAAAAAAAAAAAAAAAACGGCTAAATATGCAGTACCTATAAACTAAATTACGGATGCATTAAAAAGCATTAGCCAAAACAAAAACTTAGCTTACATTGGTCTTAACAGGGAGCAGTTGGATTCAGCCATGTGAAATGAGGCAGACCAGAGGGCAGTGTATCCACCCTAATCAATAAAACTAAATGTAAACACTTGCAAAATAAACCATTAAAATGCCACGTTAATGAAACGAATACTCGAAGCAACAAAATTTTATTCGAAATATTTTTTTCCTAATCGAATACTCGAGTTAATCGTTGCAGCACTAAATCATTTAAACACATATTCCGACACAAAAAAAAAACTGCTAAATACATTGATCCCTCATTTTTCGCGGTTAATGGGGACCAGAACCCGCCACGATAAGTGAAAAACCACAAAGTAGCGCACCACCACCCACCCTTGTGACAAAATTCGTGTCAGCCCTTCTGCATTCGGTAAATGTAATATAATTTGTAATTTCACCTCATTTTGGTCACTCAAGTGGCCGCCCTATCGATCTACACATCACGTCAACAAAGGCTGACAGGTTGTTATAATTTTGTCCAGGAATGATCAACAAAGTGATAACAACACTCATACAATCTCATCTACGTCTCATCTACGTCGTGCTGAATCCATTTTTGGAGATTCCTTGAGTTCCTCTGCTTTAATTTTGCAGTTTTAACTTTGTCAACACACTGCTTACTTCAACCGTAATTCATGTTGTTTTTTACTAAAGTTCGGAGCAGACATTGTCCAAGATGGCGCAGCCCATGTCAGGAAACTTGTCTATCAAATGCTTAATAGTGAATCTACTCAAATCCTCTCAAGCTGCTCACTTACAAAAAAAGTTGCCAAAGCAACTGTTTAACAAGTTAAACGATTTTCAACATCATGCAGCGCTTCTGAAGTCTGAGACTCTGGCAAGATCAGACAATCTGTCAACGTAGTTAACTTTAATAGCACCTCCACGATGTGATTGACTATCAAAGAGCAGGGAGAGGGAGGGAGGGAGGGAGGGAGGGAGGGAGGGAGACAGAGAGAGAGCGAGAGTGAGCTACGCGATTGCCCGGGACAGCTCATGTGCATTTTTTTTTTTTTTTTTTTTTAATGGAAAAAAGAAATCTGCGATGGACTGAGGGCGCGAAGTTTGAAGCGCAAAGTAGCGAGGGATCACTGTGTAGTGTATACCTACTGTAGGGCTGCAGCTATTGAAGTTTAGTAATCGACTGAAAATTCTATCGATGAATCGAGTAATCGGATAAAACATTTTTTTAAGGTAAATGGCAATTATCAATATACATGAGAAAACAAGACATTTCATCTAATATTCAACCATTTTCAGTCAATCAATGTCTTTATTTTCGATGTACATTGTTAAAAAAACAGCCAACAATTGCATCTCAGATGTGACTAAAATAAAAAAATAAAAATGACTAATTCACTGCTTTCACTCAAAAACCTTCTAGATCTTATAAAATAAATATGGCGGAAAACAGACAAGACTGAAAAAGCAGTTTCCACTCTTGCACCCCTCTTTAAAATAAACTGCTGTATTTTAAGCCAAAACAACTGTTGTGTTTGATAGAACAATGTGTCTATATGCTGCAATAGTAGATTCATGGCGAATTACACCCCCGAACTATTTTTAATTTGTCCGTTTTACCCTGGAAACCCCTGTTTACAGACGTCGCGCAACGGCTTTTGTTTCAACCTAGCCATAAAAAAAAGGTAAGTAATCGTATTTATTAGCGCTGAAACGAATACTCGAGCAACTCGAGTAACTCGAGTTTAAAAACTGATCCGAGTAATTTTATTCACCTTGAGTATTCGTTTATTTTGACAGCTCTAAGCATCACGTTTTACTCGGACTACTTTTAATGCGGGACAATGCGCTGATGTCACGTGCGGAGAGGAGGAAGGGGAAAAAAATAAAAGACTTACTACAGCCAACAGCCGCTACAAACGACGCCGACGTTGCTAAATACTAGCCCGCACGATGCTATGTTGGTAGCAGGTAGCGTCTGATGCGTCTCAGAGATAACGTGTATGTTGAACTAGATGCGCATGACAGACTCGGCCGCGTCTGGGCAGCGTTAGTAAACAGCCGCCATCTTAAAGCAGTAGAGCGTTAAGCGCTAATAAAGAGCGCTAAGCGCTAATAAATAAGATTAACGTTACTGTCACTACTACGTTACTGTTTCTATTAATTATGACCACTGTCGATGCGTGGCTAACGTGTCTTACATACAGGGTAACATAACATAGCATTGTGGAGTGATGAGGGTGTAAAATAAAAACTTAATAATGCTCACTATCAATTTTAGCTCAGTAGTCATTGCTGGATAAAACACCAAGTAGCACTGGTCCCGAATGTGCTCCAATACAGCCTGTATCATACATTTATTTTGAACACTGCAAAAACTCAAAATCCTATCAGGACTTACAGTTTAGACTAACTTAAAACTTAACTAGAACTTAAAAATGGCTTGACACAAAGAGAAATTCAATTAAAACACGTGGGAAAAATCCTAACTTTTAAGTGATGTGTGTTATCAAGCGTAACAGCATTTTTAGGTAAGATATACAGTATATATATATATATATATATATTTTTTTTTTTTTTTTTTTAATAAGATCTAAAAGTTTTTGGAGTTAAGCAGTGAATTAGTCTTTTTTTTTTGTTCTAGTTACATCTGAGATGCAGTTGTTGGCTGTTTTCAACAATATACATTGAAAATAAAGACATTGATTGACTAAAAATGGTTCAAGATTAGATGAAATGTCTTGTTTTCTCATGTATATTTATAATTGCTCTTCACCTAAAAATATATTTGTTTTATCCGATTACTCGATTAATCGATAGAATTTTCAGTCGATTACTCGATTACTAAAATATTCGATAGCTGCAGCCCTAGTATTTATTATTCGAAAAGTCATTTTAGCTTAAATAAAACCATTAATTGATGTCTAATATTTAGTTTAAAAAAAAAAAAAAAAAAAAAAAACTTCAATTTTTTTACTCGCATATTTTAAACTTTTTAACAAATTACGTCACAATGAAAAAATTGGCGTCTGGAAAAAAGTCACTGATATCTACCTCGTAACTATCGCTTAATTATATTGTTTTCGTTACTGTCGCATTTTCCCCAATATTTTAGATGATAAATATTCAATCCAAACAGAGAAAAATGGAAAAATAGCGTTTAAAAGGGTAAATATATGAAAAACAACATCTCGACCACTCCTTGTTCTCTGCGATTTCTGCATCACGACCCTTGTTATATTACCATGTTTCACCCATAAAATCCCCCAAAAATCCGGCTGTGGCCATTCACAGCTGTGTCTTGACACTCGGTGATACATGCTACATGGAGCTTTTGGATTGAAACAAGGTAAGTACGCGATAATATCTCGTTAAAGTCGTGGCGTCTGTAATTCTGCTCTCGCTTGCTCTTGCCTGCATATAGGGTTTTGCTGTTTAAAAAAAATTTTTTTTTTGAATGCCCTCCTGTTCAAAATTTTTCTTCCCCCAGAAAATTGAGATTTTAATCTTTCCAATAATGTATCACATATGCATATCGGACAGTTTTTAAGTTGGCCAAATTAGGGGTCTCAGAGTGGAACTTCAAGTCACCTGAGTGTTTTCCGCCATATATATATTTCTTACCTAAAAATGTCATCACGTAAAAGTTAGGTGTTTTTCCCCACGTGTTTCAACTGAATTTCCATTTGTGTCAAGCCATTTTAAAATTCTAGTTAAGTTTTAAGTTAGGCTAAACTGTAAGTCCTGATAGGATTTTGAGTTTTTGCCGTGTTCAAAGTAAATGCTGTGCTGTATTGGAGCACATTAGGCACCAGTGCTACTTGGGTGTTTTATCCAGAAATGACTACTGTGCTAAAATTGACAGTTAGCATTATTTTACACCCTAATCACTCTGCAGCGCTATGTTTTCACAAATTAAATAAAGCCTGTATGTAAGAGTTAGCCACGCATCGACAGTGGTCATAATTAAAAGAAACCTAGCCCTCCGTAGGGCTAAAGTTACGTGAGCGAGTGACAGTAATGACGTTAATCTTATTAATTAGCGCTGAGAAGTCTACTGCTTTAAGAAGGCGGCTGTTTACTAACGCCGCCGAGTCTGTCATTTCACATGTAGTTCTACTTACATGTATCTATCAGATGCTACGTGCTACCACCGTAGCATTATGCGGGCATAGTTTTTAGCAATGTCAGCGTAGATTGTAGCGGCTATCGGCTGCAGTGAAGTTTAAAAAAAAAAAAAATTTTTATTGCTTCTTCCTCTACACACGTGATGTCAGCGCATTGTCCCGCATTAAAAGTAGTCCGTGCAAAACGTGATGCTTAGAGCTGACAAAATTAAACGATTCCTCGAGGTGAACAAAATTAATCAGATCAGTTTTTAAACTCGAGTTACTCAAGTTGCTTGAGTATTCGTTTCAGCTCTAACCTACTGTATAAACTAAATTACCAATGCATAAAAAAATATATATTAGCTGAAACAAAAACTAACCTTATGTTGGTCTTAACAGGGAGCAGAAGGATTCAGACATATTAAATGAGTTATGGCACACCCAAATCAATAAAACTAAATGTGAACATTTTCAAAAAAAAAAACATTACAGCACGACTAATTTAAAGAATCCTCGAAGCAGCAAAATGGGATTTAAAGCTTTTTTCCTAATTGAATTACTCGAGTTAATCGATTAATCGTTGCAGCACTGAAGAGCAGCGTCTCTTTTTCACAAATCTGCTCAATATTAGTAGAAAGTATGTATTGGTCAAACTAAAACTCAGAGAAGTACATTTTTCTCAAAAAGATACTCATGTAAATGCAGTGGAGTAACTGTAATGCGTTACTGCCCACCTCTGGTGGCTATTGAAAACCTAAAGTGGCTCGCAATCCTGGGAAACCGCTAGCCACAGTGGCTGTTGAAAAAGGGGTTAACGTCAATTTCTGTGTAGCTCCTCTTCAGATTCTATCATTTAAGTATAAATCAAGTAGTAGACAGTGATTTAAGAACACTGGCTTCCTATCATTTACAATATCGGCTTTGAAAATGCGTAAGCACACCATGAAATGTCCGGGAAATCACCTTTTGCACAACCTTTAAAGCACAGTAAGCCTTTACTAACATGGTGAGGATTGACATTATGGTACAGGCCAATACTAGACGTTATCAGCAGTTGATTTCACGGTTTTACAGTTGCAGATTAAATAGCATTTCATAGTTGCGTAATGGTAACTGAAAAGAGTCCTTGATTAACACACACACGAAAAACCCCAACAACTAACGGGCTTCCAATTTGAATTCACTGGGAAAAAGGAGTGCAAGGATTTAGTGTCATTCATTAACCACACGCTGGTCTTCAGTTGTAAATTGCTCTTGTAGTTAAACATCACATCTTTGGGTTTGGTTGGCTTGGCCCTGTACTTGCACAATCATGTTATAAATCTTTTACCTTTTAACCAATAACTGGTGGTTATATTCACTTCTATAATGCATTTACAGGGAGGAGATCATGCAATTCTTCCATTTGATTTTGAAGAGGGCACAATTCTGTCTGTTTTGCATCATGGCAACATGTTGCAAGTATTCTTTACAAATGGGAAAATAGTTCACTTAACTTTAAATGATAACCCTGCAGCTATTAATTATTTGGGAAATTGATTAATCTACCAATTAGTTTGAATAATCAAGTAATCGAGTACTAACATTTAACGTGTTGCAGAATAAATTTTAGGATATGTAAAACAAATAAGTGTTGTATAATTAAAAAATAAAAACTTTTCTGTGTGTATATATATATATATATATATATATATATTAATAAATGGCTTTTAAGCACTTCAAATTCAATAATTATGATAAGTTTTAAACATGCAACTGTCCCACAAAATTATTATTAAACAAGAACAAAGTACAAAAATGCTTGGCTTTATTAAAGCTGTAGTGTGAACTAATTTCTTCACATGCCAAATAGGGTCACAAGTAAAGTAATTAAACATTGTCCACCAAATAAAGCATGAAAAAATAATTTATATGTTGTATATTTGACAAAATAATCGCGTTTCCGAAGTTCGAGCCTGAAAGGGGACGAACCCGGAAGTGATACCTCACACCGGGAACAGCGTTGGCAGCTCCATACATACGGCCGCCATACAAAGCCCTTCAAACAATGATTCAAACAGCGATATAAGCGATAGACCGAGCGCAAGGGAGGAGATCCAAGTTTTTGAAGAGTTGGAGGAAGAAGAGGAGCTTGGAATTTTATGTTGGATCTAACATGTATTAGCCAGACGCTAATCAGAATGCAAACAATGTGCCTAGACTACCTGACATGGAATGGATACAAGACCCATCGAGATTACAACATTGGTAAGATATAGGCTGTTATTATTTTCATGATTTGAAGATGCAGGCATTTGCACAGAATTTTATGTTTTTGTCTATCTGATGACATTGTTAAAAAAAATAATAATCAGACTTCATGTTCATTTTGGCAGATCCAGCAGCTCGAATTGGCGTCTAATGGCGTGAGGAAATGTAGTTTTTTCACACAAGCGAACAGATTACAAAGCACCACTTCAGTGTTGTCCCGACACTACATTTCCGATGATTCACGGCGTGACCTGCGCGCTCGCTGATTCGCTGCGAGATTGACTCAATGGCTACGCTAAACCAACACGCTATTTGTCAGCTGTCACCTGTCAGCGGCTCTCATAAAACACAAACTAGAAGCCTATCATGCGATCACCGTGAACGCCGAACCGTCCAAAAGCAATGCAATGCTTGAAGCATGAAGGTGGAAATACATAATACAAATACAAATAAATGTGCACAAACTCACCGGCGGTGTGTGTCTCTTACAGCAACGTGACCGTGAATTACCGCGACGCCGACCCGTTTATATGCACATCCACACCCGTTTCCCGATTGACAGTGGATTAACCCTTTCAGACACGATCGTAGATGACGCACAATTTAAACACGCTTAACCTAGCGAACGCAACAACAACTATGATCGGGGATTGCCACGAGTTAACTTTCGGCTAACGTCGCTAGCTTATACTGTTCAATTCCACAACAGTAGGCAGCTATGCTTTGACAAAGTCATCAGTCATCTATCCAAAAATCACACTTACTTTTTGGCAAATCCTTGATCATAAGCAGACTGGTTAAGGAAGCAGGCATCTTCGAAGTGTTTGCAGCAGAGAACACTACTCGATGATGACGTGAAATTCATTCGCTTCGTGCGATGTCCATTTACGTGCCCTGCTATCCTTTGGCCACTCATACAACTTTTCGTTTGAGCGAGAACAAAACATCGCCACACACCGCTGTGGCATCTTACCGAGAAGCAATGCAACAAACAATACTGTTCTATGGTGGACTTCCCTCGCATGTCTAGGTGTGACGTAATTTCCGAAGATTTCCGAAGATTGCCGAAGAAAAGCATTTTCGTTGTCCAGGGCGTTGCTATGGGTTAAACAAAGAATCTGGAAGGGTTGCGTTAAAAAAAAAATAATGAAAATTTGCTTATAATTGTTTAGCCAATGATATTATTCAAAAACGTGGTTGGCCAACCTTAGTTCAAAGTTCCCCTTTAAATGCTTCATTGAGTGAGTCCACTCAAATCCACTCAAGCTGCTCACTTACACACAATGAGTTGCCACAGCAACTGTTTAACAATTTAACGATGATTGGCGCATGCGGCTCTTTGAAGTTCGAGTCTCTGGCAAGATCAAACCTTAATCGTCTGTCAATCATTGTTAACTTTAATAAGCAATTGCAGTGCTCTGCCTGACCAACAAAGAGCAGGAGACGGACGGAGGGAGGGAGGGAGGGAGGGAGGGAAAGAGAGACTACGCGATTGGCTTGGGATAGCTCATCTTTATTTATTTATTTATTTTTATTGGACAAAAAAAAAAAAATCCGCGATGGACTCAGGGAGCGAAGTTTGAAGCACGAAGTAGCGAGAAATCACTGTACAACGAAAGAACAATTAGCTAAAAAAAAGTCTGCTTGCTTAAATGCTATAAAATCCTAATGTTTGTTTTGTTTTTATTTTTCAACAATGTTCTTAACAAATCAATCAAACACATACCCACAAAAGAAACTGCTTAATATAATAAACTAAATAACGAATGCATAAACAAATGTTTTAGCTCAAACAAAAACATACCTTATATTGGTCTTAACAGGGAGCAGCTGGATTCAGCCATGTTAGACTAGTTTTGGCATATTCACTGTTGCCACTAGAGGGCAGTGTATCCACACAAATCATTAATACTGAATGCAACTTTCAAAACAAACGATTACAACGTCATGCTAAACAAATCCTCGACACAGCAAAATTGGATTCCACACAGCAAAATTGGATTCCAAGTTTTTTTCCTAAATCAAATTAGGTTTTCAGTGTAAATCAATAGAAATAAGTTAATTTTTCACTTTTCAATTCATAAAATTCATAAATACTGCTGCTACAATTACAAACAGTAATGACACATAGCAAAACCAATACATTTTAAATACAAATTAGAATAATAATATAAAATTAATAATAATAACTTTGTGACGAATCGGGTTCTAATGTGGCGGTTGTGTTTTGCATGCTGTTCCTAACCCACCGTGTGACTAATGAGAGGAAGAGTAAGAGAGGTGCGGAAGAGTTTTTACTTTCTCATTTCATGTTGTTTGCATCGGCTACGGCGGACAGTAGCCGTGTTGTGTTGCACAAGTTCTGAAGTAAATGATTAAAAACTTGACGAAGCCGGCGACTTCCTTGCTGATGTTACGATAATAATAATAATTGACACCTTAACTTATAAAGATAGGCGAATGGATGTCGTCGGAGGACAGGATTCTTGCACTTTTAAAAGTCAATTTTAATTTTAAGACATTTTTAGGACCTTAAAAATATTATTCAAGACCAAAACATGTCACAACAACCTCTGATGAAGAAAAAAAAATATTTCTCTTTAACTGGTGTTATTTCTCCTCTCATGTGCGACCCGATGGCTATGACCCCTCATTGTCCCTAACGAAAAAGTCTTTTTGCAGACTTTGCACTAGGGGTGGGAACCTCTGGGTGCCTCATGATACAATACGATTTGCACTAGGGGTGGGAACCTCTGGGTGCCTCATGATACAACACGATGCCGCATTCTGGCCAAATTAACCCTGTGCCCTTGCTTAACACACCAATATCCCTGTCTACTCTAGATATAATACTACAGGATAGATTAGAATGTCGTCATAGGAATCTATTGATTGGACTGCTAAAAGTACATCTTGTTTGTGTATATAATATATCTATGCGCGCTTGTCCTCGATGATAACGTATTACTAGACCGCGGGCGCAGCACATTTGTCCCCGGAAATAATTAGCCCCCACACGAGCGAAGATGACTGGAAAACAGACGTCTTTGGAGATATTTTTACGGCAAAAATGGCACCTGACGAGCCTACAACCTCGAAGACCCATGAACTGCGAACGAGTGGATTCGTGACCCGTTTGTGAATAAACAGAGTGATTCGAGCATGTCTGTGCAACAGGAGGATCAGCTTGTAGACATCGCAAATGACGGCGACCTTATTAAACGTACATTTGAGACAACAACTCTACCGAGGTTCTGGATTAAAGTCATTCCGGAATATCCTGACATCGCTACGAGAGCATTGAAAACCTTGCTACAATTTCCAACATCGTGTCTTTGTGAAGCAGGCTTCTTAATTAATGCTGAACGACAAGGCGAAGTCGTTAATGGTGAGAGCGGTGTGCAGTTGTTGTGTGCAGCTAACAAGGCAGGATGTATCTGAGGAGAACTTTTCTACATGTCCTTCCATGATCAAACGTAAGTTAATATTCCTTTCTTTCAAGAAAGTTTGTAGTGTTTACTTTGGAATCGCTGCATTTGCGCATTTTGCGGCTATGTTTAACGTTACGCGCATACGCAGAACCGCATCGTTGCAATTTCTGATGAGTTGCAAAATTTGTCAGAACACCGGTCTGTGAAAAAAAGACCCAAATAACACCGGTCCGTGGTGCAAAAAAGGTTGGGGACCCCTGTTCTACAAAACAACTAATAAATAGAAAAACAAACTATTTTCATCCTTTTGCTGTGAGTTTCTCACTCTTAGACGTCTGATCCATTTGAACTGGGAGGGTGGAACGTTGTTCATAGTGCTCATAGTGTGCATTCGCTGCCATCCCTCCTACTTGAAACTGATTGGACGTTTATGGCCATCAGTGGCAGCCAATGTCAGGCAACGATTTAATTTTGGGGCATTTGACATCATTTACTGTTGATTTTTGGTCAATTCCTTTTCCTCTAGAGGCATTTACGGGTCATTTTCTGTTGATTTTGGGTTACTGAAAAGGAAGTGACTCAAGAATAGCCCCAAATGAATAGGAAGTGGCTCAAAATCAACAGGAACTAACCTGTAAATGCCCTAAAATGAACAAGAAGTGACCAGTTAACGCCCACAAAAGACTGGCTGTTAATGCTCTGGTTTCAGTGCCGTCCAATCCAGTCAAAATTAACTAACTTAGACTCTATTCTAATGGAAGATTTTGGTAGCAACCTGTTGGTTCTTTTTGTGTTTTTAAACAGTGACACCTTTTTAAAATGATTTATAGATTCTCGATGGGAGCATATCGATTACCTTTTCGGCTGCAAAGTACTGCGATATATCACCTTTTCGATATATTGTCAAATCCCTACTTTGACATAGACTTAATAATGATATAGACCCTACTCACCTACGTCACAAAATGACGTGTCGCTGTATCCGCCCGCCATATTGTACCTATTTTTTAGACCTATTCTCATTGTTTTCAATTCGTCGTGCAAGTTATAGAGCAATTCATGGAAGCCCCGGTGTTATCTGACGCTGTAAACTCATTGGATGCGTTGCATAAAAGGCGTTACGTGGAAAAGCTTCAGCTTATCCATTCGCCAGATCCGTATTTGATGCCTAAATCGATGTTTTTCGACCCGCTGTCTTCGCCATCTTTGCCTGACCCTGATATTTACAACTATCTTGTCCACACAAAATCAGCTTATTCTCACGAAAGTTTGAAAAACTTTAAGAGCTTGGAGGCTTATAAATGCTACGTTGCTGGTTGGGTGAAACAGGTCCTCGTACACGAAAATTCGGCAGGAATCTTGTGCTCGGAAGGTGAGTTACGAAATTTTCAATTCAAAATCTTTTGTTCTTGCTAACATCCACCGTCAAGTCTAATGTATTTCATGTCATTTGTCAATGGAGCTAGGGCTTTTAATGTTTATATGGTTTAGCGATAGCACTCTCACTACATACATATATAATATGTAATAAATATGAAGTGCGATAGCACTACTCCAGATTGTCCCTAGTTGAATTTATTTTTGGCTTTTGACCTCAATAGTGAAATTGTAAATTAATTGTATGACAACTGTCTGATTATCCCCTTATAATTATATATTTTCAGGTAGTTCATTCACAACGTCTGAGTGTATGTTGTCGGCGATTAGCCTAGCAATGATCTTAATTGTGGTTGTCAGCCCAAAACCCTCTAAATATATATTAAATGCATCTTACCAGATATAAAATGACTACTACATAATCTGTGGTAGTCGTTTGGAGCCCAGTTTTCTCGTCGAATTGCAGCAGTCAGTCTCGGTCTCCTCTCCGGGTCTCTCGGAATACGGTAAAACTTCAAGTCTCTCCGTCTATCTTCTCGGTTTTTGCAACCGACCGCCACACACGACTTCACAATTTTGATTATTAATGTTGACGAGCAGAAAAACACGCCATAATAGGAGGAATTTACGAAGCGCTAATGCATTAACATGACGAGTATACGGACAACATGGTGCGGGGGCGTGGCTGTGACGTCACGTGAGTAGGGTCTATTGACGGGTCACATTCCCCAGACACTGCGCCACGCCTTCAAGTAGGGAGCCGTCCTCCACTCTGCTTCAGTCAGTCGAAGTCGGTGCCAGTTATTCAACATATGCAGCGATCCACGCCGAATTTAGGTTGAAAAACTATGAAAGCTGTACCGCATACAAACAGGAAGGATTGTCTCAGAAATTATTTGTTCAAGGATTCAAGGTAATGATTAGATTTTTCGTACCATGCATGCATTTTGATACGTTGGGAAAAAAATCAATGGGAAAATTTTACCGCGATGGCATTTGCGTCATAATTCGCTATATTTACATGAAATAAATGCTAACGGCGCAGTTTTTTTTTTTGCTTTTAACAATGAATTGAGCTTGTTTTACGTCAATATCTTTAATTAATTCGGGCATTTAAGCATTTACGCCTAAAAATTTCAACGTAAAAAGCTCTTTTTTGTGATAAGGCGGCGCCACAGTGGCTTAAAGACTAGCAGCACATTTGACATATTTACGTAAAATAAATGCCATCTGCCTGTTTTTTTGCTTTTAACCAATAATCAAGACTGTTTTACGTCCATTTCTATAAAGATCTAGGGGATTTAAGCATTTATTCCCAAAAATGTCAACGTAAAAAGCTCTTTTTTGTGATAAGGCGACGCCACAGTTCCTTAAAGGCTAGCAGCACATTCGACATATTTACGTAAAAATGCTAACTACCCGTTTTTTTTTTTACTTTTAACCAAGAATCGAGACTGTTTTACGTCCATATCTATAAAGAATTCAGGGATTTAGGCATTTATTCACAAGAAATTTCAACGTAAAAAGCTCTTTGTGTTTCCCCTTGGCCAACTTTGACGGAGACAGGCCCCCTATTAATCGGCCCCGCACCCCGTGTCCCGTCCATATCTATAAAGAATTCAGGGATTTAAGCATTTATTCACAAAAATGTCAACGTAAAAAGCTCTTTGTTGTGATAAGGCGGCACTACAGTGGATTAAAGAATAGCACCACATTCGACATATTACATAACATAAATGCTAACTCGCTGTTTTTTTGTTGTTGTTTTTTTTGCTTTTAACCAAGAATCCAGACTGTTTTACGTCCATATCTATAAAGAATTCAGGGATTTAAGCATTTATTACCAAAAATTTCAACGTAAAAAGCTCTTTGTTGTGATAAGGCGGCGCCACAGTGGCTTAAAGACTAGCAGCACATTTGACATATTTACGTCAAGTAAATGCTAACTACCCGTTTTTTTGCTTTTAACCAATAAGCAAGACTGATTTACTTCCATATCTATAAAGAATTCAGGGATTTAAGCATTTAATCACAAGAATTATCAACGTAAAAACGTCTTTGTGGTGATATGGCGGCGCCACAGTGGCCTAAAGACATATTTACATAATATAAACGCTAACTGCCCGTTTTTTTTTTTTTGCTTTTAACCAAGAATCGAGACTGTTTAAAGTCCATTTATTCACAAGAAATTTCAACGTAAAAAGCTCTTTGTGTTTTCACTCGGTCAGCTTTGACGGAGATAGGCCCCCTATTAATCGGCCATGCACGCTGTGTCCCGTCAATATCATTTTGAAGTCTATGGCTAAGAGTCACATTTTTCCATTTTTCACCACCTGCACTAACCTTCTCGGGACGCATGTTGATTTCTCTAAAAAAAAATGCTGTGCATCCGTGTTTTGGGAAAACAACGAAACAGCAACGCCGTCATAAATCGTCGTATTTCGAGCATGTCATCATATGTCGAGACAAATGACGAGTCAAATTTTACGTCTGATGTCGAAAGGATCGTATGTTGAGGTACCACCATATTACACACCTGTGAAGTTGTACGGTTTCGGCGTAATTTGGACAAGTGAGCACTGATTTTTAAATGTGTACGCCATATGTTCAAAATCGGTACGTTTTTCGTGCATTACGTTTTTTTTTTCTCCGTTCGGATTTTGTCACCGTTTCGGCAACGAGACAATTTACGATACTATGCATTACTACGTTGGTTGAATGATGCGAGAAAAGTCAGAGACACGGAGAAAGAAGAGCGCGAGTGGGAAAGGGGGAGTTGTGACACCGTTGCAAAAGCGATGCAAGGCTAGGTGGCTCCAATAATACCTGACTGTAGCCGACAGCGTACAAACTACGTCCACATGATGCTATGCTAGATAGCACATGTATATGAACTAAATGCGAAATGATACACTTGCCGGCGTTGGTAAACAGCCGCCATCTTAAAGCAGTAGACTTCTCAGAAAGGCTCTGTTGTAGTGAACCTTCCTTGCGGACCTATGTAACCTTTTATCTAAAATACTTGGCAAAATCTTGACTTGAATCTATCTTTAAATGATGAAAACAATTTTAAAACTTTCGCATGTCGAAAGTAGACAGAAGGGAACTAATGCAAAAACGGGAGCAATTTTAACAACTTTAACGGTTGACTTCCAAACATAGCAAATGTTACTATTGCCCCTTTCCCACTGAAACTAGTGGGTCAACGCTCGTTTTTTCCAAGCCGATGCAACCCACTAGCAATTGGCATTTGGCACCTTTCCCATTGACAAAAAAAGCCGTGTCTTTTTTTTTTTTTTTCACCCGTCTAACCCCCCACCCCTCCTGAGCCGTGCGTAAGGTTACGTGACGTCACCACGATAAAATGTGCGATGGCAAGTGCGACCGAATTCATTCAGTTCAAGGAAGTAAACAATGCAGAGCAACATGGAAGCCTCCTTTCTGTTGGTGTTCTCTGTTTTCATGCTTTTTACTGCCCTCAAAATGATCGAAATGCGGCAAAGGATCAACACTCTGCTTGTGCTGAGGCAACGTAGGCAATGTGAATTCTTCTTCCTCTACTAGCTTTGTCATGAGCATCGATGTAATTACGGTTGTGGGGCGCGTTGAATGGGAGGCGACTGGCACGTTGTTATGACGCATCACGTAAGAGCCGATGTCAACACGTAGATTAGGGTGTTGACTGTTGACCCGGGGTTTTGCTTTCACATTTCAACGATCAGACCCGAGGTGATTTTAACGCGGGGCTCTTGGCGGGTTGATTGACACAGGTCGAGGCGGGTCGCTGCACCTTTCCCACTGCCACCAAAATCCAATTGTTAGTGGGTTGACATGGGTTTTTTGGCCAGTGGGAAAGGGGTATATGATTTTTTGTTGTTGTTTTTTTTTTTTAATGAAAAAAAACATGAAAGGTAACACCAGTTACTTTGCCAAGTAACTAATTACTCTTACATTCAGGTAACTGAGTTACTAACTCAATTACTTTTTGGGAGAAGTAATTTGTAACTGTAATTAATTACTTTTTTAAAGTAAGATTAGCAACACTGGTCATAAAAATGCAGTCTGCAGAATGATTGAATTGAATGAATGAATTTTATTCTGCCAATTTGTTGCCAAACACAATTTGCCCGCAACTATTGCTGGTCACTTCTCAGAATTAGCAAATGAAATGTTCCCTGACTCAAACATTGCATCGGTAAGTTAATTTTATCAACTGACCTTTTTGATTTATAATTGGACACACTGACAATCTACCATCAAGTCAAACTGAATTGCGAGCTGAAGTGCCATGAAGTGCAGCCATCAAAAGACATGATAGAAATTGCCAAAAGTGCTACAATTATATCAAAAGTATCTGTTAATTTTAGTAATCATTATGTAGCTGAAGATATTGTTCTTTGATTGCACCAGGTTATACAGTGGGGCATATAAGTATTTAGTGAACCACTAATTGTGCAATTTCTCCCACTTGGAAATATTAGAGAGGCCTGTAATTGTCAACATGGGTAAACCTCAACCATGAGAGACATAATGTGGGGAAAAAAACACAAAATCACATTGTTTGATTTTTTAAAAATTATTTGCAAATCATGGTGGAAAATAATTATTTGGTCAAAACCAAAATTTAATCTCAATACTTTGTTATGTACCCTTTGTTGCCAATAAGGGAGGCCAAACGTTTTCTGTAACTCTTCACAAGCTATTCACACACTTTTGCTGGTATTTTGGCCCATTCCTCCATGCAGATCTCCTCTAGAGCAGTAATGTGTTGGAGCTGTCGTTGGGCAACCCAGACTTTCAACTCCCTCCACAGATTTTCTATGGGGCTGAGATCTGGAGACTGGCTAGGCCACTCCAGGACCTTGAAATGCTTCTTACAAAGCCACTCCACTGTTGCCATGGCTGTGTGTTTGGGATCATTGTCATGCTGAAAGACCCAGCCACGTCTCGTCTTCAATGCCCTTGCTGATGGAAGGAGATTTTCACTCAAAATCACTCGATACATGGCTCCATTCATTCTTTCCTTTACACAGATCAGTCGTCCTGGTACCTTTGCAGAAAAACAGCCCAAAAGCATGACGTTTCCACCCCCATGCTTCACAATGGGTATGGTGTTGTTCGGATGCAATTAAGTATTCTTTCTCCTCCAAACACGAGAACCTGCGTTTCTACCAAAAAGTTCTATTTTGGTTTCATCTGACCATAACACATTCTCCCAGTCCTCTTCTGAATCATCCAAATGCTCTCTAGCGAACCGCAGACAGGCCTGGACGTGTACTTTCTTCAGCAGGGGGACACGTCTGGCAGTGCAGGATTTGAGTCCCTGGCGGCGCATTGTGTTACTGATAGTAGCCTTTGTTACTGTGGTCCCAGCTCTCTGTAGGTCATGCACTAGGTCCACCCGTGTGGTTCTGGGATTTTTGCTCACCGTTCATGTTGTCATTTTGACGCCACGGGGTGAGATCGTGCATGGAGCCCCAGATCGAGGGAGATTATCAGTGGTCTTGTATGTCTTCCATTTTCTAATAATTGCTCCCACAGTTGATTTCTTTACACCAAGCGTTTTACCTATTGCAGATTCAGTCCTCCCAGCCTGGTGCAGGTCTACAATTTTGTCTCTGGTGTCCTTCCGACAGCTGTTTGGTCTTGGCCATAGTGGAGTTTGGAGTGTGACTGACTGAGCTTGTGGACAGGAGTCTTTTATACCGATAATGAGTTAAAACAGGTGCCATTAATACAGGTAACGAGTGGAGCCTCGTTAGAAGAAGTTAGACCTCTTTGACAGCCAGAAATCTTGCTTGTTTGTAGGTGACCAAATACAGTGATACCTCAGCTCACGAACGCTTAAGCTCACGAACTTTTCGCCTCAAGAACATTAAATTCGCGAGCATATAGTCTCTGCTGACAAACTAGTTTTCGGCGGACGAACCAAAACACGCGGTCGAACAGCGCCACGAGAAGCTGACGCACGCTCACGGCGTCCCAATTCGTCCCCTCCCTTTCGTTGAGTGCGGACGTGGTTTGTGTTTGATAGACATTTTGGACCATATTGAGTGTACTTTTGCTATTATGGGACCAAAAAAGACCCCACCACAGCCTAGTGTTAAGCCTAAGAAGACATCAAAGAAAATAAGGTATATTTTTGTGTAGTTTTAAGGCTTATTTAGTAGAAAATTATGTTTTATGGGGACCTGGGAACGGATTATTCTCATTTTAATGGTTTCTTATGGGAAATAAATGTTCGGAAGACGAACTTTTCGCCTAACACACACTTTCTGGGAACCAATTATGCTGAGGTATCACTGTACTGATTTTCCACTCTAGTTTGGAATTGAATTCTTTAAAAATCAAACCGTGATTTTCTGTTTTTTTTCCACATTCTGTCTCTCATGGTTGAGGTTTACCCATGTTGACAATTACAGACCTCTCTAATCTTTTCAAGTAGGAGAACTTGCACAATTGGTGGTTGTCTAAATACTTATTTGCCCCACTGTATGTGACAATATTACCAATAAATTAATATTATTTTAAAAATTGAGTTTTATTTTTGTTTCATATTGCACGCTATATAAAACGTTGTAAGATTAGTCACCAATTTGTAAGGGCATTCGCCACTATTTGTAAGATTGCCAATGGCCTCGGGTTGACAGGTAGGGTACGACCATATCGATAAATTGTCACACCCCTAAATGTTACTGGTCAAACTGACCAACATTGGTCTTGCGTTCCTTACAGTAATATTAAATATATTTTTACGAGTAAAATATTTGCTTCGTCTTCATGAATATTTATGCCTCCTACACTACTTTTTGTTAACCGCTGGTCTTGTGAATTTTGATCCGATGAGTGCTATCATTAAATTTAAAGTAAGGAATGGAAGAACTTGGAATTGGGTAACCATGTGATGTGAAAATTAAATCAAGGCTGTTAACAAGTGGTTTTACTCAGTCATTTCTATGAAATAATGTCTTATCGTTTTCTCTGAGCACAAAGCAGTTGTAATTGTACCTTTGCAGCTCCGAACCCAATATTTCTGAGCTGTCCTCCGCCAGAACCGGGTATAAATCCTCCTCCTCCAACGTACGTTTGTATCCAGCACGAAATAGAGGATTGAGCCACCTGAAGATATGAAAAACATAAGTCACTAAACAATAACAATTACAGCAGTACGCAACGCCGATTTGAAGCGGCGCCAAGCGATTAGTCACGTTGACATAGCTACAAATCAGTGCATTTTAAAGCTTGGACATGTTTTGAAGCCAAATCAAATCACCGACCGGAACTTATTTCATTGAGCACCAAGTCGTCACCAACTTAAGTGACGTCACGTTTGGGTGCCAACCTGTGCGAGTATCGATTACATGAAAGGCTTTTAAAGTAGACACTGAATGTTAATAAATCATTTAAAAAAGAATACATAGAAAAGTACACATGAAAAAGGGTATCCTGGCTCATGCGTTTTATCTTCCGGGCTGCCTCACCAGAAAAGGACCTTGGACAGGAGATTCGCCGACGCTGCCGGGTTCGTCTTGGCACCTTTAGTTACTTTTTCCATTGTATACGACCCCAAACAGCAGTTACGACGACTCCCTCAATATACACCTCAAGGCGACGTTTACGCATGTTACGCCAGGGTCGCTGGTCGCAACGTGTGTTACGTATAGCACAACTGGAGGGCAGACTTTTCTCACATCGTTACGGTAAAAATTAGAAAAAGAAAAAAAGATTCGTCATGGCTCCTCCTACAAGTCATCCGATTGGTGGAAAATGACGGCCAGCTATTGGCTCACTATTTCACCCTTCTTGCAGCACACCATTGGCAGAAAGGTGCCATTCTCGACAAGACAAGAAAATGTCTTGTTTTTAGTCTTTTTTTTATACGAGTTTCACGAATAATTGGCGATTAAGTTAGGGGTAGGCAACATTGGCACCAAGGAGACGTCAGAATATGGAATGTTTCAAATTATTAACCTATTTTATTTAAATTAATTAAAACAACAACAAAAAAGCTTTCATTGACACCGACCATGACATGATTGTTTTCTATGGAGGACCAGAAGTGGAAAATAAATAAATGAATACACAATTAAATAAATTATTAAATGTCTATAAAATGCTTCTATTTTAGTATTTATTTATTTATTTCAATATGTATTCCAATATGTTTGTATTAATTTTTTTTTTTTAATCAATTTTTATTTATATTTTTCACGTTTTATTTAAATGTTAAAATAAATATATATGGGAATAAATAATTAAATGTCTTATTTTTAGTCTCATTTGAGACAAGTTTAACGAATTGTGGGCATTTTGATTTGGAGTTGGCAACATTGGCACCAAGGAGACGTCAGAATATGGATTAGGCTTCTAATTATTAACCTAATTTTTTTAAATAAATCAATTAATTAAAAAAAAAAAAATATATATATATATATATATATATATATATATATATATATTATTTATTTTTTTTTTTTTTTTATTTAAAAAAAAAAAAAAAAAAAGCTTTCATTGACACCGACCATTAGATGGTTATTTTCTATGGAGGACCAGAAGTGAAAAATAAATACATGAATACACAATTAAATAAATTATTAAATCTCATTAAAATGCTTCTATTTTAGTATTTATTTACTTCAATATTTATTCCAATATTTTTGTATGAATTTATTTTGAAGAAAAAAAATCAATTTTTATTCATATTTTTCACTTTTTATTTATTTAAATGTTAAAATAAATATATATGGGAATAAATAAGTAAATGTCATATTTGTAGGCTTATTTTAGACGAGTTTAACGAATTATCGTTATTTAAATTAGGAGTAGGCAACATTGGCACCAAGGAGACGTCAGAATATGGATCGCTTTTCGTAGGCTTCAAATTATTAACGTAATGTTTTAAAATAAATTAATTAATTAAATAAAAAAAAAAAAAAAAAATTAAAAGCTTTCATTGACACCGACCATGAGATGGTTATTTTCTATGGAGGACCAGAAGTGGAAAATAAATAAATAAATACACAATTAAAGAAATTATTAAATGTCATTAAAATGCTTGTATTTTAGTATTTATTTATTTCAATATTTATTCCAATATTTTTGTATTAGTTTTTTTTTTTTCTAAATTCAATTTTTATTTATATTTTTCTCTTTTTTATTTATTTCAATGTTAAAATAAATATATATGGGAATAAATAATTAAATGTCTTATTTTTAGTCTTATTTTAGACGAGTTTAACAAATTATCGTTATTTAAATTAGGAGTAGGCAACATTGGCACCAAGGAGATGTTAGAATATGGAATGCTTTTTTTTAGGCTTCAAATTATTAATCTAAATTATTAAAAGTAATTAATTATTAAAAATAAATAAATAAATAAATAAATTATTAAATATCATTCAAATGCTTTTATTTCAATATTTATTACAATATTTTTTAATTTATTTATTTCAATTTGTTTTTCAATTTTTATTTATATTTTTCACTTTTTATTTATTTAAATGCTGAAATAAATAAGATATGACTTTATTAAATCCTCATAGGCGAAATTCAGGCATGGCAAATTTATATGGGAATAAATAATTCAATGTTGTCCATGCGTGACACGGAAGTCTTTAAATGTTGAAATAAACAAATTAAATGGAAATAAATGTTGAAATAATTAAATAAAAATTGAAATACATTGATAAATATTGAAATTGATGGATATAAATTGAAAGCAATTCATTTAAATTGAAATAAATAAATAAAGATTGAAAAAAATAAAGATTGAAATAAATAAATAGAAATAAAAATATTAAAATTAATAAATAAAAGTGAATTATATGAATATAAATTAAAATAAATCAATATAAATTGAATAAATAAAAATTGAAATAAATAAAGATTGAAATAAATAAATAATAATAAATAGAAATAGAAATAAATAATACTGAAATGAATAAATAAAGGTGAATTATATAAATAAAAATTAAATAAATACAAATTAAAATTAATAACATTTGAAATAAATAAATAGTGAAATATATAAATAAAAGTTGAAATAAATAAATATAAATTGAAATACATAAATAAAAACTAAAATAAATGCTGAAGTAAATATTGAAATTAATAAATAAATACTAAAATAGAAGCATTTTAACGACATATTCACTAATTTATTTAATTGTGTATTTATTTATTTAATTTTTGCACTCCTGGTCCTCTTTACTTTTCATCCTTCTGTTGTGAATTTAAATGAGTTTATCACTTGTAGATGTCCAAACCATTTGAACAGGGAGGTTCAAATGAATTGCTCCCTGTCAGTGGCAGACAATGAGTTAATGAGCATCTAATTTTTTTTCCATGTGTTGATTTCATTTATGGTCACTTTCATTTTTGTCCATGACAAAATATAAGTATTTTATTACTTATGTTTTACTAAAGGGTTTTGTTGGTTTTTACTAAATTTAAAAAATAATTTTGTTAAACTTGTTCCAGTGTGTCAATAATAGCAACAACAAATATCCCGGTCAATTAAATAATCGCAGTTTTACACAAACCCTTCATTCAATATTATTTTATCTGCCCATTTGTGTTTTGTGTTACGCCTGAAGGATTCAGCTGACACAGGAATGTAGGACAAAGAACTCCCTATTTAACTCATACCAAAAAGTTCCTCCCATCAGGACAAAAAAAAATAAAAAATAATCCTGTTATCTGTGATCTTTGTTGTATTTTCGCCTTGCTTGCACTGTGATTCTCATGTTCATGCTAGTAGGAAGCAAACACCTAGCTTGCGCCAGAGTAAGCCCAACTAGCCGTCTGTGCACAATAATTGTTCTAAATACATTTAGAAAGGTAGAAAACATCTTAAGTCACTATAAATTAACTGAGGAGACCCAAGACATTCTGAGGCCTGTCACTGAGCCAGCCACAAATTCCTCAAAGGATATATGTTTCATCAGTTCTTCTCTGTCTGACTTAACTTGTGGTTTAAAATTTTGCTCGATGAGCTGGTAACAGACAGACACATTCAAAAACATTCATGACAAATGTTACTTCCCTAAAAAACAGGCTGAGTGGGAAACATACAGTAGTTACTCATTATTGTGCTCCCGTCTTAAGAATTAACTTCCTCTAAAATTTAAAACATAAATCACTGGATGTTCATGTCACAACTGGAATCTTGTAGGTACATTACATTAGATACATATAAACATCATTGCATGAAAGTTAATAGCAAAATTATTTTTTCCTGCTTGCTGAAGGAGCAATATGAAAGATTGGTGGCCAAAAATGGTACTGCAACCAGAATCAAAATATTGAAGCGCATAACATCCTCTTCCTTCCCGTTTGGTCTGCCAGATAAGTGTTTCGCAATCGAGAATCAAATTGCATTATCATACCAACGTTGCATTTCACTATGAAACTAAAAAATGCCATTTCTGGAGCAATTGCGATGGTAACTTTGCTGTGCTGTTCAGTATACAGTGGTACATCTTCCTATAAAATTAATTAGTTCTGGAAGTAGTTTTGTAACCTGAAAATTCTGCAAGTAGAGACGCGTTTTCCATTTAAATGCCCTAATCCGCTCCAAGCCTGTCAAAATTCAGACATAAATCTTTTATAATGCATCAAAACATGTAACAAATTCATGTTAAAATTAGATTGCACAATAAACAATATATGAGTTTTCCATAATGTAAAAAAAAAAAAGAATACTGTAAAGACTCAAAGTTAATACACATGTATTGCTGTTGAAACACGAGGGGCAAATGAAGAGGACGCCGGGGTACACACATACTGTGCCCTCCATAATTATTGACACCCCTGGTTAAGATGTGTTTTTAGTATCTAATAAAAAAATTCTTAATTCAAATAATATGGGACCTTAATGGGAAAAAAAACAGAAAAATCCAACCTTCAATACAAGTGTGTTTATTCAGTGGGGAAAAAATCCCACATAAAGAAATAATTATTTGACATCACCAAAGCACACGGTCCCAGTCCCAGTCGAAGCCTGGGACCGTGTGCTTTGGTCAGATGAGACCAAGATTGAGCTTTTTGGCAACAAACATTCTAAGTGGGTGTGGCGTGACACGAAAGATGCGCATGCTGAAAAGCACCTCATACCCACTGTGAAGTATGGGGGTGGGTCAGTGATGCTGTGGGGCTGTTTCGCTTCCAAAGGCCCTGGGAACCTTGTTAGGGTGCATGGCATCATGAATGCTTTGAAATACCAGGACATTTAAAATCAAAATCTGTTGCCCTCTGCCCGAAAGCTGAAGATGGGTCGTCACTGGGTCTTTCAGCAAGACAATGACCCCAAACATATGGCCAAATCTACACAGAAATGGTTCACCAGACACAAAATCAAGCTCCTCCCATGGCCATCTCAGTCCCCAGACCTTGTTTTGTTGGCAAAAGGGGGTTGTACAAAGTATTGACACCAGGGGTGCTAATAATTGTGACACACATTATTTGATGTCAAATAATTATTTCTTTCTGTGGGATTTTTTCCCCACTGAATAAACGCACTTGTATTGAAGGTTGGATTTTTCTCTTTTTTTTTCCATTAAGGTCCCATATTATTTGAATTAAAAAAAAAAATATTAGAAGCTACAAAACACATCTTAACCAGGGGTGCCAATATTTATGGAGGGCACTGTACATATACAGTAGAGGTCCCTCGTAGCCAATGGCGTACCGCAAGCAACACGTCACTTCCACTCATTAATATTCATGACTTTAGCTACTGTTGCTAAGGGGGGACAAGCTACCGTTTGTCCCCATTAGGAAATGAATGGAAATCGTGTACGAATGAGATGTTTACAGAGCTAAAATGATGTCCCTGGTGCCAAATTCACTGGTAAAGATGTGGAAGAACATAAAAATGTTCAGTTAAAATGGCTTGAGTTAGTGTTTTCTGAGTGAATCTCGGATCCATGCAGGCTCCAGTAGGTCTCCTGCAATATTTGTGGCGACTGTGGTGTAATTCAATGAAAGATTCATATGAAAAATCCACCTTTTGTCACAAAACAGTGAAGTTTGGTGGTGGCAAAATCATGGTCCGGGGTTACATCCAGTATGGGGCTGTGCGAGAGATCTGCAGGGTGGAAGGCAACATAAATAGTCTGAAATATCAACAAATCTTAGCTGCCTCTTACATTCCTAACCATAAAAAGGGACAAATTCTGCTGCAGGATAGTGCTCCATCGTATACTTCAATCTCTACCTCAAAGTTCCTCAGTCAAAAGTCTTGTCACTTATCCATTTTGTGGAAACAATTGCTAATAACCTGAATTTTAATTATTCAATTGGTTTCAGGAATGGCTCATATGAAAGCTAAGACCCTCCAAAATGATGTTGAATGTACAAAAATATATTTGTTTCACTGAAAAAAGATTTATTATTCAATGAAGCCATAAAGGTCAAATTTTGGCAGGACAAAAATTCTGTCGCCTACAGAAAGTAGTGTGAAAATTGAACAAAAAATGGACTTCAAATACAAAAACATATTACATAACATACGCGAATTAAGTAGTTGTGCTGTGAGATCCAAATTTAATATTTTGTAAGACTTCCATGGGCTGGACTGCATCCATGCGGTTCAGCAGGGGTTCATACAATTTATTGATGAAGTCACCAGGAACATCAAAGAAAGCAGTCTTGCATGCCTCCCAGAGTTCATCAACATTCTTGGGTTTCGTCTTCCATGCTTTCTCTTTCATCCTACCCTAGACATGCTCAATGATGTTCATGTCTAGTAACTGGGCTGGCCAGTCCTGGAGGATCTTGATCTTCTTTGCCTTGAGGAACTTTGAGGTAGAGATTGGAGTAAGCGATTGAGCACCATCCTGCTGCAGAATTTGTCCCTTTTTATGGTTAGGAATGTAAGAGGCAGCTATGATTTGTTGATATTTCAGACTATTTATCTCTCATGGTGCAGACAATTAAAATACTGTGTGGCATTTGCCAAGGCCCACAGCCTGTCAAAAGGATGGACGCTAGAAAAGTGGCAAAGGGTGGATTTTTCAGATGAATCTTCCATTGAATTACACCACAGTCGCCGCAAATATTGCAGGAGACCTACTGGAGCCCGCATGGATCGGAGGTTCACTCAGAAAATAGTGAAGTTTGGTGGTGGCAAAATCATGGTCTGGGTTTAGATCCGGTATGGGTTGTGTGAGAGATCTGCAGGGTGAAAGGCAACATAAATAGTAGAGATGTCCGATCACATCATTTTCAAAGTATCGGAATCGGCAAAAAAACATCGGCCATGCCTTTTTAATTTTTTTTTTTAATTAAATCGTTTTCTAATTGTATTTAACGTTACAGATATAATATGTTACACTTATCCAGAGTCTTTAGTTTAGGCTTACAGTAGGGTTATCAAATTTATCCAAATAACAGTGGTAATTAATTTTTTAAAAGATGTATCACGTTAAAATATTTAATGCAATTAATACATGTGCTGCACGACCCACTCACACATTGTCGCGCTCCATCTGTAATGGCGCCGTTTTGCCAATATAGAGAGCTAAAGGGCAGCGTAAAATGAGTGGAGAGAAATTTGGCAGCCTTTAGAGCCTTATTTTAATTGGCTAAAGCCTTGCATCCCTCTCCCTATGATTAGAAATATAGTGGGAAGCAATGTGGGGAAGCAAGGTAACAATTGATCTTTTTCTTAACACCTTAAATTATTTACCATCGCAGAGAAGATATATGAATTGGTAGCACTACGCACAGTCGTGGTTTCACTTGTCATGGTTCCACTTCCCATCATGCATTGGGCATGGCCTTCAGTATCATTTACTGAAAGCTCAACAAATACACTAGATGGCAATATTTAGTCACAATATGGACATATTTAGTCACAATATGCAAAGTCACAAGTCTTTCTGTCCGTGGATCCCTCTCACAGAAAGAATGTTAATAATGTAAATGCCATCTTGAGGATTTATTGTCATAATAAACAAATACAGTACTTATGTACTGTATGTTGAATGTATATATTCGTCCGAGTTTTATTCATTTTTTTCTTAATGCATTGCCAAAATGTATATGATCGGGAAAAATTATCGGGAATGATTGGAATTGAATCGGGAGCAAAACAAAGCAATCGGATCGGGAAATATCGGGATCGGCAGATACTCAAAATAAAACGATCGGATTGGATCGGGAGCAAAAAAACATGATCGGAACAACCCTAATAAATAGTCTTAATTCGCTTATGTTATGTAACATGTTTTTGTATTTGAAGTACATTTTTTGTCCAATTTTCACACTACTTTCTGTAGGCGACAAAACTTGTCTTGCCAAAATTTGACCTTTATGTCTTCATTAAATGATAAATCTTTTTTCAGTGAAACAAATATATTTTTGTACATTCAACATCATTTGGGAGGGTCTTAACTTTCATATGAGCCATTTCTGAAACCAGTTGAATAATTAAAAGTCAGGTTATTCGGAATTGTTTCTACAAAATGGATAAGCGACAAGACTTTTGTCAGGGACTGTAGTTGGGTTCAATTAAGTACATGTTTTTATGGTATAAGTAAACATACTTTTAGTACAAGTGCACAAGGTATATGCATGTCCTTGTCATATTTCTGCAACCTTAGTTTATGAAACCTAAAGAGCTCTGGCAACCTGGACGAAGTCAAAGAATTTATCTCGTAATTGGCTGAACGGTGGAGGGCGGGACATCTGTTGTAAACACAAAATCAAAACAATAGCAACTAAAACGGGTTGACTATCGACTTTTAAAATGGGAAAATCTCGGTTCAACCAGTGAGAACCGTGTTAGAAGTATTTCCATATAACACGTTTCTTTAATGCCTATTGAATATTAGGGCCATTTAAATTAATAATTAAAGTGCAAATCTTAAATATTGGTCCTTTAATGTTGAGAGACTGAAATCTTTGGACAATTTTAAAGAAGTGCAAAAAAATGTTAAAAAAATGTAGCAAAAGAATTATTGGATTCATTTCACACGGCTAAACACTACAAATGTAACAGTTGTAAAGATATGCTCGCGTGACAAATTTGCTCATATTCTTTCTGTCTCCTGGAGGCTAAGCGCCCCCTTGTCCACCAAACCTAGTAACGCCACTGCCTTAAGTACACAGTACAATGTACTGTGTGTAGATGGGGTATAATGCAGGACAACAAAACAAGACATTTCATGCCGTTGTAAAGATTGTGGTCTTTTCATGTTTGATTTATGGTCTTTTATAGCCCGTAGTGTGTGAATCTAAAATCTTTCATGCGTTTACTGGGAAAATAATGCTTTCGTAATTTTAAGCTGCCCAGTTGACCTTTAACTTGCTTGTCATAATTACTCAGCAAAATCCATAACTTCCTCCTCTCCCCATGTGCTCTGTTCTGCATGTGCATGAAACGGAGAAATTTGGGATGACAAAATTAATATGTATCGCAGTCAATGGGAGAAATCCTGCCAATTTTCCTACCAAACAAGTTAATTAAGTTACTTAAAATAATGACTAAAACTTGTGTCGCCAATGCTCGCTCTATTCTCATAGACTGCATGTGCTGACTGATAGTTTAGACATTAAGCCTACCACTCATGACTATGTGGTTAACCTTAACTAACCTTTCACACCTCTTTTATTAAGGAGAGACGGTATGACAGATCCTATCACGTGCATCAAAGGTAAACCATTAACCAAACAACATCAAATTTCCATAATAGGAAACTGTAAATGAATATACAGTGGGGCAAATAAGTATTTCGCCAACCACCAATTGCGCAAGTTCTCCTACTTGAAAAGATTAGAGAGGTCTGTACTTGTCAACATGGGTAAACCTCAACCATGAGAGACAGACTGTGGGGGGAAAAAACTGAAAATAACATTGTTTGATCTTTAAAGAATTTATTTCCAAATTAGAGTGGAAATTAAGTATTTGGTCACCTACAAACAAAGCAAGATTTCTGGCTGTCAAAGAGGTCTAACTTCTTCTAACGAGGTCTAAAGAGGCTCCATTCGTTACCTGTATTAATGGCACCTGTTTTACCTCATTATCGGTATAAAAGACACCTGTCCACAAACTCAGTCAGTCACACTCCAAACTCCACTATGGCCAAGACCAAAGAGCTGTCGAAGGACACCAGGGACAAAATTGTAGACCTGCACCAGGCTGGGAAGACTGAATCTGCAATAGGTACAGTAGCTATCTATCTGGTAGACATCAGTATGTCAAGATTAACAATTCCAAATCATCATACAAACTCCTCAATCATGGAGTCCCCCAGGGCTCCATCTTAGGGCCACTCCTCTTCATCCTTTACATTAATGACTTTGTTAATTCCTCATCTGTTTTTTATAAAGTACTATTTGCTGATGATACAAATTTATTCTTTTCCCATAAACATCCCTCTGCACTTGAGCAAATCATAAATAGTGAACTAAAGAAAATAGACACATGGTTCAAATGTAATAAACTCTCTCTAAATATCAATAAAACAAATTACATTGTGTTTCGCTCCAATAAAAAACAGCCCATCAAACAAATCTGCTTAAACATAAATGGAGAAACCATTGAAAGAGTCTGCTCCACAAAATTCCTGGGAGTCCATATTGATGAGTACCTTAATTTTAAAAAACATACTGATGACCTCACAAATAAACTGTCGAAATATGCTGCGCTGTTTTTTAAACTGCGACATTATATCCCACTATCTGCACTTCTCACCCTGTATAAATCTTTATTTGAGCCACATTTACAATATTGTAATATCATATGGTGCAACACATTTCCAACCTATCTAAAAAAGTTTGAAACCCTAAGAAAAAAAGTCATACGTGCCATAACATGGTCTGGGTTCAATGCTCCTACTAAATTAATATTTCACCACCACCACCTTCTGAGGCTAAAAGAACACAACTACTTTCAAAATGCTTGCATAATGTATCAGGTCATCCATAAACTAAACCATAAATTAAGTGATCTCATCCCAATCAGTACTCCTCAGCACATATATACTACTAGAAGAAAAAATCACATCACTGGAAAAACCAGAAGTCTAAAGTCTACAAGCTTTGGCATTGTATGCAGAGGACCACAGATCTGGAATGAACTGGACAAAACACTTAAAATGTCACACTCCATCTCTATTTTTAAGAAAAAACTGAAAACTCATCTCCTTGCTATGTATGTTTAATATGCTGTCTTTGAATAACATTCCTAAGGTATCACATGTCAAATCCGATGTAATCAGAATTTTGAAATTTCCCATAGTTAATTGCATGTATGTGTATGAATGTGTGTATGTGTGTGTTGTTTGACTGGGCCCCTACTAAAAGCTTTAAATAGCTTATTCGGAGTGTCCCTTTCATACATCTTGTCAGATGAACTGCTTGTATATATGACCATGTTCATGTGTCTACCATGATACGATGTGTGAATAAACTAAACTAAACTAATAGGTAAAACGCTTGGTGTCAAGAAATCAACTTTGGGAGCAATTATTAGAAAATGGAAGACATACAAGACCACTGATAATCTCCCTCGATCTGGGGCTCCATGCAAGAGCTCACACCATGGCGTCAAAATGATAACAAGAACGGTGAGTAAAAATACCTGAACCACATGGGGGGACCTAGTAAATGACCTACAGAGAGCTGGGACCACAGTAACAAAGGCTACTATCAGTAACACAATGCGCCGCCAGGGACTCAAATCCTGCCCTGCCAGACGTGTCCCCCTGCTGAAGAAAGTACACGTCCAGGCCGGTCTGTGGTTCGTTAGAGAGCATTTGGATGATCCAGAAGAGGACTGGGAGAATGTGTTATGGCCAGATGAAACCAAAATAGAACTTTTTGGTAGATATACAGGTTCTCGTGTTTGGAGGAGAAAGAATACTGAATTGCATTCGAAGAAAACACCATACCCACTGTGAAGCATGGGGGTGGAAACATCATGCTTTTGGGCTGTTTTTCTGCAAAGGGACCAGGACGACTGATCTGTGTAAAGGAAAGAATGAATTGGGCCATGTATCGAGAGATTTTGAATGTCCTTCCATCAGCAAGGGCATTGAAGATGGGACGTGGCTGGATCTTTCAGCATAACAATGATCCCAAACACACAGCCAGGGCAACACAGGAGTGGCTTCGTAAGAAGCATTTCAAGGTTCTTGAGTGGCCTAGCCAGTCTCCAGATCTCAACCCCATAAAAAATCTGTGTAGGGAGTTGAAAGTCCGTGTTGCCCAACGACAGCCCCAAAACATCACTGCTCTAGAGGAGATCTGCAAGGAGGAATGGGCCAAAATACCAGCAACAGTGTTACAGAAAACGTTTGGCGTCCGTTATTGCCAACAAAGGGTACATAACAAAGTATTGAGATGAACTTTTGGTATTGACCAAATACTTATTTTCCTCCATGATTTGCAAATAAATTCTTTAAAAATCAAACAATGTGATTTTTTGTTGTTTTTTTTCCACATTCTGTCTCTCATGGTTGAGGTTTACCCATGTTGACAATTACAATTACCTCTCTAATATTTTCAAATGGGAGAACTTGTACAATTAGTGGTTGACTAAATACTTATTTGCCCCACTGTAGCAACACTAAGTTATTGGAACATTATGTTTACTTTTACTTGAGTATATATATGTGTGAAGAAGAAAAGCTACTCTTTGGGCTACATTAGTAATTACTTTTTTCCTCTATATTGACACATGACCACACAAGCTTGCAAGTCCTCTGAAATCCTATGAACGGATCCAGGCCTTTATGATGCAAAACAAACTTTTAAATTCATTTCAGTCTGAATTTCGGCCACACCAATGACACAGGCAAATCATCTGCTCTGCTACTATTGGATCTCAGTGCCACATTCGACACGGTTGATCACGTACTTGTAGGACACGCACTTGTGTCTCCATGTCGTACACGTAAGTGCGCGTCCTTTTGGTACACGCAAGCGCACGTCATTGTTGTACACGCAAGTATAAGTTTGTAGAAAAAGAATATGCAAGTACTTGTACTACCAGTTAGTGCTGCAACGATTAATCGATTAACTCGAGTATTCGATTAGAAAAACGATTCAAATTAAATTTTGCTGCTTCGCGTATTTGTTTAATTAAAGTGGCGTTGTAATGTTTTTTTTTTTTAAGTGTTTGCATTTAGTTTAATTGATTTTGGTGGATACACTGCCCTCTAGTCCGCCTTGTTAAAACCAACATAAGCTCGGTTTTTGTTTGAGCTAATGTTTTTTAATGCATTCGTAATTTAGTTTAAAGGTATATTTAGCCAATTT